>NC_087345.1:89219187-89844187 GCF_030014295.1 Loxodonta africana
GCCTCCTACAATGCCCTGCCAGATGGGGCAGGTTCCTGAAACTCAACCTCTGCATGGTTTCTCCCCATGCCTGGCTCTGGAGCAGATAGAGCAGATGCACTCAGCCATTTCGGATGCAGAGGAGAGAGGACAGCGGGCCCTCCAGGATGCACGGCAGAAACTGCAGGACGTGGAGCAGGCCCTGCAGCAGTCCAAGGAGGAGCTGGCCCAGCTGCTGCGTGACTACCAGGAGTTGCTGGGAGTCAAGCTGTCCCTTGATGTGGAGATCGCCACCTACTGCAAGCTGCTGGAGGGCGAGGAGAGCAGGTGGGCCTGGTGGGGAAGGGGGTGGATGGCAGCCAAGGTTCTGGACCAAAGCTCAGGATGCACTTATGGAGCAGTGGGACTGACTATTTGGAGAGAAGACAATCCCCCACTTTTCTGGGAAGATTTACCAATCCCATTGAATTATTACAAATCCCATTGGATTTACCAGTCTAGCCCAGGGCAAGCAGAAACATGCAAGTTAGAAGCAGAGGGTGCGCTAGGTGGCCAGGTCAGAAGTCATTGTCTTCCTCCCCCTGCCTCCAAGCAGAATGTCCTCACGTCCCAACTAAAGTCATTGCAGCCAGGTGGTGATTCCCAATGCCAAAAGGCTTCGTTAAAATGCTTCAAGCCCCCTTTGGCCCCACTGGCTCCCACACATTCCCCTAAGGCTTGGGGACAGCTCTTCCTTCCCACGGATGTCTCTGCTCCTGATGTCTTTAGGCTGCTGCGTTCTTGCCTTCAGGCTCTGTGGGTCTGGCTGACCTGCGCTTTGGTTTTGCAGGATGTCGGGAGATCTGCAGAGCCAAGTGAGCATCTGTGAGTAGCAAAGCCCAGGCATGAGGCAGACTGGTGCTGGGGGGTGGGGGGTGGGGGGGAGGGTTTCCAGGGGACCAGCAGGGAACTGGCATTTTAGCTTTCAGTGTTATGAAAGGAAAGCCAAAATAGGCAAACACAACCACAAAGCCTAGAAGAATTCATTTAAATAAAATGTTATGATTTCAGTTTTGTTTTCTCTCAATTTTTATGATACCTAAGTCCCTGGGTGACACACATAATCAAGCATTTCATTATTAGCCAAAAGGTTGGTGGTTCCAACACACCCAGAGGTGCTTCAGAAGACAGGCCTGGTGATCTTCATCCGAGAGGTCACAGACTTGAAAGCTCTATGGAGCAGCTCTACTCTGCACACACGGGGTCACTATGAGTCAGAACTGACTCCATGGCAACTAAGAATGACAACAACAACAATCAGCAGTGGCTTAGAACTCTGTTGTTGTTGGGTGCCTTCCAGTCCTTTTCCACTCCTAGCGACCCCATGCGACAGAGAACTGTCCCAGAGGGTTTTCTAGATTGTAATCTTTACAGAAACCGATCATCAAGTCTTTCTCCTGAGGAGCAGCTGGGTGGGTTCCAACTGCCAGCCTTTTGGTTAGCAGCTGAGTGATTAATGGTTTGTATCAAAACCCTGGTGGCCTTGGTGGTTAAGTGCTACAGCTGCTAACCAAGAGGTCGGCAGTTCAAATCCGCCAGGCACTCCTTGGAAACTCTATGGGGCAGTTCTACTCTGTCCTATAGGGTCCCTATGAGTCGGAATCCACTTGACCACCAGGGCTCCTTAGAGTATATCAACAAACACTGAAAACATGCTACTTAAAGAGATCCTGTGACCTTCTCTGTAGTACCAAGAGTTTGTTTTGCAAATGGGAGTACTTTCAACTCCCAGTGTATCTGTTTGCAAGCCACATAGTAGCAGAGATTTAGGCTGTGGGGAGCTGGCCCAGAGGGACAGGTGCGGGCCTGTCCCCCGCTCCCCCACTCTTTCTGACGCCCCTCTGGTTGCCCTCTCTTCCACAGCGGTGCAGACCAGCCAGGTGACGGTCAGCGGCAGCGGTGGAGGCAGCGGTGGGAGTTACGGCGGAGGCAGTTCCCGAGTGGGTGGCGAGGGCAATTACGGAGCAGGTACCCGTGGGGTCAGTGGAGGTGGTTACGGGACCACCGCTGGAGCCAGCTACAGAGGAAGCAGCAAAAGCAGGAACAAGTACGGGGGGAGCTCCTCCCGCGTGCAGATCATCCAGACCTCTACTAACACCTCCTACAAGCACACTGTGGAGTAGCTGCGTGGCCCTGCCGTGTCGCTCCTCAGACACCGGCTACCCTGCGTGGCTCTCTCCTGTCCTCTTGTCCCCGTACACTTCCTGACTCCCTCTCACTTTCTCCTGATGGGTCTCATCAGTTTGGCCGTAAATTCGACTCTAGGTGGAGAAGTAGGGTAGATAACCCCAAACAGCGCTTCTGTGAGGGCACTGGCTTGCAGTCAGTCACAGTCAGACACATTCTTACTCAGCTGAGCCGGATACTGGCCCTGTAGATACCCAGGGGTCCAGTTTAGTGATGCAGAAAAAGAGCCTGTAGCATTTTTACAAGACAGATAATTAAGAGTTCCTCACCCCCACTTTCCCTTTCCTGGGCTGCTCTGAGAGCAATAATGCATCCCTCAGGGACCACAAAATGATTGCTTTAGTCTAGTAACTGATTGCAAGGCAAGCTAACTTGGTAAGGGGAAGCTCTGTACCAGAGGCCAATTCCTGCCTCTTGGTCTGTAAGCCTCATACTTCAGCTGATGGACAGTGAAAATTTGCTGCCTACATGAGACACCTGGAAATCATATTTGGTCCTGATTCTGAATTTCTATCTCAAGAAGCATTATCTCCATGGTTAACAGCCCAAGGTGGGAATATTTCAGAGGGCACTAGGCATGAGTCCTTGTCCACAGGGAGGACTATTCTTAGCAGTGGGTAGAGTGGTTGATGGACATGTTCAACTTCTGACCTGCCTCCTCCTGACTGCTTCATTCTTTGGCAGCCTGGCCATTCCTGGGAATTGCCCACATGGCTGGGCACTTGAGCCCAGCTCTGCTCTGTCCAGATGCCCAGGGCCTGAGGAGCCTGAGGATCTGTCTTGGGTCTTGTGAAGGTTCCAATCCTGAACCAGTCTGGAAGCTGCCGGCTGTTTGCAAGTCAGTTTAATGCTCTTTTCCAGACCTTTTAAGTCTCTTCTGCCTCCTGTTCTCTGTGGTTTTCAGTAACTTGTGAGAATTTGACTCCTAGTCAGTTTTACGGAAGATACTTGAGATGTACTGGAGGGGATAAGAAGGGAAAAGTAGTAGCCAAGTAATGGGCCTTGAGAGAGGGGTGGCTTTGCTCCTAAGACCTGGAGTCACCTTCATTTGCTTGCTGAGTCCTAACATAACCTCCGAGTCCATGATTCTCTTGGCGTGTCTGACGGGTTCAGTGTGGGGCCCATGAGGAGTGCTTGTGACTTTATCATTTTCTGGTTGAATGTTGTACCTTGTTTGGCTTGGCGTTTCTGGTGCTTCTGTAATAAATTTTTCTGTGATATCAAAACTACCGTTTGATCAGGAGATGAGTTATTTCTTTTTTAATTTCTGGAGATCTTTGAACATATTCATATTTGAGAAGTTACACTGCATTATTTTCATTATTTTTTATTCCTCAAGTAACACATAGCCTTGAATCTCACTAATCCTTAAGGTGGCTTATCAGTCAAAAGTTGATTACACATTTGTTTAATTGGCACTATTAGGCCTTTACTGTGTGGTAAGATACCTGGGTGGCATAAACGATTTTTGCTTGGCCACCAGCTGAAAGGTTGTTGGTTCAAACCCACCCAGTGGCACTGCAGAAGAAAGCCCTGCTAATCTGCTTCTGTAAAGATTACAGCCAAGAAAACCCTGAGCAGCTCTCTTCTACTTTGTAACATATGGGGTCTCCATGAGTCAGAATTGACTTGATGGCAAGGTTTTGGTTACTGTATGGCAGGCAGTGTCTTAGGCACTGGGAATGCAATGCCAAATGAACATATTTCCAAATCTCAAGGTGATCACAATCCAAATGATATACAGTGAGGGAGAGGAAGGCTTAAAGACTTTGGAGAAGAAGTCAGAGTGTGTGCCTGGCCTACTCTGAGGACACAGGCAGGTCTGCCAAAACAGGAGCTGTGGGACCTGCAGCAAGTGTCAGTGCTGCGGAAGGGAAAGTTGGTCCCAACAGGCTCTTGGAGGGCTGGACTGTGCAACGAGGCTGGGGAAGAGACTGGGGAAGATGTGGGCAGGGAGGTCAGGGAGGGAGGGCCCTGTCTGAAGGACCCTCCAGACAGGGGAACAGTTTGCTCGGAGATGCAAAGACAAGAGAGGTTAAATGTGCATGTGGGAGAAGGAGCAGGTCTGCCCACCTGGACATGAGAAACTGAGCTGGGGAGATAAGGGGTTTAGGTTCATTAACTGTGTGGGGGTCATGGGCAGAGGTGTCTTTAATTGATGCTCCTGGGAGAAGCATTGATGCAGCAATTCAAAACAGACCAAGTTAAGCTGTCATCTTGTCCTATGTAGTATTTCTGAGTCACATGAAAGATGTGACCTACTTTCTCATCCCCTGGAGGAATGCAGATGGAATTTAGATATGGGGTTCATTCAAACATGACTGCAACCCATATTGATGAGACATTGTTTTCCCAGGCATGTCCCTACATTGTCTCTGAGAAGTTCTTCCCCATCTCACCTGTCTTGGCAGTAGGCTTATGGGAGGATTGACCAGGAAAGGGAAAGGTAGGCAGAGGGGTTGCCCAAAGGGAAGGACAGAGGGAGCTGACAGATGCAATGTTCTACACTTGAAGTAAAAAAGCCAAGAGCACAAGGGCAAGGAAGGGAAGACATGGATAAATGGCAGTGGGTATAAAAATGATTTAGCGTGTTCAGCTGATGTTGAGAATCCGTGAGTCAACAGGGTGGGGTGGAAGCTGGAGATGGAGTGGGAACAAAGAAACAAATAGTATCCAGAGCCTATCCCCTCTCTTCTGTAGTCAGACCACTCTGGGGACACTGAGCACCAAGGACTTTAATAAACAGGAGACTATTCAGAGGACAGTGACCAGGACAGTAGTGGTGGTGGTAGAGAATCAGAAACCCGGTTACTTGAGAAACAATGAAGTCTTTGGGGCAGATGTGATGGTTAACTGCAAAGATTTGAAGAGTTTCCATAAGAAAGAGGGGTTGGACCCAGCTGAACACCCAAGTGGACAGGTGGGAACTACAGCAGATTTTGGCTCAATAGAAGAAACACCTTTCTTTTAATCCTGAGGTGGGAGAGGTCCCTTGGGGAGTTAGTGAGTTTCCTATCAATTAAAGGTTGGCTAACCATTTGGCAGGAGGCTTAGGGAGAGAGTGAAGCATGGAATGGGGATATGTGGGTGGCACATCACATCTTTGCTGCCCTAAGCATTATGTGGTGGAACCTGAGAGGGAAAGAATTCTACTCTTTATGTTGTATTTTGAAAAAATAAAATCAGATGCCAGGGAAGGATGAAGTCATGCAGAGGGCAAAGGTCTTAGCCAAGACCATAAAATAAAGCTAAGGTTTTCTGGCACCACCAGCCCTATTACAGAGTATGGATTTGATTTTCTCTGGGAGTGTGCATGTGCCTGTGAGGTTCTTAGGGAATCCAGTTGGCTCTGGGAAAAAGCACAATAACAAGACTAACCAGAGGTTATCTTTCCTGTCCTTCTCCTCTGGGAAGGAATTGAGACTGTCCTGGAAAACATAACCTTGCCTTTCTCTCTGGAAGTCTTGACCATCTCAATCATAGAGGATGGGGGACAGATGGAGGCAACCATGTGTTTGAATCCTAGGAATATTGGAATGGAGATTCTGTGGGTCAGGGTCATGAGAAATGAACGCCAGAAGGGAGAGGAGTTACTCAGGGGAATTTTGGAGTCCAAATGAGAAGTTTTCATTCTGGAGTGGAAGGAACAACTCTAGATTCCTGAGCAATGGGAGCTGGCACTAAAGACACTGGAGGACGTGCCCTGGTATAGGCTTTCCTTTTTCCTATTGGAGACAACAGGCGATCCCATTGGAAGCAAACACGCCTCACCTCAATGAAAACAACAAGCAATTCCATAGCCCTTTGCCATGTACAAAATACCCCACATGCATTCTTATTAGATTCTCACTGGCCCTGTGAGAGGGCTGGGCAGATCACATATGGGGGCTCTGTGGCTCTTCCAGGGACCTTGGAGCACTCCATCACTGCTTCTTTTCAATGTTATGCCCACAAGGCAGATACTCAGAGGGAAGATAAAACAGCCCCATCCATTACTCAAGCAGAGGGGCAGGCAGAAGAGAGCATAGCACTCAGAGTGTTATGAGTCCCAGGGAAAGCTTACCAGCTGCTCCTCCCTCTGAGAGGCTGTGGCAGGGCAGGGTGCTCTGGGAATCTAAATTTAACTCCACCTGCTTCTCCAACTACAGAGATTTTGATCTTGGGACGTGGTGGACAGGAGAAACAACCATTGGCTCAGTACGATTCTAACTCCATCTGACCTTGGCTGAGATGTGCCTTTCTGGGTTGGGAAAGTCCTTGGAAGAGCCTCTAGAGACTGTTGCCTCACCTTCAGTTACCCAGCCCTGTGGCCCAGGATGTATCTTATCTTCAAATGAGTGAGCCGTATGCTCCAACAGCCCCTCTTTAAGCTCAGTGTAACTCCCATGATTTTGTTGGAGGTGTTGCCCTGGTTTTATCAGCTTTCCAGTTGCTCCAGGAAACTGCCTGGATGTCTTCAGTTCGACCAATGCTCTGTTGCAAGGCTAAACTGGGATCTTAGGGTGCTGGGCAGTTCTCTAACATGGAAGGTAGGTTCCAAACATCCCAATCCCAGGCCTAGAAAGGCCTCTGGGGGTGCCGAGTATGTGGCTTGCTTCCAGGCCTGCCCACTGCGCCCAGCCTTGGTGCTCGTCCCCACTCCACAGAGCGGGTGATCCATGATGAAAGAAAGGGCTCTTCTGGTTGACCTAGCTCCCTTCAGCTTCAAGTGTGCTCAGCATTTCTTCTTGGTCCCAGTTTCACTATTACAGATTTATGACCTCCTAAGTCTTTCTCCCTGAAGCCCTGGTGACGCAGTGGTTAAGCGTTGGGCTGCTAACCAAAACGTCGGCAGTTTGAATCCACCAGCCGCTTCTTGGAAACCCTATGGGGGCAGTTCTACTTTGTCCTAAAGGGTCACTATGAGTTGGAATCAATCAACTCCACAGCAACAGGCTTGATTTTTGTTTTTAAGGCTTTCTCTGTCCATGGGTGGTACAAACTGTTGGTGTGCTTGGCTGCTAAATAAAGTTTTGGAGGCTGGAGTCCCCCCAGAAGTGCCTTGGAAGAAAGCACTGGTGATGCACTTCTGGACAGCTCACACTGAAAGCCCCCTCGAGCACAGTCCTACTCTGATACACGTGGGGTTTCTGTGAGTTGGCGTTGCCTTGACAGCAACTGATTACAGCTTTGTCTTACAAGGCGGCCTCATTCCCAAAACTTAAATTTTCTTTCCTGGTCTTTTCACTATTTCTAATCAAATAGGGGCTAGTCCCAAGTTTTTCCAGATTATTTTAAAAATTAGCTTCTGTGTCCTTCCAAAAGCAAGGGTGAGAGGGAATCTACCTTCCTTGCTCCATCTTTCATCCACTGTATGGAAGTTTCCCTGTATGGTAGGTAATCCCCATTTTTTCAGGGGAGGAAACTAAGAATCAGAGGGTAAGTGCCCTGCTTAGGGTCAGGCAGCTAAATACTGGCTGAGTCAGGAGTGGAACCCAGGCCTGGCTGACTCCATGCCACAAAGTAAGGCAAACTCCATCACCCCTCTCTTACACACTCATCTGTGGTTTCCCCCTTTCTGGCTTCTGCTGTGCCCCAGACCTGCTAGTGAAGGGCCCTTGGGAGCCTCTTTGCCTCAGTCTCAAACTCAGACTGTCCCTGGTGCTGCACATCTCCTGCCTGTATAAGAAGCCTTGGCCCCTCCTATGCTGGTGTCAGCTTTCAACATCTTACCCCGCCTCTCCATTGTCTGTGATTCCGCTTTACTCCTCCCAGGCTTCAGCTTTCCCCACTCCCCTGAAATTTTCTTCTCCCACGTCCCTGTGGAGTCCCGCAGGGCTGGGTGGCTTGTCATTGCATGTCTGTCTTCAACTCTTTTCTCAATCCCTTCCCTCAAAAATCTCTCAGAACATCAACACACCTGCCCCTGTCCATGCCCTGCAGCTGACCTGTGGCTGTCTCCCCTCAGTGATCAGCTCTGAGTTGTGTGTGTGGGTCCCTAGGACTGGAAGTGTTCTAGTGCTCTGTCATCCAGCACTGACGGGAGCACCCTTTAGATGCAGGGGACCGTGTGGGAGGCTGGGAAAAGAGGGGTGCTGGGAAGGCACTTAAAGACATGGAGGACTCAGTCTTGCTTTCAAAAGCCTTATAGAGCAAACACACACACATACACACGTGTACACAGGAACCCACAGCGTGCACACACACGTGTGAAAATGAGCCAATTGGTAGGTTAAAATATACTTGAATCTGGCAGCAACTGAACTTAGAGAAAGAAACCAACTGAGTGGTCGAGTGTGTTACTCAAGGAAAACTCCCTGGAGGTGGTGAGACGTGGGCCTGTCCACTGTCCAGAGTAGAGTAGATGTGGCATTTACCCTCATGGCTGGATGGACTGAAAACAGGTTCAGGACCCAAATGCTCGGGAACTGAGATCTTAGGTGCCCAGAGCTTGATCATGGACAGGGGTCTGTAGACTGATTTGCCAAGGCAATTGGAAGGCTTTTCAGAGAAAAGAAGAGTAGAAGTGGGTTTGGAAGACGGAAAAGGGAAGAGGAGGTTTGGATAGTCTGAGCAAAGCATGGAAGAGGAAGAGTCAACGTGTGGGGCTGGGTGAAAGAGTGAGCAGGGGAAAATGTAGGTGATGCAGTGATGAAGGCAGGCCAAGGATAAGAGAAGGCATAGGGGGTGAAGTTAGCCATGCATGCTGGAGTGTGACAAGCTTGGTTCTGTGTTCCAAATCTACTGGTTACCAACTCGGTGACCTTGGACAAGTATTTTAACCTTGTGAACCAAAGTTATCTTTTCTTTAAAATGGGTTAATAGCTACCACCATGTGGACTTTTTTGACATGTAAATGAGATTATACACACTACCTAGCACATAGCTGGTGCACCATAGATGCCAGTGCGCTTTTCTCCATTCATTTTATCTCTTTTTTACAAATGCAGAGGACACAAATAAGCCAGGAGTGAGGGTGTATGGTTTACATCTTTGTCCCACATTTTATTTTTAATGTCCCCGTACATCCACCACAATCCTGGGGAAGGCAGAGAAAATGCTGAATTTGGTTAACTGGCAACATTACAATTTCTAATTCCATTGGGTTGCCTCAAAAGTGAGCAGTGGAAAGAGACTAGGAGTTTGATTCAAAAGTTGAAGTGATTGTTCCAGCAATTGACTGAACGACTTGGACATTTTCTTTTTACTTCTTTGGGCCTGCATTCTCAATTATCTGATAGGCAGGTTAGATGGTGTAGTCTTTGGGTCCCTGTGGATGGGAATATTCCATGATTCTCTGTGCACTTATTCATAGGCACCAATTCCATGTGCCTGTCCTTGAACCTCTTCTTCAGTTCAAGAGGAAGAACACTTGAATAGAAATCAGAAAATTTGGTTTCTAGTCTCTGTTGTGTCTTTTCCTAGCTGGTGTATCCAGAGTCACTTAATCTCTGAGCCTCAGTTTTCTGTTTTGTAAAATGGGATGATAACCGCTTGACTGCCTCGTTCTCAGGGCTCTTGTTTGTGTATGTCCTTGGTGAACTGTGCAAGTTGTAAGCTGATGGTGATTTTTTATGCCTTCTTGTTCCTTCTAACTCTTGCAACACTCCTTCCTCACAGTAAGTAGCACGTAGAGTAAGTTTTTGCAGCTCTATAAATAAATTGTCTACCAGTTGCCTAACCATTCACCTCTTTGAGGTTTCTCTATGGTCAGTTTCTTAGTTTGGGGGTGGAGGCACAGGTTGGTGCAAAGATTTACTTTGGCTGGCAGAGGTGAAAGACCAAACACACGCATGCACACACTTACGCGTTTGTACACATATGCACGCCCCTCTAAAATGCTAGAAGGAATCGATTGTACAGAATGATATGTCTCATGAGGGAGTATACTGAATTAAAGAATTTTGATTGCCTGTCAGAAGACTATTAGGTAACAGTCATAACCATGCCAAGACTATCCCAGTCCCCATAGTTCTCGATCAAGAACAGGAGCTGGAGTACTCATTCCCTAAAGAGATTGTTGGTTTAGAAGACCAACCATGTTACAGGGTGCTAGGACACAGTCTGAGAGAAGTGCCATGG
Organism: Loxodonta africana; assembly: GCF_030014295.1. Lineage (NCBI taxonomy): Eukaryota > Metazoa > Chordata > Mammalia > Proboscidea > Elephantidae > Loxodonta > Loxodonta africana. Next base: position 89,229,454 of record NC_087345.1, read on the forward strand.
TGGGGGAAGAGGTGAGGGGTACTTTCTGGAGGAGGGTGTAGCATAAACTACTGGAAGGGAGGAGGAACAAGGCTCTGGTGAGGTGTCGGGCAGAGAGCACTGACATTCAGCTTTCTGGTTCAGAAGCACAGGGCAATGGGACCAGGTGGTCTTCAAGACTCCCCTTCTCTTACACATCCTATATTCTCTAGTAGAGACTTCCTATAATAGGTCCATGATTTATCGCTTGCTACCTCCTACAGAGCTGCTCTGAGCCAGCTGAGCTTAGACCTGGCTTCTCCCCACTTGCTTGTTTATATGCAAGCGTGAGGAGCATGCCAAGCTTTTAAGAAGTCTCTGAATGAAAGTCTGCATGGAGTTCTGGTCTTTCCAGATCTCAATGCTGCTACTATCCATTAATGTTGATCAAATGCTGCTATCCAGGAAGGTCCCTGGGGTTTCCTGGTTTACCGCAAAGCACACTGGGCTCTTGTGCACCTGAACAGAAGAAAACACCTCACCAAACTCTGTGCTTCCAATGTTCTTCTCAGAATTAATTGAAGAAACATTTCTTGAGCGCTGGCCACGTGCCAGGAGCCATAGATTCAAAGGGACAAGCTAGACCTCCTGCCCTGTGAGCTTTCTGCACTGAGACAACTCCCCATGCTGTTTGAACACCTTGGATTCAGTTGCTATGCTGCTGTACAACAGACTAGTTAGGATCTTGCCCACTAGAGTCAAGCATTCTTGGTTCAAATCCCAACTACGCCACTTAGCATATGTGTAAATATGAGCAGGCTAGTCAAGCTCTGTGCCTCAGTTTCCTCTTTTTTAAAATGAGGATAATAATAGCATCTATCTCATAAATTTGTGAAAATTAAATGAGTTAATACATACAAAATGTGTAGAACAGTGCCTGGTACACGGTCAATTTTTGATAAATGTTAGCTATTATTATTATTACTTCCAGAAACAATTTAAATGCTTCTCCCATCAGGCTTTTTAGGCTTCCATCATTATCCTCCCTTCCAAACCTATGTTCATCTCTGTTGTAGTGCAGTATGAGGTTTGAACCATCAGCCTACAAGTTTCATCTCTATACCTTTGCTTTAAAAAACATATTAAATAGCTTCTGTTTGCTCATTTCACTACCCGTGTGCTACGTCAAGTTGTGTTTGCCTGCCACCCAATGCACCTGTTTTCTGTTGCTGGTGCCCGTGTCCTGCCTCTGGTATCTGTGTCCTAGTGTCTGTCTTCTGCACTGGGCTGTCTTTGAGAAAATGGAGAAACTAGGGAACTTAGACAAAAATATGACTTTTCCCTTCTGGTCTGTTCAGAGCACCTACCCATGCATCCTGATGTATGATAGCTTCCTTTGTTTAATATGAATGTAGTATGCTTATAGAGCTAACATTAAAAAAAAAAAAACCCAAAAACTTCTTTTTTTAATTTTTTACTTATTAAATCCCTTACTGTGAGTCAGGAGATATAACTTGGTGAGCTCTGGGGTTTGGAGGGTAGATCTCAAAAATTAAAGGGGCCAGAGAGTTCCTTCTGAGATTCAAGAGTGGGGAATTGCACCTGCCATGCATGCAGAGAGACTGGGCTTAGCAGCTTACAAGGGTAAGGCAAGAATGGAAACTTACATGGCTTCATGACAGGGAGTTACGAAATCCTACCAAGAAGCACCAGATATCAGATGTGGGGTCCTGCTTTTCCAAAGTCATGAACACTCAAAGAGAGATCTTGTCTGATAAAATGATTACCACATGAGCCGATCTTGCCTGCACAGCAATTTTGAGACCTCATCCTGGGAGCTAGGTGTGTAGTGTTTATCGTACTGTTGAGGCTCGTAAAAATCATGTATGGCTGCAGGCAAGCCAAACCCTCGACAGGCACTGCATCTCTGCTGACTCTGGAGGACCAAGCCCAATTTGCTCCCTGTATATAAGGGGAAGTCTCTGTGCTTGGGGTAGAGGAGTGTTTAGCTCCTTCCCTCTCTACTTTGCTCGTACTTTTCTCTAAGTCAACATGAGTCGACAATTTAGTTCCAAGTCTGGGTACCGGAGTGGAGGAGGTTTCAGCTCTGGCTCTGCTGGGGCTGTCAGCTGTCAGCGCCGGTTCACCAGCAGCTCTGTGCGCCGTAGTGGAGGAAGTGGTGGGAGATTTTCAAGCTACGGTGGTGGTGGTGGAGGAGGCTTTGGAAGCCGGAGTCTTGTTAGCCTTGGTGGCAATAAGAGTATCTCTATAAGTGTAGCTAGAGGAGGTGGACGTTGTGGTTTTGGTGGTGGTTATGGAGGTGGTGGCTTTGGTGGTGGTGGCTTTGGTAGTGGTGGCTTTGGTATCGGTTATGGCGGTGGAGGTTTTGGTGGTGGTGGTGGTGGTTTTGGCAGCGGAGGTGGTTTTGGTGGAGGTGGTTTTGGAGGTGGTGGATTTGGAGGTATTTATGGGCCTGGGCCTGCCTTCCCCCCTGGTGGCATTCATGAAGTCACCATCAACCAAAGCCTTCTGCAGCCCCTCAATGTGGAGATTGACCCTCAGATCCAAAAAATCAAGTCTCAAGAAAGGGAGCAAATCAAGTCACTCAACAACCAGTTTGCCTCCTTCATTGACAAGGTGAGTTTTCCTGATCACTGCATTGGGAGAGTTGCTCCAGGTTCAGCTGAGATTCCTACAGCCAAGGAATGTTTTCTGTGTTTGAATGATTAAAAGGGTATTTTGTGGGATGGTCTGGTAAGAGACATGTTAGTGGTATGTGTGTGAATGATGCTAATGACTCATCTCTCTCGGAGAGGGAGGTCTGTGGTCCACCTAAACAGAGGGTCAATTTGACATTTATCTCCAAGTGTTTTCTTATTCAGCACTTGAGCAGAATTGTGACTCAATTGTGTTTAATGGAGATAATAGAAATGGGGCTAACTGAACATTCTGGGGTGCAAGTGAGAACCCTGGAAGGGTCTTCCTCTCCATAAATAGGAAGCTGAGCGTGAACAGAGTACGTTATGATATTGTAGCAGAAATTACACAGTAAATCAGTGCTAAACATCTTTTGCTGTCAAAAGCTCCATCCTCTGGAAATTTTACGTTGGTCCTGGATCAGGGTGGAGATATTTTTTATACCCGTACTTCCAAGCATCAGCTCTGGAACAACACGCAAACCTTTCGTTACTTTTTGCTGAATAGTCAATAATGTTAACTCAAAGTTCTCCACAATAAATTTCGAAACCAACTTTGGATTTTCCTAAAGTATTTTTAAGCTATGTGCTCAGGAAATGCAAGCCAATTTTTATGGTAATCTACCTAAAAAAACAAATTGGAAGGCAAATCTCTTAAATATCATGTATCTATTTCGAATCATAATTGCGATAATTTTGTTTTGTGTAGCTGCTCCCTTCCAAAGTTCCAACTGAAACCGGACTATAATCGCTGTACTCAAGCAAATTAAATCTTTTCTGAGTTTAGCAGTGAGTTGGATTTTGTTGTGAAGATGATGTTAACTTGATCATCTATTTCCTATTTCTCCATCATGGCCAGGAAAACAGATATTGAAGTTCTTTTCCAAGTAAGGCATGGACTTTGCTGTGTGGTGGCCCTTGGCACTCAGGGGCCATGGGACCCCACTGGGTACCAGTAAGTGATGGGTCTTTTGTTCTTAGGTGAGGTTCCTGGAGCAGCAGAACCAGGTGCTGCGAACAAAATGGGAGCTGCTGCAGCAGATAGATACTACCACTAGAACCCAGAGCTTAGAGCCCCTATTTGAGCAATACATCAACAACCTCAGAAATAGAAAGGACCAACTGCAGAATGACCGGTCTCGGCTGGAATTGGAACTGAAGAACGTGCAAGACCTGGTGGAGGATTACCGGAACAAGTAAGGAAGACTGACTGGGCAGTTCTTAACTCCTGTTCTAAAAGATTCCAGAAAGCGGCAAGCTAAGACCATGGTGCACTATGTTGCTAAGTCTTAAGTTAGAAGCAAAGGTTGACATTTGTGGAAACTTTCATTTTCTCAAAAGCTGGTAGTAGTTTTGTTGCTCAGAAGAAGAGGGTGGCCAAGAAGTTTTAGGTTAGTAATAGGAAAGCAATGATAGGGAATGCCACTTTTAGTCTAGAATGATAGACTTCAGATTTTACCTCTTCTGCACCTCCTAATCACTTCTTTCTGACAGGTACGAGGAGGAGATCAACAAGCGGACAAACGCAGAGAATGAATTTGTGACCATCAAGAAGGTGAGCAAATTCTGTAGGATGAAGCTCCTATCTGAAATGAGTAATAAAAGAGGGTCTGCAAATACTAATCAGAAAGAAGTCAGGATGTGGAGAACCAGGTCCAATGAATATCTGGAATTGTGCTTCCCCCCTACCCCCCATTATCATGGACCGGGACTTATGCAGGCATTCTGCTTCTCCTGATTTCTTGGCACCTGGTGCAGTAAGCAAGGAGGCAAGTTCTCAGCAAGTCAACCAAGGTCCCTGGATTGTGATACCAAAGGATAGGGTAATTCAGGAATTGCGATCCCGCTGGGGTAAAAAGGAGTAGACCCCCAGCTTCTACTTGGAAAACCACCTCACAGCTGATGACTTGCCCTTGGACTAATATGGCTTCATGATGTCTGTTGCTTCTCTAGGATGTGGATGCTGCTTATCTGAACAAAGTGGACCTTCAGGCCAAAGTTGACAACTTGCTTCAGGAAGTTGAGTTCCTCACAGCACTCTACCAAGCGGTACGTTTTCTAATTTCAACCAAGTTTACCCCCTGAGAACTTTTAAGCCTAAACCCACCACTACCCAAGAAAATGCAGGCGTATTTTCCATATCTTGATTGATACCCCCTCTATCTAAGCTGTTTTCTTATTTTGTTTTGTTTTAACACTGTAAGAGTCACTGGACTATTACCTCTTGCAGGAGTTGTCTCAGATACAGACTCACATCAGTGAAACGAATGTTATCCTCTCCATGGACAACAACCGTAGCCTGGACCTGGATAGCATCATCGCGGAGGTCAAGGCTCAGTATGAGGAGATTGCCCAGAAGAGCAAGGCTGAGGCTGAGGCCCTGTACCAGACTAAGGTGAATGGCTTGAATGTTTTGTTAGTTCCCCTGAAGTGTCTTGTCCTGCTATCCTGTGTTATCTTTTATATTTGTATGCCTGAGCCGTGTTGTGCTCTGCCCACATCTAATTATCTTGATCTGCTATTTTTAGTATGAAGAGCTCCAAATCACCGCTGGCAGACACGGGGACAGTTTGAAAACTTCAAAGATAGAGATTTCTGAGCTGAACCGGACAATCCAGAGACTTAGATCTGAAATTGACAATGTCAAGAAGCAGGTACTTGATCTCTCTTTCCAGTGTTCAGCTGTAGGAATGAGGGGCCCTCAGGTAATTGGACGGTGTTTTTCTAGTAATGACTCTTTTAATCCATACCAAGGCTACATTATTATCCCCAGTTCCTTTGGTGACTAGTCTGACGTTCAGAATTTGGCTATCATGCTAGGTTTTCTTTAGGGAACTTGAGAGATAGCCTAGTACAGAAGTAGATGTGATGGTCAGTATGGTCCATGAGCCAAAGTGAGGCTTAAGAGGTGGTGAGTAAGAGGAAAGGCATCCAGGAGATTTGAGGTTAGGCGTTTAGAAGAACATCAAATCTGTAGTGGTTAGAAGAGCCTTGACTCAGGCCAAGAGATATTGTCACACCTCCTTTAAGGACTTTTAAAGGAAATCGATATGATGATGTGCTGGGTCCCTGCTCCCCAGTCAGAAGCAGGAGAACAAAAGAGACGACTTAAGCTCCAGTGATTCTGTTGGATTCAGTGTACTAGCCTCACTGGGCTGGAGAGATCAATTTGGGGTGAGATATGAGAAGGTACAATGTGTTGAATTTTCCTTTTTCAGATCTCTCAGTTGCAGCAGTCCATCAGTGATGCTGAGCAACGTGGTGAGAAGGCTCTTAAAGATGCCCAGGGCAAGCTGGCAGATCTGGAGGATGCCCTGCAGAAGGCCAAGGAGGACCTGGCCCGCCTGCTGCGGGACTACCAGGAGCTGCTGAACACCAAGCTGGCCCTGGATCTGGAGATTGCCACCTACAGAACCCTCCTGGAAGGAGAGGAGAGCAGGTAAGAAAGGGAATCTGGGCAATTTGGCCACTTTTTGTGGGCTTTCTTCCTTGTAAGTGGACTACTGCTGAAGATGCAACCATCTGACTGCAGCCTATTCTGGGTATGTGGGAAGGAAGGTACATGGCTCAGGAGGAAAGACGTGGTTTCACTTTGAGAGCCAGAGTCAGTCTCAAGCTTTTTTTTGAAGGCTGTAGCATCTCTGTGAAGATGAAACCATTTATTCTTCTTCTGGATTGGGTTAGATGTCATCTTGCCCAAAGGCAATGCCTTTTAGAGGTGGCCCTCCTTAGTCACAAGCCTCCTGTCTAATTTAGATGGAGATTTCTCCCTGTTTGTATTCATGCTGAGAAAAATGACAGTGGGTTGAGTCGCCAGAGGAGACTGAATTAGGTTTCAGAACAAGTGCACTGGAGAAGCCCCAGATGGGATCCAGCTGGAGAGTCTTCAAGAAGGCTGGGAGGGCATGGGAAAGGGGCCTGTGAGGCTGGACGGTCATGAGAGATTTGCTTTTCTTTTTCCTACAGGCTCTCTGGAGAGTGTGCCCCGAACGTGAGTGTGTGTAAGTATAAGCCACCTTCTCAGGGACATGTGCAGGTTTGCCTGGGTTGGAAAGGGACTTGGGACTGAAGATAACTGAGTCTCCCCTTGCAGCTGTGAGCACCAGCCACACCAGCATCAGTGGAGGCGGTGGCCGAGGAGGCGGTGGTTTTGGCTCTGGCGGCGGCAGCAGCAGTGTTATCTATGGCTCTAGAGGTGGTGGCGGCGGCAGCAGCATCAGCTATGGCACTGGAGGCAGCAGTGGGGGCCAGAGAGGTGGCTCTGGATTGGGGGGTGGCATCTCTGGCGGTGGGAGCTCCGGAGGCAGCTATATCTCCTCAGGAGGCCGAGGATCCAGCTCTGGGGGCATCAAGACCTCAGGTGGCAGCTCCAGTGTGAAGTTTGTCTCCAGCACTTATTCCCAAGGGTCCAGATAAAGAGATGCTCTCTACCTTGTTAGTTCTCCCTCTCCATCACTACCAAACATGCTTGAGAAGACCAAGGTCAATTGCCCCAGCCTTCTAGAAGAAAAGAACTATAGTTAGTTATACTGGTTTATCCTATTTCCCGAGCTCTTTCTTTTCTCCCCTGCTTCCCAAAGTTTTCAGACCAGTGGCAATGTCAGTCCCCTGACTTTGACCATGTCTTGTGCTTTGCTTGAGAAATAGTCCAGCAATGACCACTGCACACATTATATTTTGAAGCACCTCCTTAAGCCAGCCAGAGGAGGGCCAGTTGGACCCATGGCTTCTTTGCCACACATACGGAGCACATGCTCTGGAAAGTTCCTTTGTATCTTCTCTCTTGCAACAACCTCTGTGCTGCTTTGATTTTGTACATAAGGTATCAGCCAATTGTGTATCTTTTGTGGAGAGGTTTAAACTCCCTTTTTCTTCTGTTGCTTCAATAAACTGCATTTGAAATTCTCTGTGAGTTGCAATCTCCTTTGTTCATGGCACTGTTTACTCTGGATGGGTGCTTTGTGGGAGTGAAAGAAGATGCTAGAGTCACATGACATATGGGGGGTTGAGACAACGTGAACATGAACAATTGGAGAGGCTGATCAGGCAACAGTGAAACAGGGTGGGATGACAGAGAGCAAGCTCTTTCACAGAGGTGGAGATGCCGTGGAGAAATGGAGAGACGGGTGTGGAAGGTTTCATCTGAGAAGACTTTCTTGAAAAGGGCAGTGAGCAAGCAGGTTGGGAAGGAGGGGTGTGGCATTGAGAAGAGGGGGAAGCATTACATGGAAAAGTAATTGCATATGTGGAACAGCTAATGATGAGAGGGGTGTGGGTAAAGTAGGGTCAGAATCTATTGTAGCCAGAATACAGACTTTGGCTTGAGGAGTTCAAGAACTGAGAATGGTAATGGGGATTTGGACATACCATTTCTTCTCTCTTTCAGGCCACCACTCAAAGCTTTGCTTAATCTAAAAGTTCCCTGTTGACACATAGCATGGACTGTGAACTAGTATGACAAGATAGCATAGAGGTCAGGAGCATGAACATTTGAGCTCAGAATGCTTAGGTATGAATCTTACCACCAACATTTACTAGTTCTGTGATAATGTTCAAGTTATAAATTTTCTTGTACTTCAGTTTTATTATCTCTAAAGTGGGAATATAATGCCTCCCTTATGGGAATTTTCCTGGGTATGGAGAAAGTAAAGGAACAAGGAAGGAGGAAAGACTTGGTTTCACCTTGGAAGCCAGAGTCAGGATTGAATAAGATGGTGCATGAACATGGCTTGCACATAAAACCACTCACTAAGTGCCAATTTTAATAATAATAGAAATGATGATAATGATGATGATCTGGCTATTGTAATATTGCTTCTTGGTTTCCAAATAGCTCAGCAGATGCTTGCTCTTAGGAACAAGTGAACATCAACTTCCCAATGTTTCTACAACCACAAAAAAGTCAGTCAACTTCTCTGAGGATTAATTTTCTTAGTTTCCAATTTTGAAAAAGCCTTTTTTGGTTCCATCATCAACCAGGGCTGAGAGGGAATAAACAGCATATAGATCAGTGAGAATATTACATAAACACAACTTGGGCGAGTTCTAACTTTCCTCCCCAACCATTCCTTCACCACCGCTGTTGCTTGCCTGAACTGATGTGAGAGTTTGGGAAGTATTATGGTAGAGTAAAGAAAAGAAGGGATTTTGATTCAGATAATCTGGGTTTAAATCACTCTGATATCTAAAGGACAAGTAAAGGAAATAATCCATAGCTTACTGGATGTGTGGATCCTTGGATAAGTCACTTTACCACCCTGAGCCTCAACTGCCTTGTAGGTAAAATGGGGATGAGAGTATTTGCCTCCAGACATCAAGAGGATATAAACTATAATGTGAAAATGCTTTGTGACCTGTGTTTTACACAAAAGTTGTTAAATTAAATTAAAAGGGAGAGACAAAGGAGCGGAATGAGGCAGCTGCTTTCTCAGAGCCTGAAAGGAGGACAGTACTACAATGTGGTCACTGTAGACAAGTGACATCTCTGTAGGGACATGAAATTGATTTTGTTAACGCACACTACTTGACTCTGCTTACATCCTGAGGACCAACTTATGAGACCCAAACACACAAGAAATGGATGTGTAAACAAGGAAGTTCATGTATTAGCTTACAGAAGAACCTACAATTTTCAGCGCCTGAAACACCAGAGCTTTCCTGTCCTGTTATCAAGATACCTGGGAAAGTGAATTAGTCACAAAAGATGGCTTGTGCTTGTGCAATTAGAACAATGGGAGTTCTAATTGGTGGGTGGCCTTAAGGGAGATTATCTTCCTCCTCCACTGGGGAATGAAGCTCAGGTGCCACCAGATACGTTCTCCCTGGGACACTGATGAAAGAACAGTGGTGTATTCTTGTACTTCTATGCCCGTTTTCTAGGTTCTTTCTTAGTTTACAACTTCCTTTAGTCACATTTCGGTATTAGAGATATCCATGTTCATCTTATTTGGGCTTGAGTTTTCTTGGTAAAGTCAGACATGAAACAGAGACTACTACAAGCTATAGTGAAACTTATCAAGGCTTATAAGGTCCCAAAATCTCAATGAGAACCTTGTACAAGTCAGTACAAAATGAAGAACTAACTTGAGTGAGATCAAGTGCCCCAATGCACTAGAAATATGTTGTTGTTGTTAGGTGCTGTCGGTTCTGACCCATAATAACCCTATGAACAACAGACTGAAACACTGCCAGGTTCTGAGCCATCCTCATAATCGTTGTTATTGTTAAGACCATTATTACAGCCATTGTGTCAATCCATCTCATTGAGGGTCTTCTTCTTTTTTGCTGACCCTCTACTTTACCAAGCATGGCGTCCTTCTCCAGGTACTAGTCCCTCCTGATAACATGTCCTAGGTATGTGAGACAAAGCCATGCCATCCTTGCTTCTAATGAGCATTCTGGCTGTACTTCTTCCAAGACAGATTTGTTCATTCTTCTGGCAGTCCTTGGTATATTCGATATTCTTTGAAAACACCATAATTCAAAGGTATCAATTCTTCTTTGGTCTTCCTTATTCATTGTCCAGCTTTCACATGCATATGAGGCTGTTGGAAACACCACAGCTTGGGTTAGGCACACCTTAGTAACATCTCTGCTTTTTAACACTTTAGAGAGGTCTTTTGAAGCAGATCTGCCCAATGCAATATGTCGTTTGATTTCTTGACTGCTGCTTCCCTGGGCGTTGACTGTGGATGCAAGTAAAATGAAATCCTTGACAACTTCAATATTTTCTTTGCTTTTCATGAACTAGAAATATAGTAAAGGAAAAATCCAGGTTCAGTTCTGTTCAACAAACATTTCCTGCACACCTATTATGTGTTAGTTACTGGGTCAATCATTGGGGATACTGTGATGAGTGGGACTTGATTCTTCCCCTCAAAGAGCTTCGAGACTTGGGTGATGGGGTGTATGTAAATATGTAATTACAATACATATGACCCATGCAATGACAGAACACATACAAAGCACAGAGCTGATACCTACAGAAGTAAGGGTGACTAAAAGTGATGACTGGTAGGGCTTTAAAGGATGAATAGGAATTTATCAGGCTGGCAAGGATATTCAAGGTAGAAGACCATTCAAGGTAGAGAAGATGCTCTAGGCAGAGGGCATAATATGGGTAAAAATATAGAAGAACGAAATTGCATGAAGAATTTGAACATCTGAAGGAGCATGAAGCTAGTGACAAGAAATGAGTTTGAAAAGTTTGTTAGATCCAATCAAGAAGGGCTTTGTGGGCCATTTAAAGGAGTCTGGATTCTAGTTTGTGGGTCAGAAGTTCTCAGATGGAGTTTGGGACCTATTGGCTTATTACAACCTACTATGTACTGGACTAGTAGGAGTGAAAGGGTTTGTCTAACTACCACTGGAAGAGGAATTGGGCATGAGTTACACAGTTTGTCTTGTTCTTGAGTATTCCCTAAGACATCTGATCTGTCTATGGGAGATACTGTTCATGAAAATGTCTTTTTTCAGGTATTTTATAGTTAAACCACCTGTCATTGGTAAGAAAGACCCAGTAAAGGGATTTAACAGGACAGCGACATGATCAGATTGGTGTTTTAGAAGGGTCACTTACCGCAGATTGGAGGAGGTGACGTTGGCAGCAGGACGACTTATTAGCAGACTATAGCAAAGATACAGGCAAATGATGATCAGGCTTGACTCTCAAGTCCTTAGAGGAGGTTGAGTGGTCAGAAATGAGGGCATGCGTTCCAGAGATAGGTAGGAGTTAAATCACCAGGACTTGGTGATGGATCAGATGTGGGGTAAGGCAAAGAGCAGAGTTTAGAGTGGCTTCCAAACTCCTGGCTTGGATAATAACAGAATACAGTAAGAGGGCTAGTGGGGAGAGACAATGAGTTAGTTCTTTTGAGGTTCCTCTGCTTTATCCATGTAGTGAGTGGGGGTAGATGTATAAGGAGTCCCTAGATGGTGCAAATGGTTAACACGCTCAGCTGCTAACCAAAAGGCTGGCAGTTTAGGTGTACCCAGAGGCACCTCAGAAGAAAGGCTTGGCAATCTACTTGAAAACCCTATACAGCACAGTTTTACTTTCACACATATGGGGTTACCATGAGTTGGAATCTGCTCCAGGCAGTTGGCTAACTGGCTATAGGTGTAAACTTAAGAGTCATTAGCTTTTGAAAGTTAGAGTAAACCATCAGATAACTCAGGAATAAGGGGTAGAGGGAGAAGAGCAGAGAACCCACAGTAGGAAAATCAGAAATATGGGAGAAGCTTGCTCAAATGGAGAAAGTTTAAAGGACATGATACCAGTCAGAATTCTTCAGGGTCTATTCAGCAGCAATACGTAGCTCCCCCAGATCTATGAGGACCTTTCAAAATCTTAGACTCTAATATTTCAACCACGCCTCCTCCACAGGTGATCTCAGTGTGGATTTAATTCTTGATGCTTATCCAAGTAATAATATTCAGAAGAGGAAAATTCACAACTACAACGGTGCAATAAAAATTCTTGTATCTCCCACCACCTAGTTTCTCTTCTCTGTGGCAACCATCATCCTCAGTTTCTTTCCTAAGGAAAAATGTATATATATATATTTATTCTCCTTTCTCAGATGTCCTGCCACCCCAGCTTTCTCCCAGCAGAGGTGACTATCTCCACTCAGTTGGAATTTGAATTGATTTGTTCTTCAGCAGTTAAACTTTTTGAAATCTGGCTGTGGTTTCTGCCCATATTCCACAGACTGTGACCCAACTTCTGCGTTTTGCCCTTGCCTGAAGATGTTTACATAAATTGATGGAGAAAAAAAAAAAAAAAACAAGAAGATGAAAATAGCCAAAATAAGAAATGAGATGTGTGACATTACCACAGAACCAACTGAGATAAAAAGGATCATAATAGAATATTATGAGAACTGGTACTCTAACAAATTTGAAAACCTTGAAGAAATAGACATTTGTAGAAACATACTACCTACCTAAACTAACACAAAAGAGACAGAAAACCTAAATAGACCCATAACAAAAGAAGAAATTGAAGATGTCATAGAAAAATTCCCAACAACAACAGCAAAAAAGCCTTGGCTCAGATGGCTTTACTGGAGAGTTCTACAAAACACTCAGAGGAGAGCTGACACCAATTCTACTCAAACTATGCCTGAACACAGAAAAGGAAGGAATACTCCCTAATTCATTCTATGAAGCCAGCATAACCCTGATACCAAAGCCAGGCAAAGATACTACAAAAAGAGAAAATTATAGACCAATATTCCTTATGAATATAGACACAAAATTTCTCCTCGAAATTCTAGCCAACAGAATTTAACAGCATATCAAAAAAAAAAAAAAAAATTACAATCAGGTGGGGTCCATACCAAGGATGCAAGATGTTTCAACATTAGAAAACCAATCAGTGTAATTCACCACATAAATAAAATAAAGGAAAAGAATCACACGATCATCTCAATCAACACAGAAAAGGCATTTGATAAAATCCAACATTCTTTCCTGACAAAAACTCTTAGCAAAATAGGAATAGAAGGGAAATTCCTCAACATAATTAAGGGCATATATACAAAACCAAGGAGCCCTGGTGGTGCAGTGGTTAAGAGCTACAGCTGCTAACCAAGAGGTCGGCAGTTCAAGTTCACCAGTTGTTCCTTGGAACCCTACTGGGCAGGTCTATTCCATCCTGTAGGGCTGCTATGAGTCAGAATTGACTTGATGGGAATGGGTCTGGTTTTATACAAAACCAACAGCCAACATTATTCTCAATGGAGAGAGACTGGGAGCATTCCCTTTGGGAATGGGAACAAGACAAGGATTCCCATTATGACCACTCTTATTTAACATTGTACTGGAAGTCCTAGCCAGAGCAATAAGGCAAGAAAAGGAAACAAAGGGTGTTCAAATTGGTAAGGAAGAAGTAAAACTATTCCTATTCACAGATGACATGATCCTATACATAGAAAATCCCAGGATTTACACAAGAAAGTTACTGGAACTAAAAGAAGGATTCAGCAAAGTGGCAGGGTACAAGATCGACATATAAAAATCAGCTGGATTCCTCTACGCTAACAAGGAGAACTCTGAAAAGGAAATCAAGAAAAAGATGCTATTTACAATAGCCCCCAAAAGGATAAAATACTTAGGAATAAATCTAACCAGGGATGTAAAAGACTTATACAAGGAAAACTACAAAACACTACTGCAAGAAACCAAAAGAGACCTACATAAATGGAAAAACATACCATGTTCATGGATTGGAAGACTTAACATTGTGAAAATGTCAATACTACCCAAAGCAATCTATAGATATAATGCAATCCCTATCCAAATCCCAGCAACATTCTTTAACAAAATGGAAAAACTAATCTCCAAATTTGTATGGAAAGGAAGGAGACCCTGGGTAGCTAAAGCATTGTTGAAGAAGAAGAACGAAGTATTTTTCCTTTGTTGTTTGTGCACTCTTCCTGTTCTCAGAACTTAGTGTACAGCCACGGTAGTCAAAACAGCCTAGTACTGGTACAATGACAGTCACACAGACCAATGGAACAGGACTGAGAACCCAGAAGTAAATCCATCCAGCTATGGACAGCTTATCTTTGACAATGGGTCAGAGTCCATTCAATGGGGAAGAGATAGTCTCTTTAATAAATGGTGCTGGCAAATCTGGATATCCATTGAAAGAAAAGTGAAATAGGGTCCACACCTGATCAAAAAAACAGAAAACAAACAAACGCTGGTGAGGTTGTGGGGAGATTGGAACCCTTATACACTGCTGGTGGGACTGTAAAGTGGTTATGACCACTATGGAAAAGAGTATGGTGCTTCCTCAAAAAACTAGGAATAAATACCATATGATCCAGTAATGCCACTCCCAGGTATATATCTTGGAGAAATAACAGCAGTGACATGAATAGACATATGCACACCCATGTTCATTGCAGCATTATTCACAATACTAAAAAGATGGAAACAGACTAAGAGTCCATCAGTGGATGAACGGATGAACAAAATGTGGTACATACATACAATAGAATACTACAAAACAATAAAGAATAATGATAAGCCTGAGAAACATCTTATAACATGGATGAATCTGGAGGACATTATGCTGACTGAAATAAGTCAATCACAAAAAGACAAGTACTGTATGAAACCACTTTTATAAAAAGTCAAGAATAGGTATACTAACATTCTTTGATGGTTACCAGGATGGAAGAGAGAGGGAGGGAGAATCACTTACCAGATATTAGACATGTGTTCATCCTGGTGAAGGGAAAGACAATCACAATATGGGGAAAGTAAGCTCAATTCGAACAAGGTCAGTGAAGACACTGAGAGGTACACAAGAATAAAGGACAACTGTAGATATAGTTGTGGGCATTTGTATATACATATTTCTTTGTGGTACATATATATTCATATATATAATAAAGCACATGGGAGCACAGTTATGGAAACTTCTTAGACATATCCAAACACCTTGTGGGACTCAGTTACTGAGCTTGAAGGCTAAGGACCATAGTCTCTGGGGACATCTAGGTCAATTGGCATAAAGTAGCTCATAAAGATAATATTCTATATCCTAGTTTGCTGAGTAGTGCCTGGAGTCTTAAAAATTTGGGAGCAGTCATCTAAGATACAACTATTGGTCTGTTTCTGCCTGGAGCAAAAGAGAGTAAAGGAAACCAAAGACTTAAGGAAGCAGTTAGTCCGTAGGACTAATGGCCCACACACAAAGCATAACCTCCTCTAGCCTGAGACCAGAAGAACTAGAAGGTGCCTGGCTGCAACTACCAACCACTCTGAACAGGGAAACAATAGAAGGTTCTGGTTAGAATGGGGGAAAAATGTAGAACAAAACTCAAAAAAAAAAAAAAAAAAAAAAAACCAGACTTACAGGAATGATAGAGACTGGAGGAACCCCCGAGACTATTGCCCTAAGACACCCTCTTAACCTGGAACAGAAGGCACTCCCGGAGGTCACTTTTCAGCCAAATAATAAATTGGCCTATAAAATAAACAATAACACCCATGAAGAATGTGTTCCTTTGAACAATCAACTATTGAGACAAAACGGGCAGCATGTGCCCAAAAGCGAAGACGAAAAGACAAGGAGGGGCAGGGAAATTGGAAGGATGGAAACAGGGAAGGCAGGTGCTGACGCAAAGCGGGGATAGCAACCAATGTCATGGAAAAATTTTGTGTATAAATTGTTGAATGGGGAACTAAATTACTGTGTAAACTTCCACCTAAAACACAATAAAATGTTCAAAAGAAAAAGAAATGTCTACAGATACCACCTTTCCTTAAATCTAGACCCATGTGTCTCCTCCATAGTGTTCCAGCTGGAAGAACAGAATCCTACCCTCAGCCTGTTGGCTGACCAAGTCATGGGGCTCCCTCTGAATGCTCATAACTTTGCAGTCCTCAGTTTGTAGCCATTTTTCCTTCTACAACTGGCCAAAGTTTCATTCCGTAACTGTGTGGCTTTTACATAGCCACCCCTCTAACAGAGTTCTGGGATTCGTCTAACTCTAGAGAAGAATGGGCTATTCAACTTTTCCCCAAACTCCCTCCACACTACTGTCTCCTCTCCCACAATTCTGGGTCTAAGGGAACCACCTAGTGCCCCAGAGAAGACAAAATCCAGCAGGTCCCCCTGGAACTCTTGCTTCTCAGATCTGAGTTCAGCTTAGCTCAACTCTGCCATCCCCACTCCTTCCCTTCAGGGAGGTTCTTCACTGGCCTTGGGGGCTGTTCATTATCACTTTGGGAGAGAGAATACCATAAGACGATCTTGAACCAGAGCCTGTGGTTTTCTTAGATTAGGAACCACGACTCCCCCTAGGACAGACTTCATTGGACTGGGACCTTCTTTTGATCCCTTTGAGGAACCATGAGGAAGTCTCACATAACTGTCCAGTTCTTTTAGCAACGTGTGTGGAAATTTTAACAGGGAGTTTATGGACATTGATAAAAGTTGCCTTCAAAAAATAATATTCTTTAAGTTAGAAATTATAAAGGTAGAAGTCCCATTGCCCCCTGTTTTATAATAAAAATTAAAGTAATAGCCCTTTACTGTCAAAAAAGGGAAAACATAGATAATATATGTTATATATTCTATGATTACATAAAACTATGTAATCGTAGAAATATTCATTTTTATTTATTTAACTTTTTAAGTTCTCAGGCAGACAGCATAATAAAACAGATGTTTGCCTCTGTGGGTAGAGTTGCAATGTATTTGACCAGCTACAAATGCAGGCTGATGTAGGTGTGTTGTGTTGGCAACTTAAACACTATAAGTTGCTTAAACATTGATGACACAATTTTCCAAAAAGGTAAAAAACTCTTGTAAGTTTTCTGATTGAAAAAAAAAAGGTCTTGCCTTGATTTGTACAATAGTGGCATTCCTCAACAACCCAGGATATTTTAAAACTCCAGAAAAACACTCGCATCTGTATGTGATATGTATGGAATTAGGTTCTGGGCTCAACAATCATAAATCGTGGGGCATTCAAAAGTTTTGAAAGAGGTCTAATGTAATCTGACCCCTGCTTAGTCAATGTTAGCAGTAGTCCCCCACAACATGGTGACAAGAAAAAAATATCTCCACAAATTTCTAAAAAAACAGTAATGCTGCTTTGGGTCATGTGTGGCTGTGGACATTTTTAGAGCAGGAGGGGAGAATGTGAGGCACATATTTTCAACTTCATTTTTTTCTTTTTTAGAGTATATGTGTGGGGGGAAGGAGGCTGAGAAAAGGCCATATCTCTATCTGAATGTATGCTATGTGAATCCCTGAATCGTGTAAATTTCTCTGTTAGTAACTCTTTATTTTGCTATTAAAGAAATTCATTCTCTTAAAAACAGGCAGAGAATCAAGAAGAGAACCCAGGGACCACTTTGCTAAAGGATCAGATAAAGAAAGAAGAGTCAGTAGAATGTAAAGAAACACTTGTTAAGGATGGGGAGAGAACAGGGGGTCATGGAAACCAAGAAGGGAGCACATTTTTTTTTTTTTTTTTTATAATAACTTTTATTAAGCTTCAAGTGAACGTTTACAAATCCAATCAGTCTGTCACATATAAGTTTACATACATCTCACTTCCTACTCCCACTTACTCTCCCCGTCTTGAGTCAGCCCTTTCAGTCTCTCCTTTCTTGACAATTTTGCCGGCTTCCCTCTCTCTCTATCCTCCCATCCCCCCTCCAGGCAAGAGTTGCCAACACAATCTCAAGTGTCCACCTGATATAATTAGCTCACTCTTCATCAGCATCTCTCTCCCACCCGCTGACCAGTCCCTTTCATTTCTGATGAGTTGTCTTCGGGGATGGTTCCTGTCCTGTGTCAACTGAAGGTCCGGGGAGCATGGCCGCCGGGATTCCTCCAGTCTCAGTCAGACCATTAAGTTTGGTCTTGTTATGAGAATTTGGGATCTGCATCCCACTGATCTCCTGCTCCCTCAGGGGTCCTCTGCTGAGCTCCCTGTCAGGGCAGTCATCGATTGTGGCCGGGCACCAACTAGTTCTTCTGGTCTCAGGATGATGTAGGTCTCTGGTTCATGTGGCCCTTTCTGTCTCTTGGGCTCTTAGTTGTCATGTGGGCTTGGTGTTCTTCATTTTCCTTTGCTCCAGGTGGGTTGAGACCAATTGCTGCATCTTAGATGGCTGCTTGTTAGCATTTAAGACCCCAGACGCCACATTTCAAAGTGGGATGCAGAATGATTTCATAATAGAATTATTTTGCCAGTTGACTTAGAAGTCCCCGCAAACCATGTTCCCCAGACCCCCGCGCTTGCTCCGCTGACCTTTGAAGCATTCATTTTATCCCGGAAACTTCTTTGCTTTTGGTCCAGTCCAATTGAGCTGACCTTCCATGTATTGAGTGTTGTCTTTCGAAGGGAGCACATTTTAAGAAGCACCCAGGAAGAGAAGTCAATAGGACCCGAAGGTTGGCTGAGGAGCTACAAAATGAGGGGAACCTAGAAATAGGACCAGGATTTGGACAGGTGAAAGAGATGAAGTGAGCACTTCAGGCCCTTTTCCTGGTGGCTAATAGGCAAACTATTGTTGGAGGCCAGAAGTTGGTCTATAGAGTTGGTTCCCGGAGCCAGAGTCGGCTGGAGTCTCACAACAGATGAAAGGGAAAGTAAAGAAGCCCATGAGACATTTGGGTGGCGCCCACAATTTTCAGTTATTTGTTAAAAGGATGGATGCCCAAAATGTACTGGACCTCTCTGTGTCACTGCATTTGTCCCTCCCACACCTCCTGGAGGGAATGTGGCACTCCCTACCAATCTATTATCAGAAAAATGGCACTGCATTAGTCAACTTGTGACCTTCCCGGGTTCATGTATGGTTGTTTCCACCTCTGCCTGGTGCCCACACCCAGTTTCCTATCTGTCAACAGGCCCTGCTTCTTCTGTTTAGGCAGTATGGAGTGTCCTCTGCTGGTACAAAGGCTCCTTTACATGAACATTGGAACTCATATTTATCATCACAAGGCATCGGCTCCCAGGGTCAGTGAGGGTGTATGCAGTTTGGATACTTCAAAAAATTTTCTTGAGAATAATAAAAAGCCTTTTTCTTGGTACTGTTCTGTTGGTTGTAAACACATAAGGAAGCATCTAAATACTTTTTTGGTACAGAGAGTCTGACCATTTCCTGGGCTGGAGAGGATCCTGAGTGATCATTCCTAGGGAGACAGGCACCCAGCAAGGTGAGGAGGGGACAGGGAATGGCAAAACTCAGCCCGATTCCGTTGGAAAGCCTTCAGGTGCTAACACTTCCAGAAAGTGGGGGTCAGGCTGGGAAGTGCAGTCAGTTACAAAAGCCACTGGTGAAGGATTTCTCTCAGGGGCGGACTGGCTCCTCAGTGGTTGTTACAAATGTAGGTTCTAGAAGAACTGGACAGGGAAAGCTGCATAATCCAGGATGGCTTAGCATTCTGGGCCATTTCTAAGGATGCTGTTGGACTTTTGACCCTCAGTACAGTGCCTTGATTTTTACTAGGAAGATGAACAAAAGACCACAGGAGTTTAGCCTCTGCCGTGGATAGGTGCTGTCAGCTATGTCCCTGGGACAAGTGGCTTTTTGACTGAAACAATGAGTGTTGTCCCCTTTCTTTTAGACCTGTCCTTCATGGTTGCTGTCTTAGGCTGGGTTCTCTAGAGAAGCAAAATAAATGAAGTGTATATATATATGTATGAAAAATTATATATATATATCACACCACACCCACCCAGTGCTGTTGAGTCGATTCCGACTCATTGCGACCCTATAGGACAGAGTAGAACTACCCCATAGAGTTTCCAAGGAGCACTTGGTGGATTCGAACTGCCGACCGTTTGGTTAGCAGCCGTAGCACTTAACCACTACGCCACCAGGGTTTCCTATACATATATATTTATATCAAGGCAATGGCTCATGAGGTTGTAAAGGCTGGAACGTCCTAAGTGCATGGGTCAGGATAGAGGCTTCTCCTGAAGAACGTAGCCACAGGGCTGGCGTACCCAAGTTGGGCAAGTCAGAGAGCAGGGCTCTTGCTCACAGGCTGTGAAGACAGACAAATCCCAAAGATCAGCAGGCAAGACTGCAAGTAAGCTGCTAGCTCAAGTCCCAAGAACTGGAGGTCAGATGAACAGGAGGCAGCTGCAGGATCCAGAGCAGGCAAAAACCAGAACACCCACTTATATTTGAATGTGGGCCACAAGCACAAGGAAAATCCCTTTCAACTGATTGGCTGCTCGCAGCAGATCCCATCATGGGAGTGATCACATATAAACTTTGAGAATCATGGCCCAGCCAAGTTGACACACAATCTTAACCATCACAGTCCACTCCATGTCAACTCAGCGCCTGTACACATCTCTCCAAACCATACATGATCTCTGAATAAAGGCAGTTACAAAGGTGTACTTGCACCTAACATGATACAACCAATACACTTAAAACTGAAAACACACTAGCTCCATTTACGTCTTATATTTTATAAGTGAAGAAAACAAAAATACTTGTTGCACACAAACAAAGCAGAAATAAAACCCACTGCCATCGAGTCGATTCCGACTCATAGTGACCTTACAGGACAGAGTAGAACTGCCCCATAAAGCAGAAATACTCGTAACAATTATAGTCCTCGTTTCTGCAACTGGTCACATAGATATAACTGATATTTAGAACTACTTTCTTCCACCACCCATTTTGTATTCGTTTTGCCCTCAGCAAGTACCTTAGCTGGTCATGGTTCTTTACCTGGTGGGGTGACCCAAACCTTCATTCCTGAAGGGTCTGGGCCACTAGTACTCATGTTGGAATTGGGTTGCTGTGGTTTTCCATTGACTTTAATCACAGGGCATAGTAGTATTAAGGGACACCCTAAGGCAGCTCCTGCATTCCAGACATACTCTTCTTTGTCTCCATTATGTAATATCAGTCCAATTTCCTCTTGATAATCAGAATCAATCACTCCAGCCAGTGGCGTAACTCCCTTCTTTGCCTGTTAATCCAGAGGCATAAGGAGTCCAAAGTGGCCAGGTGGCATTCTTAGCTTCCAGTTCAATGGAATCAGTGATGTGTCTCCAGGTGGGAGCATTCCTCCCTTTGGAACAAGGACCTCTAGACATGCACAGCGTAAGATCGCAGGGACAGGAAGCAAAAATCTTGTGAGTGGGTCACTAGGGGTAGTAGTGAGTGGTGTCACTCTCATTTCCACCCCTTGAATCCTGGATCCACAAATCCTGGCTATGGGAGAAAAAGTGTCATATATTGGATGCCAGTTTAGAGCATATACAGTCTCCTGGAGACCATTGCCCCAACCCTGCAGGGTATTGCCACCTACCTGGCACCATAAATGTGTCTTTAGGAGGCCATTCCATTGTTCTATAAAGATGGCTGCTTCAGGATGATGAGTAACATGGTAAGACCGGTGAATTCCATGACCATGGGCCCATTGCCACACTTCATTTGCTATGAAGTGAGTCCCTTGATCAAAGGCAATGCTGTGAGATACAATGATGGTAGAGAAGGCATTCTGTAAGTCCACAGATGCTAGTTTTGGCAGAAGCATTGCGTGAAGGGAAGGCAAATCCATATCCAGAGTAAGTGTCTATCCCAGTAAGGACAAAACTCAGCCTCTCCATGATGGAAGTGGTCCAATGTAATCAACTTGCCACCAGGTTGCTGGCTGATCACCTTTAGGGATGATACCATATTGAGGACTCAGTGTTGGTCTCTGCTGCTGGCAGATTGGGCACTCAGCAGTGGTTATAGCCAGGTCAGCCTTGGTAAGTAGAAGGCCAGGTTGCTGGGCCCATGCATAACCTCCATCCCTGCCACTATGGTCACTTGGTCCATGAGCAATGACAGGGGTAGCTGGAGAAAGAGGATGACTGGTTTCACAGAATGTGTCACCCAACTCACTTGATTGTTAACACCCTCCTCTGCTAAGGTCACCTCTTGGTGAGCAGTCACCATAAGATACAAATATACTCACTTCTTTGGCCTATTCAGAGAGGTCTATCCATAGACCTCTTCCCCATAAATTCTTGTCTTCAATTTTCCAATCATGTTCCTTCCATGTCCCTGACCATCCAGCCAAACCATTGGCCACAGCCCATGGACCAGTATACAATCAAACATCTGGTCATTTCTCCTTCCACGCAAAGCAAAAAACCAGGTGCACTGCTGGAAGTTCTGCGTATTGGGAGGATTTTGTTTCACTGCTTGTCCACTTTCTGGTGGTGCCTGCATATTGCACAGGACCATCTGTAAGCCAGGCACTAGTTTCCTCTTCTTCAGTCAACTGATCATAAGGAACTCCCTGTAAGGCCATAGGTGCAGACTGGGAGATGGAAGGTAATGTGACCGGAGTAGGGACCATGGGCTCTTGGACCACTTCCTTATGCAACTTACTTGTGCCTTCAGGTCCTGCTCGGGCCTGATCTTGTATATATCACTTCCATTTAATGATGGAGTTCTGCTGTGCATGTCCAACTTTATGACTCTGTGGGCCAGACAACACCCAGTTCATGACGGGTAGCTCAGGCTGCATGGTGACTTGGTGTCCCATGGTTAAACGCTCAGTCTCTACTAAGGCCCAGTAACAAGCCAAAAGCTGTTTCTCAAAAGGAGAGTACTTATCTGCAGAGGATGGCAGGGCTTTGCTCCAAAATCCTGAGGGTCTGCACTGTGTTTCACCAACAGGTGCCTGCCAAAGACTCCACACAGCATCTCTACCTGCCATTGCCACTTCAAGCACCATTGGATCAGCTGGATTATATGGCCCAAGTGGCAGAGCAGCTTGTAGAACTGCTGAACCTTTTGCAGATTTTTCTCTTGTTCTGGGCCCCACTCAAAACCAGCAGTTTTTTGAGTCACTTGATAAATAGGCCAGAATAACACACCCAAATGAGAAATATGTTGCCTCCAAAATCCAAAGAGGCCCACTGGGTGTTGTGCCTCCTTTTTAGTTGTGGGAGCAGCCAGATCCAATAACTTATCCTTCACTTAGAAGGAATATCTCTATATGTCCCACATCACTGGACCCTTAGAAATTTCACTGAGGTGGATGGTCCTGAAATTTTGTGGGATTAATATCCTACCCTCTAACAAGCAAATGTTTTACAATAGTAACCACATCCCGTCTACCTTGTCTTTGCTGATTGAATGCCACCACTTGGTCCCTACTACCAATCAGCCCCATTGTAGTTAGGAGTCTTAATTCAGTTAGGGCAGTTCCCACTGTCAAATCTGACTTACATAAAATAGCAATCACAGCAGACTTCAAGGATGCTGGAGCTTGTTTCACAAATTTGTTCCTCACGGTTGTAGTAAAAAGGTGTGTCCTCTGGGTATTCCATGTGTGGATTTGTGGGCCTAACCTAATAAATCCTCTCTAGCATGCCAATTTCCCTAAGGTTTTGGATGCCTTCTTCTGCAGTATACCAAGGCAGGTCTGGGACTTCAACTTGATTTAGTGTAGGCCACCTTGTATATCCATGCTTCAGCAACCCAACCAAATAAACTAACCCCCTTGAGCTGAAACATTGAATGAAGAATCTGTGCTTAGTGGACCCATATCAATAAACTCAGAGTCGTCCATCTTTATGTTCCTTGTACCATTATCCCACACCATTAATAGCCATTCCCACACATATTCCCCAGGTTTCTGTTTGTGCATATTAGAAAAGTCAAGCGGTTCTTTTGCAGTGTAGCGTACCTCCTCCTGGGTCACACTTTGTACTTTACCTTTTGGGACTCGCTAGGATGTAAGTCTAGTTATAGGTCTAGAAGCCAGAATCGGTAGGGTGGAATTATTTTGAGAACATTCAGCATTGTCTTGTAAAGCACCTGCCTCAGGAGATGCCCCAGGCAATGACTCAGGCAAAGACTCTTTAGAGGGAGCTGGGCTAATCACATATGATGGGAGTGGAGGGTTTAATGGTTTTACTGGGCAGGGTGGTTTAGCAGACAAATATGGAGTAATCTCTTCAAATGGAAGTGATGGGGCTGGTTCTGTTGGAGGGAGCAATTCTATGAAATATGGGGGCTCAATGTCTCCAGCTTCCTGATTATCTGCCCATAGGTCCCCATCCCAAGTTTCAGGATCCCATTTCTTCTCAATCAATGCCCTCACTTTAACTTCACACATCTCTTGGGGTTGGCCATTGAATTGGTGTTGTAATTCAGTCACTCTTACAAGAAGACTCTGGGTTTGGTTCTCAGCAATTTTAGCTCTGTTACTAAAAGAAATAAGGCTTTCTTTCAAAGCACAAGTGGAAATTTTGATGTCTTTTATGTGGCACTTGAGTTTTGACCCTGAAGCCCCGAGCACATCTCTTTCTTTCACCAGTTAGTTTAGCAAAAGTAGGACCAACCAACCAGCTTTCTTATACTTCTGGTTAGGACAAAACTGTAGAAAGGTATCATATATGCAAACACTCAGAGCCTTGCCTTTTGCCAATACCTGAACTATTGGAGGTGATATTTCTCATATTCGAATTGCCACTTCACACCATGGATTACAGTGCCCTCTTTACTACTGGAAGCAGAGGCATCAACATATTTAAGACTAACCAGACTTGAGAACCAATTTAGAAAACTCATTCTTACAATTTTGTTTCCCTAGGACCACTCTTGGTACCAAATGTCTTATGCTGAGTTCTCTAGAGAAGCAAAACAAGTAAAGTGTATAAATATATATATATATAGAGAGAGAGAGAGAGAGAGATTTATTTCAAAGAAATGGCTCATGTGGTTGTAGAGGCTGGAATGTCCCAAGTCCATGGGTCAGGATAGAAGTATCTCCTGATGCACATAGCCACAGGGCTGGCGTACCCAAGTTGGGGAGGTCAGAGAGCAGGGCTCTTGCTCACAGGCTGTGAAGATTGACGAACCCCAAAGATCAGCAGGCAAGACAGCAGGTAAGCTGCTAGCTCAAGTCCCAAGAACTGGAGTCAGATGAACAGGAGGCAGCTGCAGGATTCAGAGCAGGCAAAAACCAGATCATGCATTTATATCTGAATGTGGGCCAAAAGCACAAAGAAAATCCCTTTCAACTGATTGGCTACTCACGGCAGATCCCATTATGGGAGTGATCACATATGAACACTGAGAATCATGGCCCAGCCAAGTTAACACACAATCTTAACCGTCACAGTTACCAAATATGAACAATTAAACATATAAAAGAATGTCTGATCTTAGTTTGAAAAACCCTGTTTGGGATGTTCTCTCATCAGGACAGCTGCCCCTTGGTCAAGCCCATAGAGGATTCTCCTGAGACGGTGCTGGACAGGGTCTGGGCCCTGTTGTGGGTGAGTTGGATGGAAGCAGGCTGGAGGCAGGAGCCAGGGTCCTTGCTGAGAACATGCACAGTACACTTCTCACGAGGATCTGTTGGGTGGGTCAGTGCTGACTGGTTTCTCATGTGGGTAGGCTTAGGGCATGGGATACTTGTTCTCCAAACACATCAAATTTTTGTACCTCTTTATGCTGTTATGGAAACCCTGGTGGGGCAGTGGTTAAGTGCTACGGCTGCTAACCAAAGAGTTGACAATTTGAATCTGCCAGGTGCTCCTTGGAAACTCTATGGGGCAGTTCTACTCTGTCCTATAGGGTCACTTCACTGAGTCGGAATCAACTCGATGGCAATGGGGTCTGGTGGTGGTTGGTATGCTGTTACATCTTCACAAATGCTTTTGCGTTTTCCTGATCTCCCTTTCTTCCTTTTTTGCATGCAAACTCTTATCCACCCTTTTAAAAACCAGTCCACATGTCTTCCTTCCAGGTAGTCTCCCTTGACCCTTGCATCACTTTCCCATTTATGTTTACTTGGCTTCTGATACATCCAGTAGTGTCCTGGAGACAGCTTGCACTAGCTTGTGAAAGCCAATTGTGCAAATCTCTTCCCAAATTTGTGTTTATTAAAGTCATGTTGGTAGTTTGAAATTGAACATGGTAGGTGAATTTACACCACAGAAATTGGCAAATGCTTTCCCTTAGGCTTTCCTACCTCTGGAGAGCCAGTTGTTAAACATTTACCAGCACAGCATGGCCTATCTCTATTACTGTGCCTTTACTGAGCTCCCTCACTTGTGTGTCTCTCCCATGAGACAGTGAATTTCCTGAGGGTAGTACCGTGCGTTCTTCTCCTTTTCATCCCAAGGATGCAGCAGAGTGTGTGTTCCACCACAGGTGATCAGTAAATCCTGTTGCTCAATAAATTGGGTAGACAATAAGCACTGGAGGAATTCATAGGGACGACAAGGAGGAGATTACATCTGAGTTGCGTCTTGGAGGATGGGTTGATAGTAAGTAGTAGGGTGGGGCAGGTGGGATTCCTGGGGATATTACCAATTCCAGGGCAAGGGAATTCTTGTCCCGAAAGAAGATCTTATGAGGTAATCTCCACTTTTGATTGTAGTCACCTGTCTACACGCAGAGGTGTGATGAGATGAGGATTGAGGTGAGGTATCTTGCCC
Organism: Loxodonta africana; assembly: GCF_030014295.1. Classification (NCBI taxonomy): domain Eukaryota; kingdom Metazoa; phylum Chordata; class Mammalia; order Proboscidea; family Elephantidae; genus Loxodonta; species Loxodonta africana. The sequence goes on from NC_087345.1 coordinate 89,256,068, forward strand.
CTCTCCCAGGCCTAGGTCCTTAACTAACTTCAAATATTTGGAAGATGGGAAGGGGTGTATGGGGCGATAGTACCTATCTTAGCTTTTTATACTCAACAACCTACACATTCCTATTCTCCATATTCCTGCTGTGCATGAAACAAGGTATTTTGTTAGTCCCTTTTGTTATCATGCTTTCCTTTTGTCCTATACTTGGAGGAGCTGGAAGAACACTCTAGGCAAAGAGAGAACATGATGCACTACCTATGTGTCCCTGAAGGAATAATGGGTTTATCTTGCCATTGAAACATCCATTATCAACATTCATAGATTAACATTTGAGTATCTTCACTCACACTGTGCCAACTGCTTGGGATTAGAGAAACTCCTCTAGGCCCCAGGGGGACTGTCCTGTTTTTGGCAGCCTTCTGCTTAGTAATCCTCTCTCTTGGCTTGATAATGGATAAACAAGGTTTCTGTGGTGAGGGCACCAGGCTTTGGGGCAGGTGGTGTAACAGGAGTCTCATAGGCTCTTATAACCTGCCATGTGCCACCATGGAGAAGTAGGCATCTGGCAGAACCAGGGGCTATGCGGTCAATCCCATAGCAGGACAATCACCAATTTAAGGCTATTGAGGGTCCGATGGAGCAAGTGTTAGATTATCTGGGACTGTAGGAGTCCCTGGTGGCATAAAATGTTAAGAGCGAGATTACTTAATCGAAATATTAGCAGTTCTAACCCACTTACAGGTAGCTTGCTTCTGAAAGTCCTGGTGATCTGCCTTTAAAATACTATTGAGATCCATCCTGCTCTGCAAAACATGAGGTCGTCATGAGTTGGCATTGGCTTAACAGCAACTGGTGCTCTTTTTTTGGACCCACCCTATCAGGCCTTTCCTGGCCATTCTCAGGGGTGTGAAGGAGCATTTGGTTTGATGCCTAAACAGCCCTGGGGGAAGCATTGCAATAAAAGGTTTAGAAGCCTTGGTGGTGCAGTAGTTAAGAGCCTGGCTGCTAACCAAAATGTCAGCAATTCGAATTTACCAGCCTCTCCTTGGAAACTCTATGGGGAAGTTCTACTATGTCCTGTAGGGTCACTATGAGTCGGAATCAACTTGGTGGCAATTTTTTTTTTATTAAAGACATCTTGGTGGTGCAACAGGTAAGCACTTGGCTCCTAATAAAAAGGCTGGAGGTTTTAACCCACCCAGTGGCTCTGTGGGAGAAAGACCTGGTGATCTGCTTCTATAGATTACAGCCTAGAAAACACTGTAGGGCAGTTCTACTCTGTCACATGGGGTCGCTGTGAGTTGGAATTGACTCAACAGCACCCAACAACAACAACAAAGGCACAGCTCCTACTTGCTAACTATTTCCTATCATTGTGAGTAATTGAGTGTTGACTGCAGTAGTTACTAAGCCACTGTTGTTAGTCTACCTCAGGCCTTGTCTGGCTTGGAAAATTCAATGCTGCGAAGGGTGGTGTGGAGCCCTAGTGGTCCAGTGGTTAAGAGGTTGGCTGCTAACCAAAAGGTTGGCAGCAGTTTGAATCCACCAGCAGCTCCTTGGAAACCCTGTGGGGGAGTTCTACTCTACAGGGTCATTATGAGTCCGGATTGACTCGAAGGCAATGGGTTTGGTTTGTTTTTAGGGGCGGTGTGGTTCAGTGGAGGAGCTACTGGCCTGGGTTCCAGCTCTGTCACCAGGTAGTCATGCGACCTTGGCAAGTCACTGGACCTCAGTTTCTTCGTCTTAAAAATGAAGATACTTTTGAGTGGTCTCCACTATGCTTCTGAGCTATTAATTAGTACAGATACTAAAGTGGGGTGGAGAGCCTTTCAGAGGGGCAGAGTGCTCTCATTAAAGATGTGTATTGTGAGCAGGGGATTAAGTGGAAGAGGGTGGAGTGGGCAGAAGTGGGGCTCCCAGAAAGATTTGGAGTCTGAAGATGTTGGTGCAAGTCCTGGGTTTGTCACATTACTCATTTTGTGATCTTGGGCAGGTCACTTCACTTTCTGAGGCTCAGTTTGCTCATGAATGAAATGGGGAGAACAATCCTTGCCCTACTTATTTCAGAAGGAGATTGTCAAAATGAAATGACACAGGCCAGGGTAATCTGAAGCATTACTTGAAGTGAGCCATCATTACCACTGTTGTTCTTCCTTGAGCAGACTCCTGAGTGTGTGAGTGGGTTGGGGGGAGGTGTGCTTCCTGGGGGCACCAAGGTGGGGTCACCCCTCATTATTTCCTATGGCTTTGTTCTTATGGGCCTTGAAACATCCAAGACTCCTCCTTTTAAAAGACATACCTATTCATGTGGGCAGGGCTTGTATCCTACAACTGTTACAACTAGCTCTGTAATGAATGGCCAGTTAATACCTGAGTGGGGGTAAGCTGACCACCAGCTGGGACCAGGGTTAAGAGGGAACAGAAGCTTCAAGGAGTAGGCAGAGACTGGAAGGTGGGCTTGTAGGTCACAGGCAGGTGGTGCCTGGTCAGGTGGCAAGATGCAGCCTAGGAGATGATGTCGTTTTTATTTTATTAGCACAAGACTGAAATTTCTAGGCATTTTCTACAACTTCTGCAGACAATAGGAAAAAGTAGAAATATTTACTTTGTGTTGGAAATTGTGCTAAGTGCTGCATGTATTATTTCTTTTATTTTCAGATCAACCGTCTAAGGTTAAGTATTACTATTCTTCCCACTTTACAGATGAGAAAGTGAAGGTCGTGGAAGGGTAGGTAACCCTTCCAAGGTCAGAAGTTATAAGTAATGGTGCCAAGATTCAGTCCAGGTGTGTCTGACAAAGTCCATGTCCCTAACCAGTACACGTACAGCCTTTGCTTACTACAAGGTATTGTGCAAGGGTGAGTTATTATCATTGCTTTTCTCTCCCTAAACAGAGAATCTCTCAGGATCTTTCCTCTTGGACACTCCTCCCCACATCCACAGTAGCCCTCCTCCATCCTCTGTGCCTGCCCACCCATCTGCTCTTGGGTATGAGCAGAAACTCAGGGCAGCCTGATGCTTTTCATGCTGAGAAACAGGGCAAGGAGAAGACCAAAGGCTCAGCTTTTGAAAGTCTGAGGAGCTCTGCCTGGGACCCAGCCTCAGAAGTTTCTTCTCACTCCCTTTCCTTCTGGGGTTCTGGCAGATGAAATGAGGAGCATGCCCTCTCAGTCCTTTGAAGAGCCCTTGGTTTCTGCTCGTACCCAAGAGGGTGGAGATGGTGGGTAGGCAGGCATGGGGGGGTGCTTTGGATGTAAGTCAAGGGGGATGACTCCTGTCAGGCAGAGAGCCAAGTGTCGCTGCTAAAATGTTAGTGAGGACACCTGGCCTGGCATCTTCCAGCTCCATATCAAGTTTGACCTACATCCTGCCCTTGCCACTGCCCAGGATTTTTTTTTTTTAAATTTATTGTGCTTTAGATGAAGGTTTACAGAACAAACTAACTTCTCATTGAACAGTTAGTACACATATTGTTTTATGATATTGGTTAACAACATCGCTATATGTCAACACTCTCCCTTCTCGACCTTGGGTTCCCTATTACCAGCTTTCCTGTCCCCTTCTGCATTCTAGACCTTGCCCCTGGGCTGGTGTGCCCTTTAGTCTGATTTTGTTTTATGGGCCTGTCTAATCTTTGGCTGAAGGGTGAACCTTGGGAATGACTTCATTACTGACTTAAAAGGGTACCTGGGGGCCATACTCTCATGGTTTCTTCAGTCTCTGTCAGGCCAATAAGTCTGGTATTTTTTGTGAGTTAGAATTTTGTTCTACATTTTTCTCCGGCTCTGTCCAGGACACTCTATTATGATCCCTGTCAGAGCAGTTGGTGGTGGTAGCTGGGCACCATCTAGATGTACTAGACTCGGTCTGTTGGATGCTGCCCAGGATTTTTCCCTCTTCCCACTCTCAGGGGGAACAGGGGAGACTGCTCCTCCCCCTATTAGATAACTGTCCAGGTTTTAGGGCAAAGACTGCCCAGGTTTTAGGGTAGAAAACTTCTGCAGGAGCAAGGACTAGACAGATGTAGAGGAATCCTGGGGAGTCAGTTTACTATACTCTCCCACATGCTAATCTGGGAAAGGAGGGAAGTGCAGGTAGAAAATCGAGAAAGTGGGTGGCTGGTGAGTAAGAGATCAAACCCCAAGGGTTCGGGGAGTTGTTAAACTACTGAGCAGACAGCCTGGGACTTTTGATTAGCAGCAGGACGGAGTACTCACTCTCCCTGCTTCTTCACCAGCATCTCTCGTCTTGCCCAGGTAGATTCACTCACCTGATCAAGTCACTCTCACCACCATGTCTTCCCCCGGACAGCCCTCCAGCCCCCGGGATGACAGGCTTTTTACCTCCCAGCCTTCACACAGCTGCTGACACCCTCTCCTCCAAGGAGGCTTTGGTGGCTCCTGTACAACATGGTGTCAACTTCCCAGCCTGTGTCCTTGATTTACACCTCTCTCCCCACTGCACCACAGTAGGGCTTCTGGGTATTGGACAAGGTGACTTCTCCTGCTAACTCTTCACTGGGCGTCAGTCCCCAAAATTGCTGTGTCAGTGTCCCTGTCCCCTAAGAAAGCAGGACCTGGGCCTTTTAAACTTGCTTTTAACAAGGCCTCAGTAGTTCCCCATTGTTTCTACAATAACACACCAAAGAGGAAGTGAGCTGAATTCATGCCTTGGATGAAGAGGAAGGATTCCAAGAGTCATCCCCATCTTAATTAGTTTGTGGCATATGGACTCTCTGAGACACAGGAGGAAGGAGGGGATCTCCCATATTCTTCATATTCAATCTGATAATCTATCATACTTTCTTCCTCCCTATTCCTCTCATCCCCCTCCACCCACATCCACAGCCCTCCCTACCTCCATGCCCTCCTGGCCACTGGCATCTCCAGCCTCTTGGGTGTGAGCAGAAACCCCAAGAATCCTGACACTGCAGAGACCTCTCACCCATGCTCCAGTGTGTGTCTAGGAAGCAGTGGACTTGAGAGACAAGCCAGTCAGCACATTTGTTGGGCAATGTAAGTGCTGGCTCTGGGAGTGGGGCCTGGGGCAGATAGTGAGAAACACAAAGATGCGAGGTCATCTCAGGACAGTGGGGTTTAAACCTATCTGGGTCACAGACATGCCCCTCTGAGAACCTGAAATAAACTTTACTCCCCCTACTCTGAAACTGCACACCCCCATGTACACACATTCAGTGTTGCAAGAACTCTCCAAAGCCCAGCCATGGATTCCCCAGTTTAAGGACCTAGATTTGAGGGTTTGTGGTCCAAGACACATAAAGGTGGCTTGGCCACTTGAGAAAGCTGTGTGATAAATAAGGGGAATGAAGGCACTGGTGTGGTGGAGTGAGGGAGCTCAGTTAAGGGTGTGGGTACCCAGTGGGATTAATCAGCAGACACATTCTAGGCAAGGGGAATTTCAAGCAGGAGAGGGCTGGGGAGAGGAGAAAAGGGGAACATATGGACAGGAGATAAGGACAAGGGCCATTCAAAACCATCAGCCATTTGGCATCTCTGGAGAGACCCTGGGAACCCTTCTGTTGAACAAAACAAACACATGTCTTGGCTCTGCCACTCATCACCCATGTAATTGTAGCAAATCTTTTGATGTGTCCAAGCCTCAGTTTCCCCATCTGTAACAATTCTCATCTCATGGGATTGTTAGCAGATTTAATGAGATCAGGAATACAAAACCAGCCAACCAAGCAAACACCAACCAACCAAACTAACACTAGTAAAGGACAAAGTGCAAATGGGGTATATTTTAAAGACCTAAACAGAGATGAACGAACGATTTCTGTCCCCTCTAAGAGTGAGTAACTGGAGATGCTGTCTCTAGTTTTTGTGGGAGGGGGTACTAAGGGAGACCTACTCAGCTAAACCCAACACTCCCTTCTGCTTCCTATGGGTGTCAGAACTTGTCTTTGGTTAGTGTCTACACAGACGGGGCAGAGGAAAATGCCAGTCGTGACCTGGTTTCATGGATTTGCCTAGACAACCCTATCACAACAACCCCATCATAAATTCTGCCTTGATCATCTCTCTCTGGCTTGCCAGATAACCGTTATTTCTGCTTAATAGTGAATGGCATGAAGTTAAACCTCCGACAAAGAGAAGTACAGACACCAACGTGGCCTCCTAGAGGCTTCCAAGGTAAGGACAGAGTATCAGCCTCATTCTGTGGCAGGCCCCAACAAGTGGATATGATTGTCTGAGCCTTGCCCTGAATGAGGGGGCGAGGGAAGCCACTCTGGTGTTTAGGTGCCAGCTGAATACTGATTGGAGGGCTGGAGGGGGAGGTGGAGTTCCAAATAGACGCTCCACCCCCACTTCCCACCCCAGGGATTTTTCCTCTTTGGGAGGATGGATGACATTTCCATCTTGGGGCTCTCTCTGTGGGAGAAACACAGCACCAAGCAGGCAAACCCAAACAAACAGGGTGTTCAGATGAATGCCAGAAACAGCACGTGCGTTTCTGCCCAGGTGAGGGTATGGCCTGCAGATTTTATACTCTGAGAGAGTCCAAACCTCGGGCAAGCTTATCTCAATACTTCTCTGAGCAGCTAATGTGGGGTCCCGTAAGATAAGGGGGAGTTCTCTGCCTGTTCTCAGTATGCTGGTGAACTCTGATGTCCAAGGAAAGACAAAGAATAAAAAGAGAAGTTGCAGACCCAGATTTTGAACTGCTTTGCTGAGCTGTTGGCAGTGGTAAAATAATATTTCAAAGATATGCATACTTATTGATCAAATCTATTTCTAGGCACCTTTGAAAAACAGAGACATAAACCCTGGAGGAGCTTCCAAGTCAAGCAATCAAGACCTAATGAAACTACTCCTCTCAGATCCTAAGTATCCAGCATTGTAGGTGTTTCAGCTCCTGTCTGACAGTGAAACACTTTCCCTCTTAAGGGATATCTGATTGCCCTCCTCCTGCCTCCCTGGTTCCTCTCTGCCTGCTTTGCTGTTGTCATTCTGCCCTTGTCTTCAACGAGGAAATAAATGAGAGAAGGGTCTGCATCTTTCATTTTCCAAGCACTCCCAGTTTGTTTCAGCTCTCAGGGTTTAGCTATCAATGTCTCGTTGAAGCACAAGCAGACATCCAAACTTGAGGGACACTTAGGGATCTCTAGTCCATGCCTGCATTTTGCAGATGAGAAAACCAGCGCTCTGAAAGGCTGAGGGTTGCCTGCAGCTTCTGGGGTTAGTTGGTTGCAGGGCTGCAAATAGAGGGCAGTTCTTCAACTCCTCGTCTAACATTCTTTCCATTTCTTTTGGTTTCCAAATCTTTCTGTTCACAGGTGAGAAAAGGGAGGCCCGACAAGGAAGGAGATATGCCAAGGTCACACTGTTGTTTCCTGGCAGAGGGATTTGACTTTTACTCCTAAACACACTCACTCCAGTTTATCACAATGTCAACTTCCCTTATAAAAGTCCAGTTAAATAGGAGCTCTGATGGCGCAGTGGTTAAGCATTGGGCTGCTAATGAAAAGGTCGGCAGTTCGAATTCACCAGCTGCTCCTTGGAAACCCTATGGGGCAGTTCTATTCAGTCCAATAGGATTGCTATGAGTCAGAATCGGGTATGCACCTATGTAAATAGAGACATGTATACTGCTTTGAACACCCAATGGGCTGTGAAGTGCACCTATACCTCGTAAAAGTATAATTAAAAAAATTTTTTTATTGTTCTTTAAGTGAAAGTTTACAAATCAAGTCAGTCTCTCATACAAAAATTTATATGCACTTTGCTATATAATCCTAATTGCTCTCCCTCTAATGAGACAGCACACTCCTTCCCTCCACTCTCTTTTTTCGTGTCCATTCGGCCAGCCTCTGACCCCCTCTGCCCTCTCATCTCCCCTCCAGACAGGAGATGCCAACATGGTCTCTCGTGTCTGCTTGATCCAAGAAGCTCATTCTTCACTAGTATCATTTTCTATCCCATTGTCCAGTCCAATCCCTGTCTGAAGAGTTGGCTTTGGGAATGGTTCCTGTCTTGGGCTAAGAGAAGGTCTGGGGACCATGACCACCGAGTCCTTCTAGGCTCAGTCACACCATTAAGTCTGGTCTTTTTACAAGAATTTGGGGTCTGCATCCCACTGCTCTCCTGCTCCCTCAGGGGTTCTCTGTTGTGTTCCCTGTCGGGGCGGTCTTCAGGTGTAGTGGGCCCCATCTAGTTCTTCTTGTCTCAGGATGATGTAGTCTTTGGTTTATGTGGCCTTTTCTGCCTCTTGGACTCATAATAACCTTGTCTCTTTGGTGTTCTTCATTTCCCTTTGCTCCAGGTGGGTTGAGACCAATTGATGCATCTTAGATGGGTGCTTGCGAGCATTTAGGACCCCAGATGCCACTCTCCAAAGTGGGATGCAGAATGTTTTGTTAATAGATTTTATTATGCCAATTGACTTAGAAGTCCCCTAAAACCGTGGTCCCCAAACCCCTGCCTCTGCTACACTGGCCTTCAATGCATTCAGTTTATTCAGGAAACTTCTTTGCTTTTGGTTTAGTCCAGTTGTGCTGACCTCTCCTATATTGTGTGTTGTCTTTCCCTTCACCTAAAATAATTCTTATCTACTATCTAATTAATGAAAACCCCTCTCCCTTCCTCCCTCTCGTAACCATCAAAGAATATTTTCTTCTCTGTTTAAACTACTCCTTGAGTTCTTATAATAGTGGTCTTATACAATATCTGTCCTTTTGCAACTGGCTAATTTCACTCAGCATAATGCCTTCCAGATTCCTCCATGTTATGATATATTTCACGGATTCATCATTGTTCATTATCGTTGCGTAGTATTCCATTGTGTGAATATACCATAATTTATTTATCCATTCATCCATTGATAGACAGCTTGGTTGCTTCCATCTTTTTGCTATTGTAAACAGTGCTGTATGAACATGGCTGTGCATAGTATATTTGTTTGTGCAAAGGCCCTTATTTGTCTAGGATATATTCCAAGGAGTGGGATTGCTGGAACGTATGGTAGTTCTATTTCTAGCTTTTTAAGGAAGCGGCACATCAATTTCCAAAGTGTTTGCACCATTTTACATTCCCACCAGCAGTGTCTAAGTGTTGCAGTCTCTCCACAACCTCTCCAACATTTATTCTTTTGTGTTTTTTGGATTAATGCCAGCCTTGTCGAAGTGAGATGAAATCTCATTGTAGTTTTGATTTGCATTTCTCTAGTGGCTAATGATGGTGAGCTTTTCCTCATGGATCTGTTAGCTACCTGAATGTCTTCTTCAGTGAAGTACCTGTTGATATCTTTGGCCATTTTTTTAATTAGATTGTCTTTTTTTAATAATTTTTATTGTGCTTTAAGTGAAAGTTTACAAATCAAGTCAGTCTGTCACATATAAGCTTATATACAACCTTACTCCATACTCCCAGTTACTCTCACCCTAATGAGTCAGCCCACTCCCTCCTTCCAGTCTCTCCTTTCATGACGATTTTGCCAGTTTCTAACCCTCTCTACCCTCCCATCTCCCCTCCAGACAGGAGATGCCAATACAGTCTCAAGTGTCCACCTGATACAAGTAGCTCACTCTTCCTCAGCATCTCTCTCCAACCCACTGTCCAGTCCCTTCCATGTCTGATGAGTAGTCTTTGGGAATGGTTCCTGTCCTGGGCCAACAGAAGGTTTGGGGACCATGACCGCCGGGATTCCTCTAGTCTCAGTCAGACCATTAAGTATGGTCTTTTTATGAGAATTTGGGGTCTGCATCCCACTGATCTCCTGTTCCCTCAGGAGTTCTCTGTTGTGCTCCCTGTCAGGGCAGTCATTGATTGTGGCCGGGCACCAACTAGTTCTTCTGGTCTCAGGATAATGTAGGTCTCTGGTTCATGTGGCCCTTTCTGTCTCTTGGGCTCTTAGTTGTCGTGTGACCTTGGTGTTCTTCATTCTCCTTTGATCCAGGTGGATTGAGACCGATTGATGCATCTTAGATGGCCACTTGTTAGCATTTAAGACCCCAGATGCCACATTTCAAAGTAGGATGCAGAATGTTTTCATAATAGAATTATTTTGCCAATTGACTTAGAAGTCCCCTTAAGCCATAGTCCCCAAACCCCCACCTTTGCTCTGCTGACCTTTGAAGCATTCAGTTTATCCCGGAAACTTCTTTGCTTTTGGTCCAGTCCAGTTGAGCTGACCTTCCGTGTATTGAGTATTATCCTTCCCTTCACCTAAAGTAGTTCTTATCTATTAACTAATCAGTAAGAAACCCTCCCTCCCCCCCTCGTAACCACAAAAGTATGTGTTCTTCTCAGTTTATACTATTTCTCAAGATCTTTTAATAGTGGTCTTATACGATATTTGTCCTTTTCCCTCTGAATAATTTCACTCAGCATAATGCCTTCCAGGTTTCTCCATGTTATGAAATGTTTCACAGATTCGCCACTGTTCTTTATCGATGCGTAGTATTCCATTGTGTGAATATACCATAATTTACTTAACCATTCATCCGTTGATGGACACCTTGGTTGCTTCCAACTTTTTGCTATTGTAAACAGAGCTGCAATAAACATGGGTGTGCATATATCTGTTTGTGTAAAGGCTCTTATTTCTCTAGTGTATATTCCGAGGAATGGGATTTCTGGGTTGTATGGTAGTTCTATTTCTAACTTTTTAAGAAAACGCCAGATAGATTTCCAAAGTGGTTGTACCATCTTACATTCCCACCAGCAGTGTATAAGAGTTCCAATCTCTCCGCAGCCTCTCCAACATTTATTATTTTGTGTTTTTTGGATTAATGCCAGCCTTGTTGGAGTGAGATGGAATCTCATCGTAGTTTTAACTTGCATTTCTCTAATGGCTAATGATCGAGAGCATTTTCTCATGTATCTGTTAGCTGCCTAAATATCTTCTTTAGTGAAGTGCGTGTTCATATCCTTTGCCCACTTTTTGATTGGGTTGTTTGTCTTTTTGTGGTTGAGTTTGAAAAGAGTCATATAGATTTTAGAGATCAGGTGCTGGTCGGAGATGTCATAGCTGAAAATTCTTTCCCAGTCTGTAGGTGGTCTTTTTACTCTTTTGGTGAAGTCTTTAGATGAGCATAGGTGTTTGATTTTTAGGAGCTCCCAGTTATCTGGTTTCTCTTCTGCACTGTCTATAATGCTTTGCATATTGTTTTGCCATGTATTAGGGCTCCTAGCATTGTCCCTATTTTTTCTTCCATGATCTTTATCGTTTTAGATTTTGTATTTGGGTCTTTGATCTATTCTGAGTTTGTTTTTGTGCTTGGTGTGACGTAGGGGTCTTGTTTCATTTTTTTGCAGGTGGATATCCAGTTATGCTAGCACCATTTGTTAAAAAGAACTGTCTTTTCCCCATTTAACTGACTTTGGGCCTTTGTCAAATATCAACTGCTCATATGTGGATAGATTTATGTCTGGATTCTCAATTCCGATCCTTTGGTCCATGTATCTGTTGTTGTACCAGTACCAGGCTGTTCTGACTACTGTGGTGGTATAATAGGTTCTAAAATCAGGTAGGGCAAGGCCTCCCACTTTGTTCTTCTTTTTCAGTAATGCTTTACTTATCATGTCCTCTTTCCCTTCCATATGAAGTTGGTGATTTGTTACTCTATCTCATTAAAAAATATCATTGGAATTTGGATCAGAATTGCATTGTATCTATAGATGGCTTTTGGCAGAATAGACATTTTTACAATGTTAAGTCTTCCTATCCATGAGCAAGGTATGTTTTTCCACTTATGTAGGTCTCTTTTGGTTTCTTGCAGTAGCGTCTTGTAGTTTTCTTTGTATAGATCTTTTGCATCTCTGGTAAGATTTATTCCTAAGTATTTTATCTTCTTGGGGGCTACTGTAAATGGTATTGATTTGGTGACTTCCTCTTTGATGTTCTTTTTGTTGCTGTAGAGGAATCCAACTGATTTTTGTATGTTTATCTTGTATCCTGATACTCTGATGAACGCTTCTATTAGTTTCAGTAGTTTTCTTGAGGATTCTTTGGGGTTTTCTGTGTATAAGATCATGTCATACACAAATAGAGATACTTTTGCTTCTTCCTTACAATCCGGATGCCCTTTATTTCTTTATCTAGCCTAATTGCTCTGGCTAGAACCTCCAGCACAATGTTGAATAAGAGTGGTGATATAGGGCATCCTTGTCTGGTTCCCGATCTCAAAGGGAATGTTTTCAGACTCTCTCCATTTAGGATGATGTTAGCTGTTGGCTTTGTATAAATGCTGTTTGATTATGTTGAGGAATTTTCCTTCTATTCCTATTTTGCTGAGAGTTTTTATCATGAATGAGTGTTGAACTTTCTCAAATACCTTTTCTGCATCAATTAATAAAATCATGCGATTCTTGTCTTTTGTTTTATTTATATGATGGATTACATTAATTGTTTTCTAGTGTTGAACCATCCCTGCATACCTGATATGAATCCCACTTGGTCATGGTGAATTAGTTTTTTTATATGCTGTTGAATTCTATTGGCTAGAATTTTGTTGAATATTTTTGCTTCTAAGTTCACGAGGGATATATGTCCGCAATTTCCTTTTTTTGTGGTGTTTTTACCTGGTTTTGGTATCAGGGATTTGCTGGCTTCATAGAATGAATTTGGTAGTATCCCATCCTTTCCTATGCTCTGAAACGCCTTTAGTATTACTGGTGTTAACCCTTCTCTGAAAGTTTGGTAGAACTCTGCAATGAAGCTGTCCTGGCCAGGGTTTTTTTTTGTTGTTGGGAGTTTTTTGATTACCTTTTCAATCTCTTCTTTTGTTACTGGGCCAATTTAGTTGTTCTACCTCTGTTTGTGTTAGTTTAGGTAGGCAGTTTGTTTCTAGGAATTCATCCATTTCTTCTAGGTTTTCAAATTTGTTAGAGTACAATTTTTCATAGTAATCTGATATGATTCTGCTAATTTCAGTTGGGTCTGTTGTAAAATTGCCCAACTCATTTCTTTTTCTGGTTATTTGCTTCCTCTCCTGTTTTTCTTTCATCAGTTTGGCGAATGGTTTACCAATTTTGTTAATTTTTTCAAAGAACCAGCTTTTGGTCTTGCTAATTCTTTCAATTGTTTTTCTCTTTTCTATTTCATTTAATTGTGCTCCAATTTTTATTATTTGTTTTCTTCTGGTACCTGAGGGTTTCTTTTGTTGCTCTCTTTCTATTTGTTTAAGTTGTAGGGATAATTCTTTGATTCTGGCCCTTTCTTCTTTTTGTATGTGTAAATTGACCTCTGAGCAATGCTCAGAGGAAATTCTCAGAGAAATTCTATGAATTTCTTTTTTCTATTCTTAATGTCTTCTATAACCCAGTCTTTTTGGACAGGGTATTGTTCAGCTTCCAAGTGTTTGATTTCTTTTCCCTGCTTTTTCTGCTATTGGTTTCTACTTTGATGGTCTTATGGTCAGAGAAGATGCTTTATAATATTTCAATGTTTTGGATTCTGCTAAGCCTTGCTTTATGACCTCATATGTGGTCTATTCTAGAGAATGTTCCATGTGCACTAGAAAAGAAAGTATACTTGACTGCTGTTGGGTAGAGTGTTCTGTATATGTCTATGAGGTCAATTTGGTTGGTTGTGGGATTTAGATCTTGCATGTCTTTATTGAGCTTCTTTCTGGATGTCCTGTCCTTCACTGAAAGTGGTGTGTTGAAGTCTCCTACTAGAATTGTGGAGCTGTCTATCTTACTTTTCAATGCTGATAGAGTTTGTTTTATGTATCTTGCAGCCCTGTCATTGAGTGCATAAATATTTAATATGGTTATATCCATATGGTATAAAAAAATGGGATATTGTCCCTTTAATCATTATATAGTGTCCTTCCTTATCCTTTTTGGTGGATTTAACTTTAAAGTCTATTTTGTCAGAAATTAATATTGCCACTCCTGCTCTTTTTTGATTGTTTGCTTGGTATATTTTTTTCCATCCTTTGAGTTTTAGTTTGTTTGTGTCTCTAAGTCTAAGGTGCATCTCTTGTAGGCAGCATATAGATGGACCCTGTTTTTTAATCCATTCTACCACTGTCTCTTTATTCGTGCATTTAGTCCATTTACATTCAGTGTAATTATGGATAGGTATGAGATTAGTGCTGTCATTTTGATGTCTTTTTTTGTGTATTGTTGACAGTTTCTTTTTCCCACTTAATTTTCTGTGCTGGGTAGTTTATATATTATCATTTCCTCATATTTGTTGTTGTTGATTTTGTTTCAGCTGAGTCTGTATTTTTTTCTTGTGTTTTATTTTAATGAGTAGGATAGTTAGTCTCCTTTGTGGTTACCTTAACATTTACCCCTATTTTTCTAAGTTTAAACATAACTTTTATTTCTTTATATCGCCTTGTCTTCCTCTCCATTTGAAAGGTCTATGACTACATTTCTTAGTCCCTCTTTCTTGTTTTAATGTTGTCTTCTTTTGCATAATATCATTGCAGTTTCCCTCTTTTGAGAGTTTTTTAAATTTTGATTTATTTTTGTGATTTCCCTGTCTGGGTTGACCTCTGATTGCTCTGTCCAGTGTTCTAGTCTTGGGTTGATACCTGATATTATTGATTTTCTAACCAAAGAACTCCCTTTAATATTTCTTGTAGTTTTGGTTTGAATTTTTACAAGTTCTCTAAACTTCTGTTTATCTGTAAATGTCCTGATTTCACTTTCATACTTGAGAGACAGTTTTTCTGGATATATGATTCTTGGCTGGCAATTATTTTTCTTCAGTGCTTTATATAAGTCATCCCTTTGCCTTCTTGCCTGCATGGTTTCTGCTGAGTAGTCTGAGCTTATTCTTATTGACTCTCCTTTGTAGGTGACTTTTCATTTATCCCTAGCAGCTCCTAAAATTCTCTCTTTATCTTTGGTTTTGGCAAGTTTGATTATTATACATCTTGGTGACTTTCTTTTAAGACCTACCTTATGTTGACTTCCATGAGCATCTTGGAGAGATATCGTCTAATCTTTCATGATCTCAGGGAAGTTTTCTGCCCACAAATCTTCAACAATTCTGTCTGTATTTTCTGTTATCCCTCCCTGTGCTTGTACTCCAGTCACTCATAAGTTATTTCTCTTGATAGAGTCCCACATGATTCTTAAGGTTTCTTCATTTTTTAAAAATTCTTTTATCTGTTTTTTCTTCAAATATGTTGGTGCCAAGTGTTTTATCTTCAAGCTCACCAATTCTGCCTTCCACTTGCTCAATTCCGCTCCTCTGACTTTCTACTGAGTTGTCTAATTGTGTAATTTTATTGTTAATCTTCTGAATTTCTGATTGCTGTCTCTCTGTGGATTCTTGCAGCTAGTTAAATTTTTCATTATTGTCTTGAATAACCTTTTTAATTTCTCCAACTTCTTTATCTGTGTGTTCCTTGGCTTGTTCCGCTTATTGCCTGATCTCTTTCCTAATCTTTTTCCTGATGTCTTGAAGAGTTCTGTATATTAATCTCTTGTGTTCTGCATCCGTAATTCGAGGAAGGCACCTTCATCCTGAAGATCCCTTGATTCTTTGTTTTGAGAGCTTGTTGAAGTGAGCATGGTCTGTTTCATTATGTGATTTTATATTGACCGTTGTCTCAGAGCCGTGTATAAGTTATTGTATTAGTTCATTTTATGTTTGCTTACTGTATCTTAGCTTCTTACTTTGTTTTGTTTTAATATGTCCAAATGGGTTGCTTGAGTGAGATAGCTTGATTGTTTTCACCCTTGAAGCTCTGACATCCTGTCACCAGATGGCTAGAGCTGTTATCAGGTATATCAGTCTAGGAGTCCATTCAGTTTTCTTGTACATATTCAGTTCAGTTGTCCAGGTAGTGGTCATCAAATGTGTGGTACAGGCTTTGTCCTACAGTCTTAGGGGGGCAGGGGTGATTGGTGTAGGTACTGGTATCTGGTTGCAGCAGGGGGTCACGCTCTGAACAAGGCAGGGGCTGAGAACTGTCCTCTGAGTGTCTGTGAGGAAAGCATGTCCTTGTTCCCTACAGGGTACAGATGGGGGGTGAGGGGGTTCTGCAGATGGACCATGGACACCCAATGCTTTTGGTTGTAAGGACTGAGAGGTACCAGTTATCCTTGGACCCCTGCCACTGTGACATGAGTGCAGCCACCAGTCCTTAGGCCTCTGATACGGGTAGGTGAGGACCCTGTTTAATAGGGAAAGTGGTGTCAAATATCAAACATCCACCTCTCTTTTGCACAGCTGAAACAGTTGGAGTCTGCTAACAAGAGCCTATTCACCTGAAATAGGCCCACACAGGTCCATGCAGAGGGGAAAGGTATTCAAAGTCCACAGACCGTTTATGCCTGGACAGGAGTTGCTTCTGTCCTGAGTTCCTCAGATTAGTGGAGCTGGCAAATTATCTTTTCCCCCAGTTGTAAATTTGTTCCTTCTCCAAGGCCAGAAGAAAGGCTCAGGGCGCTCAACAGGACCTATCTCAGGCCCAAGGAAATCAACAGTCACTGAACCCAGCTTGGGGGCAGAGAGCCCAGTAAAATATATGCAAGTACTTGGCTTTTGCCGAGAGCACCGTTCTTCTCTGGTTCCGGAGGTGTGAGTAGGCTGTGTGGCTGGCTTCTTTTCCCTGAAGAAACTGTGGCCGAACGCTACTACTAACCTGCCACAGCCGCTCCCAGGAATGGTGCTTGAGGGATCCCAGCAATTCAGGTCTGGTAACTCCTCTCCACTTCTGAACAGTCTCTCCCTCCCCCTGCTGCTCAGTTCATTTTCTAACTTTGCCTTTGATGTTCAGAGCTCCTAGCTTGTCATAAATATAAGTATTTCATTTGTTTTTTCAGGTCTTTGTTGTAAGAGGGATCTTTGGCAGCATCTGGCTATTCTGCCATCTTGGCCCTGCCTCTCAAAAGTGTAATATGAATGTCATAAATTTAACGCATCCAAATGAAAGACTGTGTTATCTCTATTAAGCAAAAACCAACTGGTTAATTAACAATGATTCCGTGTACTTTTTTAGAATTTAAGAGAAGAGTTTGGGAAACCCATGATTTTTTTATGTGAAAAAAAAAAAAAATCCGCCCAGATTATTTTGAACATTTATCTTCTTTTTTTTTCTTGATTAAAAATGTCTGTAGCAAGCAGATCACCAAGAATCAATCAAGGGTTTGGCCATTCTTGCCAGAGTTAGGCATTCCAGCACCCATAGGTCTCAAGGTGTCTCTAAGAGCTTTGTTGTTAGACTCCGAGTAGCAGGAGTTTTCATTCTTACTTTTTTCCTTTCTCCGTCTCTCTCTGTTTTCCTACCTGCCTCTTCCTACCTTTATCCCTGGCCAACCCAACACAGGAAGACTAGAAAGCAGTAAAAGAGCTCATATTGGGGTGGGGAGGGGAGTGGGAGGGAGGCATCCTTAATGATGAGAAAGGGTGAGGTGGTGCGCTGAAAAGTTCTGATCAAGCCCCCTGTGGGTCCACAGGGGCACTGCTGAAGAATGGCAGGTATCCAGATAGAGGCACTGAAGTGTGAATTATAGCTGTCAATGGCAGCAGGGCAAATAAAATTAGAGAATGGAGTACCTAAATTGGAGGCGGCGAATAAGAAGGGGGCAGCATTAACTCTGGGAAAACCTGGAGGAGTCTTTGAATTGCTAGGAAGACATGAGTGGTATGGCTGTGATGATCTCACGTTTCTGCAATAACAACCAAGGTGGGATAACATATTCGACAATTGTGTTTTCGTTCTATGTATTGCCGTAGGTGGATATAGGGGTAATGGGCAAAAGTAAGAATATTGGTGCCAGAGGGAGAGGAGAACTTGGTCCAGAGAAATCATTTGGCTGCAAGGGGATTTGGGCTGGGAAAGCAAGAGCGTTTCACGGATGACCATTTTGCAGCTCTCTCTGTGTGAATGAAGACATATTGTGGGTAGAAACAAACATGCACACATATCAGAGCAATGCCATTAACTAGACAGCATTTTAGCAAACAAGGAACAAGCCCCAGTGAGTTGTACACAGCCCATTACATGCAACTGGGTTAACTGAGCTGTGGATCCCCTTGAGATCAAAGCTAGAATGTCTCACTTCCCATTTTCTGGATCATATCTGCTGGGGCCCCAATTAGAAAATCAGAACAATACATGGCATCTATGGCTACAGCAATGGGAAAGGAAGTGACTTTTCTTCAGTAGTTATTATGTAACAAGTACAATACTGGGGGCTCATTCATTGATTTGATGTCATTGCTCTGGGGTTGTTTCACTAGCTCAGCCAACATGCATCTAGTCCTTGTTGTGTGCTGGGGAGTTCTTCTGCCCTCCTTTCTCCTCTTTTTCTGGGTCGGCATTATTTTCGGGTAGTGAGCAGACCCTGCGTTCCAGGTAAGTCTGGCATGTATGTCCTGGGATCTTTTCCTTTAGGATGGGGTTCTGTGTAGTGGCAGCATTGAGTACTTCATGCTGTGGGTGAGCCTGGCTGCCTGCCAGCCTCTTTTCTCAGTAACAACTAGTTTGGTGAGGGTGACTTAAATCAATAGCACAAGCTTCACTGTAAGAAAAGAAAAGGACATGTTAGGTAAGAAAGGAGGGGCTGCAATGGAGAACTAGGTCAGGGGCTGGAACTACAGACTGAGCAAGCAGTTTCAAAATAATAATTTATAAAAAATGCCCTGGAGGGAAACATTGAGCAAGTGGCTTCTGTTGGGTGCCTGTAAGCCTCCTGTCCCACCTTCCCTTGGACCTACCGAAGCTGGGAGCTCTGTGGACCAGGATCTGCACTCTGGGATGGATGTGCCAGGGTAGTGGGCAGTGCAGGAACTGGACACCACCACTAGGGAGTCTTTGGCTTTGGGGCTGTCCTGCTGGCCAGCTTGTCTCCACCTCTTGTTGAGTGTCTTCTCTGTTGACGTTATTGCATCTCTGTGGAGTTTCACTTCCTCGAGCAGCCTGAACCCAGCAGCAGGGGCTGGGACAGGAGGGCTTTTTGTTTTATTTATTTATTTTAAAACTCGTACCCTTGATTTTCTTTCATTCCAGAGCAGTGTGAGCCAGATGGCATGGAGGTTCGGCAGCCCTGTTTAGCCAATGCTTTGAGTCTTTGGGAAGGAGAGATGAATTCCACTGGCCTGGGAGGGAAACCCCTGATTGGGTTGGGACAGAAACTTGAGACAGCTTTCCAGGTGGGAACAGGTACTTGAAAGGCTGTGAAGACTCAGAACATCACTAACATTCACATGCATACATCAGGGAACCCTGCATTCCAAACCAAAACCCACAGAGATGACCTCAGAATCATAGGCTTATTATCTGAGTGATGACTTTGTGCTAAGGGGGTGGAATTTTTTTTTTTTTAATAATTTTTATTGTGCTTTAAGTGAAAGTTACAATTAAGTCAGTCTGTCACATATAAGCTTATGTACACCTTACTACGCACTCCCATTTAGTCTCCCCCTAATAAGTCAGCCCGTTCCCTTCTTCCAGTCTCTTCTTTCGTGACCGTTTTGCCAGTTTCTAACCCTCTCTACCCTCCCATCTCCCCTCCAGACAGGAGATGCCAGTACAGTCTCAAGTGTCCACCTGATACAGGTAGCTCACTCTTTCTCAGCATCTCTCTCCAACCCATTGTCCAGTCCCTTCCATGTCTGATGAGTAGTCTTTGGGAATGGTTCCTGTCCTGGGCCAACAGAAGGTTTGGGGACCATGACCACCGGGATTCTTCTAGTCTCAGTCAGACCATTAAGTCTGATCTTTTATGAGACTTTGGGGTCTGCATCCCACTGTTCTCCTGCTCCCTCAGGAAGTCTCTGTTGTGCTCCCTGTCAGGGCAGTCATCGGTTGTGGCTGGGCACCATCTCGTTCTTCTGGTCTCAGGATGATGTAAGTCTCTGGTTCCTGTGGCCCTTTCTGTCTCTTGGGCTCATAGTTATGGTGTGACCTTGGTGTTCTTCATTCTCCTTTGATCCAGGTGGGTTGAGACCAATTGATGCATCTTAGATGGCCACTTGTTAGCATTTAAGACCCCAGGCGCCACAAGGCGGGTGGAATTTGATGTGAAAAATAAATAGGACCTTGGCTCTGCCCTGCAGAGGTCCAGGGACACTGCTTGTCATTATACAAGAGGACTGTGATGTTAGCTGTAAGGGAGGTACATACACAGCTAAGGGAGGGCAGAAGGGACAAACTAATTCCAACTGGGAGAATCTGGGGTGAGCATACACATCTGGTCGAGAATTTAGTTTATTTCCCATTGTTAACCAGTTAATCCCTCTCTGCTGAAAACTCGGGGCTCACTATTCTGCCCACAGGCCAGGGGCATGCTCTTGAAAACCTGTGAGGGTGCATTTGGGATTCTGGGCTTGCTAGCAGATTGTTGAGAGAAAAACTGGGGAGCAGAAAGATTTTGCTCTACAGGATCCCTGTTTTGTTTTTAGAGATAGCAAAGCTTAAAAACCCGTTTACACCAACAGGCCAGTATCCTCGTGGGGCAAGGGGCAGCCATGATAAATGGTCTCATTTTATAAATGAAGAAATTGAGGATCACAATGGAAATCAGTGGTAAAAAGGCACTGTCAGAACCAAGATTCTTAACTACCATTTTACTCCCTTAATTAATGAAAAGCATATTGTCCAAAAAAAGCATATTTAGATCGTGCAAAGGGAGAAATTAAAGACATGTGAAAATAAAACATAATATTATAGAATATCCAACTAGCCTTAATGCTATGCTCCACATTTCAAAAGAGAAGGGCTCTTCCTCTTCAACTAGACTTACAAATATTGGCTTACCGGTCTAAAAAGTGAAGGCACTTAGCAGACAGAATCAGAAGGAAGACCAGCACGATGGCCATATTATAGAGCAGTAAATCACGCAGGCTGAGTGCCCAGCACAAGTCTGGGTCATGGTAGATGCTTGGTAAATGTTTGTTCCTTTTTTCCCCATAGGGATTAAGACCTCCCAGAAGCTGGCATGGCCTCAGCACAGTCATAGCAGAGTGTTGGACAATTAGGGCGTTGTTCAGACATCCATAGATAAGAACGCATTAGGCTTTGGATTGAAACTCTCTCCAACGCTTTTTAGTTTTATGGTGTATTTGCATGTGTATAATTATACAAACTAGCTTTGGAAAAAAAAAATCAAGGAGCCAAATGGATTTTCTTCCTTGAGCATTCTCTTCTTGTACATTAAATATCTTGAAGAGCTCCCCATCCTTTACCCCTGCATGGGGAAGGGGGTACAGGAAGGCAAATAGGATTTATTGAGTGTCTACTATTAACTAGGAACTATGTTTAGCATGTTGTGTGTATTATTTCATTCTGTTTTCACAACAGCCACATTCTTCTTACTATTCCCTTTTTGTAGATAAAGAAACTGAGGCTCAAGGATTATAAATTATTCAAGTTTATTTAACTAAAATATAACAAAACTGGGACTTAAACTCACAGTTTACGTTTTATGTCATTTCATAGTAGCTTTGTACTAGCATCTGGGAAAGAAATTCGAGTTCTGTAGCTAATGGTACCTGTACGGGGTGGATGGTTGTAGCCACCAGAAGAGAGAATAACATACCAAGGGTGAAAGAAAAAGGAGATATTTTTGCTTTGCCCAAAACAATAACGGTAGCTTATATTAGTATTGTGCTTCATGGTTTTCAAAACACTTCATGTAAATTTTCCACTTTACAAGTAAGAATACAGAGCCTCAGAGTTTAATTCAAAGTCACAGTCAGTAAATGGCAAAAGTGGGACTCAAACTCAGAACTTCTGACTTTAACTTCAATTCTAGTATTTCATAGTAACTTTCCCACATACTTAGCCTCATGGACAAAGGAAGGACCGTGGTTGGGTTTTGTGCGAATGTTCTGTGCATGTGATGATTCTGGCCAGGCTTAACAGCTCTTCTGATGTCCAACTCTGGGTATCAGTGAGGGCTCTGCTCTCCCAATTGCTTAGCAGAATCACTGAGCAATACATGATTACTAACTGACTGAATTAATGTAAGGTTGGATCTTGACTTTTTGTAGTCTTTGAGTGCAACATTTGTTGGATGCTCAAATCACACAAACCCAGGAACAGAGGAACTTTCCTAAAACCCCTCATGCTCTGTCTGGGGTTTCATGTATAAAAGTGACAGAGTTGATGGGTATAAAAACTCTAGTTACAGGAAAGAAAATTCTCATCTACTCGTTGCCTGGCTTTGATACACTCCTGTGTTCCACAGGAAAGAAAGAACCAATTTGGAAAATGACAACTTGTTTGCAGCATCTTCCACCAACTTCTTTCTGTAAGAGGTTGCCTATTTCCCTACATCACATTCATGTTCCACAGTGTCTTTCCTGTATTGTTGAAGTTTTTTCTGCAACAGGGTTACAAGCAAAGAGGACTTTACGGCTGCCATTGAGAGGCTTCTGCAGTCTATAAACCTGGCATTCCTTTTATCAGCCGCACCAGAGTGGCAAGCCTGTACAGGCCCAAGTGGTAGCCAACTTCCCCTTGGTTCAGTCCAGAACAGGAAACAACATTCCCCAAAATTTTTTTCAGATTGAGAAACCCCAATCCTGATTTCCTTTTCTGATGATTTTACAAAAATCAAATTGTGTGACAGATGCTCAGATAAACAGAAGTTTGCAATCAAAGCAAGCTCTGGAATAGAGCTGATTAGCAGATTTTTAATGGCTATTAGCTTGATAATCACTCTCCAGAAATAGCTTCCAGGAAGACCAAACCCATGCATAAGTGCACCCGCACGTGTGCACACCAGCACCTACTTGACGGGTTTATAAGGGGACCCTGATAGCCTCCCGACAGCAGAGTTGAATCTCCAGCCTTAACTCTTCTCAGGAACCTTCGGCTTTCCTCACTGGGCAAGGCATCATGAGTTGTCAGATCTCGTGCAGACCTTGTGGGAGAGGAGGAGGAGGAGGTGGAGGAAGACCCCTGGGCTTCAGCAGCGGCTCGGCTCTGGCCTTCTGTGGGAGCCGAAGATCAGGCTTCAGCTTCCCCTGCTTGAGCCGCCATGGTGGTGGTGGACGCGGCTTTGGCAGCTGGAGTCTTGTTGGCCTTGGAGGAACCAAGAGCATCTCTGCTAGTGTGGCTGGAGGAGGTAGAAGCTTTGGCTCCAGGGGTGGATTTATTTGCAGAGGAGGTGGCTTTGGAGGAGGCAGTGGCTTTGGAGGTGGCAGCGGCCTTGGAGGTGGTGGTTTTGGTGGAGGCGGCTTTGGAGGTGGCGTTGGTTTTGGAGGCTTTGGGGGCCCTGGTGGCTTTGGGCCTGGAGGATTACCTGGTGGGGGCATCCATGAAGTCTCCATCAACCAGAGCCTCCTGCAGCCTCTCAACGTGAAAGTTGATCCAGAGATTCAGAATGTGAAGTCTCAGGAGCGGGAGCAGATCAAAATACTCAACAACAAATTTGCCTGCTTCATTGACAAGGTGAGTTAGGAGAAGCTGGCTCCTTCTAATGCTCAGGATGCCCTGCTTTCAGTGCTGATCAAAAAGGAAATAACATAGAATTGTTTCATTTAGGTGTCATTGGTGTAGCAGCCATGGTTTGTTTGCTTTGGGTTACTTGCAATTTCCAGCTGGAGAGGTGATGGCATCATGGGCTACATTTTCTATAACAGTAGGCAGTTAGGAATGATTTTGCCCCTTTGGCTTTATTGTTTCAGTCCAAATAAATAATATTTATGGAAAAATCTGAAAACCATAAAAAAGCTGATGTAGGCAAGTAAAGGACTGACTAGCTCACGCTGTACGACAGCTGGCTTTGGAAGGGATTGTGAGACAACTTCTGAGAAAGTCTTTTCTTCCCTAGAAGTTACTACTCTGTTAAATTCTGGGAAGCTGAGCCTGATATATCTGCTTGAGGATAAATAAAATTGCTGCCTTCAAGAGAAGCGTTCTCAGTTTTACGTCCATAAAGTCTTTATTCCTGTCACTTCGGAGTATTATTGGGCTTTCTCCTATTTCAAGGCAGGTGAACCTGTCTAAGGAATTTACAAGGTCTTAAAAACCAGGCCGAGGAGCCCTGCCCTCCAGTACTCTCATACTCAGTATCCCTAGGAGCAGCGCCAGTGAATGCTTGCTTCTGGTTTTCCCAAGGATTTATGCCAGGAATTCAGCTAGGACCGGGGAGGAAAATGGCCTGGAGTCTTGGGAGCAGCTACAAAACAAAACAGTGGGCAGTGAAGTTGGAAAGAAAGTTTTCCACACGAAGAGGGCCAGATGTAGTATTCAGAGTCTGTAGAACTTTCAAGTGTGCAGGCAGGGAGATCAGAAGCTCTACCTGGTCTGATCTGGCACTCAGCTGGTCAGAACGGAGCCTTATAGATTCTCTAATTCTCAAAGGAAGACCAGAGCTGACCCTGGGCAGTGTGGCTTGCTGAGCTGATTGGTGGGCCTCAGAGCTCATGGGCTCTCCTTTTGGTCTTGGTAGGTGCGGTTCCTGGAGCAGCAAAACCAGGTTTTGCGGACGAAATGGGAATTCCTGCAGCAAATAGATGGTGACACCTGCATCATCAACCTGGATCCCATCTTCCAAGCATACATTGCCAACCTGAAGAAAAAAGTGGATGTGCTTTGCGCCGAAAGGGCATCACAAGAATCTGAGTTGTGCCACGTTCAGGATCTTGTTGAGGATTATAAGAAGAAGTATGTAGCAGCGTAAACACTAAAGGGAGATACGTATCCATGAGTCACCTGAGCATTCCCCCAGAAAGCCACTGTCTCCCAGTTGCGCTTGTGGTGATAAAAGGGAGAGTCTCTGTACCTTTGTGGATCATTTGTGAGGGTATTTAGGGCTTTAGAGATCCTATTTTTGACATGTTAGTTAATTGATAGAAAACTGTCCTCACTTGGAATATTGTAGTTTCAATTTACACATTTAAAGAGTGTTTAATACTCCCAGAAGATTGGGTACTTTGGGTGAATCCAGGAGGAAAAGATAAGAAAAAGAAAAAACTAGACCTTGACTAATTGCTGCGTCCTTTGGGTGCCAACAGGTACGAGGATGAAGTTAACAAGCGCACGTGTGCTGAGAATGATTTTGTGACACTTAAAAAGGTGAGCAAGGGACTTCCATGGCTGGGGGGTGGTGAGCAGTAGCGGGTGCTTCAGGACACCATGTGTCCAAATGGACAGGCTGGAAAACAGCTATGAGTGAAAACAGCAGTAGCCAGAGAAAGGCGTGCCTGTGGCTGGTTCTCGTGAAACCAAGGTGTCTCTGTAGTTCAAGCTTCCAGTGGCAATTTTCAAAGATGTTCTGCAAATTTGTTAGAGCATTTCCTTATCCATAACCCGCCTAAGGCCTAACTGGGTCATAAAAATTGCCAACATAGAAAGCATCTTATTCTTCTCCTAAAGAGCAGAGAAAGGACTGGGACTTCCTTAGAATACCTTCTTAAAGATGCTGTCATTGTATAGACAAAGGTTTGAGCTAGAAGGCCAAAAGCATGGGTTCTTAGCCAGGTTCCTACAAAGACTTGGTGTACAATCCAGAGAAACTCAGGAGAGGTGGAATGGGCAGGCAGGATGGGAGAGCTGAGGACTGTGGAAACCCACAGAAGACATTAACAGCAGTTAGTGGGAAAACAGTATCTCAAGCAAAAGGGAGAGAATGGTTGGCAAAGCTTGGACCCACCAGAGCTCTGATGATCCTGGGGGGCTGTGACAAGTGGACATGGGCATGAAGCCCCCCAGCAGAGGTACATTGTGGCCCCATGGCTCATGGGAGGTACCTGGAACTAGGAGTGGGGTGAGTGGCCAAGAAATTGTGGGGCCCATGCAGGGAATGATGCAGCTGAGGGGTCGTGGCATGAATTTCACCAGAGGCCCCTGACTGTTCTTTCAGGATGTGGACAATGCCTACTTGAACAAGGTGGAACTGCAGGCCAAGGCGGATGTGCTGAATCAGGAGGTGGAGTTCCTGAAAATCCTCTTTGATGCGGTAAGGAGGCTGGTTCTGGACAGACCCTAGCTTCCCACCCTTCCTTTCCAGTTGGCGGAAAGGTAGAATGAATGGGGTTCATGGACCAGCTGACTTCAACTTGCCATCATTCCGGGACACTGGGGGAGCTTGTATAGCATAAGTCTTGGGGGAAAGGAACTTTCTCCTCTGATGTTAGAGAATGTAAGGCTCAGAAAACACCACCTCAACCTCCACACACTTCGCCTTGCAAATGCCCAGCTCACCTTGGGAAGATGCCTGCTCTGTTCCCGTTTCTATGATCAGTATGCTTCAGGGGTCAAAATGTATTATTACGCCTCCCCCACCCCAGCACACACATGTGATTCCTGAAACAGAAAGTAACCTTTAAGGCATTTGCCATATGGACACTTGAGTCCATAAGGTCAGTATGAGTTGGAATTGACTGAATGGCAACGTGTTTTTTGGTTAATGGGTTTGGGTAGACTTATCATTAACTGGCAGAAGTGTTAATTAGGAGGCTCGGAAATACAGACAGCCCTCCCTGTAGCTCTCAGATAAACTTTGGCACAGGCCTAAAAAGGGCGGTTGTGACATTTTTAATCCCACCCAGTGTGTGCTTAGTTTAAGATTTTGTGCATGTCCCTAAACATCAGGGCAGAGAATGCCCCCTCCCTGCCTTTGGGTTTCCTGCCTTTGGTTATGGGCAGGGAAATCATGGCCAGCCCTCCCTGTGTGTGTAGGAGCTGTCCCAGAGGCGGCAGACTATCACGGACACCAACGTCATCCTATCCATGGACAACAGCCGCAGCCTGGACCTGGACTGCATCATTGCTGAGGTCCAGGCCCAGTACGAGGAGATTGCTCTGAAGAGCAAAGTTGAGGCTGAAGCTCTATACCAGAGCAAGGCAAGTACTGGGAGAGCAGACTCACAGCACCTTACAACAAGCTGGGTTTCCACCTCCAGCCAGAAAATGCACAGTAAGATTATTGGTATTTTTATCTAATGGTTGTTAGATGTCATTCGCAGGAAAGTATCCACAGGACCCCAAATACCCCCGATCATGAATGGCATCAAGTCCCCACGGGGACATGAGATAGTCTGTTCACCTCCCAGAAATGCAACCATGACATTCAACTTGGTTGACCCTCCCTGGGCCAGTTGTCAGCCATCCCTTGGCTCAAGTCAAACCTTCCACCAAGTTGGAACCCACCTATGAACTGTCCTCCTCCTCCCATATTAGTACGAGGAGCTCCAGGTGACTGCTGGGAAACATGGAGACTGCCTGAAAGAGATCAAGGTAGAGATCTGTGAGCTGAATCGCTTGATCCAGAGACTGCAAGGGGAAATTGCCCACGTGAAGAAGCAGGTAAGATCCTGCCCTTAAGATTGGTCCAGCTTCTTGGGTTGAGGGAGGCTCCAAGGAGGTGGTGGAAAGTTGTATATACACATGTGCAAGTGTGTGTATATGTGAGAGAGAGAGTATAAGTGTGTGTGAAAGCGCGAGAGAGTGTAAGAATGTGAATGCATGTGTGTGAGGGAGGGAGGAAAAATTGTGAGAAGTTCTAATTTAGCACTATTGATTCCAAACGTCTCAAGCTTATCATAATGTAAGGTTTATAACAAATTTTTAGGGTGGCCTAAGAGACAGCCTAATGTAAGAATTAGTTTGGAAAAGAATTGTGTTCATTTTTGATCATGTGAATGAAACGGGACAATTACAGATAAAGCCGAAGTTAGTTTGCCTTGCTGTGGACTGCAGGATTAGCTTCCCATTTAGCTTGGCACTAGCCGAGGGGTAACGCAGGGGCAGTAAGTGTTGGAGGAAGTTGGCCTGGGAGAGGCCGTTAGCTTTCTAATACATAACGTGAGGGGTAGAGAGCCACTCCATGGGGAGCAGAGTTCTTGTGAAGCAGTCAACATTGAATGTTTTCATTTGCCTCTGTAAAAATGGGATAATGACTCTGCTGCGTGTCATGAGTATCCAAAGGAATCATGGGGGAAGCGTTAGGGTCCAGTCAAAGGCAACATGAGGAGATGATGCCCAGAGACAGCAGCAAGTCTCAGCACAGTTGTTTGCGACCTGCATTACCTGCTAGGGGAACCTCACCACTCCTGGGGCCAGTCATCCTGGCCTTCTATACCCCAAACGCATCTACTTACCCTCCCTGTGGTAGGCTCAACTCTCTTTGCACACGCAGAAACCTTCACTCCTTTTCTCACAGTGTAAGAGTGTGCAGGACGCCATCGCAGAGGCCGAACAGAAGGGAGAACATGCCCTCAAAGACGCCAGGCAGAAGCTTGTAGAGTTGGAGGAGGCCCTGCAACAGGCTAGAGAGGACATGGCCCGGCTTCTTCGGGACTACCAGGAGCTCATGAACACCAAGTTGGCCCTGGACGTGGAGATCGCCACTTACAGGAAGCTGCTGGAGGGCGAGGAGTGCCGGTGAGGGGCCACTGGGAGGAGAGAGGGCACTCTGACTCCCTTTCTTTCTTCCAGAACCAGGGCAAGAAGCAAAGGCAGTGAAAGTAGAGGGCAGGGCGGCTGAGAGCTTATGTTCACTATATCCCCAAGCAGTTCAGGACATAAAGTGTTACTGTAGTTGTTGTTGTTAATTGCTGCCGAGTCGATTCTGACTCATGGTGACCCCGTGTGTGCAGAGTAGAACTACTCTGTAGGGTTTTCAAGGCTGTGACCTTTCGGAAGCAGTTCTCCAGGCCTGTCTTCCGAGCTGCCTCTGGTTGGGTTCGACCTGCCAACCCTTCAGCTACTTGTTGAGCTTAACCATTATTATAGATTTATAAGCTTATCAATATAGAAAGGCTAACAAGGCAACTAAATTAAATTAAGCAGTAAATTAAACAGCTAAGACTTTTCTGAAAGAAAAAAATACAATGATGTGAAAACAGGTTAGTCCTTCCCAGTCTGAGACATTGGTCTCTAGGTGCACAGGACGAGTGACCTCTTTTCCCTTCATCCCGTAACCTGGAACGATACCCAGAACGGGGAGATGATGTTTCCGAACGTGATGACTGGCTGGGGTGTGCTCACCTGGAGCAGGTGCCAGATGTAGCTCTTTGTAGGTTTTTAGAATGGCAAACAGCACCACTTGTTAATCCTCAAAGAGGGAATATTTCCTTCCTCTGTGGTCTGAGAACTTTGTCAGTGATATTAGCATCCCGGTGATTCAATCTAGCTGGAGTACTTGGCAGGGAAAAAACTTGCCTCGACCAACAGCAAGCCAGCGTGAAAGAGAGGGAGTAGCTTTCTTTGGGCTGTTGCTTTGGATCTGTCTGAGAAGCCA
This sequence comes from Loxodonta africana, assembly GCF_030014295.1. NCBI lineage: Eukaryota > Metazoa > Chordata > Mammalia > Proboscidea > Elephantidae > Loxodonta > Loxodonta africana. The sequence goes on from NC_087345.1 coordinate 89,285,185, forward strand.
GGCACTGTAACCCCAGTTTATAAGAGGAAGTGTGAAAAATTTCAGCTGAAGCACAAGGCATGGGGAGGGAGGGCAGAATAGGGAGGCTGCAGGGCTACCATTCTATCTACAATGAATTTTCACGGTGCGGCTTCATTCGAAAATTTCTGACGTGACATGATTCTGGATATCAGAGTCACTAAGACGGATTTGGAAACCCTGGTGGCATAATATAGTGTTAAGAGCTACGGCTGCTAACCAAAAGATCAGCAGTTCAAATCCACCAGCTGCTCCTTGGAAACTCTACGGGACAGTTCTACTCTGTCCTATGGGGTTGCTATGAGTTGCAATCGACTCAACGGCAACAGGTTAAGATGGACTTAAATACAAAATGTGCTGCAAAGCTGAACTGAATTTGGATTTTGGTCATTTTGAGTCAACAATGAAACTGTTCATTTTTGTCAGATCAAAAAATTTGAGATGAATGGAGAGGCAAGATCGTGCATAAATGTGGGGGCTTGTCCCCATCTCTGTGATCCGGCAGTGTAGAAGAAAGTGGGATCTATAAGGACCTGGGGGCCAATTTTGGAGGGTAAACTATATGTTTGAAGGTGGACATTTTAAAACATGTACACAGAACCTAAGTGCTTTGCCTGAAGTTATTTTCTCTCTGGCCCTTACAGGATGTCTGGGGACCTAAGCAGCTGCGTGACTATGTGTGAGTAGTGGAGGGAAATCTTGTCTTATGGGGCAGTGTGTGGGGTGGAGGCAGGAGGAAGCAGATGGAGGCATTTAGAACTTTGAGGTAACACATTCTCTCTCTGCAGCTGTGACAAGCAGCACCATTTCTTCAAATGTGGCATCCAAGGCCGGCATTGGACACTGTGGGCCTGAAGGAAGAGGGTTCAGTTCCGGAGGAGGAGGATACAGCTCGGCAAGTAGCAGTTATGGCTTTGGAGGCAGAGGATCTAGCTCCAAAGGTGGCAGCGGAGGCGGCTACTGCTCTGGAGGTGGCTCCAGAGGAGGCTCTGGCTCTGGAGGGGGAGCTTCTAGCTCTGAAAAGGGTTGTTCTGGTGCAGCTGAAAGTTGTGGTTCCGGCGTGGCCTTCTCTTTCAGATAAAGATGAGGTCTCCCCTCTGATTCTCCCACTCCAGAATGTACGATCTGTCTCTGTACATCTAATTGACAGCAAGTCAGATTTTGTCATCCTTCTCTGACGGCATTTTGGGGAAATGGATACCCACATGTAGTTTGGAAATATCTTCTCTCCAAACAAATTAGTTGGAACCAGTAATACCTACTGTCCCCTGGGGCAGGATCTTCTAGTCGTGCCCCATTCCCTGCCCCTCCTTCCCTCCTTGCATTGCCCGTTTGGTGGTCCTTTTCCAGACAGATACTCTGTTGAGGAGCCCAGGGCGGCCTGTTGGTTTCATCTCAAAGCACGCACCCGGGGAGACATGCTTCTTACATGTATAGTTCGTCTTGTTGACTTTGCTGCTTGATGTGCTGTGGTTTTGGTGTCTGCACAATAAACTTCATTTGCAATTCATATCATGTGATGTCTGTTTAATATCAAGACTTGGCACAAATGAGTACCAGGAGGTATCATTCATCACTATCTAACTCAAGACAGCAGAAAACGGAGAGATTTGGAAAGGATACAAGAAGGGTTTCCTGGAAAAGGGATGTGTTGCCCTGAGGGAAGTGTGGCTTGCAGAAGCCTAGGGTGTTTGCCTCTGGAAGTCTTTAAAAACAGGGATGAGGGAGGCCTACCGGAGTCAGGGAATTGGCGTGATGTTCTCAGAAAGCATTTGCCAGACCTGGGGGCTGTGGTATTGCCAGGAGGTGGACATGGGCATTGGTGGAAAATTCTCATTTCCAGAAAAAAAGCACTCTTCTTGAGAAGCATTTTCCTACAAATTCAACCTCCACTCCCATGTTCTGACAGGAGCTTTGATCTGAGGCCCCTTCTCAGCACTAAGCAGCTGAGCCTCCCAGAGCATCCACCCAGGCTGTCTACGCTTCCAAAACACCATCCCCCAGCCCGACATGGGTGATAGGCCACTTCTGTGTCCTTCCAATCGGGTGCCCTTTGGAGGCCCTCAGCAAGCCTGAAGGGGAATCTCTGGGGAAGCACCTGGAGACTATAAACCGCCTCCGAAAATAAGTAAATAAATGAAAAAACCCAATTCTATTTTGACAGAAAGAAGCCCTGGTGGTGCAATGGTTAAGTGCTCGGCTGTTGACTAAAAGGTCAGCAGTTTGAACCCATCAGTGGCTCTGTGGGAGAAAAGACCTGGAGATCTGCTCCTGTAAAGATTTCAGCCTAGGAAAACCTATGGGGCAGTTTTACTTTGTCTTACAGGTTCACTATGGGTCAGAATCAGCACACAACAATGTCCCCTTCTCCCAGCCCCCCACCCCCCGCCCCCCCAGTTCCCTGCCATCAGAGCCATCTCATCACATTCAGTAGATAATGCACGCTTCTTCTTTTCTCCTCCAATCCAGCAGCCCCCTGGAAGCCCCTCCCCATGGCTATCCCAATCAGGCAGCCTTCTCCCATGGGTGTGAAGATGACTTCAGCTCCTCCTCCAAAAGGCCCTGACACCTGGCGCTCAGGAATGGCTGGGCAGTTCAGGAATGGGCGCTTGGGGGTGGTATTTAGATTGACCAGAATTGGCCAAGCGGGAGTTTGTAGCTTCGGTTGGGTCAGGTCAAGCTTCATGTATGTGGTATCCAGATGTGACAGAGGTGACTCCAAACAACTCAGTAAGAAAGTTCTGGGGGATCCCTTTCTCTCTCATTCCATTCCAGCTTCAAAACCTTGGTGAGGTCTTGGTTAAGTCTGTGATCCTCTTCCTGTCTCTATGGGTTGCAGAGATGGCTTGGGGAGATGCAGCGGGAGGCATTAAGGGAGAACAGATGCCTTCATCTGGGTCTAGGCAAGCCAGGCCAGGCTTGCGGGTACGGGGCAGGAGGAGCTCCAAAGCCTGCAGGCAGCAAGGTGACAACACATAGGCTGACTGTTCTAGGGTGATCTGCCACTCAGAGAAGGGCCTCATTCAGGTTGGAGAAGACTACGGAGATGAAGGTGCAGGCTGGGAAGGAGAAGCGTGGGGGAGAGGTCTGGCTGTTTTAGGGGACACGCACAGTGTAAACAGAAACACAACCTTAAACGGGGACTAGTGTCCCAGACATTTGGGGCTGGAAGGGATCTTTAGCGATCAGTGAATCTGAATTTCCCATGTAGGTAAAGAAACAGGTAAGGCCCGGGGTGGACATAGAAACCAGGCCTCCGCCTCCTAATTCATTCACTTTTTAAAGGCTTCAGGAAAGGTGAGCCATTTTGATAACTTTCTGAGGGGAAAAGGTGAGGCGGGTAAGGTGGCAGCTTATATTCCCAACAACCTTAATTCCTGAGACTTTTGTTGATGTGGGTCTCTGACCCTACTGTGATTCATAGCTCCTCATTCTTAACCCACCTGGGGCACAGGCCTTCTTTTGTCGACTCCATTCAGACACATGTTACTTTCATTTTGGCCTCCAATAACAAAATTAATTCAGAGAGTTCCGTAAACTGATTCAGAGAGCTTCACGCCCGAGGTTATGAAAGAAATCCAATTACAAGCAAGAAATGGAGTGTTGAGCCAGCTCTGAGGGAGGGATTCTCCTTTCCCTTCCCAAGTGTTGCAGGAGGCTAGACCAGAATCTGGGTCACAGCCCTCCCACCAGGGCCCTCTTCCCTTCTCTTGCCATATTTGGCAATTGACTTCTCAGGTTCTGGACTTCGAAAGGGATAGGCACAGGCAGAACAGTTTTACGAGGTCTATTTCTATAGGGAACTAGGCTAAGTATTTACATTATTTGCAGAATATTTGGGATACCCTCCCACTTGTGGTTCTCTCCCTGTCTCTGTGAGTTCTGCTATGAATTCAAACAAGCCTCTTTTCTCCTCTTTACCAAGATCTCTTGTTGGTACAAGTGGTTTCAATTGGCTACTAACCTACCCAGCAGCTCCATGAAAGAAAGGCCTGGCAATCTGCTTCCAAGATTATAGCCATTGAAAACCCTGTGGAACAGTTCTACTCTGTAACACATGGGGTTGCCATGAGTCAGAAAAGGCTTGACAGGAATGATTTTTTTTTTTATTTTATTTTCTCCCCTTCACTCGTCTCTTTCCTGCCAACTCAAATGAGTGTCTCCAGAAAGCTTATCTCCTCTAGGAGTCTTGTCTGGATGGAACACTTGTGCTTTCTTTACTTGCTGTCAAGTGGGAAAGGCTTTGCACTGGGAGCCGTGAGACTTCAATGCTAATCTTCGGCCCTGGGGGAATTGTTGTACAACATTGGGCAAGTCATTTCACCTCCCTGGGCTTAATTTCCAAATCAGTTAAGGGAAGTGAAATGAGATTATCTCTACGGGCCCTTCCAGGTCTGATGAAAGTAAGCCTATCTGTGTGGCTGGGCCAGGCCGTTTTCATTCATTAAGCCTCCCAGCCTAATGGGAAAAGTCAGGAAAGAGGCTTAGACACACTGTGTGTTGGGTGGGAGAGAGTATTTGAATCTCTACACTATTCTCATTGTATTTCAGTTTAATTCAGCAAACCATCTATTGGACAATGACTGTGGGCAAAGTACTGCCCTAAGCTTTATGGAGGATATCAAGATTCCTCAGACAGTGCCTCCTGCAGGGAGCTTATAGTCTAGGAAAGGGATAGACAAGAAATGTATAAATTATAAATGTATAATCTGAGGCAGAATGTAGTTAAAAGCTACACTGGGAAGAGTCGTGGTGTATTAGAATCACCCAGAGAGCTTATTAAAATGGCACATTCCTGGTTCCAGCTCCCTACCCCTCCCCAGAGTTTCCGTCACAGAGGTTTGGGATGGAACGTGGAAGTCTGCATTTTTATTAAGCGCCGAGCTGATTCTGATGCTGGTGTTGCAAGGGATGCCAGTGATTCTGATGCTGGGTTGAGAAGCATTGACATAGAGTCTGAGGGAGCAGGCTTTGTTGTAGCAGAGATCTGGGTTTGATTTCTAGAACCCTAGAATTTAGTAAGTACTTAATGAAACACTGATGACCAGATGAAAGAATTGACCTTGGGAAAGTTACGTAACAACTCTGAGCCTTAATTTCCCCATTTGTAAGGACATAAGTATAGTATCTCCTGATGGTGTTGCTGGAGAGGTTAGATAAGTGATGTTTATTATGTAAAACATGTGCCATCATATGAGGGCCCTGATGGTGCAGTGGTGAAGAGCTGTGGCGGGCTGTTGGCTGCTAACCAAAAAATCAGCAGTTCAAATCTGCCAGTGGCTCCTTGGAAACACTATGGAACAGTTCTACTCTGTCCTGTAGGGTTGCTATGAGTTGGATCAACTTGACGGCAATGGGTTTGATTTTGTACAATTATAAGCATGCAGTACTTGGGCTACTTATGATTATTATTGCCATTACTAGAGTTATAGACAGTCTCATGGGATTGGGCGGGCTTCAAGTGTGAGATAACTTTACATCTAAACCCTGAGGGATATGTGGATTAATCAAGAAATAATAACAAATTATGCAAGTTCTTCCAGATAATAGGAGGGAACACTTCCCATCTTGTTTTATGAGCCAGCAATATCCTGATGTTAAAATCAGATGAAGACATTGTAAGAAAAAAGACTAAAGTCCAGTATCCTTCATTGGCATAGATTCAAAAATTCTGAACACAATATGTGCAAATTGAATCTAGAAATACGTAAAAATATATACTATATATATACACATATATGTATAATAATACATTATGATTAGATGAGGTTTAACCTATGAATGGAAGGCTGGTTCAACATTCCAAATTTAATTAATGTATTCACCTTATTGACATATAAAAGAAGAAAAAATATGATTTTCTAAACAGATGCAGGAAAAACATTTAAGAAAATTTAACAGCCATTTATGATAAAAAATCTCAGCAAACTAAGAATAGAGGGGGAACATCCTCAGCCTGATAAAGGGCATCTGTATAAACTTACAGCTAATGATACTTAATGGTGAAAGCCTTAAGGCTTGCCCCATAAGATTGAGAAGAGGTAAGGATGTCTGCTGTCAGTACTATTCAGCATCATACCAGGATATTAAACAGTATAATAAGGCAAGACATAGAGATTGGAAAGAGAAAATAAAATTTTCTTTACGACATGATTATCTATGTAGAAAATCCCAAAGAATCTACACAAAAGCTCTGAGAACCAATACATGAATTTAGGAAGATTATAGGCTACAGGGTCAGTGTATAAAAATTAATGGTATATCTACAAATTAATAACAAACAATTAGAAATTGAAATTAATAAAACAGTATCATTTATAATAGCACCAAATAGGATAAAATACTTAAACATAAAGCTAAAAAAAAAAACTTTTTTTTGTTCAGGATTTGTATGGTCAAAACTAAAGAAAGAAAGAAATCAAATAAATCTAAATACGTAGGGCGATATATCATCTTCATGGATTGGAAGACTCAAAATCATTAAGATGTCAGTTTTCTCCCAAATTAATCTATAGACTCAATGCAATCCTAATAAAAATCAAAGCAAGATTTCTTTTGTAGAAATTAATAAGATTATTCTAGTATTATATGGAAATGCAAAGTACCTGAACAGCCAAAATAATTCTGAAAAAAAAAAAAAAAGTTGGAGGACTCACACTACCTGATTTAAAGACTTATTATAAAGCAGTAGTAATCAAGACAGCATGGTATTGTCTAAAGAGTAGACACATTGATCAATGAGACAGAACAGAGAGTCCAGAAATAAAGCCATATTATTGTTGTTAGGTGCTGTCTAGCCGGTTCCAACTCACAGTGACGATATGTACACCAGAATGAAACACTGCCTGGTCCTATGCCATCCTCACAATTGTTGGCTTTGCTTCAGTCCATTGTTGCAGCCACTGTGTAAATCCATCTCATTGAGGGTCCTCCTCTTTTTCATTGACCCTCTACTTTACCAAGCATGATGTCCTTCTCCAGGGACTGGTCCCTCCTGATAGCATGTCCAAAGTATGTGAGACGAAGTCTTGCCATACTTGCCTCTAAGGAGCGTTCTGGCTGCCCTTTTTCCAAGACAGATTTGTTCATTCTTTTGGCAGTCCGTGGTATATCCAATTTTCTTCACCAACACCATAATTCAAAGGCATCGATTCTTCTTTGGTCTTCCTTATTCATTGTCCAGGTTTCACGTGCATATAAGGGGATTGAAAACCCATGGTTTGGGTTGGACGCACCTTAGTCTTCAACCTGACAGATTTGCTTTGTAACACTTTAAAGAGTTCTTTTGCAGCACAAAAGCCATATATGTATGCTTGATTGATTTTCATGAAAGGAATATGGTAATTCACTAGAGAATAGGATAGTGTCATGGATCGAATTGCGCCTGTCAAAAATATGTGTGTCAATTTGGCTAGGCCATGATTCCCAGTATTGTGTGATTTTCCACCATTTTGTCATCTGATATGATTTTCCTATGTGTTGTAAATTAATTCTATGACTATGACATTAATGAGGTTGATTAGTGGCAGTTATGTTGATGAGATCTGCAAGATTAGATTGTGTCTTAAGACAATCTCTTCTAAGATATAAAAAGAGAAGTGAGCAGAGACACAGGGGGACCTCATACCACCAAGAAAGCAATGCTGGGAGCAGAGCACATACTTTGGACCTGGGGTTCCTGCATGGAGAAGCCCCTAGACCTGGGGAAGATTGATTACAAGGACCTTCCTCCAGAGCTGACAGAGAAGAGAAAGACTTCCCCTGGAGCTGATGCCCTGAGTTTGGATTTATAGCCCACTAGACTTTTTTTGTAGACTGTGAGAGGATAAATTTCTCTTAGTTGAAGCCATCCACTTGTGGTATTTCTATTATAGCAGCACTAGATGACTAAGGCTGATAATTTTCTCCAACAAATGGTGCTGGAACAATTGCACTTCCGTGTGCAAAGAAATGAGCTTTGAACCATACCTTGCACAATATAAAATGACTCAAAATGAGTCATAGAGATAAACGTACAATGTAAAACCATGAATGTTCTGGAAGAAAACATACAAGAAAATCTTTGTGACCTAGGTTTAGGCAAAGACTTTATAGATACAACTCCAAAATTATGAGCCATAGAAGAAGAAAATCAATAAATTAAACTTCATCAAAACTAAAAACTTCTCTTCTGTGAAAGAGTGCAAATAGCATTAAAAGACAAGTCACAGACTGGAAGAAAATATTTGCAAAACATATTACTGATATGGAACTGTATCCTGAATATATAAAGAGTTCTCAAAACTCAATAATAAGAAAACAAATGTATCAATGAAAACGGGCAAAGATTTGAAACAGATACCTCACCAAAGAACAGATACAGATGGCAAATAAACACATGAAAAGGTGCTCATCATTATTAGTCATTGGGAAAAATGCAAATTAAAGCTACAATGAAATATCAGTACACATCTATTAGAATGGGTTTAAACAAACAAACAACAAGAAGAAAATGAACAATACCAAGTGGTGGTGAGAATGTGGAACAACAGTAAGGCTCACACATTGTTGTTGTAATGCAAAATTGTACAGCTACCTTGGAAAAGAGTTTGACAGTTTCTTATAAAGTTAAACATATCGTATAACCCAGAACATGCACTCTTAAGTATCTACCCAACAGAAATGAAAACATACATTCACAACAACAACTTGCATGCAAATGTTTAATAGTGCCTTTATTAATAATCACTAAAAAACCCCAAATGTCCTTTAACTGGTGAATGGATAAACAAATTGTGGTACATCCATATAATTGTTACTATTCAGCAATAAGTAGAAGGAACATATATATGAAACACATGAATGGCTCCCAAAGGCATTAGGCTAAGTGAACGAAGCCAGTCTCAAAAGATTACCACAGTATGCTTCCATTTATATGATGTTTTGGAAAAGGGAAAACTATAGGGAAAAAAACAAAAGCAAAAAAGCAGACTAGTGGTTGCCAGGAGCTGGGTATAGGGGAAGGGGTTGAGTACAAAGGGACGCAGGTGAGTTTTTTTGCAGTAATGGAACTGTTCTCTATTTGATTGTGGTGATGGCTACAGTACAGAATTAGTTTGTCAAAATTTATAAAACTGTACCTTGAAAGGGGTGAATTTTATCATATAAAACTATTCCTTAATAAGTGACAAATTATATACATATATATTAAACATGTACTTATTTTGAAGTCAGTTGTTGAGAACAAGGAGTTTGGTGAACATAAAAATCTGCAACTGGAAGATGAAAGGTGTCTTACTAGTCAATTTATTTCTGTGTTTTATTTTTATTACCCTGCATTGAGAAAGTCCTGATTTGTATAGATAGGTGAATGTAAATAGTAACAGAATTCTGAAAAATAATTTAATGCGTTGTTGAACTCCAGTGAATTAAAATTTACTATAGATCACATTTGAACGTGAATGATGTCTAACTTAAATTCAACTTTAATGAGGATTAATTTATGTTCAATAAAATGCAATAAAATGACACTTAAGTATGGTTTTAAAAACAAATGTACACACCATTCTAATCTTTGTAACAATAAATATAGACTATTTTCACCACTTCACATGAAGTTACTTCATGCCCCAGACAAATTTTGATCTACTTTCTGTCATTATAGATGAGTTCTCCCTGTTCTAGGATTTTTCCAAAGTGGATGTGTGATTTTACATTTCCCCCAGCCATGTATGAAAGTTCCAGTTGAGCCACCTCCTCGCTACCACTTGGTATTGTCTGTCTTTTTCATTCTAACGGGTCTGTAGTGCTATTTCAGTGTGGGTTTAATTGCATTTTCCTGATAACTAGTCATGTTCAGCCTCTTGGGTTTACTGGCCATTTATACACCTTCTTGGAAGGGTCTGTTCAAATCCTGTGCAGATTTTTATTGAGTGGTTTGTCTTCTTAGTATTCATTTGCAGGAGTTCTTTATATATTCTGGCTACCAGGCCTTTGTCAGATATACATACTGTTTGAGTACCTTTCTCTAGCGTGTGGCTTGCCTTTTCATTTTCTTAATGACATCTATAAAGATCAGACTTTTTAACACTGATCAATTTCAATTTATCAACTTTTCTTTATAGTTTCGGCCTTTGGTGTCTGTCTTAGTTATCTAGTGCTAAAAAAAAAAAAAAGTGCTGCTACAACAGAAACACCACAAATGGGTGGCTTTAAAAAACAGAAATTTATTTTCTCACAGTTTAGGAGGCTAAAAGTTCAAGTTCAGGGTGCAGGCTCTCAAGGAAGGTTTTCTCTCTCTGTCAGCTCTAGAGGAAGGTGGCTCTAGAGGAAGATCCTCATCCCTTCCTATTTCTTGACTTCTTGGTGATCTTCATGTGGCGTGGCATCTGTCTTTCCCCCAGCTGTGCTTCTTTGTTTCATTGCTTAATCTACCCCTTTTATATCTCAAAAGAGATTGACTCAAGGCACACCTGACACTAATACTGTCTCATTAGCATAACAAAATTCTATTCCCATGTGCGACTATAACCACTGGTATAGTCAGGTTTACAAAGCATATTTTGGGGAGACACAATTCAATCTACAACAGTGTCCTAAGAAATCTTTTCCTGCCTGATTTTCTATGTTTTATTTTAGAAGTTTTATAATATTATCTTTTACATTTAAGTCCGTGTTCCACTTTCAGTTAATATTTGGGTATGTATAAGGTAAAGGTTGCAATACTCCCCCCCCGCCCCAATATATATTCAGTTGTTTAAGCACCAGTTATTCAAAAGACTGTCCTTTACTCATCGAATTACCACATATGGGTGAATTTGTTTTTGGCTTCTGTTCTGTTTTATTGATTCATGTGTTTATTCTTAACACTAACACTACACTGTCTTGATTGTTGTCACTTTAGAGTAAGTCTTGAAATGAGATAGTGTAATTCCTTCAACTTTATTCTTCTTTTTCAAAATTATTTTGAATATTCTATGCCCTTTGAATTTACATATAAATTCTAGCAGCAGCTTGACAATATCTATCAAGAAGTACGGCTGAGATTTTGATTAGAATTATGTTAAATTCACAGATCAATTTGGGGCAGAACTGATATTTTAAGTATTTTGAGTTTTCCATTTTATGGACATAGCTTATCTCTCCTATGTTTCAGGTCTTATTTAATGTCTCTCAGCAATGTTTTGTAGTTTTCAGGGTACAGGTCTGGTACAAATTTTGTTACATTTATTTCTAATTGGTGGCCAACCAGTAGAACACCCTTACATCACATTCAATTAGCCTCAATCTCATATTTCTCTATTAGCCTAGTCCTTATGCCAATCGCTGGACTAATTGAAAACAATCTCCTTAAATGAAGGTCCTTGTAGTATAACATATTACAGTGGTCTTGTAAACCATAAATGAAGATTTATCTTTCAAGGACATTCAGGGAAGAAGCCTTCTGCTTCACTATCAACACCCAAAGCTGACGTTCTACTTAAACTAATCCGTGCAACATAAACATTTACTATGTACATTGTGCATTATGTGTGTATTCCCATCCATATTGTACTATTTATGTTTAATCTTGCATACCCCTTGCTATGTATAATCGTACATTACATTATCTGCCCCATGCATATAAGCAAGTACGTATTATTCATGTTAAAACACTAGTTATGATTACAACCCATTAAATTCACTATACCATGGATATTCATGTTTTATGCAATTATAAACGGTATTTAAAGAGTTTTTATTTACTATTTTTTTGCTGTTAGCATACAGAAATACAATTGTTTTTATATATTAACCCTGTATTAGCATGACCCTTCTAGAGCCTACAATAAATGCCCTGGGTAATCAGTGAGGTCTCTCCACTCCGGTTGGTAAGAAATCACCTAGTTATGTTTAAGCTCTAGGGATTGTTCAGCTTATGGGTCCCTCGTAGTAGTACTTTGCCCGACCTCATATTTTATGCATGTGTAGGTTTACTGATTACTAAGCCAAAAACTCAAGGGGACACTTACTGAAATTTATTGAGCTCTTTCCCTGTGTGTCCCTTTGCTCCTGTATTCTGGCCTGTGAAATCCAATCACCTCAGCCTTTCAGACCTCTAATCTCTGTCACCGCTACTCAGTGACACGGACATGCTGTATGTGTCCCCTTCCTGTACTCCGACCTGGACATCTCCTCCAGACAGAAACCAAGGCATTCATAGGGCTTACATCGTCTGTATTCCTTCTCTCAGAGCTCAAAGTTCCATGCCTCATGCTACCCAATGTCTAAAAACAGTTGTTTTATATATTTGTTGGGTTTTTCTAGTTATTTCTGGGGGAAGGAAAGGTCCTGTACCAGTTATTTTCTCAGGAGCAGAGCAATAGTATTTTGATTTAAGTTTTGATATAGTTTAAATATTTCTTTAAAAAGAATCGAGTATGTGTGGCACTGCTGAAGCACCTTTGTGAAGTCGCTGTGGCGTTGAGGGAAACAATCTCATACATAGTTGGTAAGGGTGTACATCAGAACATCCTCATTGGAAGACAAGCAACATTGCTCAAAAGAAAAATGCACCCACCATTTGAACCAGGAGCTCCCTTTTATGAGTTTATCCTACAGATACAGTGCCCATGAGCATAAAGAAGTGTGTGCAAGGATGTTCACTGAAGAATGTCTGGAATAGCAATAAACTAGAAACAACCCAAATGGCCATTAGTAGAGGACAGGTTAAGTGAATAATATAGTATTCATTTTACTATAGTAAAATACAATGCAGCCATTAGAAATAATGAGACAGATCTGTATGCCCCAATATAGATTAATATTTCTGATATATTAAGTGAAAAAAGTATGAATAGTATGCTACCACGTGTGTTGAAAGCTGTTATATATCCTTGTAGTTACATGGAACATCTCTGGAGGGATAGCCCTGAATCTGGTAACAGTAGATGCTTTTCTGGAGTGTAGTTGGGGGATTGGAGACTGGGAGACCTTGATACGAGGAAAATTTACTTTTATGGTATACTCTTTTGAACTCTTGATTTTTAAAAATCATATTATGTGCTATCTAATAAAAAGAGAAAATTTAAAATGGAAATCTTTGATATGTTCATTGGAAAAAAAGCAAGTTACAAAACAGAGTACTCTGCATGATCCCATTAGGGAAAAAAGTTCATATTTGTATATATTCATGTAGGGTATAAAATGTCTAGAAACAGACACCAGGCTTTAATAGTAGTTTCTGGTTATCTTTAAAAGATGGTTCGGCGTGGGGTGGGGACAGGCAAGACTGCCGTGTTTGTTGGTGCAGGCGTGCGCTGCATAAAGGTGCTGATTGGCACTCAGCTTCATAAGCCATGTGTGCTGACATGGGGTTGCATCGATCTGGAGGTAAGGGTGTCTTTGTCTAATTGTCACTAGTGGGCTAGCAGTTTGGGTTTTTGCACAAGGCATATATTTTCTTACCGCCGCCCATCTGTTGTTTGTTGTACTGTGGTGGCTTGCATGCTTCTGTGATGCTGGAAGCTATGCCACCAGTATTTCAAATACCAGTGTGATCACCCATGGTGGACAGGTTTCAGTGGAGCTTCCAGACTAAGGCAGACTAGGAAGAAAGGCCTGGAGATCTACGTCTGAAAATTAGCCAATTAAAACCTTATGGGTCACAACAGAACACTGTCTGACCCACTTGCTTTGGATACATCATCAGGAGGGATCAATCACTAGAGGAAGACGTTGCATTTAGTAAAGTAGAGGGCTGATAAGTGCGTGGGAGACGCTCAGTGAGAAGGATTGGCACAATAGCCACAGCGATGGATTTGAACATGCTGGCAATTTTGAGGATGACCCAGGACCCGGTAATGTTATGTTCTGTTGCACAAAAGGGTGGCATGAATTGGAGTTGACTCGAGGCAGCTAACAACAACATGCATTTCCTTTATAATAAGAACAAACTAAAAAGATATTATTTTTTCCTGATCATCCATTGTGCCACAGCACGAGGAACACCGCAGGTTTCTGTGCAGTCTGAAGGAAGACAAAGCCAGCAGCCTGCTGGAATGGGCTGGAACAGGTGGGGACTCTCCAAGACGCACAAGCAGGGGCTGGGAGCGGGGACAGGGCTTGGGGACTGAATGCAGCCTACTTAGATTATGTAGACTGGAAACTTGTTAGGGGCTGGGAGAACAGCTTCTGTAGTTCATGATGCCCCAGGCCTTGGTCCAGAGTCAGATATACATTCATTGGTGCTCCAGAAAAATTTTTGAAAGTGATTTAAAAAAAAAAATGATGACTTTCACTATTCCTCCTGGGTTAGGACACCAGCCTTGCCTGAAAAAGAGGAGGAAAAAATAGACGGTGTTGCACAATCACGTTCTGCCTCTGCCTGGGAACCCACAGCCCTTCCTCCTGTCACTTTCATCATAGTTAACATTGTCAGCCTAGACCTGGTCTGTCTTCTGACCCTCGTTTCTCTCTCACTCTTCCAGTTTTCTGTGACCCGTCTCAGATCCCTGGTTTCCCAGCCCTCACATCCAGTGGGGCCCCTCCCCTACTTCTGTTAAGATTGCATTCTCTCCCTTCTCCCTCCCCTGCTCTGAAAACTGCTCAAGTTTCATCACTTGCCTCCTATATGGGGTCCCAATCCTCATCTCCTAAGCATTTATGGATTTAATATTTGATTTAATTCAACATTTATGTATTGAGTTCTGGAATCAGGCAGCCTTGGTTTAAACGCTGCTTCCACCACTTAACTAGTTGCATCTCTTGGGCAAAGCACTTCATCTTTGGAATTTTGTTTCCACTTCTAAAAAATGAAGATAATAGTAGCACCTAATCTGCAGTGCTGTTGTGAGGATTAAATGAGGTTATCTCATTTAGCACCATATCTGGAACACAATAATCGGACAATAAATGCTACCCAAGCTGCTTAGTGCCGCGGCTGGAAAAAGAAATGGCTTTGATAATTTATCTTTATAAAATGTCCACAGTGAAAGCTAACATTTGTTCCCACGCCCCCGAAAAGCTTCTGTAATACCCTGGTTTAGTAACAATGACAGGTGTCGCTATCACCCTATCTTATAGATAACGAAACTAAGGCTCAAAAGCCCATAGTCACAAAACCAGGAAGCGGTGGACCTGGATTTGAAAACCAAGACTAAGAATGTTAAACCCCACATCATTCTTCCTACATCCCACTCTGTTTTGCTCCTTTGCCTGGATCTCCACCCAGTGACCGGGTAGAGGGTGCTCCTACAGCGGTCCCGGCCTGCTACTGAGGACTGGCTCAGCCGGGAGGCCACGGGATTATAGAGTGGAGAGACAGCCTGGGCCCAGAGAAGGAGATCAACTGAGAGAGGGTGCGAGCCTGGCCAGTGCATGTTTGTGTGTGTGAGTGTGTGTGGTTGTCTCATAAGTCACTTTTGTGAAGTCTGCAGCCTTGGGGGAAGAGATTAGGGGCCCAAGATGGGGCCACTAGTCAATGCGGTAACCTCCATTTTCCTGGCCTGGGTAAAAGGGAGAAGAGGAGCCTGGGCCCAGAATATCCTCCCTGGTTGCTGCCCTCGTGATATGGAGGGACCAAAAGGACTCAAGTGTCCTTGGCCTGCTTAAGTGTCTGCAAGAGGGTTGCTTCACCTCCTTTCAAAGGAATTTGGAGCCTCGTGGGGCTGAATTGTTTCTATTATAAAAATAATACTTGCTCATTATTTTAAACTTAGAAAAATAGATGGAATTTTCATAAGTCAACCACATGCAACAACTACTGTTAGCATTTTGATATATTTTCTTTTTGAACATGCTCTTCTAAAGTATTGAGCTTCAGTCAGTTTTTAAAAATACATAGCTATACTCATACTATACCTCCGATCTTATGCTAGGATTTTTTATATTGCTGTGTTTTCATGGTCATAATGATGATTCAATTTTGATTTCTGATTTTCTCACTTAACATTATGACAGATATACTTTTAAGTTTCATAAGCCCTGTAACTATTATTTTAACTGTCTGTATAATATTACATTGATGGGCATAGTGTATTTAACTACACTATGTCTGGAACATTTGTTTTGGGAAAACATACATCTCTATCTCCATATCTATATCATCTATAACTGTATTTTAGTAGAAAGGCAGAAATAAAGCCCTGGTGGGGCAATGGTTAGGCGTTTGTCCACTAACCAAAAGGTCGCCAGTTCGAATCCACTAGCCGTCCCTTGGAAACCCTATGGGGCAGTTCTACTCTGTCCTGTAGGGTAGCTATGAGTCAGAATTGACTGGACGGCCGTGGGTTTGGTTTTGGTTTATAGTAAATCCCATAGAGTGGATATCTCTGAATCACCATTCTTTCTAGATATCAGTTACATCAATGTATCTGTTCTAAAACTTCTAGAAAATGTATTTCGAGTTTTAATACCACTCTGGTAGAAACTCAAAGTGTTGAAATAGCAACAATCTTAGAAAACACCCTATCAAGAGCTTTTTGGGTATAATCGCACATACCTCGTATTGCCTAGGTCAGCAGATAGCTGAAAAATAAATAATAATAATAAACTAGGCAATAGTTATTTGACATACTGTTCCCAAGAAGATAGTATTATTATTTTCTTGTCACTTTCAGCTTATTGCTGCAGGAGAGCCAAACCCATATATTTGTGTTTGGGAAGCTGCCAACTCCAGGAAGTATAATAAGGGGAGCCCTCCATGTCTGTCAGAGAAACATTGAGACACCTTCTTCCACCTTCTCACTGTTACTCACTCCCCTTGAGGAGCCAGCAGATCTTTGCTCTGAGGAGCCAGAGCATAGGTGTCAGTAGAGGCTCAGTCACCCTGCTTGGTACCGGAGAGGGGCAGGAAGCTCCCTGCTGGTTTGTAAGAGTGGCAGCTGCTACCAAGGCTGTGCTGAGCCTGGAGGTTTCAGTAGACAGGGTCTTGTTAGCCTTGGTGGGGGCAAGAGCATCTCTGCCAGTGTAGCTGGAGGCCTCGGCCATGACGACAGGCTGGGGAATCATGAGGGTGGACGTTTCAGGATGGGCAGCCTTGTTGGAGGGGGCTTTGGCCTTGAAGTTGGTCTTGGGGGGTTTGGGGCTGTACGCCCTGCTCTCTGCCCTGGGAGCACCCAGGAAGTTGTAACGAACCAAAGCTTGTTGGAGCCTCTGGATGTGAAGATTAACCCTGAGGTCCACTAGGTGAAGCAGCAGGACCAAGAACCAATCAGGGAACTTAACAACAAATTTGTCTCCTTTATTGACAAGATGAGTGCCAATGCCTAGAGGACAGACAGCCAGGACTGCATAACTCCAGAGACCTTCAGAAAAGGTCTTTCTGTGATTATGGAAATGTGGCCAATTGCCACATTATTGGACAGTGTAGGTCTGGATTATCTGAAGCCAATTTATTCAGTCCCTGTCTGGTGAATTTGACCCAGGTGAAAGGTGCTCACCTTGTTTTTCATGCTCTCCAAGCCTCCCTAGAAAACTGGGTCTGAACCTCAGCAACCTTCCACTGGAGTGTCAGTCTTGGGGTCTGGCAGCATCACTCTGAGGTAAAGGTGATTCCTCCTGTGTGCACAGTAAATCATGTCTGGCTGACATGTCCAGTCTTAATGAATTCGGGATAGTCAGTGATATTTTGTAAGCGAAATGTGTTAAGAAATTGGCAAATGTTTTCTTCCCCCTAAGTTGCCATGTGTTTCTGAGTCTAGGAGGTTCTTTCTGATCATGTTGGCAGCAAACTGACAATTCTGCTCTCAGTCAGAAAATAAGGAGGGGGGCACAAAATGAGATGGCGCCCAGGGTCAGTTAATGGGTTCAGGAAAAGGAGCATAGAACCAAGGCAAATGATTTGGCCAGGTGATTTTTTAATTCCATTGGCTAGGCTGGGAGTGGTGAACTATATTCGTTGCTCAAATCCTGACCATCTATCTACTCTTTAACACCAAAAGGAGGCCAGACTTCTCACATTAGCCATACAAAACCACCTTGAGTAAGGCTGGAGAGAGTCCTGGGAGAAGATGAGGTGGGCAGGCTATATCTTGAGTTTGCTCCTATAGGACACTCGGGATTATCTGGGAAGATTGTTCTATTTTTGCCTAGCCCCACATTTCTTGGGGTGCCCCTCCTTAGGGAGTGGCAACTGTGGATTAGCATTATTGCATAGATTTGGAGCTGGAAAAATGAAGAGGAGCCAGTAAGAATTAAAGTAGAATTGGTGAATGTGCCCCAAACCCAGTGTTTAGGGCTGTCTTATCAGTGTAGACCCCTGCATTGAGGAACCACATCCCTCCCTTGCCTGCCTTGGAAGGTTGCTGGGTGGTTGGGAGGAGGGAACTGGTAGGGCTGGGTGGTGTGAGGAGATTTGCTGTAGGGAAAACTTGTCTCATGATCTTTACCAGGAAAGTGCTGAAGACAATGCTCATTATCAGTTAACTCTCCTTCTCTTTTGCTACTTGTTGCTTGCTGTTAACTTCCAATGTCATGAAAACAGTGAGAAAGGAGAGGATAGGGAATATTTTTTATCTACATCAAGTAGTTGGGGTTATTTGGTAAAAGAACATTCCTGAGAGTGTGTGACTTTGTTGGCTCATTAATGAGTCTCTTCCTAACATCTCCTCTGCCTGAATGACCTAGGCCAATGGTCCTCAGACTTTGGGGGGAATCAGAATCAATTTTGGAGCTTGGTAATTTGGCCCAGACCCTATCCTACTTTAAGAATCCTAGGTCACTGTGCTTTTTATGATCTTCCAAGGGATTCTAATACACCTCAGAGTTTGAGTACCACACTCTGAGCAACTGGCCGTATAGACATACTTGAAATTTCCTCAAATAATAGGGCTGAAAAACCTCTTTCAAAGCAGGTCGGGAATTAAGGCTAAACTAGAATCACTCATTACTCTTGCCTGGCCAGCAGGGACTTCTCAAGCCCATGATGACCCTCATCTAGGGCTGAGCCTTTGATGCCCTGACTCCAGGTGCGGTTCCTGGAGCAGCAGAATCAGATGCTGCAGGCCAAGTGGGTACTGCTGCTGCAGCTGGATGCCAGCACCCGCACTGCCAGCCTGAAGCCTGTCTTTGAGGGCTACATCAGCAGCCTGAGGAGGCAGGTGGGCCACTTCACAGCAGAGAAGTCCAGGCAGGAAGCAGAGCTGAAGAACACCCAGGATTCTGTGGAGGAATACGGGAAGAGGTGAGTGAGTCAGAGGAAGGTAGGGGAGTTGGTGCTGGGCCAAAATAAATGTGACTCCCTGGTCTAGGTCTAAAAGAAGTGTGATGGCACTGAATTGGTCTCTGTTTTCAGGAATCTCTGGGATTTTTTTTTTTTTCTTGTGAATCTGTTTGTGGTTGTCTGCACAGAGGTGTAGAAAGTCGGGGTAAAGGGAATCTGTTTAGACATAATAATAATTTTATCTACTAAATCCCAGCAGATATGAAGCAGAAATCAACCACCAGACAAATGCTGAGAACGACTTTGTGTTGCTTAAGAAGGTGAGAAACGGTTGGCTTTACTCCCAGGTCTTAATTCAGTTATCTTTCACCCTGCTTAGAACTGGGGCACGATGCCTTTCTCTGTGAATAATCCCAGACTCCAGCTAACCTCTGAGTGAGCAGTGCGCCAAGAGCAAGCCTGAAAGCATTAATAAGAATAAAGACCACCCTGCTTTCTGGCTCAGGAGTTCTGTTTTCAACTTTTTAAGGATATCACTGCTCAGATTACAAACCCACTTGACATTGTCCCCACTCTTATTTTTAGATGGAGAATCGATCTTCCCCCAATGCTTGCCTTATTGATGCTACTCTCTCTAGCATCCTGACCGTGCAGGTCAAAGCCTTCCACTCCCATATTCAGGGTCCCATTGCCTCCCTTCTTTTAGGATGTTGACAGCACCTCCTTGGTCAAGGTGGACCTCAGTGCCAAAGTGGATGCCCTGCAGCAGCAGATCAAATTCCTCCAAGTCCTGAACACCACTGTAAATGTGGGGTCTAAGCTTCCTGGGAGGCCCTGGAATGCTTGATAAATGAAAGAACAGGGAGAAGGCTCCAGAAGGGAAGTACCATCAACTTCCCCTAAGCTTCCATGTGGACTCGTGGTGAGGTGGCTCTGGGAGCCTGAGAGGTGGGTGGGTAAGTGTTTCCTTTGGACTGATCTCTGCCCTGCTGCACAGGAGCTGGCCCAGGTGCAGCAGATAGTCAATGACACCAAGGTGATCTGTTCATGGACAACAACCAACACCTAGACCTGGATGGCCTCATCTCTGAGGTTCAAGCCCAGTATAAGGAGATCATCCAGAAGAGCATGACTGAGACCGAGGCCCTGTACCAGTGCAAGGTGAGCACCTGCTTGTCCCCAGATGGATTATCAGGATCCTCCAGCCCCTTACCCTCCACCCGGTTGACTTGCTCCATTGGCCCTGTGGTTGGTAGGCTGTTCTGACAACCTGTGAAAGTCTCTGGCTCAGTTACTGGAAATTACTAAGGCTCTGGCTTCCTGGGGACTTACAGTCCTATGTTGGAGGAGCTGACCCCGCTTTGCAGAGTCAGGCACATTTAAAGCCATCAAGGACTCACAGCCCCATGTGTTGGCTTTCAAACTGTTACAACTGGCTCTTCTTCCCAGGTATCACGGTGGCCAGTGTTTCAGTCCAGACCAGCTTCCTTCTTCCTCCATGTGCTCCCCATTGTCTTCAAATTCTACCATCTATGGAAGCGTGTCTTTAGGATCCTGACCTTCCTAATATTTACTTGAGAGAAACAAGATATAAGGTGGTTCCGCGGCAGAAAATAATGATTCCAGGTCTCCACAGAAGATAGTGACTTCCGCCTGCTGTGAATTACCTATGTTACTCTCTTTCCCTTCAAGACTTAAATGAAAAAGACAGACTAGAGGTGTTTTCTTGCCTGAGATGTGGCTAGGTGATCTTTGATAGGTATATAACTATGTTGTGTATACATTCCTAGCAGATAGGAATATGTCTTCTATGTTTCATCCACAGTGGCCAGACTGATCAGGACACACAAATTCTGGTTGAGTTAGGGCTTAGAGATCTGGGGTGAGGAAGCCTATGGATTGGCTCTCCTTGTGACATTTTTCATTCTTGGCTTTTCCTGATTCCAATACCAGGAGCTCCAAGGCACTGCTGGGAGAAAGGGTAATGACCTCAAAGTGATTAAGCTGGAGGTCAGTGAGCTGAACAGAGCCAACCAGAGACTTCAAGCTGAAATCACCAACCTCAAGAAACAGGTAGAGTACCAACTTGACAGTGGTAGCCTTTGAGATGGGGTTAAGATGTATTTTTTTCCCTACTTTTCTGTATTCTCACATTTTCCACAATAAATTGCAATTATAAGAGTGGGGAAGACAGAAGCTAGGTTAAGGTTGGTATCTGGTCACGTGCTCCACTCACTGCCTGCTGCTTGCCCTTGGCAGAGTACTAGTCTGCAAAACGCCATCTTGGAGGCAGAGCAGAAGGGCAAGGTGACCCTTAAAAATGCCCAGGAGAAGATGGCTGAGGAGGATGCTGCCCTGCACCAGACCAAGAAGGAGCTGGCCTGGCTGCTGCATGAGTATCAGGTGCTGGTGGGAGCCAAGATGTCTCTGGACGTGGAGATCGCCACCTACTGCAAGCTGCTGGAGAGTGAGGAGAGCAGGCGCGTTATTCAGAGGGAATGGGCAATGTCTTCACTAAGGTCATGGTGGTGGCATTCCATCTCTGTGTCAGCATTCCATCTCTATAATGGGACATTAATACCCACTCCTGAAATGCCACCCAAGCTGAGGCTTGGAGGAGGGAAGAAAAAGCCATGCAGAGTGAGAGACTTCTTAGCACTCACACAGTGCACTGCAGAGGCAGCATTCATAGTGTGTCTTAGTCATCCAGTGCTGCCAAAACAGAAATACCAGAAGTGGATGGCTTTAACAAATAGAAGTTTATTCTCTCACAGTCAAGTAGGCTACAAGTCCAAATTCAGGGCACGGCCTCCAGGGGAAGGCTTTCTTTCTCTGTTGGCTCTGGAGGAAAGTCCTTATCATCAGTCTTCCATTGCTCTGGGAGAATCTCAGGCACAGGGACTCCAGGTCCAAAGGATGCACTCTGTTCCTGGTGATGCTTTCTTGGTGGTGTGAGGTCCCCAACTGTCTGCTTGCTTCTTTTTCCTTTTATCTCTTAAGAGACAAAAGGGGGTACAGGCCACACCCCAGGGAAACTCCCTTTACCTTGGATCAGGGAAGTGACCTGAGTAAGGGTGGTGTTACAATCCCATCCTAATCCTCTCAACATAAAATTACCAACCAAAAAAGCCAAACCCAGTGCTGTCAAGTCGATCCCGACACATAGCGACCCTATAGGACAGAGTATAACTGCCCCATGGAGTTTCCAGGAGCACCTGGCAGATTTGAAATGCCAACCCTTTGATTAGCAGCCATAGCACTTAACCACTATGCCACCAGGGTTTCCAACATAAAATTACAATCACAAAATGGAGGACAACCACACAATACTGGGAATCATGGCCTAACCAAGTTGACACATATTTTTTGGGGGACACAATTCAATCCGTGACACAGTGTGAACACTCATGGTCTTGACTGACCCATAGGGACTGATCTCAAGGCATACAGCCATGTGTAGTTTTGCTGAGATATGACCTGAATCATGTCCATCCTGATGCTGGTGTGCTGAAAGGAGTCAATTAAGGGGTGATTCTGGCTGGAACACTCAACATTCCTATCACAATGCAGTTTTGTTGGTCTTTACTCATTGTGCCATATGAAGAAACTTGCAAAAGATGAAACCTTTGTTTTTAGTGAAAAAAGAGGGAAGAGATAGCCAAGTGCCATTGCTGGTAATGAAATTGAGGAGGTCTAAGAAAAAGGATTATTTGAAACCAGAAAATCACTGTTTTGTACAAAAAAAATGGGGAGGCTGAATTTTGTGGTTGCTTGATACAACAGTGTTAGTGGCACACCATATTCTCTGTACAGAAATAGGAAAGAAGAGTTGGTAGGATGTTCACTCAAGTACTCTAGCTAGTAAACCAATTTAATTTTTATGGAGGGAATAACATAAAATGGGTATATTTGGGATTTGGGAATTAGGAGACACTTGGGATACATCCTTTGGCAATATTGATGGCATGATGAAATTCAGTGTCTGTTCTCTCCCTAACTCTATCCCTAGAAAAGTGAGATAGATTTCTATCTTAATAATTTATGACCTAGATCCCAACGTAGTACCTGGGACAGAATCAGCCCTCGATACAAGTTTATTAAGTGAATGGATGAATGAATGAGTAGATGAATGGATGGATGGTCAGACAAATAGATGAACAAGACTCCAAAAGGTCTGCATAGCACTGAATGTGGAGTCAGAAGACCAGCTGAGGGAGTCTTCAAGGCTGGGGTCAGTGTTTTTTTGGTCATATGTATCCTTTCGGATTGTTGTTATTGTTGTTAGATGCCGTCGAGTCGGCTCCAACCCACAGTGACCCTATGCACAACGGAACGAAACACTGCCCGGTCCTGCGCCATCCTTACAACCGTTGTTATGCTTGAGCTCATTGTTGCACCACTGTGTCAATCCACCTCGTTGAGGGTCTTCCTCTTTTCCGCTGACCCTGTGCTCTGCCAAGCATGATGTCCTTCTCCAGGAACTGATCCCTCCTGACAACATGTCGAAAGTACGTAAGACGCAGTCTCGCCATCCTTGCTTCTAAGGACCATTCTGGCTGTACTTCTTCTAAGATAGATTTGTTCGTTCTTTTGGCAGTCCATGCCATATTCAATATTCTTCACCAACACCACAATTCAAAGGTGTCAATTCTTCTGCGGTCCTCCTTATTCATTGTCCAGCTTTCACATGCGTATGATGCGATTGAAAATACCATGGCATGCGTCAGGCGCATCTTAGTGTTCAGGGTGACATCTTTGCTCTTCAACACTTTAAAGAGACCCTTTGCAGCAGATTTACCCAATGCAATGCATCTTTTGATTTCTTGACTGCTGTTTCCATGGGTGTTGGTTGTGGATCCAAGTAAAATGAAATCCTTGACAACTTCAATCTTTTCTCCCCTTATCATGATGTTGCTCATTGGTCCAGTTATGAGGATTTTTGTTTTCTTCCATACTGAAGGCTGTGGTCTTTGATCTTCATTAGTAAGTGCTTCAAGTCCTCTTCACTTTCAGCAAGCAAGGTTGTGTCACCTACATAAGAGATGCAGGTTGTTAATGAGTCTTCCTCCAATCCTGATGTCCCATTCTTCTTCATATAGTCCAGCTTCTCGTATTATTTGCTCAGCATACAGGTTGAATAGGTGTGGTGAAAGAATACAACCCCGATGCACACCTTTCCTGACGTTAAACCAATCGGTATCTCCTTTTTCTGTCCGAACCACCACCTCTTGATCTATGTAAAGGTTCCTTATGAGCACAATGAAGTGTTCTGGAATTCCCATTCTTTGCAATGTTATCCATAGTTTGTTATGATCCATATAGTCAAATGCCTTTGCATAGTCACTAAAACAGAGGTAAACATCCTTCTGGTATTCTCTGCTTTCAGCCAGGATCCATCTGACACCAGCATTGATATCCCTGGTTCCACATCCTTTTCTTAAACCAGCCTGAATTTCTGGCAGTTCCCTGTCGATATCCTGCTGCAGCCGTTTTTGAATGATCTTCAGCAAAATTTTGATTGCGTGTGTTGTTAATGATATTGTTCTATAATTTCCACATTCGGTTGGATCACCTTTCTTGGGAATAGGCATAAATATGGACATTTTCCAGTCAGTTGGCCAGGAAGCAGTCTTCCATATTTCTTGGCATAGACGAGTGAGCACCTCCAGGGCTGCATCTGTTTGTTGAAACATCTCAATTGATATTCCATCAATTCCTGGAGCCTTGATTTTCACCAATGCCTTCAGAGTAGCTTGGACTTCTTTCTTCAGTACCATCAGTTCCTGATCATATGCCACCTCTTGAAATGAACATTGACTAATTCTTTTTGGTATAATGACTCTGTATTCCTTATGAGTCGGAATTGACTCGATGGCAATGGGTATTCCTTCCATCTTCTTTTGATGCTTCCTGGGTCGTTTAATATTTTCCCCATAGAATCCTTCACTATTGCAACTCGAGGCTTGAATTTTTTCTCCAGGTCTTTCGGCTTGAGAAATGCTGACGTGTTCTTCTCTTTTGATTTTCCATCTCCAACTCTTTGCACATGTCATTATAATACTTTGTCTTCTCGAGCTGCCCTTTGAAATCTTCTGTTTGGTTCTTTTACTTCATCAATTCTTCCTTTTGCTTTAGCTGCTTGATGTTTGAGAGGAAATTTCAGAGTCTCCTCTGACATCCATCTTGGTCTTTTCTTTCTTTCCTCTCTTTTCAATGACCTTTTGCTTTCTTCATGTATGATGGCCTTGATGTCATTCCACAACTCGTCTGGTCTTTGGTCACTAGTGTTCAATGAGTCAAATCTATTCTTCAGGTGGTTTCTAAATTCAGGTGGCATATGCTCAAGGCCATATTTTGGCTCTTGTGGACTTCCTCTGATTTTCTTCAGTTTCAGCTTGAACTTGCATATGAGCAATTGATGGTCTGTTCCACAGTCTGCCCCTGGCCTTGTTCTGACTGATGATATTGAGCTTTTCCATCATCTCTTTCCACAGATGTAGTCTATTTGATTTCTGTGTGTTCCATCTGGTGAGGTCCATGTGTATAGTCTCCATTTATGTTGGTGAAAGAAGGTATTTGCAATGAAGAAGTTGTTGGTCTTGCAAAATTCTATTATTTGATCTCCGGCATTGTTTCTATCACCAAGGCCATATTTTCCAACTACTGATCCTTCTTCTTTGTTTCCAACTTTCACATTCCAATCGCCAGTAATTATCAATGCATCTTGGTTGCATGTTCCATCAATTTCAGACTGCAGCAGCTGATAAAAATCTTCTATTTCTTCATCTTTGGCCCTAGTGGTTGGTGCATAAATTTGAATAATAGTCCTATTAACTGGTCTTCCTTGTAGGTGTATGGATATTATCCTACCACTGACAGCGTTGTACTTCAGGATAGATCTTGAAATGTTCTTTTTGATGATGAATGTAACACCATTCCTCTTCAAGTTGTTATTCCCAGCATAGTAGACTATATGATTGTCTGATTCAAAATGGCCAATACCAGTCCATTTCAGCTCACTGATGCCTAGTATATCGATGTTTATGTGTTCCATTTCATTTTTGACAATTTCCAATTTTCCTAGATTCATACTTCATACATTCCAGGTTCCGATTATTAATAGATATTTGCAGCTGTTTCTTCTCATTTTGAGTCATGCCACATCAGCAAATGAAGGTCCCGAAAGCTTTACTCCGTCCACGTCATTAAGGTCAATTCTACTTTGAGGAGGCAGCTCTTCCCCAGTCATCTTTTGAGTGCCTTCCAACCTGGGGGGCTCATTTTCCAGCACTATATCAGACAGTGTTCCGCTGCTATTCATAAGGTTTTCACTGGCTAATGCTTTTCAGAAGTAGACTGCTGGGTCCTTCTTCCTAGTCTGTCTTAGTCTGGAAGCTCAGCTGAAACCTGTCCTCCATGGGTGACCCTGCTGGTATCTGAATACTGGTGGCATAGCTTCCAGCATCACAGCAACAGGTGAGCCCCCACAGCACAACAAACTGATCCTTTAGGATTAGCACATATAAAGGGCTCATTGAATGTATGCTAAATGAGTGACATCATCAACTGTCTGATGGATCAGCACAGGTACTCCGTAGGCATACTAAGTGGATTAAATGAGCTTCTGTGTGCAAAGAGCTCTTTCAGTGCTGTAAAGAGCTGCCCCAATGCTGGCCATCACAAGTGGAGGCAATTATCATTAGGTGAATGTCAAGGGTGGGGGCAGTGGGCGGGTACAGGAACATATAAGTCAGGTTGTGCAGGTGAAGGTGAGCAGAGCAGCACAGAGGACAGGATACTTGTCTTTCCGGGGCACAGCATAGGGCAGCAACCAGAGGCAGGTCCCTGGAAGCTGGGCCTGGATTCCTAGTGGATTCATCTCCCATGGCTTAGGCCAGTCTGAAAACTGTTTCCAGTAGCCCTGGGAAGCAAGGCTGTGGGAATCTCTTCCCAACCACATAAAAGCAGGCCAGTCAGGGTCCCTACAGCAACCCATCTGATGGCAGCACCATTGTGAGATTTCTCACAGATGATGCTGCCAATTAAAGGTCTCCCTTCTGCACCCCCGCAATCCTGGCCCCTACAACTCCCTGGGGAAGGGCAATTGAGGCTGTGATAAACCTCCCAGCCAAGATCTTTCTAGGGATAAATTGGCCTGGCTAATTACCCCATGAACAGCTAATAATTAGATAAGACCCAAATTACATGAGCAAGTCGTGCAAGCCCAGCACTTTGAGGGTTTTCAAGCTATCTACCTAGTATCTTGGATTTTGCTGGGGGAAAATAATCTCTTGCTTGCAGGCAAACTGGACCCACAAATTAGGGCTGTGGCTCTCTCCTGCACCTTATAAACGGGAAGCCTGAGATTGCAGAGTGGTGAACTGCATCTTAGCTAAGGGTTAGCATCTTATTCCAGCTCTCTGGCCATCTCAGCATGAACCGTCAATTCACCTGCAAGTCCGGAGCTGCCACCAAGGGGGGCTCCAGTAGCTGCTTGGCGGTGCTTCCTGGGGGCAGCTCGTCCTCCTACCGGGCAGGGGGGAAAGGGCTTAGTGGGGGCTTTGGCAGTTGGAGCCTCTATAGTCTGGGGGGTGGCCGGAACATCTCCATCAGTGTGGCAGGTGGCAGTGGGCTGACAGGTGGCTATGGATTTGGCCGGGGCCGGGTCAGCGGCTTTGCGGGCAGCATGTTTGGCAGCGTGGCCCTGGGGCCCGTGTGCCCAACTGTGTGCCCTCCAGGGGGCATCCACCAGGTCACCATCAACAAGAGCCTCCTGGCCCCCCTTGACTTGGAGTTGGACCCTGAGATCCAGAAAGTGCGCGCTCAGGAGCGGGAGCAGATCAAGGCGCTGAACAACAAGTTCGCTTCCTTCATCGACAAGGTTGGGTTTTCTGGAGCAAAGCTGGGCACAGAGCCCCTTCCCTTCTACCACCTTTCTTTTCACTGAGGCAGAAGAAGGCAGCACACCTTCCCAGGATTCAGACACAGCCAAGGATAGAGCAAGGAAGAGCTGAACAAAGCTGTGGACACCAGTGCTGAGGCATGGGGAACTAGAGGGGTGAGAGGAGCTAGAGAGCTTAGTCTGGGAAGGTTTCCAGGAGGCAGGGAAAGTGGCCTAGTGTTGAGAAGTAGGACAGTGACCACCTGCAAAACTTACATGCCAGGAAAAGAGGGGCCTGTGCCAGGTTTTCAGACCTGGGATGTCTAGAATGGCATGGGACCAAGCCCCTGCCCTAGGAAACTCAGATCCCAATCAGGAGACAGACTCATAACCTATAATACACCCAACCTAGGAGGCAAGGCAGATATTGACCAGTTCCATGCTCAAGTTTTAGGATCACTGAGGAACAAAGTGGCAGAAGGATCTTGGGAAGTGGAGATTTCCTGAGGCTAGGGAAGCAGGGAAAGCTTACCAGGTGACAGGTAGGTAAGGTGGTGAAGCATGAGCAGGAGTTTGCCAGACAGAGGTGGGGAAAAGGCAATGCAGAGAGACGTCTGGAGGATGGTGAGAACTTGGGGGTTGCTTGAGTGTTGGGTGAACAGTGGAGGAGGGAGAGGAAGGGCTGGGTACATTGTGAAGGGCACAATAAGGAATTTGGACTTGATCTTATAGTTGATGTGAGTCACCAGAGGGTTTTAAGCAAGGGAATGATATACTTGTAGAATGCAACTTAAGCAAGTTTGTTCTCTCTAGGGAAATGTTCTGATTAGATTGATCTAGACGTAAAAGCAACATAGAAGGGCTTGAGATCCTCGAACACTGAGCACCTGCCCTCTGGCTAGGCTGGGAGAGGCCATGACCAAGGGCACAGAGAATTGGCAGAGCACAGGCTATGTGATCAGACCAAAGCAGAAGGGTCCAAGAGTGTGAAGAGTAAGCAGTACAGGCCAGCTTCACATATCTAAAGACTTGCCTTAGAAAGCAGCCCAGGGTGAACATAGAAATCTACCCAGGAAGGCTTCAGTAAGTATGGAGATGGCAGATCTTGACTAGATCATGGAGGGAACAGAATAGGTTGAGGCCCCTCCTGACCTTACGGGCTGCCCCAGAAAAAGAATTAGAGTCAGAGCGCCAGGTAAAAAGGGCCCAGGTAGGGAGGGGCATGAGCGGCTGATTCTTTCCAAGAACTGAGGCTTGCCTATTCAAACTAGTGCAGCATAACAAAACACAGCTGCTTTCCAGAAAAGGAAACCCCACAGGCTTTCTCTCCATTTACTGAGAGTCCGTGGAGCTGGTTCCAGGTGTCGGTTGTTTGGGGTTCCAGGTACGGTTCCTGGAGCAGCAGAACCAGGTGCTGGAGACCAAGTGGGAGCTGCTGCAGCAGCTGGACCTGAACAACTGTAAAAATAATCTGGAGCCCATCCTCGAGGGCTACGTTGGCAACCTGCGGAAGAAGCTGGAGACGCTGTCTGGGGACAGAGTGAGGCTGGACTCAGAGCTGAGGAACATGCGGGATGTGGTTGAGGACTACAAGAAGAGGTGAGCAGGGAGAGGGGCCCAGGAAGAACCTGCCTTTTTGGGCTGTGGTTCCCAAGAGACACTGGGGCATTTTGTCTCTGGCCTCAAGGGGACTGAGGTCAGATGGGAGTGACCTGTCCTCAGCTCCTCTGCCCAGGAAAGATGAGTGCCTTCTCTAGGAGGCTGGTGGGACACACAATGGACAGGCAGCCTCTTGGGCAGTGGCAGTGCTGTCCTGTCAGGTATCCACCTCCTTGGCACATGCCCTCCCATTTTCCACTCAAGAGAGCCGTAGTGTGGGTACTCCACAGTCTCTCGGTTCCTCAGCTTTCTCAGTGTGCCCCCAAGTTTCAAGGAACCCTTCCAGCAGGGCAGAATGTTTGAATTTCTATTGGACATTGGGTCTTGCTCCTTTTTCCTACTCTGGGGGAAAGTTCTGGCTCCTTGGGACTCATGCCTAGGGATGGAGTGGAGTTGTTGGGAAGGGTTTAGGCAGTGGCATGACACAGAAATCATGACTGAAAGGGGCAGTGGGCATGTCCCTGTGATTTGGATACTGAGTGGGAGGAGGAAGAATCTACTTACTTCCTAAGCATCAGAAGTAATCCAGATCCCAAACCATTTGGTCACCTGTCCACTCCTCTGACCAAATAGTTCTATTGAGTTGGGACAGGCTTGCAAATATGTAGAATAATACATGCAAAACATAAAAGATATATAATATGGGAATCCCCCTTCTCATTTCACAGTGAGAACACACACACACACACACACACCTTGCTCATTTTGCCCTTTTTGCTGCAGGTATGAGGAGGAAATAAACAAACGCACAACAGCTGAGAACGAATTTGTGGTGCTCAAGAAGGTGAGGAGGGCGGGGCACTTCCCTCAAACACCTGGAGGTGTCATGTGGAGGTGGCATCAGACATGACAGATTAAGGTCTGTGCTCGCTACAGAAGGGCCTGGAGCCGAGGTGGCAAAGGAGAAGTTGGAAGGATTTATTGCTGAGGACATCTTGGGACAACTTGATGTTTATCTAGCATCTATCACTTTGTTAGCCCTCTAGTTTTGTGTGGATGGAGATGAGCCCAGGTGTGGATAGTCAGTTCTTAGGTCTGGCAGGACATGGTTTGGGAGGGCTGCAGGTTCACCTTCCAACTATACTGTCCCTAGTGAATCACTGTGGCTGCCCTCCATTCACTCTGACTGCTCAGTGACCATATGGGGATAAGGCTCCTATACTCTCTTGGAGAAACAGAAGGCAGTAAAAAGATTCTGTTTTTGAATAGGGCAGAAGGCAGTCCAGGGCACAAGGGACTGGCCCAAGTTCTCGAAATGAGTGCAGGGTGAAAGTCAGGTTCCTGCCCACTAGGTCTCGACTCTATTCCCTGGGGCAACTAGCCACAGGGTTGGGGTCTGGGGTGTCAGTTGGTGGGAAAGCCCTGCCTGGATTTGAATCAAGGCCCTTGGGATTCTCCTCAGGACGTGGACGCTGCTTACATGAACAAGGTGGAGCTACAAGCCAAAGTGGATGCCCTGGATGGAGAAATCAAGTTCTTCAAGTGCCTGTATGAAGGGGTAAGCCTCCCCACTCCCACCCTCACTCTGCCTTCAGGAAGGACAGGCATGTGAATGAGTGGTTATTTACTCACCAATAACTTTGAGAGCACAGGGGATCTCCAGCATTAGGTTGTCAGGAGCTTTGTAGATCAAAGAAGGAGTATAAATCTATCCCAGGGCCCCAAAATGATGTGCCCATCACTCTTGGCCTGGCCTCCAATGTCTTTCCCCCATGTCCTTCAGGAATCCATGGGTCCTTATGGGGATTCCCATTGATGGTCAGCCAAGCATATTCTTATTCTTGCCTGTCTCCTTTCTGCTGTTTGGAATGTTTCCTGGGTTCTTGGACAGGAATCCCCAGGGATGGAGGTGAGGAATTCACAGACACTTTCTATCTCCTCAGTGCCCATCTGGCTTCAAGCCTCAACCCATTGACCAAGCATCCATGGGCTTTTGTTTCCCTTGTATGGTGTCCAGACTGTTTCCCCTCCACCTTCTCCACCTGTGACCTGTCTCAAGTCATAAACAGGTGGGCTGTTTTTTTTCTTGTGCTGCTCGAAACCCAGTCAGCAATTTTTAGATGTGATATTGAAACCTCTGGGATGGTGAGCACCATTTTTACAAACTTGGGGGAATGTAGCTTGCATTTGTTGGGATGGTTTGGGGGCCATCCTGCTGGACAGAGCCATCAGCTTGGCATCTTCCTCTGGCCACAGTGGCAATTCATTCTTCCTTGTTTCTCCCCTGCAGGAGATTGCTCAGATCCAGTCCTACATCAGTGACACGTCTGTCATCCTGTCCATGGACAACAACCGCAAACTGGACCTGGACAGCATCATTGCCGAGGTTCGCACCCAGTACGAGGAGATTGCCCTGAGGAGTAAGGCAGAGGCCGAGTCCCTGTACCAGATGAAGGTGAGGCTATATCCACCTCAGAGTCATCCTCAGGTCTAGTCCTGGTTTTGTTTGTCTTCCCTGTGGCCCACCAAGGCCCACACTTGCTGTGAGCACAGAGCTGTCCTGGGAACTGGGGGGAGCCCCGTCCTAACAGCAGCCATTGGAGAACGCACACAGCCAAGCGCAGTGAATGTAGTGGAACAGAATCTGTGAACACTAGCAGGACAGGTGGGGCAGCACAAGGAATGACTTCCTGGAGGCAGAAAATTCTACACTGAGTCTGGTAGGGAAGGAAACTGAAGAGTTAGCATCTCAATTCCCTCATTAATTATAGTAAATTAGGGAGTCTTTTCCAGTGTGATCTGGGATCAGGTAACTCCTACCTTTTCATTCAAGTCCAACTAAAAAGATGAAGGGAGAGTCTGAGTCATTTAGATCTTACCTCCTCTAGTGGGCTGTGGGTGAGACTTGATTCTTCAGATAACTTGGTTTCTCAGATCAAGATGGCACCTTCCTAGTTTTCCCTTGCTGTTTCGCAGGCTCTTTCTCAAGGAAAAGCCATACTCTCAAGAGATCTTATCTTGCCCCTCCTCCTGCTTCCTTGCTACCCTAGAGATAGAGAGATTTGGTCTTCAGGTTTGAGAGGGTGAGAAGCTTTCAAGGCCAAGGAGATAACACAGGCCAGGACTTCTTGATAAATGTTCAAACTCAAGTCCCCAGTCCCTCCATATTGCTTCTACAAAACAGGGTCAGGGGATGACCATGTGGACTAAGCAGTCTGCAGTTGTTGGTGGCCAGTGCTTAACCTCAGGCTGTTCCCCTTCTGGAAGAATTAAGCAGGTTTACACAGGCATGATTTTTGGACCATTTGCTGGTTGGGGTTATCCATGCCTCCACTTCTCTGGTTAGGGGATAAATGCTTATTGAGCAGAATTTCATTCATAACAATAATATTATGAGGGCTTATGGTGCAGTGGTTAAAAACTTAGCTGCTAACTGAATTCACTAGCAACTCTGAGGAAACCCTATGGGGCAGTTCTACTCTGTTGCTATGAGTTAGAATTAATAGCAAAGGGTTTTTTTTGTTTGTTTGTTTTAACAGTCCTTTTAAAGATGAAGAAACTGAGGCTCAGGGGGTTTAAGGAACTTGCCAAAGGCAGTTAGCTGGTAAATAATGGAGCTGCATCTGAATCTAGGTGACTGACTGCAAATTCCATGGTGTTTAGACAGAAAATCAGATGATTTTGGTTAAGGAATATTTATGATAAGGGCATTACATGGGTTGAGAGTTGAGCGGCAGGAGGATGCTCACCTGTTCACCTCAGAAGGAAACTACTTGGTGTAAGTATTGGAGAAGGAGTCAGTACCTCCCTCCTGGTCAATGTGTGGGAAGGGCCGTTCTGCTCACATAACCTTGCAGAGAAGCAGGAGATCGTTACCTATCCTAACCAGGGTTTCCTGTCCATAGGTTAGCACCCAAGGAGGATAGAGAGAAGCCCCCACAGAACTTGGCATCTCTATGAGGAATGCTGAATCTAGGCCATGCTGGGGCCAGCTAAGAGACAACTGACAAAGCTGAGCACTTGGGGACAGAGATTGGGCAGTGCACAGCCACCAGAGTTCTGAATGTCATACATATTTTTTGTTTCCCTTAAGTCAAATTCTGGGGTAGAATTGAAGTCCCTTCTAACTATCCAAGAGATGACATCAAAGGCAGGAATAGTGCAAAACTTGTAGATGACTCAAAATGCAGGGCTTGTAGGGTTGGAGTATAGTCAAACCTCCTACTCCCCACAAACACACACACAAAAAGCCTTTCCATGCTAAACCCTCTCCCTCCCTCCCAGCCCAGTAAGACTGCCAGTAACCTGGGGCCTAGCTGAGCTTTGGAGGGGAGGAAGTCATAGAAAATACAGACGCACAGCTCACCGACTCTGTGTAATTCATTCATTCATCAGAACTTTTCTGAGCACCAACCAGACAGTATGATAGTACTGAGAATTCAGAAATAAAAGAAATAGTCCCTGCCGAACAGTCTGATAGGAAAGACATAGAAATGTGTGATCACAGGTCAGTGTGGTAAGACCTATGGAGTGGTATGTCAGGGGCTGTGGGAACAGAAGTGTACCCAACTGGGAAGTCCTCCTGGAGGAAATAATTCTGCATTGGTTGAGTTGGAGCTAGCTAAAGAAAGAGAAAGGAGATGGAGAAGAGTTTTCCAAGACAAGGGAGATGCTCATGCAAAGACTCAGAGACATGAGAGCACATAGGACATTTATGGAAATGTGGGACTGTTTGGCACAGCTGGAGAGGAGATGCACAGGGGTGGTGGGAAATGAAGTTGGACATCAGACCTCAAAGCACCTTGATATCATGCTCAAGAGTTTGAATTTGACCTTGAAGACAATGGTGAGCTTTGAAGGGCTATAGGCAGAGGAATGTCATAATAATTGGAGTTGCAGTGTGGAGAGCTCTGGGTGGGACTTCAACAGTCCTTGTAACCATCAGTGAGATCAACTGTGCTTAAGGCAAACAAATTCAATTAACAGGTGGTTGAGTGGCAGGCTACCTACACCTGGTGAAGGAGGGGACCCCTTAACCACTTTCATCCCATTCCTTAAGCAAAGACACAGTCTCTGTACCAGGCTTAGCTCAGCCAGGCTCTAAATGACCCTGCTTTGGCCCCTTTCCTCTAGTTCCAGGAGCTCCAGCTGGCTGCCGGGCAGCATGGGGACGACCTCAAACACACCAAGAATGAGATCTCAGAGCTGACCCGTCTCATCCAAAGGCTGCGCTTAGAGATTGAGAGTGTGAAGAAGCAGGTGATGGGGGCTGGGGCTCCTGCCTCATCCCCTAGGGAGGGGTGAACTGTCTAGCACACTCCCCTTTGCTCCTTTCCTACTCTTGGTCTTCCATCTCAGAACCCCTCCTTCAAATGGAGGCGCAGTTCTCATCCCTGGTACTGAGCTCCCATCCAATGCCTGGAACAGCTAGAAGCCACTGGATTCAGAATAGCAAGCCCACAGTCCCAGGTTAATAGGACCCCACGGCTGCAGAATTGGCTATGTCTGTGCTCTAGGAAGTGGGGCAGGACAGAGGAGGGTCCATCTGAAGAGAACACACTGGGGAGGGAAGGCGAAGTGAGGCTTGAGGTGCCTTAGGACTCAGGGGCAATGCTATCTTGTGACCCTCAGTGCTCCAACCTGGAGACAGCTATTGCCGATGCCGAGCAGCGGGGGGACTGTGCCCTGAAGGATGCCCGGGCCAAGCTGGATGAGCTGGAGGCCGCCCTGCACCAGGCCAAGGAGGAGCTGGCCCGGATGCTGCGCGAGTACCAGGAGCTGATGAGTGTGAAGCTGGCTCTGGACATCGAGATTGCCACTTACCGAAAGCTGCTGGAGGGCGAGGAGTGCAGGTGGGTGGTGGGATGGGTCTTATGGCCTCACGGCTGGAAGAAACTTTGGAACCCTCTGATTCAGAGTTTTCCAGAGTGTGGGGACAGTCTGCTAGAGGAGCTGGAGATGCTCGTTAGGTCACCTACAAATTTAGCCTTAAACAGCATCCAATCAGGTAAGGAGACAGTGATTTCCTTTTCAGTTCTACTTCAACCCTTCAGATTATGTCAAGGAGAAAGTCTCAGCTTGGTGCTGTTGTGTCTTTAACACCCCTCTGACACTTGCAAATCTCTCCTTTTAATCAAGAGAGAGTAGATCTATCTCAGGTTCAGGGTCTCTGGGCAGACAACCCTATCTAGCCAAAGGTTTTTAAAATTCTGTTTGTTTTCCTTGTATCTACTTTTACAGCTTTTTGGGGGTGGGGGCAGGTAGTACAGGTTTTCCATTTACCCTAGTGATATAAAATTTTCTTTTAAGATAAACGCATTTTTTATTATAAAAAGCAGTCAATTAAAAATGCTAAATATATAGCAGTATGGGCTGTATATGGTCATAGCAACCATTGGGAAGGTGGTACATGAAGCATCAACACCATATATTTAGTACACTAGTGGCAACTCCTGATCCTAATATTGCCATACACGTGTCTATTCAGGCAGAAGTCACATAAGAATAAGGAAGTAGGTTCAAGAAAAACCCAGCAGGAGGGGTCCTGGGAGTGGTAATAGTGGTGGAAACTCCAAGGCTGTGGGCTTACACATCTCCAAAGTGTGACGGGTAGATTAAGGAGGGAGAGGGGGGTGATTAGAAATAAATAAAAAAAAAAAAAACCCAAACCGAAACTCATTGCCTTCGAGTTGATTCTGACTCTACAGGACAGAAGTAGAACTGCCCCATAGGGTTTCCAAGGCTGCAATCTTTATAGGAGCAGACTGCCATATCTTTCTACAGAGGAGTGGCTGGTGGGTTCGAACTGCTGACCTTCCAGTTAGCAGCTGAGCACTTAACCACTGTGCCACCAGGGCTTCTTTTGATTAGAGATACATAGGCGAAATTAATGCCATTAATGCCATTTGACCAGCTGGAGGGGTTCAGGCAGGCTGAGCTAGTCTGGCTCATGATTGATTCATGGACCAGTGTTCAGGCTGTGGTAAAACTAACTATGGGATTCCATGTGACAGAGATTCCCTGTGCTTTTCTCTCTGTGCAGGATGTCTGGAGAGTACACCAACTCTGTGAGCATTTGTGAGTATATAATGCCTCTGAAGGAATATTTCTAGGTCATAAACAATCACAAAGTGATTCCACAGGGACCCTCGTGGAATAGCCTGGGCTCTGCCTGGTAGACCACCATTGTCATGTACTTGCCTCCCTGAGCCCTGCTGCCTCCCCATTCAGAGCTGCTTCTTGCTGAGCAGAGTCAGTGCCCCATCATATTCTGACATTTCACAATGGCACCTTCCCCAGAAATCTCACCTGTGTTAGGATGAAACTCTCAACCCTGCTCCTCCTCCAGTGGCCCCAGCCTGGGCTTTCCTGCATAAAGGGAAACTGTGAGCTTGAAGAGTCAAACTTCCTCACTGAGAGTGCAGACACTGTCACCAATGGGGGTAGACTGACACTTGTAATTGGTTTTAATGACCCCCATGGGGCCTAGCCTGGTCTCCCTCTGAGAGATGAGCCATCAAGAAATAAGGACATTCTTTGCAAAGAATTAAGAATGTATTCTAAACTTAAATGTAAGAACTGATACTTGGGCCTCAGCTGCTCTTTGAGAAGTATATATTGCCCCTGCTACTCCTGTTTGTTCAACAAATGAGAAGGTGCCAGGCTTGGGGGTCCCATAGGATCTGGGATATTTCCCCCATGCTTGAGATGCTCAGGAGTTGAGTGTGTGCCACTAAACCCAAGTTCATGTTTGATGTGACACATTTGCTTAAGAGGATGACTTTTAAGCTAGTTAGGGCTGGAAGGCTGGGGCAACCCCTATTCTAGGACACAGACTAATCATTCCTCCTTTCATCCTCCACAGCAGTCATCAGCAGCTCCCCAGCCGGGACTGCAGGCACAGGGGCCAGCTTTGGGTTCAGCGGTGCTGGCACCTACGGCTACCGACCCAGCTCTGCCAGTGGGGGCTACAGCATCCTGTCTGGGGGATGCATCACTGGCAGTGGGAACTGCAGCCCCCGTGGGGAAGCCAGGACCAGGTTGGGAAGTACAAGTGAATTCAAGGACCCCCGGGAAAGACGTCAGCTCTGAGCTCACCCACAAAGAAAATCATGAGATAAAGTGAAAGACAGCACATTTTCTAGCTGTCCACCTTGCCTGAGTTTCCTCTGACTCCCTTCTCCAGGAAATTTCCCTGTCATGCTAATCTTCTTGCTTTTCTTTGCCACTGATACCACCTCTTCTTCGACCTCTCTGTCTCAGTCTTTCTTAATGTAGAATCAAGATTCTAGGGCTGGAGTCATTTTGCCCATCTTTCTGCCTCCATACAAAGAGACCCCTTAACTCAGTCTCTCCTTCTGCAAACACTGCCAAAGATAAAGACTTGACCCTTTCTCTGACCTGCATGTCCCCTTTCAGAGGAGAGATGTCTTTCTCAAGTGTAAGCCCGATCCTCCTGCTGCCTCTGCTGTGCCTTGGCTTAGGTAGTTACTTGGCCAGGTGCTCCATGTGTACATGAAGTTTCAGATCCACTGACAGGCCTGCAAGAATTGTCTCTAGCCTGGATTTTCTGTTAAAGAAACACCAGCTAAGGGGAAATACCTGGTTACAGGTTGTATCTTGCATGGTCACTGCAAACTAGATAGCCAGGAGTACCCCTTGAGGCTGGTCCTACAAACGAAGGAATGTTTGCTCTAAAATAAATTCTGCCCTTGTTCAATCCTTACCTCCCTGCTTCCTGCATCTACCAATAAACTTGTAAGATTCATGCAGGCCAGGCTGCTTTGCTCTTCTGAGGGAACCCTAATCTCAGGCCACATCTCTTCTACACATGGAGTGGCCAGTGACCTAGAACTTGGGGCATTCAAAATCTGGCCTTTACCATAGAGCCCCAAAGTGTCTGTTGACCTGAGTGGAAGAGATTGGGGGGATGACATTCACACAGACTGGAGGATCCTACCATTACCTCCTCTGGAATTTGTAATACATGGGGTTCATCTATATCCTCTACCCCCAGCAATGTATCTTCTAAGTCATGCCTTCCTCAGGCCAGTGGTCCATGAGTGGGCAACCTTTAAGAACATTCAGGTTATTAGAGGAGAAAGAGCCAACACTTGTCTGGAGTATCTTGCCACTTGTCTGGTGGTAAGATTTAAAACTGGCCAAGAGGCAGCCGGAGGCCACTTCCAGAAAGCCTATGGCTTCAGTTATGGCTATTCCCTGCTCCCTGGAAAAAGCTCTAAGGTAGATTTCTCTTTAAAGTAATGACCCATTGTTTTTGGTCCTTAGTGAAGTTTCCACTAGGTTGAGTATGTATGTTATGAGTTTGTGTGTGTATGTGTGTGTGTATAGGTATGGGACCATCTCCATTACACACACCACTCAGATTCCATAACGACCTTGTGCTCAGAGATTTCTCATAGGTCCCCAGCCCATGATGATACTGATAGGATGCAACAAGATGCAAAAAAAAGCAAGTAAGAGGATCACACACACTGAGGCTGGAGTTCACATATTGCATCTAAACAGGGTCCCTGTGGGTCCAGAGAGAGTCCTAAACTTCAAGTTAATAGACTTGGTTTCAGATTCAGGCTCTGCAACTAACTGGTGATTATGGACAAAGTTCTCAACTTATTTGAGTGCCATTGTCTTATCTGTAAAATAGATAGAATAATACCCCTAGATTGTCCTTAGGCTAAAAGGAGACAACATGAGGATGTCTTACGCAATCCCTGGACCAAAGTTCATGCTTAATAAATGTTAGTGGAAACAGAATCTTGTCCTCAATCTTGTTGATTCAAAACTGACTTAATTAGCTTACTGAAAATGTTGTTTAGATGCAGTTAAAGCAATTAGCAGGAGCCATGGTAGTGCAGTGGTTAAATGGCCAGTTGCCAACCAAAAGGTTGGTGGTTCGAACCCAGCAGCCGCTCTGTGGTGGAAAGATGTGACAGCCTGCTTCTATAAAGATTTGTCTTGGAAACCCTATAGGGCAGTTCTACTCTGTCCTATAGTCTTGCTATGAATCGGAATCAACCTGACAGCAATGGATTTAAAGCAATGAGCAAAACCCAAACTTTAAAGAGATTACCTTATAAACTATAACAGCAATATACTTATTACCAAATGGAGAACTGGCTGGCAGAATAATTAATCTCAGGGAATATGTTCTTAGCGGTAGGGCCAGTGAAGAAACTGTGATCAGTTTAACAAATTTAAGCATCTATTATGTGCCTGGCATGTGTTAGTGCTGGAGATACAGTGACGAATAAACCTGGTCTATATCCCTAACCCTTTCAAGATTCAATTAATTTCTCCTTTGAATTATCTGCTGATACTGTGTGTTTTCACTAATGAAGGCATGCTGATTAAAGGACCAATTGAGAATTTTTGTTATGAGTTATGGATTTTGATACCATTATCTGGGATCATGTATGTCCAAGCAGCCTCTGGATGACATAAATCCTGCCAATAAAATTATTAAAAAATTTTTTTTTAAGTTTCATTTCTTGAAAATTTGCAAAACATGAGGTAAAACATAAAGGCAGCTGGCAATGACTGCAAACACATTTTATTCTAGTTTCCTTCTTCCTAGACTTTTTATTATTTTTCATGAAACTTCTCAAAACATGGTACAATGCATTATTCCTTACTGCAAAAGCAGTGCTTATAGCCCAAATAATAAATAAACCCAAGGAATTTCTTTTTTTTTTTTTAAACTCAGGAAAACTACCACTGCAATGCATTCTTCATTACTGCAAAAGAAGTATTTAGAGGCAAAATAAATAAAACTAAAGGAATTTGAATCTCAGAAAAATTATAACTGTTATGTATTCTTCTCCCCACACGTCTGTCAGTTTGTCATACTGTGTGGGCTTGCGTGTTGCTGTGATGCTGGAAGCTATGCCACCGGTATTCAGATACCAGCAGGATCACCCATGGAGGACAGGTTTCAGCTGAGCTTCCAGACTAGGAAAGACTAGGAAGAAGGACCCGGCAATCTACTTCTGAAAAGCATTAGCCAGTGAAAACCTTATGAATATCAGCAGAACACTGTCTGATATAGTGCTGGAAGATAAGTCTCCCAGATTGGAAGACACTCAAAAGATGACTGGGGAAGAGCTGCCTCCTCAAAGTAGAGTTGACCTTAATGACTTGGATGGAGTAAAGCTTTCGGGACCTTCATTTGCTGATGTGGCGTGACTCAAAATGAGAAGAAACAGCTGCAAACATCCATTAATAATCGGAACCTGGAATGTACAAAGTATGAATCTAGGAAAATTGGAAATTGTCAAAAATGAAATGGAGAAGGGGGGCCAAGATGGCTGACTAGGTAGACGCTACCTCGGATCCCTCTTGCAACAAAGACTCGGAAAAACAAGTGAATCGATCACATACATGACAATCTACGAACCCTGACCAACACACAGATTTAAAAAGCTGACCTGAGTGACAGAGACTGAGAACAAACAACTACGGGGAAGCAGCGACTGTTTTCGGAGCCTGGAGCCAGCGTCCCAGCCGAGGAACCTTGGCGCCAGGCTTTGGACTGGGTGCAGGGGAGCTGAGCACCACATCCTGTGACGGTGCAAACACGGGGCGCAGCCCCAGCCCCCTGAACTGACCTTGGGAGGGAGCCCAGCCAGTCAGCGCTGGCGGTGCAGCAACGCGGCTGGTGGGAGGAGAAGTTGCTGGGAGGCAGCGACTGTTTTTGGAGCCGGGAGTGCAGCATCCCAGCCAGGGAACCTTGACGCTGGGCTTTGGACTGGCAGCAGAGGAACTGACCGCGGCTTCTGAGACAGCACAAGCAGGGCACGTGGACCTGACCCTCGGGGGCAATCTCTACCCAGCCAGCGCACACAGGCGACACGCCCCTCGGGAATCTCAGATAAAACAGTCATCCCAAGCAAGATAAGTAACTTTGTCTGTATTCCGGGATGCTACTCTATCCTGTTTTTCTGAACCCTCCCCTCCCCTTCCCAGGCGGCTTCATTAACATTGGAATTTCCTGAGCCAGAGGGAGAACTGCTCCGCGGTTTTTCTTTTCCTTTTTTTTTTTTTTTTGGTCTTTTCCTAAACCATTCTTCTGGCCTGAGAGAAGCAACCACAAAAAACCCAGGGATCAAAAATCCTTCCCTAATTGGACTAAAAACACAGAACCAGCTCCAGCCAAGCATATGTGATCCACAGTCTTGGGCTTTCATCCCTACAGGGAACAAGGTGGCTATTATAATGCAAAGGGATTTCTGATAGGGATCTGACCACATTTGTTTTAGCGGATTTACCGGAAAGACAAGTTTCCCAGGTCTGATATCTCTGCATATTCAACAGAGCCCTCACTGACCCACAACAGGGAACTGAGGGCTGAAGCTCCCCCCAGACCACCTAACCTCCTGCCTTAGGGGTCTAAGGAGGGTGACACCTACCAATCTGTAGAGGTACTTGCATTGGGGGCCTAAGGTACAGCTGCAGAGCCCACCCACCAAGGTGCTTTAGGAATAGAGACACACCTACCTCACTGACACTTGGGGGAAGCCTGTCAGCTTCCTGCCCCCCCGGAGTGTGAACCCCAGCTGCTATTAGACTCTGGTGCACACAACTATCACCACTACTTCTCAAGGTGAATAGGTGACAGTGTGCATCACACACTTGATGACCCAAAATCAGATTCTACTCAAGAATAGTGAATGGACTCAGGCATATATATCTGGTAACAGCCCAAACCAGCTAGTAATAGGTCATAAGTGAGTCAAGGGCTACAACAATCAAGACAGCGCAATCTAGTAGCCCATCCACGTATATTGAAAGAAAATAAAACAAGATAAGACTCAGTGAGCAAATATAGAAAAAATCACTACAATATCTTAGTGATGGCTCGGAGACAGCAGTCGATATCAAACCACATAAAGAAGCAGACCATGACTGCTTCTACAACCCCCCAAACTAAAGAATCAAAATCTTTCCCAAATGAAGACACAATCCTGGAATTATCAGATACAGAATATAAAAAACTAATTTACAGAATGCTTCAAGACATCAGGGATGACCTCAGAAATGAAATAAGGCAATCTGCAGAAAAAGCCAAGGAACACACTGATAAAGCAGTTGAAGAACTCAAAAAGATTATTCAAGAACATAGTGGAAAAATTAATAAGTTGCAAGAATCCATAGAGAGACAGCATTCAAAAATCCAAAAGATTAACAATAAAATTACAGAATTAGACAATGCAATAGGAAGTCAGAGGAGCAGACTTGAGCAATTAGAATGCAGAGTGGGAAATCTGGAGGACCAGGGAATTAATACCAATATAGCTGAAAAAAAATCAGATAAAAGAATTAAAAAAAATGAAGAAACCCTAAGAATCATGTGGGACTCTATCAAGAAGGCTAACTTGCATGTGATTGGAGTCCCAGAACAGGGAGGGACGACAGAGAACACAGAGAGAATAGTTGAAGATCTGCTGACAGAAAACTTCCCTGACATCATGAAAAACGAAAGGATATCTATCCAAGATGCTCATTGAACCCCATTTAAGACTGATCCCAAAAGAAAAACACCAAGACATATTATCACTAACTTGCCAAAACCAAAGATAAAGAGAAAATTGTAAAAGCAGCCAGGGAGAAAAGAAAGGTCTCCTTCAAGGGAGAATCAATGAGAATAAGTTCAGACTACTCGGCAGAAACCATGCAGGCAAGAAGGCAATGGGATGACATATACAGAGCACTGAAGGAGAAAAACTGCCAGCCAAGGATCATATATCCAGCAAAACTCTCTCTGAAATATTAAGGCGAAATTAAG
This sequence comes from Loxodonta africana, assembly GCF_030014295.1. Classification (NCBI taxonomy): domain Eukaryota; kingdom Metazoa; phylum Chordata; class Mammalia; order Proboscidea; family Elephantidae; genus Loxodonta; species Loxodonta africana. Next base: position 89,328,604 of record NC_087345.1, read on the forward strand.
ATATTTACAGAGAAACACAAGTGTAGAGAATTTGCAAAAACCAAACCAAAGCTACAAGAAATACTAAAGGAAATTGGTCAGAAAACCAATAATATCAGATACCAGCACAACACAAGGTCACAGAACAGAACATCCTGATATCAACTCAAATAGGGAAATCACAAAAACAAATTAAGATTAATTAAAAAAAATGCTCAAAACAGGGAATTATTGAAGTCAATATGTAAAAGATTATAATAATCAAAAAGAGGGACTAAATACAGTTGGCATAGAACTGCCATATGGAGAGGGATACAAGGCGATATAGGACAATACAAGTTAGGTTTTTACTTAGAAAAAAAGGGGTAAATATTAAGGTAACCACAAAGAGGTATAACAACTCCATAACTCAAAATAAAAACCAAGAAAAACATAACGACTCAGCAAATATAAAGTCAAATACTATGAAAATGAGGAACACACAATTTACAAAGAAAAACATCTCAGCACAAAAAAGTAAGTGGAAAAATGAAATTGTCAACAACACACATAAAAAGGCATCAAAATGACAACACTAAACACATACTTATCTATAATTACGCTGAATGTAAATGGACTAAATGCACCAATAAAGAGACAGAGAGTCTCAGACTGGATAAAGAAACACGATCCGTCTATATGCTGCCTACAAGAGACACACCTTAGACTTAGAGACACAAACAAACTAAAACTCAAAGGATGGAAAAAAATATATCGAGCAAACAATAAGCCAAAAGAGCAGGAGTAGCAATATTAATTTCTGACAAAATAGACTTTAAAGTTAAATCCACCACAAAGGATAAAGAAGGACACTACATAATGATAAAAGGGACAATGGACCAGGAAGATATAACCATATTATATATTTATGCACCCAATGACAGGGCTGCAAGATATATAAAACAAATTTTAACAGGCTGAAAAGTGAGACAGACACCTCCACAATTATAGTAGGAGACTTCAACACACCACTTTCGGAGAAGGACAGGACATCCAGTAAGAAGCTCAATAGAGACACGAAGACCTAATTACTACAATCAACCAACTTGACCTCATTGACTTATACAGAACTCTCTACCGAACTGCTGCAAAGTATACTTTTTTTTCTAGCACACATGGAACATTCTCTAGAATAGACCACATATTAAGTCATAAAACAAACCTTTGCAGAATCTAAAACATCGAAATATTATAAAGCATCTTCTCAGACCACAAGGCCATAAAAGTGGAAATCAATAACAGAAAAATTAGGGAAAAGAAATCAAATACTTGGAAAATGAACAATACCCTCCTGAAAAAAGACTGGGTTATAGAAGACATTAAGGAGGGAATAAGGAAATTCATAGAATGCAACGAGAATGAAAATACTTCCTATCAAAACCTCTGGGACACAGCAAAAGCAGTGCTCAGAGGCCAATTTATATCAATAAATGCACACATACAAAAAGAAGAAAGAGCCAAAATCAGAGAACTGTCCCTACAACTTGAACAAATAGAAAGTGAGCAACAAAAGAATCCATCAGGCACCAGAAGAAAACAAATAATAAAAATTAGAGCTGAACTAAATGAATTAGAGAACAGAAAAACAACTGAAAGAAGTAACAAAGCCAAAAGCTGGTTCTTTGAAAAAATTAACAAAATTGATAATCCTTTGGCCAGACTGACAAAAGAAATACAGGAAAGAAAACAAATAACCCGAATAAGAAATGAAATGGGCCACATCACAACAGACCCAACTGAAATTAAAAGAATCATATCAGATTATTACGAAAAATTGTACTCTAACAAATTTGCAAACCTAGAAGAAACGGATGAATTCCTGGAAAAACACTACCTACCTAAGCTAACACAATCAGAAGTAGAACAACTAAATAGACCCATAACAAAAAAAGAGATTGAAACGGTAATCAAAAAACTCCCAACAAAAAAAAAACCCTGGCCCGGACGGCTTTACTGCAGAGTTCTACCAAACTTTCAGAGAAGAGTTAACACCACTACTACTAAAGGTATTTCAAAGCATAGAAAATGACGGAATACTACCCCACTCATTCTTTGAAGCCACCATTTCCCTGATACCAAAACCAGGTAAAGACATAACAAAAAAAGAAAATTACAGATGTATATCCCTCATGAACATAGATGCAAAAATCCTCAACAAAATTCTAGCCAATAGAATTCAACAACATATCAAAAAAATAATCCACCATGCCCAAGTGGGATTTATACCAGGTACGCAAGGCTGGTTTAATATTAGAAAAACCATTAATGTAATCCACCATATAAATAAAACAAAAACCACGTGATCTTATCAATTGATGCAGAAAAGGCATTTGACAAAGTCCAACACCCATTTATGATAAAAACTCTCACCAAAATAGGAATTGAAGGAAAACTCCTCAACATAATAAAGGGCATCTTTTTATACAAAGCCAACAGCCAACATCACTCTGAATGGACAGAGCCTGAAAGCACTTCCCATGAGAACGGGAACCAGACAAGGATGCCCTTTATCACCGTTCTTATTCAACATTGTGCTAGAGGTCCTAGCCAGAGCAATTAGGCTAGACAAAGGAATAAAGGGCATCCGGATTGGCAAGGAGGAAGTAAAATTACCTCTATTTGCAGATGACATGATCTTATACACAGAAAACCCTAAGGAATCCTCCAGAAAACTACTGAAACTAATAGAAGAGTTTGGCAGAGTCTCAGGTTATAAGATAAACATACAAAAATCACTTGGATTCCTCCGCACCAACAAAAAGAACATCGAAGAGGAAATCACCAAATCAATAGCATTCACAGTAGCCCCCAAGAAGATAAAATACTTAGGAATAAATCTTACGAAGGATGTAAAAGACTTATACAAAGAAAACTACAAAGCACTGCTACAAGAAACTAAAAAGGACCTACTTAAGTGGAAAAACATACCTTGCTCATGGATAGGAAGACTTAACATAGTAAAAATATCTATTCTACCGAAAGCCATCTATACATACAATGCACTTCCGATCCAAATTCCAATGACATTTTTTAATGTGATGGAGAAACAAATCACCAACTTCATATGGAAGGGAAAGAAGCCTCGGATAAGGAAAGCGTTACTGAAAAAGAAGAAGAAAGTGGGAGGCCTCACTCTACCTGATTTCAAAAGCTATTATACAGCCACAGTAGTCAAAACAGCCTGGTACTGGTACAACAACAGGCACATAGACCAATGGAACAGAATTGAGAACCCAGATATAAATCCATCCACATATGAGCAGCTGATATTTGACAAAGGCCCAGTGTCAGTTAATTGGGGAAAAGATAGTCTTTTTAACAAATGGTGCTGGCGTAACTGGATATCCATTTGCAAAAAATGAAACAGGACCCATACCTCACACCATGCACAAAAACTAACTCCAAGTGGATCAAAGACCTAAACATAAAGACTAAAACAATAAAGATCATGGAAGAAAAAATAGGGACCACCTTAGGAGCCCTAATACAAGGCATAAACAATACAAAACATTACCAAAAATGACAAAGAGAAACCAGATAACTGGGAGCTCCTAAAAATCAAACACCTATGCTCATCTAAAGACTTCACCAAAAGAGTAAAAAGACCACCTACAGACTGGGAAAGAATTTTCAGCTATGACATCTCCGACCAGCGCCTGATCTCTAAAATCTGTATGATTCTGTCAAAACTCAACCAAAAAAAGACAAACAACCCAATCAAGAAGTGGGCAAAGGATATGAACACACACCTCACTAAAGAAGATATTCAGGCAGCTAACAGATACATGAGAAAATGCTCTCCATCATTAGCCATTAGAGAAATGCAAATTAAAACCACGATGAGATTCCATCTCACTCTAACAAGGCTGGCGTTAATCCAAAAAACACAAAATGATAAATGTTGGAGAGGCTGCGGAGAGATTGGAACTCTTATACACTGCTGGTGGGAATGTAAAATGGTACAACCACTTTGGAAATCTATCTGGCGTTATCTTAAACAGTTAGAAATAGAACTACCATACAACCCAGAAATCCCACTGCTCGGAATATACCCTAGAGAAACAAGAGCCTTCACACAAACAGATATATGCACACCCATGTTTATTGCAGCTCTGTTCACAATAGCAAAAAGCGGGAAGCAACCAAGGTGTCCATCAACGGATGAATGGTTAAATAAATTCTGGTATATTCACACAACGGAATACTACTCATCGATAAAGAACAGTGACGAATCTGTAAAACATTTCTTAACTTGGAGGACCCTGGAAGGCATTATGCTGAGCGAAATTAGTCGGAGGGAAAAGGACAAATATTGTACAAGACCACTATTATAAGATCTTGAGAAATAGTATAAACTGAGAAGAAAACATACTTTTGTGGTTACGAGGGGGGGAGGGAGGGAGGGTGGGAGAGGGTTTTTTACTGATTAATTAGTAGATAAGAACTACTTTAGGTGAAGGGAAGGACAATACTCAATACATGGAAGGTCAGCTCAACTGGACTGGACCAAAAACAAAGAAGTTTCCAGGATAAACTGAATGCTTCAAAGGTCAGTGGAGCAAGGGTGGGGGTTTGGGGACCATGGTTTAAGGGGACCTCTAAGTCAATTGGCAAAATAATTCTATTATGAAAACATTCTGCATCCCACTTTGAAATGTGGCGTCTGGTGTCTTAAATGCTAACAAGCGGCGATCTAAGATGCATCAATTGGTCTCAACCCACCTGGATCAAAGGAGAATGAAGAACACCAAGGTCACACGATAATTATGAGCCCAAGAGACAGAAAGGGCCCCATGAACCAGAGACTTACATCATCCTGAGACCAGAAGAACTAGATGGTGCCCGGCCACAACCGATGACTGCCCTGACAGTGAGCACAACAGAGAACCCCTGAGGGAGCAGGAGATCAGTGGGATGCAGACCCCAAATTCTCACAAAAAGGCCATACTTAATTGTCTGACCGAGACTAGCGGAATCCAGGCGGTCATGGTCCGCAAACCTTCTGTTGGCCCAGGACAGGAACCATTCCCGAAGACAACTCATCAGACATGGAAGGGACTGGACAGTGGGTAGGAGAGAGATGCTGATGAAGAGTGAGCTATTTGTATCGGGTGGACACATGAGACTGTATTGGCATCTCCTGTCTGGAGGGGGGATGGGAGGATAGAGGGAGTCGGAAGCTGGCGAAATTGTCACGAAAGGAGAGACTGGAAGGGCTGGCTCATTAGGGGGAGACCAAGTGGGGGTATGGAGTAAGGCATATATAAACTTATATGTGACAGTCTGACTTGATTTGTAAACATTCCCTTGACGCTCAAAAAAAGTTAAAAAAAATAAAACACAGGTAAAAAAAAGAATGAAATGGAATGCATAAACATTGATATCCTAGGCAAAAAAAAAAAAAAAAAAAAAAGGCATTGGTGACCTGAAATGGACTGGTATTGGCCATTTTGAATCAGACAATCATATAGTCTACTTTGTTCGGAATGACAACTTGAAGAGGAATGGTGTTGCATTCATCGTCAAAAAGAACATTTCAAGATCTATCCTGAAGTACAACGCTGTCAATGGTAGGATAATATCCATACGCCTACAAGGAAGACCAGTTAATAGGACTATTATTCAAATTTATGCACCAACCACTAAGGCCAAAGATGAAGAAGTAGAAGATTTTTATCAGCTGCTGCAGTCTGAAATTGATGGAACATGCAATCAAGATGCATTGATAATTACTGGAGATTGGAATGCGAAAGTTGGAAACAAAGAAGAAGGATCAGTAGTTGGAAAATATGGCCTTGGTGATAAAAACAATGCCGGAGATCAAATGATAAATTTTGCAAGACCAACAACTTCTTCACTGCAAATACCTTCTTTCACCAACATAAACGGCGACTATACACATGGATCTCGCCAGACGGAACACGTTGTTGTTAGGTGCCGTCGAGTCGGTTCAGACTCATAGCGACCCAACGCACAACAGAACGAAACACTGCCTGGTCCTGCGCCATCCTTATAATCGATATGCTTGAGTTCATTGTTGCAGCCACTGTGTCAATTCACCTCATTGAGGTTCTTGCTCTTTTCTGCTGACCCTGTACTCTGCCAAGCATGATGTCCTTCTCCAGGGACTGATCCCTCCTGACAACATGTCCAAAGTATGTAAGATGCAGCTTCACCGTCCTTGCCTCTAAGGAGCATTCTGGTCACACTTCTTCCAAGACAGACTTGTTCACTCTTTTGGCAGTCCACGGTATATTCAATATTCTTTGCCAAAGCCACAATTCAAAAGTGTCAAATCTCCTTTGGTCTTCCTTATTCATTGTCCAGCTTTCACATGCATGTGATGTGATGGAAAATACCATGGCTTGGGTCAGGCGCACCTTAGTTTTCAGGGTGACATCTTTGCTCTTCAACACTTTGAAGAGGTCCTTTGCAGCAGATTTACCCAATGCAATGCATCTTTTGATTTCTTGACTGCTGCTTCCGTGGCTGTTGATTGTGGATCCAAGTAAAATGAAATCCTTGACAACTTCAGTCTTTTCTCCGTTTATCATGATGTTGCTCATTGGTCCAGTTGTGAGGATTTTTGTTTTCTTTATGTTGAGGTGTAATCCATACTGAAGGCTATGGTGTTTGATCTTCATTAGTAAGTGCTTCAAGTCCTCTTCACTTTCAGCAAGCAAGGTTGTGTCATCTGCATAACGCAGGTTGTTAATGAGTCTTCCTCCAATCCTGATGCCCTGTTCTTCATATAGTCCAGCTTCTCGTATTATTTGCTCAGCATACAGATTAAATAGGTATGGTGAAAGAATACAACCCTGATGCACACCTTTCCTGACGTTAAACCAATCGGTATCTCCTTGTTCTGTCCGAACCACCACCTCCTGATCTATGTAAAGATTCCTCATGAGCACAATGAAGTGTTCTGGAATTCCCATTCTTTGCAGTGTTACCCATAGTTTGTTATGATCCACAAAGTCGAATGCCCTTGCATAGTCAATAAAACACAGGTAAACATCCTTCTGGTATTCTCTGTTTTCAGCCAGGATCCATCTGACACCAGCAGTGATATCCCTGGTTCCACGTCCTCTTCTGAAACCAGCGTGAATTTCTGCCAGTTCCCTGTCGATATCCTGCTGCAGCCGTTTTTGAATGATCTTCAGCAAAATTTTGCTTGCGTGTGATGTTAATGATATAGTTCTATAATTACCAAATTCGGTTGGATCACTTTTCTTGGGAATAGGCATAAATATGGATCTGTACCAGTCGGTTGGCCAGGAAGCTGTCTTCCATATTTCTTGGCAGCCCTGCATCTGTTTTTTGAAACATCTCAATTGATATTCCATCAGTTCCTGGAGCCTTGTTTTTCGTCAGTGCCTTCAGAGCAGCTTGGACTTCTTCCTTCAGTACCCTCAGTTCCTGATCATATGCGATCTCGAAATACTTGACCATCGACTAATTCTTTTTGGTATAATGACTCTGTGTATTCCTTCCATCTTCTTTTGATGCTTCCTGAATCGTTTAATATTTTCCCCATGGAATCCTTTACTATTGCAACTCAAGGCTTGAATTTTTTCTTCAGTTCTTTCAGCTTGAGAAACGCCAAGCGTGTTCTTCCCTTTGGGTTTTCCATCTCCAGCTCTTTGCACATGTCATTATAATACTTTACTTTGTTTTTTCTCGAGATACCCTTTGAAATCTTCTGTTCAGTTCTTTTAATTCATCAATTCTTCCTTTTGCTTTAGCTGCTCGACGCTCAAAAGCAAGCTTCAGAGTCTCCTCTGACATCCATCTTGGTCTTTTCTTTCTTTCCTGTCTTTTCAGTGACCTCTTGCCTTCTTCAGGGATGATGTCCTCTATGTCATTCCACAACTCATCTGCTCTTTGGTCACTAGTGTTCAATGCATCAAATCTGTTCTTCAGGTGGTCTCTAAATTCAGTTGGGACATACTCAAGGTCATATTTTGGCTCTTGTGGACTTCCTCTGATTTTCTTCAGTTTCAGCTTGAACGTGCATATGAGCAATTGATGGTCTGTTCCACAGTCGGCCCCTGGCCTTGTTCTGACTGATGATATTGAGCTTTTCCATCATCTCTTTCAACAGATGTAGTGAATTTGATTTCTGTGTGTTCTATCTGGTGAGGTCCATGTGTATAGTTGCCGTTCATGTTGGTGAAAGAAGGTATTTGCAATGAAGAAGTTGTTGGTCTTGCAAAATTCTATCATTTGATCTCCGGCATTGTTTTTATCACCAAGGCCATATTTTCCAACTACTGATCCTTCTTCTTTGTTTCCAACTTTCGCATTTCAATCTCCAGTAATTATCAATGCATCTTGATTGCATGTTCCATCAATTTCAGACTGCAGCAGCTGATAAAAATCTTCTATTTCTTCATCTTTGGCCCTAGTGGTTGGTGCATAAATTTGAATAATAGTCCTATTAACTGGTCTTCCTTGTAGGCGTATGGATATTATCCTATCTCTGACAGCATTGTACTTCAGGATAGATCTTGTAACATTCTTTTTCACGATGAATGCTACACCATTCCTCTTCGAGTTGTCATTCCCAGCATAGTACACTATATAACTGTTCGATGCAAAATGGCCAATACCAGTCCATTTCAGCTCACTAATGCCTAGAATATCGATGTTTATGTGTTCCATTTCATTTTTGAGAATTTCCAATTTTCCTAGATTCATACTTCGTACATTCCAGGTTCCTATCATTAATGGATATTTGCAGCTGTTTCTTCTCATTTTGAGTCATGCCACATCAGCAAATGAAGGTCCCGAAAGCTTTACTCCGTCCACGTCATTAAGGTTGACTCTACTTTGAGGAGGCAGCTCTTCCCCAGTCATCTTTTGAGTGCCTTCCAACCTGGGGGACTCATCTTTCAGCACTATATCAGACAACGTTCCACTGCTATTCATAAGGTTTTCACTGGCTAATGCTTTTCAGAAGTAGACTGCCGGGTCCTTCTTCCTAGTCTATCTTAGTCTGAAAGCTCAGCTGAAACCTGTCCTCCATGGGTGACCCTGCTGATATCTGAATACCGGTGGCATAACTTCCAGGATCACAGCAACGCACAAGCCCCCACAGTATGACAAACTGACAGACATGTGGGGGTGATGCTGGAAGATAGAACATACAGAAATCAAATTGACTACACCTGTGGAAAGAGATGATGGAAAAGCTCAATATCATCAGTCAGAACAAGGCCAGGGGCAGACTGTGGAACAGACCACCAATTGCTCATATGCACGTTCAAGCTGAAACTGAAGAAAATCAGAGGAAGTCCACAAGAGCCAAAATATGGCCTTGAGCATATCCCACCTGAATTTAGAGACCATCTGAAGAATAGATTTGACCCATTGAACACTAGTGACCAAAGATCAGACGAGTTGTGGAATGACATCAAGGCCATCATACATGAAGAAAGCAAAAAGTCATTGAAAAGACAGGAAAGAAAGAAAAGACCAAGACGGATGTCAGAGGAGACTCTGAAATTTCCTCTCAAACGTCAAGCAGCTAAAGCAAAAGGAAGAATTGATGAAGTAAAAGAACCGAACAGAAGATTTCAAAGGGCAGCTCGAGAAGACAAAGTATTATAACGACATGTGCAAAGAGTTGGAGATGGAAAATCAAAAGGGAAGAACACGTCGGCATTTCTCAAGCCGAAAGAGCTGGAGAAAAAATTCAAGCCTCGAGTTGCAATAGTGAAGGATTCTGTGGGGAAAATATTAAACGACCCAGGAAGCATCAAAAGAAGATGGAAGGAATACCCATTGCCATCGAGTCAATTCCGACTCATAAGGAATACAGAGTCATTATACCAAAAAGAATTAGTCAATGTTCATTTCAAGAGGTGGCATATGATTAGGAACTGATGGTACTGAAGGAAGAAGTCCAAGCTGCTCTGAAGGCATTGGTGAAAATCAAGGCTCCAGGAATTGATGGAATATCAATTGAGATGTTTCAACAAACAGATACAGCGCTGGAGGTGCTCACTCATCTATGCCAAGAAATATGGAAGACAGCTCCCTGGCCAACTGACTGGAAAATGTCCATATTTATGCCTATTCCCAAGAAAGGTGATCCAACCGAATGTGGAAATTATAGAACAATATCATTAACATCACACGCAAGCAAAATTTTGCTGAAGATCATTCAAAAACGGCTGCAGCAGGATATCGACAGGGAACTGGCAGAAATTCAGGCCGGTTTCAGAAAAGGATGTGGAACCAGGGATATCACTGCTGGTGTCAGATGGATCCTGGCTGAAAACAGAGAATACCAGAAGGATGTTTACCTGTGTTTTAGTGACTATGCAAAGGCATTTGACTATATGGATCATAACAAACTATGGATAACATTGCGAAGAATGGGAATTCCAGAACACTTCATTGTGCTCATGAGGAACCTTTACATAGATCAGGAGGTGGTGGTTCGGACAGAACAAGGAGATACCGATTGGTTTAAAGTCAGGAAAGGTGTGCATCAGGGTTGTATTCTTTCACCACACCTATTCAACCTGTATGCTGAGCAGATAATACGAGAAGCTGGACTATATGAAGAAGAATGGGACATCAGGATTGGAGGAAGACTCACTAACAACCTGCGTTATGCGGATGACACAACCTTGCTTGCTGAAAGTGAAGAGGACTTGAAGCACTTACTAATGAAGATCAAAGACCAAAGCCTTCGGTATGGATTGCACCTCAACATAAAGAAAATAAAAATCCTCACAACTGGACCAACGAGCAACATCATGATAAGGGGAGAAAAGATTGAAGTTGTCAAGGATTTTATTTTAGTTGGATCCACAACCAACACCCATGGAAGCAGCAGTCAAGAAAACAAAAGATGCATTGCATTGGGTAAATCTGCTGCAAAGGATCTCTTTAAAGTGTTGAAGAGCAAAGATGTCACCCTGAAGACTAAGGTGCGCCTGACCCAAGCCATGGTATTTTCAATCGCATCATACGCATGTGAAAGCTGGACAATGAATAAGGAAGACCGAAGAAGAATTGACGCCTTTGAATTGTGGTGTTGGCGAAGAATACTGAATATGGCATGGACTGCCAAATGAGTGAAGAAATAAATCTGTCTTAGAAGAAGTACAGCCAGAATGCTCCTTAGAGGCAAGGATGGCGGGACTGCGTCTTACGTACTTTGGACATGTTGTCAGGAGGGATCAGTCCCTGGAGAAGAACATCATGCTTCGCAGAGTACAGGGTCAGCAGAAAAGAGGAAGACCCTCAATGAGGTGGATGAACACAGTGGCTGGAACAATGAGCTCAAGCATAACAACGATTGTAAGGATGGCTCAGGACTGGGCAGTGTTTTGTTCTGTTGTGCACAGGGTGGCTATGAGTCAGAACCGACTCGACGGCACCTAACAACAACAACAATATATTCTTCATTATAACAAAAGCAACACTAACAGCTAAGAAGCAGAAGCAGCTGCCCTGGAATACTGCAGAACTGCTCACAGCAGTGCAGTCTACCTGCTACACATGGAACCGATGAGTTCACAGGAGTTCTAATTTCTTGAAAAGTACCACTGCAATGCATTATTCCTTATTGAGAAGGAATTATTTACTGTTCAGAAGCTAGAAAAGAAAGGAGCTAGTTAATACCTAGAAATGATGAAAGGCATAAAAGAGAAAATGACCACTATGACTGATTGAAGACTGGCAATAGCTTATTCCTGCCATAAGTACGTTTTCATGAGAACATAGAAAAAAGAAACAGTGAGAAGGCTTATCTCACAGAATTGAAGGCAAACCTGTCAAAACATGTAAAAATTTTAGAAAATTCGCACATCCAGAAGGCATCACCTAAGACAATGTTCAATGTACACAAAAATGAGGCTCCCACTCAGGATTTTCTAGTTTTATGCATTTCAAAAGGCTCCCACCTCAAGGCTAAATGCATTAAAATCCGGCTACCCCCTTTCCAAAGAACTTCAGTGGCATAAAAAGTGGGTTGGGTACCGTATGTCCCACACGTCTTGAAAGGGTTTAATGGAGACACAGGTATAAAAGACGTACCTGCAACATGGTGGGGTATTGGCAACAAAATAAGTATACGCAAGATACAGAGGCAGTACAAATGTGAATGAGGAATTTCAGGGAGGCATACATGCAGAGCTTTAAAGGATGGATAGGAGTTTACTATGTGGATGAGAAGAGGGAGTAGGCATTGTAGACTGAGGGACTAGAATGGTAAGAATGGGTACTTTTTGCTGGAGCATGAAGTATAAGGCTGAAGGAAGTTCAGCAGATGGAGAGGGAGGCTACAGTGATACCTGAAGCTGGGGAAGGAGGCAGCAGCCAGATCAGAGAGGCCCTTTCATGTCTGTTAAGGAGCTGAGATTGTATCCTGTAGATTATGGTGGGTGGGGGAGTAGTTCAAAATAGGTGAGAAAGGTGGTCAAATTTGAGTTTTGTGTGTAGACCTTTCTCAGAGAAATATGGAAAATGGGTTGGAGATGGGCCAGACTGGAAGCTGGGAGAGCAGTTAGGAGGCTATATCAGTGGGCTGGGACAGGTATGACAAAGGCCTGATGGGGGCAGTGGCAAAGGGATGGAGAGGAAGGACAGAGTTCATGAGACCTCTGAGGGGGTAAATCGGTAAGAAGCAATGACTGTTTGGATGTTGGGGCGGCAGGGTAAGTAAGGGAAAACCCTAGGATGACTCCCAGGCCTCTGATTTCTCTGAGCATAAGTGGTAGTGCCACCCTGTGGAAAAGGGGTTCCAGGAGAAGTACAGATCTTGGTGGTTGAAGGTGAGGGCAGTTGGCTGAAGGAGTAGATCTGGGAGTCCTTAACATGGTCTTAAAACAATAGGCAAGTGGATGAGATAATGTAGGGAGAAGATGTACATTGAAAAGGGAGACAGGAAGAGAGCAGAATCCCTGGAGGAAGTAGAGGAAGAAGGTCTAGGAAGAAGATTGGGGTGGAATAACCAAAGAGGCAAGGGAGAAAGAATTTGAAAGAGGAAGAATTGGCCAACACAGTCAGTAAGGCCAAGTCAGACAAGAATTGAAATGGTATTCATTGAACTTGGCTATTAAGGCGAGATTAGTGACTTTAATGAGAGCAGTTTCAGGGGAGAGATTTTGGGGGTGAGAAAGGAAGCAGAGAAGGTCTAATAGAGATCAGAAGACTGATGAGCATGAACTTGGGATAAAGAACATTGACTATTAAAGGATATTTCTACCATCTAACTTTCATGCTTGGATTCAGATAATTAACACTGGCTGCCTTCAACAGGCAATCCCTGAAATCTCAGTGGCTTAACACAGCCACTGAGTTTATTGTTTATTCACAGTCCATTGCAGACTGTGGAAGCTTGTCTAAGTGATTTCTCCAATGGGAGTGCTGGAGATCTGGGTTTCTTCTGTCTTGTAGCTTCACCAAATGGAACGCCTGGGCTTCAAAGTTATTGAGACACCCTGATACTATGGGCCCTGGATACCCTGCTAACTCAGAACTGAAGCCACTCTGAAGCCCACCTTTAAGCCAGAGATTAGACAGGCCCATAACACAAACAGTAACACACGAGGGATGTGCTTCTGAGTTAAATCAAGTATACAAGACCAAACGGGCAACATCTGTCCAAAAGTAAAGAGGAAAAGGCAGAAAGGGACAGGAAAACTGGAGAAATGGACATGGGGAACCCAGAGTGTAAAGGAAAAGGGAAAGGGTGTTGACACATTGTGGGGGGATTGCAACCAATGTCACAAAACAATTTGTGCATGAATTTTTGCATGAGAAACTAATTTACACTGTGAACTTTCATCTAAAGCACTATAAAATAAACAAAACAAAAAACTCAAAGTCACTGAGATAGCGGAAAGGAGAGGAGGAGGAGGCACACTGGCACATATTTCACTGCCACTCACATTTCATTAGCCAACACTAGTTACATGGCCCCAAACCCCTACCAAATCACAAGGGAGGCTGGGAAATGAGGAGGAGAATGTGGATATTTTGTGAATACTCCTAGTCTCTGGCACAATCTTCTGGCCACTAGGCTGAAAATTTTTTCTCCCTTGAGCATGCTGGAACTATTCTTGAAAGCCCGTACAATAGAACCCTGGGCACACTGCCATAAATTAGGTCATGTTGCATATTACATTTACTACATTTAGATTTTCTTTATGTGTTTGGGAGACATTGTAAGACTGCTTACATTTTGGAAATTTAAGTGGTGAAGTGAAGATAACTTTGTTCAGTGTTTCTTCAAGTGTATTCCTTGAAACCCTGGCTCCCATAAGACATTTGACTAAAGAGAGGGTGGTCTTTTTTTAAAACAAACTTTGGAGCAGCAGAAAGCTCTAAGCTTATTAATAAATCTAAGAAGTCCTGCTATAATATACCTTATTGTCCTTATTACCCAGCATAGGCTCCCTCTTCTGCCCCCTCTTTTCTCCACAAGAGTCCCGTTAATTTCCCGAGAGCTAGTATTCTAGACATACATGTCTGGGCAAAAGAGACCCATTTTAATCAGCAACACATTTGCAAATCCCTGTTTGGGGTGTTTCTTCTGCCAGTGGCCAATCCCAACCATTCTATGTTGCTGTGTTCTGGTTTCAAAGGGTGATGTTTCTGGCCTTTCTACCAATCCAAGGGTTGCTGTAGCCCGAGAAATAATGGCAGTGGTGGCCAGCAGGGCCTGAGGTGACACAGTAAACTGCTGTCAGAGAAGCCCTCCTCCCAAGCTACAGACATATCTTTTTATCTCCCCACGTCTCCCACACACCTGATGCCTCTGAAACCTGGTGTGTCACTTCTTTCTCATCATAATCTGTAAGAAAGGAGGTCCTGGAGGATGAGGGATTCCTGGTTCATCCAGCCAGTCATCCCTTCACAGGAAGATAAGAAAAGGTCAGCTCACTGTCCTGACCCCAGGCAGAAGTACCCCGGTCCCAGAGGGATGAGTGTCTTAGAAAGTTCCCAGAAAAAGGTGATTCCAAAATTCTCTTTGTAAGCCAATCCTATGTAAGTTTCTCCTCTTTCCATTAAACCCTTTTCTTCGTTTTCTATTCTCAATAACCAGAATTAATAAACTTTCCTGTGCTTTTGCAAAAACACTGTCTAGAACCATGGGGTGGAAGAAGTTTCATGAAATAATGAAAAGCATAACCTTGAGCTTCTTAAAGGGGCTGCTGGTCACCCAGCCACACTAACACTGCCCTCCCCTCTCCAGAGGGACTGGACTACAGCCCCTCCTCTCAGATAGAACCTACCCGTGACACGCTAGGCTCCTCTATCTGCTCATCTGTGGCCGGCGCCATCTCCACCACTCACCAATGCCCCCACAACTTTGTCCCCATGGGATAAACACCTTGGCTGTTATTAGGCCCTGTGATTGGCTCTGCGGAGGCTTTGTCATTCAGTAGTCCCCAGGCCCTACAGGAAGCTCAGGCTCCAGGGTATGACTGAGGACACAGGCTTGTCCTAAGCACCAGTCTGTGTCACCTGCATCCTGAATGTCCCTCACGCCAGGGCCTGGGCTGAGCCCTGGGGGTGTAGGGGAGGGAGGGGTAAAGCCAAGGGACCTGTCAACCTGATGGGGTAAATGAGACACACACCCAGGACAGACAGACTGAGAAATCAGTGTGATCAAATAGAACTCAGCCTGGGTGCCAGGAAGGCAGTCTAGGAAAGGCTGTTTCTAAGAGAAGACCTGAAAGCAGCTAAAGTTGGAGAGTAGAAAATTAGGTTAGACCAAAGAAAGATACTCCTGGGTGCATATGGAATGAAGTTCTAGAATTTAGTTCTTGGTTTCAGGTCTGAGTAGACTTCCTCGGCCTTTCTTGTCCTATTAACATTCCAGTCCTGAATCAGCAATGCCAGGCAGCAAGTGTCCGGATCAGAGGTTCCTTGGATTGGATGAATGAGCCTCTTTACTACTAAAAGAAGAAAACAAAAACTTTCAAGAAAGACCATCTTCCAAACCACGCCCTAAGCCTTCTTGAACCCCCTACCCAGGCCTTCTTCTTCCCTCCTTTCCAGCTAATATCTCCCCACTCTTATTCCAGAAATGCTTTTCTGGAGGAACCTTTTTGCTCGGGCCAAAGTCTCTTGCTAGCACTTATGACCAGAGCTCTCATGGACCACAAATCTCACCTGGGTTCACTGTGTCCTGCCTCCGCCAACAGATGAGAGGTCCCTGCCAGTGCGGCAGAATGCTCCTCCCTGGAACTTCGCTGTCAGCACTCTGGACAGAGCTGACCCCTTCAGAAGTCTAGGGAAGCAGGAGGGGACAGGCTAAGGATGATTCCCTGGAACATACCTGACCCTGTTCATGCCCTTCTGGGGCAGAATCAGTCCGGACATTTGTTTCCTCTCTACCCTAAACACACACAACCTGAGAGGGCCAGACCCACTGGAAGCTCCTGCCAGAGATTTTAACAGTGATAACCCCAGTAATTGGAGGGCAGCGCAGGCGATAAGGTAGCCAAATTATTATAATACAGGATGGAAGCAGCACAAATGCAGGGTTCTGGGCCATTTTATAGAGGATTCATGGGGAGTTCAGGGTGGAAGAGACAAACATCTCTGAGAAAATAAAAAAGGAGGTGGCAATTTCCGAAATGAAGAACCAAGAGGCCCGCGTGACCTAAAAGATGTGGCCGAACTACAAATTAGGCTGACTGCAGCCGGCCCAGCCCAGCACTTGAGCTATTTAAGGGACAAGCGGGAGCTGAGTGTTCAACCGCTCCTCTGCGCAACCAGCTCCTCGCCCCCTGCACCGCCCCCTAGCGCCCTCCGTGCAACCATGAGCCGCCAGTTTAACTTCTACTCCGGCGGGGAGCACCTGGGCTTCAGCGGCTGCTCAGCTGTTATCTCGGGCCGGGTCCGCAGCAGCTCAGCCTCGTTCAGGGCCGGCGTCAAGGGCTCGGCCGTCTTTGGCAGCAAGAGCCTCTTCAGCTTGGGAGGCAGCCGGCGCATCTCCATCAGCGGCCGGGGCGGCGGCTACACGCTGGCTCAGGGCGCAGGCGGCTGTAGGGGCCGCGTGGGCGGCTTCGTGGGCACGGTCTTTGGCAGGGCGGGGCTGGGGCCGGTAAGTCCGTCCGTATACCCACCTGGGGGCATCCCTCAGGTCACTGTCAACAAGAGCCTCCTGGCCCGCCTCAACGTGGAGCAGGACCCCGAGATCCAGAAAGTTCGTGCTCAGGAGCGGGAGCAGATCAAGGCACTGAACAACAAGTTTGCCTCCTTCATCGACAAGGTGAGTCCTGGAGCATCTGCCTGTCCCGACACTGGTGCCCCAGTGGTGCCCAGCTCTGTCACTGATGAGTGGTGTGAGAAATTGGGGGAAGTATTTAACCGATTTTTTTAAGCGTCTCTTTCCTCATCTGTAAAATGGGCACAATAATGTTTCTTACCACAGAGGACTGTAATGAGGCTTAAGTGGGACATTTACAAAGTACTTAAAACAGTGCCTGGCACGCACGCCCAATAAACAGGAGTGCCATTCATTCCTTGTCCAGACCCTGGGTGGGGAAGGATGCTCTAGGGGCAGGAGCCCAGTGGAATGGGCCCTCTGAAGGCTCCTGATATCAGACAAGTGTTGGGACACACATCCAGAACAGGGTCACTAGTGGGCCACAGGTCAAGGAGCATCACGAGAACGTGATACTCTGCAAATGGGGAAGGGCTTGGAAGGAAGGAAGCAGGGTAAGGATGTAAGTCAGGAAGTTTTCTGGAGGAGATAAGAGAAAGGGCCAGAAAAGGAAAGATGGGACTGAGAGAAGATTCGAAAGGAGAGCATGTCAAGCAACCCATATGTGTTGGGGGGATGCTGAGAAATTGGGGTAGTAGGGCGGATGTCTCTGGAAGATTTGGAGACAATGACCCAGTGAATGCCCACATCCAGCCTAATTTTACCCTTATCTCCCTCTGGGTAGAAGGTCTGGATCAGGACTGACAGGGGACATAATAGCAACGACTTATATTTATGGAGAATCAGTGCCTGGTACTGTCCCAAGTAGTTCTCATTCTCAATGCACAACCATGATTCAAGTATTATTCTGCCTTGCAGATGGGAAAAGTAAGACATAGGGAGGCTAGAAGTGTGCTCACATTAATAGAGCAGTCAGTGATAGAGTGGTCTGTGTCCCTCACCACGAGACTAGGGAGGAAAAAGTAATGTGGTTGGAGGGGAAAGGGAGTGGTGGGAGGAACATCACCATGATCCCAGAGGAAGAGATCATTTTCTCCCTCTTACTAAGTCAGCCTGTCCCCAGCATGTTCCCTTCTCTCCCTCAAGCTAAAGAAATAGGTGAGAAGAGGACAGCTGTGAGTGGAAGACAGCCTGAAGTTCATGAGTCCAAAATGTGAAATCTTTAGTCAAGTATGAAGGAACTATGTAAAGATATGGTAACCTGCTTTGAAAAATAAACAAACCAAGAACAACGGAGATACACATAAGAAAGAACACCCTAATCACAAGAGCAAATTTCTAAGGCTATTCCCCAGTCACTGTTTCTCCCCTGCTTCCCATTTACTTTTACTCAGAAATTGCCAGCATTTATAGCAAAAGAATCTACCTCAATCATCCTGGTTTCTTTTTCTTATTTCTTACCTTGGAGACCCAGATGGGCAGGTCCACCTGTCCGAAGGTACCCTCTGATGAGCCTTGGCTCCTTCTTGCCCCGCCTCTCCTTCCCTACCCCCAGGATGACTGCCTCTAGTTTACGGTCCTCCCCCTACTCTTGTGAGGCAGACAGGATGGGGATTCTGGGCCATGATCACCTTTGGGTTCCAGGTGCGGTTCCTGGAGCAACAGAACAAAGTGTTGGAGACCAAGTGGAACCTGCTGCAGCAGCTGGACCTGAACAACTGCAGGAAGAACCTGGAGCCTGTTTATGAGGACTACATCAACAACTTGCGGAAGCAGCTAGAGACACAATCAAGAGACAGGGTGAGGCTGGACTCGGAGCTGAGAAACATGCAGGATTTGGTGGAAGACTACAAGAAGAGGTGGGTGGAGAGGCAGAGAATATTCCCCTGGAGAGTCTTGACTACAGATGAGGTTTTCATTAGGTTCCAGCATTTTTGCCTCATTAGAACTTTTACTGATACCATTGCTATTTCCTTTCTCATAGGGGAGGGAGGGAGATCCAGATAGAACAGGACTTAAAAAGAAGATAAATGTACATGAAATGGTACTCTGAATTGCTTAAGAAGTGATGTGCTCAATTTCAAGCACTGAAAGAGAATGATCTCAAAACCAGAAGGACAATCCAGATGGCTTTGTAGCTCCTCTTGAGTGAGGTTTGCCATGGCAGTTCTCAGAATGAAACACCCCACCAATCCCAGGACAAATCTTAAATCCAAGCAAAAATGAGGTTTTTAAAATTATTTCATGTTGAGGCATTATCTGTGCTGTGGAATCCCACTGCTAAAGAGAATAATTGAGAATGTATTTGGAACCAGAGATGGTTTCTTTTCTGACATGAGCCCAGGATAAGAGAGTGATCAATCTAGGCTCAGTGAGACTGGGTCTTTTGGAAGCTTGCTTCGAGGTGCCAGGATTTCTAGGGATTAGTGGCTTCTTCCACAACTCAAGGAGGGTGGAGATGATAGGAATTGGGCTCTTTCTCCTGTCCCATGCTCAATCTGTGTGTGCATAACTATTCTGCCAGTTCCCCCAAAGCAGAGCCCACTCTGTCCTGAGTCCTGCATGGAGATCATGAGGAAGGAGGCGACATGGTTACTGCCCTCAGAGACCACCCAGAAACTGGGGACACTTTCTGATAGCCACCAATAAATGGAAATGAGTATAGTGTGAACTGAGATGGAGTGGAATTAGGAAGGGAAGTGGAGATTTGTGTGGAATCTGGAAAGAAGGGGAGGCCGCCAGGCACAGCTCAGGTCAGAGGCACTCAGGGCCATCCTGCCTCTGGGCCTTTTGGAGGGGAAAGGCCAGGTGTTCCAGAGTTGCCACTCACTACCTGGCAACTGTTGTACAATGTTTATTGTTTATTTTTTCCTCCCTTAGTTCCGTGAGGTCAGGCGTATTTGTTGGTTTTGTTCAGTGGTTTATCCCAAGTGCCTACAAAGTGCCCCACACTCAACAAGTATCTCTTAGATGAATGATTACATGTCACAGAAGGACTTACTGGAGATCATTTTGAACAATTGTTCAGCAACAACTCAGATCATTCTTTCTTTTGGTTGAAAACCACCTGACTTGCAAAAAGCGTTTGTTTCCTAGTCAATAAATTCATTTTCTTTCCCAATTTCTAGGAATTTTTTCAAAATACCCTCACCAAAACTGATAAATAACCATTGCTTATATTATTTAATCTGCCTTTTAGAGACATCATGCTTAATCCAATAGAACAGAAAGGACGGGAAAATAAAAACATTGTTAGTATTCAATACATTTTTGCCAGTTCTTTATAATATGCTTTTATCCCGTGCTTCTATATATGTACACAGACACACACGCACACAACTTTGGAGCTGCAGATTTAGCTCATTCCATTTATGGAAAATATCTGTCATCTAACTTAATTGGCTAATCCAGTCTTCATTGTCAAGCTAGAGAAATAAGACTTACTTTCTGTTGGAAAAAAGCCTGACTTCGTTTCTAAACTCAAATAAAAATGCAAAAGGCATTTTGGGGACTATTCTAAAAACCACTCAGCAATGAACTAAGGAATATCTTGTACAATAAGTTATTAAAAACATTCAAGACTAAAATGATGTAGATTTAGTATAATTTCTACATCTATTTATGTTACAAAACAAGATAAATGTATTCTTAATTATGCATTGTAATATATTTTAAAAATTACTTATTTAAAAGTCAATAACATGGTAAAATATATTTTTTAAAAAATTTGTACATATGTACTGAACTCTGGCATTTGGTTTCTAGAAGTAAATAATAAGTAAATAATGAAAAAATTAGATTAATGCCATTAATTTTGATGGGCAGCATGATCAAACTTTTCCTATGTATTGTATGAAATAAAGACATAAACTGCTAAAAGCTAATTGGTCTGGCTGCTAGCATATACCTTCATTTTTATTGATAGGAGATGAGCAATATTAAACGTTTACTGAGACAATAGGGGAACCCTGATGGCAGAGTGGTTAAGCTCTTGGTTGGTAACCAAAAGGTCGGCAGTTTGAATCTACCAGCTGCTCTTTGGAAACCCAATGGGGGTAGTTCTGTCCTGTCCTCTATAGGGTCACTATGAGTCAGAAATTGACTCGATGGCAATGGGTTTGATTTTTTGGTTTTAAGACGAGGTAAGAATGAACTGTAATAGAAACTGTAGGTTTTATCCAGTGTAACTAGCAAATTTAGCAGTCTCAGAAATCGTTTCAGCTGCATTTAAAGAACCCACCTCACTAACCTGTACTTCTTCAGCCAATCAGCAGTGCTTCTTTTGCAGTCAGTGGGGTGACATGGGAATGAAGGAAGAGCTGAAAAGAATTGTTTATGTTTAAATATATAAAAAAAGCCATTTTCTGGCATTAAGTATTTCTTACCAGCGGTCTATTTGGTTTGCTGTCACAAGTGTCCTGTAATACATTCTTTGATAGTAGCAGGGGATGGAAGAAATGAGTTCTTTAAACGAAATAATCGGTAATCTTACCTCCTTAGTCTGCAATGTATCTGAATTAAGAACATTTCAGCCCCATCTAAACACCCTCTTTCTAAGGCCTTGCTTCACCTAGAACAGAAATATGTATAAGAAATAGTGGAGAAAAATCTAGGTGACATTGGCCTTGGCGCTGATTTTTTAGATATAACACCAAAAGCGCAATCCACGAAAGAAAAAAAAAATCGATAAATTGGACTTCATTAAAATAAAAAACTTTTGGTCTGTGAGAGAAATAGGTATAACACACAGCCCAAAGGTGGGGCTATGATGTCTTGATCAGCCAAGAAAGGAATGGTGTTTAGTTGATGCCTGGGAAGCTTTGCACCCTGGGCCAATGCACCTGACTAAAGTGCCAGATGGTGGAGAGCAGCAGCTTTCTGTTGTAGCCATAAAAAAAAAAAAAAAGGAAAATTGTGAAAAGGGAAGGCACAGGGACATAGAGCCTGCTTGACGCCTTAACTGCAGGTGCGTTCTCAGGCAGGCGCATTTTAGGGAAGACTGCAGATGTACTGAGGAGCTGGAAATTAATTCCTTTAAAATTTCCCTTGCTCTGTGTACCCTAGGGATGCATGGACCCTCAGTTTGAAGACAGCCACCCCACAGCTCTTGGCACAGAAGTGAACACTAACTGATAGCGAGCATTTGAAGAAATGAATTATCCCAACAGTAATGCTGTTTCCTCTCTCTTTCCCCATGTAGGTACGAGGTGGAGATTAATAGACGCACAGCTGCTGAAAATGAGTTTGTGGTGCTCAAGAAGGTAAGAAGGGAGCAGGAAGGGCCAAAAAAAGCCCAGAGGGCTTCCTGAGAAGACTGGACGGTGATGGTTGTAGGACGGTGATGGTTGTAGGATGACAAAGGGGACGCTGGGGATCACTCAGTCCCTGGGGCAAGGGTGACTGAGGTTCACACTTCCCAGCTACCCCTCCAAGTCCTTGGCTGGGATGCCTACTGCTCCCAGCATCTCCAGCTTAAAATTCAGTTAGTTTTCCACATTGCTGGTGTAGCCACGTGCGCCAAACATGTTAGCACATTAGTTGGTTCGTCTCTTGGGGACTGGGCCCTCCCCTGTGAAGCATGGGGTGGAGGGATGGAGAAGGCTGTTTACACATGGCTGTCACTAGAGAACCCAAGGCTCCTCATGGCAGGGAGGAGGGGAAAGGTGGGCAGTTGGCCCCTCACAGAGTGCCCAACTGTCATGTGTCTCCAGGATGTGGATGCCATCTACAAGACAAAGGCTGAGCTCCAAGCCAAAGTAGACTCCTTGACAGACGAGATCAAATTCTTCAAGTGCCTCTACGAAGGGGTAAGGACTTCGCTGGCATCTCTTTTGTGGTCTGCTCCTCTTACAAGTGGCTCTGGTCCTTGCCTGCATCCTGGATGATTGTGTGGGCCCAGGCTTGGGAGGGAGAAACCATTCAACTCCGTGCAGTTGACAAGCACCAGGGCCTATTATGTGGTGAGCATTTAGCTAGGGTTTTGCGGAGACCGTGATGGACAAGAAATGATTGCTGTCCTCAAGGAGGTGACAGTCTGGTAGGGAAAACAACATGTTGATGAGTTTTGAGAGAACCAAGGAAGGCATGGTGAATTCTGCCTGAGGTATCAGGAAAGGTTCCTGGAGAAAGATCAGAAAGATTTCAGTGGGTGCAGGGAAGGGCATGGCATTCCTGGCTGAAGGAGCAGTACAGGTGCAGACTCAGAAGCCTGAGAGGTGCAAGGGCATCAGGGGTGTGGCAGGATGCAGAGGCCTGGAGAGGGGAAGGTCACTGGGACTCCCTAGAGAGCTCAGAGTGCCACAGGGAGTTCAGACTTAATTCTATGGCTGGAGAGGAGTCATTGTGGGTTTTTGAGGAAGAGAGTGTGGAATGAGGGTAAGAGAAATCCTTAGTGCATGATGGAGAGGCAAGACCTACCATTTGGAGCTGAAAATCCAAGGCCTTCATTCTCATAGGCATGGCAGGCTACTACTGAAGGTAGGGTTCAAACACTGAAGAAGAGCAGAAAGTGGCAGTGAGGAATTTGTCCGAGGGAGGGTCAGGGGAGGTGGCCCTTCCTGGGGAATTTCTAACTGGACCCCCTTTTCCCACTGTCCCCCAGGAGATTGCTCAGATCCAGTGCCATACCAGTGACACGTCTGTCATTCTTTCCATGGACAACAATCGTGAACTGGACCTGGACAGCATCATTGACGAGGTCCGTGCCCAGTATGAGGACATCGCCCTGAAGAGCAAGGCCGAGGCCGAGGCCCTGTACCAGAGCAAGGTGAGAGCTGAGTGCACCATGATCACAGCTGCTGCCCTCTCATTATGCGTGTGTGTGCACATGTGTGTCTGTGTGTGTATGCATGTTTATCTGGGCTCAACAGAGACCTCCTTTGTCTTGATGCTGAGCTTTGTTGCCTGCACAAGCCCAGAGAGCTCAGTCACAGTCTCTACATGTGCTGGTGACATACATGGGGCTTAGCTTTTCCCCTGCCATGGTCCTTGGCTGACAGCTGAGTTCACACCAGCCACAGCCCTGGTGAGACTCTGACACAGTGTCTCTGGCTAAGCCATGTATCTCTATTTTTCTTCTTATTTCCAGCTTTGGCAAAATGCAGACAGGAAATTCAAACTCCACAGAGGTTCTCATGTTTGAGATCTCAAGGATCCTATTGACCTGGAGCAGGGCCTTCCTGCCCAGAAGGAAATGAGGGTGTCCCTTTCCTCTTCCTTCTTCCCATCACTTTCCCCCTCCTTCCTTCCCTCCTCACTTGTGCCTACACTGTTTAGACATTGAGAATGGCATGTGGTCACCCTCCTCTACCACCATGCTAACCACTCTTAAGCAGGGTGAATTCTGAGCTGTCTTCTCTTGTCACCCAACCCCAGATCCAGGAGCTCCAGGTGACAGCAGACCAGCATGGTGATGACCTGAAACTCACCAAGACTGAGATCTCAGAGCTCAGCCGGCTGATCCAGAGGATCCGCTCAGAGATTGGGAATGTGAAGAAGCAGGTGGGTCTCTGAAATGGGTCCGCTAACAAGAATATGCAAGAAGGGTAAGACACAGCCCCTGCTTAAGGAGTTTGCAGTCCATCCAGAGAGCACAGTCAACACACATATGAAATGATAAGGCATCCCACACCCTGTGTGGCCACTCTGTAAATGCTGGGGGAGTTCAGAGACGTGGGAGGTGGATGAGGTTCAGAAGGAACCTTTCTGCAGGAGGTGATTACCTTGGGCTGGGGGGCAGAGAGGAGAGGAGGAGGTGTTCAGGGAAGGGGCCAGGTGAAGCCTGAATCAGAGGTGGGGATGTACATTACAAATGTAGGGAGGAAGTGCACCTTCCTGGTACAGAATGTTCACAGTGGGGATGGGCCTGGCAAGTAGAGGATCCACTGGGTAGGAATGGGCGGTTTATGAGCAGCCATCGAAGCCAGGCCGGGGAGGTTAGACTTGAAGTAGAAGTAAAAGGGAGCTATTTGTAGGTTTCACATGATGAATTGTGGCCAGCAGTGGATTTTAGAAGAGTGGAGAAGGAAGTGCCTCCCACCCTAGCCTCAGGGCTCTGCCACATGCCTAGCCTTCCCCGAGGTTGTGGCTGCGGCATACACTGAGGTGTCCCTTTCTGGGCATTATTGGGGCCACACCTGTGGTTCCTGATAAATGTGGAAGGTGTCTCTTACCTTCTGGTAAATATGATTTCTTAGCATGGTGGAAGCAGGCAAACCGATGAGTTCCCCAAAGTTTGTGGGAGTCAGTGCGAGGATTTAAGGCTCAGCTTTCTAGGTAAGTCAAGTCGCCCCATCTCCTTGCCCTCCCTTTCACTGTCCCCCTCCCCCAGGCCTGCACACATACAAGAGGGGAAGGGAAAGAGGGGAGGAGGGTCTCCTCTGTGCGCTGAGCTCATGGCAGTGAAAGAAGGAAGACCAGTGTTAACTAACAGCCTATAGTGGGTTCTTTTTGTTTTAAATCAAGATGTGCATAAATACAGGAAAAGTGCAAAGGTGTTTGAAGCTACGCTTAGCAGTTGATTACAGTGTTTAACTGATAAAACACTGCAAGTTCATGCTTGGGTGAGCTTATTACCAGAAAGAGACTTTTTAAAGTGATCAGAATGACACTGCGCTATGGAGGTCAGGGAAGACGTCCTCCAAGGGGAACAAGTGGGGGTCACGCGCAAGGTTTGGCTTCCATTGTGGTTCTTCTTGAAGGCCCTCAGCCAAGGTCCTTTTGTGCCCTCCTGGCCCCTTCCAGAAAAGAAGTAGCCCACCGTTTTACCTGCAGAGTCTTTTGACATGTGTTGACCCCAGAATCCCTTTGAATATTTGTCTCAGAGGAGGCCAGAATTTCACCTCCTCTCAACTTGGACCACATTCATAAGAGCCAGGCTTTGGAGCCACAGCTTACCCCAATCTGGGTCAGTGAACAAAAGCAGAGGACAGTTTGAATGAATTCAAATCACAGTGTTTGTTTCTACACCCCCCCCGCCCCGAAGAGTACATGGCCACAGACCCAAGAATGCGATACAGTTTTCCATGACTGAGCAACTGGGCCTTTGGTGACTCCTCTGAGGCTGTGGGGCGCTCATCCAACATGTAGCGGTGCTTGTGCTGTTGGGAGGGTGGTGCCAGCTCGACAACAGTCTAGAATCCCATCTGGCCTCAGTTCCAGCTGTTCTGCTTGGGATAACGCAGACTTGACAACCCAGGAAGGAGATGTCCCAGAAAGAGAATCCAAGTGCTTAACCAAAAACCACCACGTCGCATCAAGTCGGTTCTGACTCTTGGTGACCCCGCGTGTTACAGAGTAGAACTGCTTCATGGGGTTTGCTCGGCTGTAATCTTTACGGACTCAGATTGCTAGGACTTTCTTTTGCTGTGCCACTGGGTGGGCTTGAATTGCAACCTTTAGGGTTAGCAGCTGAGTGCAAACCATTTGTGCCACCAATCCCCCAGGGCCTTGGCTGGGAGACCAGAACATACACCCAAGACTCAAAGGCTTAGAAAGCCCACCTGGAAGCTTTCTCTTAAACGCAAGCGCAGAGCCCCTTCTGCAGTTTTCTCTAGCAAGTTATGTGTTTCCACTTCATAGCAGGTGTTTGTAAAATTGTAAAACCTGTTAGTTATGCAAAAGTATCTTTTAAGCCTGTTGCCTTTTAGCCTGACCCTCTGGGGAATTCTGAAAGCCACATTCCAAGTGTGGCGGGTTTATTATTAATATAGTAATATTATATTAATTGAAACTTTATGAGTCCCAATTTTTTTCACAATTTACAGGATCTCCCAAGACAACCTTCACATTCTGGGACTGAATCAAGTCCAGCCACCCAGGGATTTTTTTTTATCAGGATTGGCCTTAGAATCTTACAGCCAGTTTTACAGACCAGGAGGGAGAGGGCATGGGTCACATGCCAGGTACCCCCTTCTCAGTGCCCTTCCCCTCCTCTCTCCCATGGTGAGGGCTCTTCACCTTCAGATGCTGAGGGCTGAGCTCAGAAGAAGTGCACCTGGAGTCAGGGGGAAGGACAGATTAACCTCTGGCGATTTACAAAATTAGATAAATCAGGAGGGCCTCAAAGAATTTACTTCAGTCAGATCCAAGGGAGAGGAGGTTGCGTGAGCAGGATCTCAGAACTGGGATCTGACTCAAAGGGCTGAATCTGTTTGCCCCTCAGTGTGCCAACTTGGAGATGGCCATCACTGATGCTGAGCAGCGGGGGGACTGTGCCCTGAAGGACGCCCAGGCCAAGCTGGATGAGCTGGAGGCTGCCCTGCATCAGGCCAAGGAGGAGCTGGCCCGGATGCTCCGTGAGTACCAGGAGCTGATGAGCATGAAGCTGGCCCTGGACATGGAGATCGCCACCTACCGCAAGCTGCTAGAGGGCGAGGAGAGCCGGTGAGAGGCCAGATACCTTTTGCCTGGGGCAGTTATCACTTTAGCAGGAAGATGGAAGGCAAACTGTTTCTGTTCTGCTCCATTGGGGAAAAAGCATCTAGAGAATGGGCTTGCCATGAAGTAGGAAAGGCCAAAGTTAGTAAGAAGGACTAGGTTGTAAAAGTATCAAAGAGGTGGTGAGAGAGATAGTATTAGCATCATCAGTGTTTGAGATACAGAGCACCCCTGGTCCTTCATGAAGCATTCTTTCTGGTGGGTGGGGAAGGGGCAAGATGGCCTCCAAGAGTCATCCAAATTCAGTTTCTCTGACAAAGTCTGGGACCCAGAGAGGTGGTGAGCTCGCTTCTTGTAATTGTCTAAGACCAATGGTCTAGCTAGAGGGAAGCAGAGGCACAATTACCCCACACAGCAGATAATCCCAAAGCCACTCTGATGCAGGGCCGATACCTGTAGCAGGTTTACCATTCTAGTTCGACAGTTTCTGAGTGGTCTCACTGGGGCCTATGGAACGGAGTGGGGGCCAGCAATTCCGAGAGGAGAGGAGGCTAATTCTCAGAGATGACAGATGGGGTGACTGTTTATGGAGGATTTATCTATATTTTTCTTTCACCTTCTCAGGATGTCTGGTGAATATCCAAATTCCGTGAGCATCTGTAAGTACCTGTAGGACTTGGTCCTGCCTGTGGTCACCTTACCAGAAGTCTAAGTCTTTCCATGACATGAAAGAAAAGGCAGAATAACATAGACGGTTCAGGGGAGGCTTAGGGGCACAAAGAGGAAGCTGCAATAAGAGGGCTTGAGGGGAGCCCAAAAGGCCAAAAGACAAAAGAAGAGCTGAAACAACCTCCTCCAGATTTGAAAACTAGAAAGAGTGTAGGTGAAGTGTTGTATTACTAGGAGGCAGGGATGCTCCCAGCTGCCCCTTCTCCAGCAACAGCATCAGCAGCATCAGAAGACCCCAGTGACGTGCCTTTCTTCATTTGGTCCTACCCATGGGGAAGTTCACTGATAGAGCCCTGTCTGCTAATAGCTTGAAGTCTGGCATTGATAGATGGACATAGGCTGATAACGGAAAGGGCTAAGTACATGAAAAATGAAACCACATCAGGTCAGTGCTGATATAAATCTCCTAGTAAACTAAAAATACACAACAGAGAGCCCTGTCTCTACATGAGGCCACCACAGGGCAGAGAACTACGGAAGTGGTTGGGGTGCCCGGGAAGGGCTTTGAGGCAGGGTGCAGGGCTGACGGGGGCTGGGGTCTTCTCTCATCCACTCCAGCCGTCATAAGCAGCACCAACGCTGGGGCAGGTGGGGCGGGCTTCAGCCTGGGATTTGGCGCCTCGAGCAGTTACAGCTACAAACCTGCAGCCACCGATGTCAAAACCAAAGGCAGCTGTGGCAGCAAATTCAAGGGTTCTCTTGCCAAAACCTCGGGCAGCAGCCGTGGAATGAAAAAGGCCTCCAGATGAAGGGCAGCAGAAAGCTCAGAACCCCTGCATCTCCCTGTCCTTCTGCGGGTTCCGTTTCCAGCCAGCAAATGTCTCCTCCTGTCACCACAGTCCCCATCCCATCCGCCTCCCCTCTGTCCCCAGCAGGGCAATGCTCTGATAGGGACAGTCCCGTCATGGGCTCTCTTGGCGACCACTCCTCCTTAGTCCCCTTCACTGGGTTACTGCTCCAAGATGCAGAGAGAACACACATACCCAGTTGCCAGCTCTTCTGCCCGCCTGTCTTTCTTGGGCCTTTGCTGCAAGGGGCTTATTTTATCCTGTGATTTGGACCATGTCCAGTTCTCTGCTTCTCCCTCAATAAACAATCAATGCCATTTGGTTCTCCGGGTGGAATAATCCATTACCCAGGATGTTGACAGCTGCGTTGCCCTGCCTGACTTTTCCTGGTCTAACCTGTGCTGCCCTCAGGGTCCTGGCGGCTGGTTGCTGCTGTCTGGTTTTGGCGAGGCTGGCATTGGGTGACAGCTGATCTTAGTGAACAGCTGAGTTTTATTACTGATGCTGCTGCCAGGCAGGCTTAGGGCTTCCCATGCATGGTGTCACCTATCCCACACAATGGCCCTCTGAGATGGGCGTCATTATCCCATAATACAGAGGCTCCCAGGAGACACCTGGACTGTCAGACATCAAAGCTTCGGTGTGGCTTCTAGCTCTGGTTCTCAAAAGCTCCTGCAGTTTACCACACCAACTGCCTGTTGTTGCTAGAGTGGTCCCTCTTTTTTATTTTTTTAATTTCTGCCAACCCACTCCCCAGTAGTCTGGTTCTGGCCAGGTGGGCACTGGGTGACAGCTGATCTTAGTCCTAGTCCCCTGCGACCACTGGCTGTCTTATTCTTCTAGTCACTGTCTTTTCTACCCTGAAGCTTGAGGCTTGTGTGTATATCAGTTTATAGCTGCATCTGTTATCTATTGTGTATATACAGTAGTCATTCACTGCACATGTTTTCAGTGAGCACAGACTGTGCCAGGCATCAGTCAGGCATTTGGGAGGCCAGAGGAAACAAAACAGGCTCAAACCCTATTCTCATAGAGCTTATACCCTACTGGGGAGAATGTAACAAAAAACAAACAAAGAAACATATAATACGATGTCAAGGAGTGATAACTGCTACCAATAAGGTGGAGTAAGAGGCCAGAGGGATACAAGGATGCTCTTACAGGTGCGTATTTTTCTGCAAGGGTGTTTGTTTTCTAAGGATTGGTTAGCACAGTGCATTTGAGCAAGACACAGTTGCAGGATTGGTAAGGGTATGGCCACTTACGAGTGTGAGCCTCATTTGGGAGTGGCATTCAGGGTGTCCGTGACCGCTTCTCCTTCCACAATATTCCCTGTCCTTAAACGCTAGCCTTTCTCCAAGTATGCCGTGAATTTTCACACCCGTGCACTTAGGGAATCTCAGCTGTAGGTGCTCATTCTCCATGGATTGAAAGCCTGCTTATCCCTCACGGCGCAGCATTTCAGCCATGTTCGTGCTTTTCCTGGTCCCTCCTGAAAGTTATCAAACACTAAACGACAGGCAACATTTTAGCCACTCGCTCCGTTACCGTCCCTGTCCATTTTATAAGGGAGCAAACTGAGGCCCAGATGGTTGTGATCTCCCCAAGTTTCAGTGCTGGTGAGTGGCAGGGTCGACACCCACAGCACCGTTCCCGACCCCATGTTACAGTTGGTGCGTTAGTTTCCTGGAGTCACGTTAGCAGCTCATATGTCTGTCACCTCACCCCACACCTCCTGACCCCTTGTCTCAGGGTCCTCAGGTCTGGCTCACAGTAGGCACTCAATTCACATTTGCTGCAGGAATGCAGATGTGATATGCAAATGATTAAATACATTTGTGTTAATAAATTTTATCTACATTCACATTATGCAGTTTATATAATTTATTGTCTTAACAGGGACACTTTTATTCTGGAAAAATGTTATACCAGATCCTAACACAACAAGCCAGAGCTGTCTCAGGCAAATGGTCCCCTAGGTCTAGCACATTGGCTGAGTCATCATACACCTGGCTTCGAATCCTGGCTCTTCCAATTTTTAGCCGTGGCCTAGTGCAAAAGAGCCCTGGGGGCACAGTGTGGTTAAGTGTTCAGCTGCTAACTGAAATGTTGGTGGCAGTCTGTTTCTGCAAAGACTACAGCCTTGGAAACCCTATGGGGCAGTTCTACTCTGTCCTATAGGGTTGCTATGAGTCGGAATCAACTAAGGCAGTGGGTTTGGTTTTGGTTTGGGTATATGGTAATAATATATTATCTGTTTGTGGGCTTTCTGGGAAACCCTGGTGGTGGTGGTGTGGCTAAGAGCTACAGCTGCTAACCAAAAGGTCGGCAGTTTGAATCCACCGGGTGCTCCTTGGAAACTCTATGGGGCAGTTCTACTCTGTCCCATAGGGTCACTATGAGTCAGAAACAACTAGATGGCAGTGGGTTTGGTTTTTTGGTTTGGTGGCCTTTCTGTTTGCCGGCTGGGCACTGGCTCATGACTGAAGGGCGTGGATTAGCAGCAGACTGAGCCCAGAGATCTGACCAAGTGGGCTACCTGAGGGGTGTAGGGCACAGGCTCTAGTCATTAATGCACGCTCCCATGCAGTCACCAGCTGCTAATTTCCAAGCAGGAAAAGAAGGCCTTAGTGTTTCTATTTTGGACACACACTGCCCTCTGCCATTGGTCCCGGGTACTGCACCTTCCATCTCTGTGCCTAGAGGAAAGTCGGCCCTACAACTGAGATAGGATGTGGGCAGATCTTGGACAGGCTCTGTGCCCACCACGGAGCTGCCAGCTGGCGGGATGCAGCTTCTCTCCCTGCCATGCCCAGGCTGACCCCACCCACCGTTTAACCCTGGCCCCAGCTCCCGTCTCCCTCCCTCTCCTCTCTGACCTCTCCTCTTGCAGGAGGGAGGTGGGAGGACTGATGCCACCTGCCAACGATTGAACCTCTTCCCTTCTAGTTAGAGAACCTGAGGGCTTCAGCTAGCAATTCTGCAACAAGCTCCTCAGAATCTTGGTACTGATCCAGAGGTCCCATCACTTGGCAATACCTACCACTCCTGAGCCCATCTGCAGCAGATGCAAGGGGAGCCTTCTAAGAACTCTCTCTGATGCAGTGAATGATCCAGGCATGTCATCTCATCACCATGTCATTCCTACCCTGGTACCCCAGGAACTACAGAGGAAGGAAGGGATCAGAGCTGAACACAGACAATCTGGGAAGGCTTCTGCAAGAAAGGACAGGGACATGAGTTGCTGGAGAGAGGGAGCTTCCTGAAGATGTTTAAGGTCCCATTTGGCAGCTGCTCTGGGGTTTGAGTGGCGCTTTGCCAACCTCCAATCTCCTTCCCACTGCCTCCATCACTTCTGTCCCCTGTGGGTGACAACTGCACTTGGGACAATCCCTTTGCCTGCTCAGCCCTCACGTTCACTTTTGGCCACCAGAGAGGCTGAGGGGTCTCTCCACTCTTGCAAGCCACCTTCCATCACCCATCCCATTTCCTCCACCTCCAATGAGTCATCCATGCCGCGTTCCTGCTAAGATGCAGAACCCTCTCATGAGCATAGCCCTTAAATCCCTCCTTCTTCCTTCCAACCTGCCCATTTCCAGGATGGCTGAGTTATTCCTCTTAGACCCAGCTCTCAGAAAATTCCAGATCATTCTGGCTGAAACTCCAGATGTAGCACCAAATTCCAGATTAAAAACCTCTTCTGACTTGTGACCTGAACCATAGCTCGGTGGACCCGGAGCTGAAGGGATCTTGAAGGTCATGCAGTAGATAAGGGCACACACTTTGCTATATTCTTTTGTTTGCTTTTTTTCTTTGGTCACTTACTGTGACTTGGGCAACCCAGTCTCCCTCTTCTATCTCCTCATTTGTAAGGTTGCAAAAATTAGAGTATGTTTTTCACATGGTCGGTGTGAGGATAAAATGAGTTAAAGCATTCAGGTCCAGCATTGTGACTAGCGCAAGCCCTCAGTAAGGCTTGTCTGCATTAGAGGCAAAACTTCCAGGCTAGCTTCCTGCTCCATTCCAACCCTAGGCCAAAGGCTCTTCCTCAGTTGCATTCTCCTTGGCCCTCCCACATCCATTTCCAGAAGGTTCTCCCCCATGCTGCTGGCCCTCTTGGCCCTCCCTCTATTATGCCATGCAGCCCTGCCCTTGTCTCACGCAGCCCTCTGTTGCTTTTTTCTTAACTGAGAGCCATGTTGCCGGTCCCCTGTGTTCACTGGCTCACATTTCTAGACCACTGGCTTCCCTAGTGTGCGTCATTCTCCCCACTTGCTGATCTCAGGCTCGCAGCTCACTTCACAACCTGCCCCTCAACCCATAGCTGCGCGTCACAACTTGTAGCCTAGGCATCAAGGCCTACTCACCTCAGTAGGGGGCACATGAAACTGGTGAGATGGGGACTCCAGCTGCAATGCTTCCTGCCTCTTTCTCCAAATGGGAAAGGTGGATAGAAGTTTTCCAAAGGGCTTCTGTGTGGTCTTGGCTTCCGATTGAGGAGCTCACACACTAACCTCAGCGTCAAACAAGCCATCACCTAAGCCTCACCTCCCCAGCCTCTAAGTCAGTGGCAGGGTTGTATCTGTTTGGATCCCTCAGCCCCCAGCAGTAAGGAGGCTTCCTGCATCCAGCAGGGAACTCAGCCCTTCTACCCCCAAGCTGGAGCTTGATGGAAATGTCTTTCATGGAACTGTGGAGGATTCAGTTCAACCCCTGCCTCCAGCCTTGGGTTTATCTTCCACCTCTTATGTGTTCGTAGCCCTTCCCCTCAGTATCGACCCATCCCCCCCCCACTGACCCAGCCTTTTTTAGCTCCCTTTTCCTAACTGGAGTTCCTGGGTAGTGTAAACAGTTAATGTGCTTGGCTGCTAACCGAAAAGTTGGCAGTTCAAGTCCACCAGAGGTGTCTCAGAAGAAAGGCCTGGCAATCTACTTCCAAAAAAATTAGCCACTGAAAACCCTATGGTGTACAGTTCTACCCTGACACATATGGGGTTGCCGTGAGTCCGAGTTAACTTGGCAGCAACTGGGTTTCCCTAAAAAGAAAAGAAACAGTTGCCATGGAGTTAATTCTGCCCCATGGCGACCCCAGGTGTTGCAGAGTAGAACCGTGTTCGTAGGATTTTCAAGGCTGTGACCTTTCGGAAGCAGCTCACCAAGGCTCTCTTCTAACTACCAACCTTTTGGTTAGTAACTGAGAGCCTAACTGTTTGTGCCACCCAGGGGCTCCTTTTTGTAAGCTACCCATTTCTTATTTTTATATTTCCTTCTTGATGCCCTACTTTTGTATTTTTTCCTCTCAATTTCCACCCTATCTATGGTTATCCAGGCCCCACAGTGCTTGTGTTTCTCCCCTTCTGTCTCCGTGCTAACCCCTTTCCTCAGACCCCAGCAGCCTCGGTTATAGTGTGGGCACAGGGAGGGAGCTGGCCATCCTCCCCTGCCAGGCATGGTGTCACCCCCTGGTTAGCCCACAATCTAGCCTCTCCCTAAGGGGCCAGGTGGTGGTGGGGTGAAGGGGACTCTCCTTCCTGTTTGGACAGTAAAGTGCAACGCTCCGATGGGAGATAGGGAGCATGTCATTAGTGATGACTGTGGGCGTAATTACAGCCCGCGAAGCAGCTCAGCTTGCTTGCTTTGGAAATGAGCAGAGAGAGGAAGAGGCAGATCAAGCAGCAAACTCCACGGTCGTGATCAAAAGATTAAGGAGTTTTTTCCCAGCCTGTCTCTTCTCTTTCAAGAACGAATCATACAGTAAAGGGCCTGGGGATCAGAAAATGCCTTCCAAGCCTCCTGCAGAAGTGGCTGGGGTGGAGGGGTCTGAGGTAAGGGGGTGGATGAAATAACCCATGAACGGAGACTAGTGGTGTTTTGTGATGTGAATTGAAGAAAACGTGTCTCCCCTGAGCGAGCCCGTGCTTGTCTTTGACATAGTTCTGTGCGCTTGAACTAAGACAAAGCTCCTGTGATCACTAGTTAGGTGGTGGGGCAGAGTTGTAAAGGCCTCAGAGAACTTTTCTTTCAAAAAGGAGGAAAGAATGAGAACTAAAGACTGCTTGATCTAGAATAAAAGGGCTAGGAGGCTGTTCTGGCATAAAGGTCTTAGCACAAGAATAGAAAGAGAGGAAAACAAGAATGGAGGGGCTTGGGGGAGACAGAATCCAGGATGTGCTGAAGGAAAAGGGATATCCGGGCTGGGAAAATGAAAACTGGTCTGCAGAGCCCTAAGCCAGAGAGAAGATGGGCAGATTTCCCCTGGATAAAGCCCTGGGGATACTGGTTGGGGGGAAGTTGGGAGCCATCACTTCTGCCTAAGGCTCAGAGAAGAAAAGACCCAGAGGACTGGAACGGAGAGCTCAGCCAGCCTGGAAAAAGTGGGCGAGAGCTCAGGGAGAATCAGAGACCCTGATGACCCTCCCTTTGGGCAGAAGGGAGACTCCTGACCAGAAGCTCCAACATATTTGTACAATATGAGCCTATTCTTGAGATTGGAGTCCCTGAGTGGTGTAAACGGTTAATGTGCTCAGCTGCTATCAGAAAGGTTGGAGGTTTGAGTCT
This sequence comes from Loxodonta africana, assembly GCF_030014295.1. Taxonomy (NCBI): domain Eukaryota; kingdom Metazoa; phylum Chordata; class Mammalia; order Proboscidea; family Elephantidae; genus Loxodonta; species Loxodonta africana. Next base: position 89,364,214 of record NC_087345.1, read on the forward strand.
ACCCACAGGCACCTCAGAAGAAAGGCCTGGTGGCCTACTTCTGTAAAATTAACCACTGGAAACTCTGTGGAGCGCAGTTCTACCCTGACACACATGGGGTCTCCATGAGTCAGAATTGACTCAATGGCAACTGGCTTTTCCCGGTTTTGTTCTTGAGATGTAGCCAAACCACCCAGAGCTGCCCCAGAGAGACATACAGGTTGTATCCAGGACTAAGTGCCCAGTGAAGGGGTGAGTGGGGGCTGAAATTCAAGTGTGTTCCCTGGCGTAAGGCTGCATCTGCCCAGAGGAAGGGGCACCTTTTCCTAATGGGGAGAAAGATGCTGTATGGGCCAGTGGCAGCCCTGAAGCTATTCAATAAAACTGTCCTGACATTTCCCCTGAGGAGGGAGGATGAGACATGCCTTTGGTGAGCAGTGAGAAGGAAGGAGATGCTAATGCTGAGAAGAGGAAGTCGGAAGGACCCTGTGCGCAGGGAAAGGTGTTCGTGGCAAGATGGTTCCCCCACTTTACCTTGAGGAGCACTGGCAGAATGTCCTATGAGACCCTCAGTGATAAGGGGACCACCATCAGGTTTAAAGTCACCAGATGTTCTTTGCTAAGTTTTTTAAATAAATAGACTTTTTTTGTTTAGGTGCAGTCAAGTTGGTTTCAACTCATTGTGACCCTACGTACAATAGAATGAAACACTGCCCATACGTGCGCCATCCTCACAATCATTGCTATGTTTGAGCCCATCGTTGCAACCACCATGTCAGTCCATCTCATTGAGGGTCTTCCTCTTTTTTGCTGACCCTCTACTTTACCAAGCATGGTGTCCTTCTCCAGGGACTGGTCCTTGCGGATAACATATTCCACGTATGTGAGATGAAGCCTCACCATCCTTGCTCCTAAGAAGCATTCTGGCTGTACTTCTTCCAAGACAAATTTGTTTGTTCTTTTGGCAGTCCATGGTATGTTCAGTATTCTTTGCCAACACCATAGTTCAAAGACGTCAATTCTTCTTTGGCCTTCCTCATTCATTGTCCAGCTTTCACATGCATATGAGGGGACTGAAGATACAATGGCTTGGGTCAGAAGCACCTTAGCCCTCAAAGTGACACCTTTGCTTTTGAACATTTTAAAGAGTCTTTTGCAGTACATTTGCCCAACACAATATATCATTTTATTTCTTAACTGCTGCTTCCCTGGGTGTTGATAGTGGATTCAAGTAAAATTAAATCATTGACAACTTCAGTATTTTCTCTGTTTATCAGGATGTTGTTTATTGGTCCAGTTGTGAAGATTTTTGTTTTCTCTATGCTTAGGTGCAAACCATACTGAAGGCTGTGGTCTTTGGTCTTCATCAGTCAGTACTTCAAGTCCTCTTCGTTTTCAGCAAGCAAGGTTGTACCATCCGCATATCACAGGTTATTAATGAGTCTTCCTTCAATCCTGATGCCCTGTTCTTCTTCTTATAGTCCAGCTTCTCAGATTATTTGCTCAGCATACAGACTGAATAAGTATGGTGAGGGCATACAATCTTGGTGTACACCTTTACTGAGTTTAAACCACACAGTATCCCCTTGTTCTGTTTGAACAACTGCCTCTTAGTCTATGTTCAGGTTCTGCATGAGCACACTTTGGTGTTCAGAATTCCTATTGTTTGCAATGTTATCAGTAATTTGTAATGATCCACATAGTCAAATGCCTTTGCATAGTCAATAAAACACAGGTAAACTTCTTTCTGGTATTTTCTGTTTTCAGCCAAGATCCATCTGACATCAGCAATGATAGCCCTTGTTCCACGTCCTCTTCTGAACCTGGCTTGAATTTCTGGCAGTCCCCCGTTAATGTACTGCTGCAACCATTTTTGAATGATCTTCAGCAAAATTTTACTTGCATGTAATACCGTTTGATAATTTCTGCATTCTGTCGAATCACCTTTCTTTAGAATGGGTGGAAATATGGATCTCCTTCCGTCGGCTGACCAGGTAGCTGTCTTCCAAATTTCTTGGCATAGATGAGTGATTGCTTCCAGTGTTGCATCCATTTTGTTAAAACATCTCAATTGGTATTCCGTCATCCCCTGGAGCCTTATTTTTCACCAATGCCCTCCTGTACCTTGGACTTATTCCTTCAATACCATCAGTTCTTGATCGTATTCTACCTCCTGAAGTGGTTGAACGTTGACCAGTTCTTTTTGGTGTAGTGACTGTGTGTATTCCTTCCATCTTCTTTTGATGCTTCCTGCATCATTCAACATTTTGCCCATAGAATCCTTCAATATTGCAACTTGAGGCTTGAATATTTCCTTCAGTTCTTTTAGGTTGAGAAATGCTGAGTGTGTTCTTCCCTTTTTGGTTTCTAACTCCAGGTCTTTGCACATTTCATTATAGTACTTTACTTTGTCTTCTCGAGCCACCCTTTGAAATTCTGCATTCAGCTCTTTTACGTCATCATTTCTTCTGTTCGCTTTAGCTACTTGATGTTCAAGAGCAAGTTTCAGAGTCTCTTCTGACATCCGTTTTGGTCTTTTCTTTCTTTCCTTTTTAATGACCTTTTGCTTTCTTCATGTTTGATGTGCTTGATGTCCTTCCACAACTTCTCTGGTCTTCAGTCATTAGTGTTCAATGTGTCAAATCTGTTCTTGAGATGATCTTTAAATTCAGATGGGATATCCTGAAGATCATACTTTGGCTCTTATGGACTTGTTTGAATTTTCTTCAACTTCAACATGAACTTGCATATGAGGAATTGATGGTCTGTTCCACTGGTGGCCCCTGGGCTTGTTCTGACTGATGATATTGATATATTGCCTCTTTCCACAGATATAATAGTTTTGGTAAATAGACTTATGGTACAATATCTACTGGAGTTATACAGCACCAAGAAGTGGAAATTTTGACCCTGTTGTCGTCTGTCTGGGATTTGGATACATGTAACTTCAATGATCCATACTAACTACTGGAGACACTAATATTCTGAAATATGGTGGTTGATGTTAGGGTGACAAACCATCTCAATTTCCCAGAACTGTTCTGATTTTAGCACCGAAATTATCATGTCCTGGAAAACCCCTTAGTCCATGGCAAACTAGGACAGTTGATTACCTTATAAGATGGTTTTTAGATACTCCCTATAATCTTCTCTGGGTGCTTTTCCTCATCTTCTCTGCCCAGAGTTACCCCTTCTTCTTCTCACTAACACAGACCTTTCTGCTTCATTCTCTCCATATCCTTTCCCAGCCCTTCTCAGCCCTGTGTCTATAGCCCTAAATTGCTGCAGTGAGCCCTGCCCCACCTCTCTGAGTCATCTGCTGTTGGACTTGGTACTCCCAGGACCCAGTAAATTTCATGTCAGGGAGGTGAACAATGTTGGCAGGAGGGCATGGAGACAATGAAAGAAAAATAAGGTGAACTGTATTATTTGAACTATCTAACTTTGGAAGAGAATTGAAAAACAAGCTCCTTTCAAACCAGTTCACACAGGCAGAGGGTGTTAGATTTCCCCACAGAGCTCACTTTCAAAGGGAAATCAAAGAATTCAGTTTGAGGTTCTTTCCATCTCTAAGATGTTGTGCTTTCTCCCCAGGTTGGTTGTTCTCAAGTTAGCCCAGAGATCCTTTAAGCTTCTGTTCTGTACCCAGGGCAGTCAAAAGGCCAATGGGCTATAGAAAAATGACCTTCATTCTCAAACCAAACAGATATGACATTGGTTATGTCCATTTAGGATTACTTATGACACTGAAGAGTGTGGTGTGCCCTTCAGTCAGGCCCTCACTGCCCAGAAATATCCTAAACCAAGATGGTGGTGAGGTTGTGGTCCAAATGGATTCAATTCCCTCAGGGCTCCCTGTGCTACCTGTCTCCCCCACAGTTCTCCTGTGTTACTTGGCACCTATTCTTTAACCTAAAGCACTGACTCTGTGAGGTTGCTTCCCCTCAAAACCCTCCCGTAATTCCACAGTGTCTGCAGGGAAAAGGGAACCATCTTAGCCTGCCCACCATCTTTCTCTGGCCAACTTTGCTAACCTCTACTCCCCAAGCGAAGCCTTATCCTACAATCTGCATGGGTTGCTCACTGCTCACTGGATTGCACAGTGAACCTACCCAGATCTGGCCCACCTTCAAGCCCCTAGTTTAAGTCCCCAGTCCCCACCCCAGATGTCCCCACCTACTTAATTCTATTTTTTGTTTTTAATCTGCATTCCACTAAGAGTTTATCTGAATCATGTATTTAAGCATCTAATTCATTACAGGCATGTGGAGTTAAAACATTAACAATAATGACAGCAAGACAACTTACATGTGCTTCTATTTTGTCTCCTCCAGTTCAATTTTAACTTTCTAGAGGGGAAGGAGTGTGTCTTAGACATCTCTCTCAATGTCTAGCATAGGGCAATACACACAGTAGGTGCTCAATTTTATACTTATTGCATGAACCAATATATTCAGACCTTGGGACACTCCTTAATCTAATCAACTTAAGGACTGGGTGTAGAGTGTGATGATTAATGAAATAGTAGCCAACACAGGTGAAGGTTGGAAGTGTCAGGGATCCTACTGCGTAGGCCAAAGGCAATTCCCCTGCAATTAAATTCCCTAGGAATCAATTAGGAGATTAGGAAGGCCACTATGGGTGGCCACGTTCACAACAGTGTTGTCAGGAAATTCCTCTCTTCCGTGTTCATCACAACTACCACTAATATCACTACCATTATTGTCATCATCATCATTATCATCATCATCACCACCACTATCATTAGACCCTTACTCATTAAACTCCAGCACAGGGCCTAGCACATAGGAAGCACTCATTAATTGCTTCTGGAATGAATACAAAGTGTGCCTGGACCCCTAGTCCTAGTCCCAGCTCTCCCCAGGCCCACTTCTGAGCATGGATGGCCTCAGTTCATTCTGTAGTATTTGTATGGCCACCTGAAAATCTGCTTTTCACCCAAAGTCTTCTCCAGTCTTGAAGATCTAGTGTCTTTTCCTGCATTGTAAATGTTCTTCTGTTGAGGTTCACCATATGAGGTCCAGCTCCCCTATGAGATTGGGGCTCACACTTAGCCAGGCAGCAGAGTGCAGATTTTGGCCCAGGAGACTCCGATAACCAGAACCGTATTTATTTTCCTTCTGAATTCCTTCAATTTGGCTACTGGGGTTCTAGAATAAAATACTCCCCATAAAAGTGAGTTTTTTCTCTCCCTCTGCGTATCCCCATTTTGGCTGACTTTCTCTCTGAACACTAGCGTGATGTTTAATCTTGAGAAGCCACCTTATGCAGTCTCATACTTCAGCAGCAACCTTTTCCTTACGTTATACACTCATCTCAAAAACCTAATAGAAACATAAGCACGAGAGACTCATAGACCATAGATCTCATGCCTGCCACATGAATCCAAAAAGCCTAATTTTCATCTCTTTCATACAATATGATGGTTGGGAACATGGACTTGAAACTAGGCATGCTTGAGTTTAAGTCCCAGTTCTGACTTACTAGCTGAGTGGCTTTGGACAAGTTCTTAAATGTCTCTAAGCCTTAGTTTCTTCAACAATAAAATGAAGCTAATAAAATAAGGGTTGAATTAGGCATTCTGTGTAGTGCTTGTCTGTCAGTTTGTCATACTGTGGGGGTTTGCGTGTTGCTGTGATGCTGGAAGCTATGCTACCGGTATTCAAATACCGGCAGGGTCACCCATGGTAGACAGGTTTCAGCTGAGCTTCCAGACTAAGACAGACTGGGAAGAAGGACCTGGCAGTATGCTTCCGAAAAAAGTTAGCTAGTGAAAACCTTATGAATAGCAGTGGAACATTGTCTGATATAGTGTCAGAAGATGAGCCCCTCAGGTTGGAAGGCACTCAAAGACTACTGGAGAAGAGCTGCCTCCTCAAAGTAGAGTAGGCCTTAATGATGTGGATGGATTCAAGATTTCGGGACCTTCATTTGCTGATGTGGCACAACTCAAAATGAGAAGAAACAGCTACAAATGTCCACCAATAATTGGAACATGGAATGTGCAAAGTATGAATCTAGGAAAATTGGAAATCATCAAAAATGTAATGGAACACATAAACATCAATTGAATTGAACAATCATATAGTCTACTATGCCAGGAATGACAACTTGAAAAGGAATGGCATTGCATTCATCATCAAAAAGAACATTTCAAGATCTATCCTGAAGGACAACGCTGTCAGTGATAGAATAACATTCATACGCCTACAAGGAAGACCAGTTAATACGACTATTATTCAAATTTACACACCAAACACTAAGGCCAAAGATGAAGAAATTGAAGACTTTTACCAATTTCTGCAATGTGAAATTGATCGAACATGTAATCAGGATGTATTGATAGTTACTGGTGATTGGAATGTGAATGTTGGGAACAGAAGGATCGGAAGTTGGAAAATATGGCCTTGGTGATAGAAACGACATCAGAGATTGCATGATAGAATTTTGCAAGACCAACGACTTCTTCATTGCAAATACTTTTTTTTTCCAGCATAAAAGGTGACTATACATGTGGACCTCCCCGGATGGAATACACAGGAATCACATTGACTACATCTGTGGAAAGAAATGATGGAGAAGCTCAGTATCATCAGTCAGAACAAGGTGAGGGGCTGACTGTGGAACAGACCATCAATTGCTCATATTCAAGTTCAAGTTGAAGCTGAAGAAAATTAGAATGAGTCCATGAAAGCCAAAGTACGATCTTGAGCCAAAGTATCCCACCTGAATTTAGAGACCATCTCCAGAATAGATTTGATGCAATAAACACTAATGACCAAAGACCGGACAAGTTGTGGAATGACATCAAGGATATCATATGTGAAGAAAGCAAGAGGTCATTAAAAAGACAGGAAAGAAAAAAAGACCAAAATGGATGTCAGAAGAGACTCTGAAACTGGCTCTTGAATGTAGAGTAGCTAAAGCGAATGGAGGAAATGATTAAGTAAAAGAGCTGAACAGAAGATTTCAAAGGGTGGCTTGAGAAGACAAAAAATATTACAATGACATGTGCAAAGACCTGGAGTTAGAAAACCAAAAGAGAAGAACATGCTCGGCATTTCTCAAGCTGAAAGAACTGAAGAAAAAACTCAAGCCTGAAGTTGCAATATTGAAGGATTCTATGGGAAAAATACTGAACTATGCAGGAAGTGTCAAAAGAAGATGGAAGAAATACACAAAGTCACTGTACCAAAAAGAATTGGTTGACATTCTGTCATTTCAGGAGGTAGCATATGATCCAGAACTGTTGGTATTGAAGGAAGAAGTCCAAGCTGCACTGAAGGCACTTGCAAAAAATAAGGCTCCAGGAATTGACGGAATACCAATTGAGACGTTTCAACAAAGGGATGCAGGGCTGGAAGTGTTTACTCATCTATGCCAAGAAATTTGGAGGACAGGTACCTGACAAACCAACTGGAAGAGATCCATATTTATGCCTATTCCAAAGAAAGGTGATCCAACCAAATGCGGAAATTATCGAACAATATCTGTCATGGATTGAATTTTGTCCCCCCAAAATATGTGTCAACTTGATTAGGCCTTGATTCCCCATATTGTGTTGTTGTCCTCCATTTTGTGTGGTTGTCCTCCATGTTGCGATTGTTATGATTTTCTTGTGTTGTAAAGCCTAATCTCTGCCTGTGGTAAATGAGGCAATAGATTATATTAAAGAGGATTAGAGTGGGATATAACACCCTTACCCAGGTTACATCACTGATCCAATGTAAAGGGAGTTTTTCTGGGGTGTGGCCTGTACCACCTTTTATCTCTTGAGATAAAAGGAAAGAGAAGTGAGCAGAGAGTGGGGGACCTCATACACCAAGAAACCAGTGCTAGGAGCAGAGCGCATCCTTTGGTTCCTGTGCGGAGAAGCTCCTAGTCCAGGGGAAGATTGATGAGAAGGACCTTCTTCCAGAGCTGACAGAGAGAGAAAGCCTTCCCCTGGAATTGAGCCCCTGAATTTGGACTTCTTGCCTACTGGACTGTGAGAAAATAAATTTCTCTTTGTTAAAGTCATCCACTTGTGGTATTTCTGTTATAGCAGCACTAGATGACTAAGACAATGGCATTAATATCACATGCAAGTAAAATTTTGCTGAAGATTATTCAAAAGCAGTTGCAGCAGTACATCAACAGGGAACTGCCAGAAATTCAAGCCAGATTGAGAAGAGGATGTGGAATAAGGGATATCATTGCTAATGTTAGACGGATCCTGGCTAAAAGCAGAGAATACCAGAAAGATGTTTATCTGTGTTTTATTGACTATGCAAAGGTGTCCAACTGTGTGGGTCGTAACAAATTATGGATAATATTGTGAAGAATGGGAATTCCAGAACACTTCATTGTGCTCACGAGAACCTGTATGTAGATCAAAAGGCAGTCGTTCAAACAGAACAAGGATATACGGCATGGTTTAAAGTCAGGAAAGGTGTGCGTCAGGGTTGTAGCCTTTCACCATACCTTATTCAATCTGTATGCTGAACAGATAATCTGAGAAGCTGGACTATATGAAGAAGAAAGGGGCATCGGGACTGCAGGAAGACTCATTAACAACCTGCCATATGCAGATGACACAACCTTGCTTGCTGAAAGTGAAGAGGACTTGAAATTAAATGAAGTGTGGTCTTTAATGAAAATTAAAGACCACAGCCTTCAGTATGAATTACACCTAAACATGAAGAAAATGAAATCCTCACAACTGGACCAATGGGCAGCATCATGCTGAATGGAGAGAAAGCTGAGGTTGTCAAGGGTTTCATTTTGCTTGGATCCATGGTCAACACCCATGAAAACAACAGTCGAGAAATGAAAAGACACATTGCATTGGGAAAATCTGCTGCAAAAAACCTCTTTAAAGTGTTAAAAGGCTATGATGTCACTTTAAGGACTAAGGGGCACCTGACCCAAGCCATGGTATTTTCAATGACTTCATTTGCTTCTGAAAACTGGGCAGTGATTAAGGAAGACTGAAGAAGAATTGACGCCTTTGAATTATGGTGTTGGTGAAGAATGTTGAATATACCATGGACTGCCAAAAGAAGGAACAAATCTGTCTTGGAAGAAGTACAGCCAGAATGCTCCTTAGAAGGGATGATGGTGAGACTTCTTCTCACATACTTTGGACAGGTTATCAGGAGGGACCAGTCCCTGGAGAAGGACATCATGCTTGGTAGAGGGTCAGCGAAAAAGAGGATTGATACCGTGGCTGCAACAATGGTCTTAAGCATAGGAACGATTGTGAGGATGTCACAGGACTGGGTGGTGTTTCATTCTGTTGTACATAGGGTCACTATGAGTCGGAACTAACTTGGCGACACCTAACAATGACGACATGTAGTCCTTGGCAATTGTGCCTGGCACCTGCGAAGTAAATAATAAATGCTCTTTCAGCTACTGGAGTTGAAACTGACTTGGTGGAAACTGGTTTTATCCCTATCCCTGTAACTGATATTTTGCCACCATCTTTGCTACTGCTCCTACACATAACACTTCAAACCTCACTATCTCTGAGTGCCTATGCTTAGCCAGCTTGGGGGAATATAAGCACAGCCTTCTGGAGGCCCCTAAAACCCTCAGTCAAAATTAGCCCCTCATCCTTTGGCATACCTCTAATCTTTTATTCATAAAGCTCTTCTGTTCTTCCGGAGTTTAGGCCCTGGGGGACTGGAGCCCTGTGTTAGTCACCCTAGGTTGAGGGACTTACACGGTTTGTTGACATTCACACATCAGCACAGGAAGAAGGCAAACCCAGCAGGGACAGCAACCTCGTTTACTTTCTGTCTGCTGCTGCCTTCGCAACCTGGCTCAGAAAACCACAAGAAACCACTTCAACTGTGCCATTCATGCCTTAGGGCTAGGTCCTGACAGGAAGGCTGAGAGACAGGGTCTCTGGAGGAGCTTCCACTGTTGCCTCAGGGGCTGAAAGGAAAACACTCTGAGGAAGGGAAAGATCCTTTGAGATCCTCTGTTCATGGCCTACACTCCATCCCCCAGTTCGAGTTCACGTTCTTTCTCTTTCCCCTCCCCAGCAGTGGGAGATGTTTTCTGCCACTCTCTGGCCGACTCAAATGGCTCAAGTCTCCCCAATTTAGTTATAGAAAGTGGCCACAGTCCTGTCTTAGGGCAGCTACTGTATTTTTACGCAAATAGTAGGCATCTTCTAAGTTTGTTTGCCAGCTGCATTGTCCTCCCACAAGATATTTTCATAAGTTTGTTACGCTATTTTTTTTAAAGCAACATGTATAAAAAAATCTGCGTAATAGTGCTTACAAAAATACCTTGCAGGGGAGGACACAGTTGGCAAATAAACATAGCAGGCACGTGTTATTTGCATAAAAATTGGCACTAGATAGCTCTTGGTCCGTTCCATTGTGCGCAGCTGTGTTCCTTAGAGTGACCCAAAGAGTGACTGGATTTTCCTGGATCCAGATCTTTGAAGACCCTCATCATCTCCTTCCCACTCCAAGTCTTCTCTTCTCTTGCAGGAATACTTTGGCTCCTCAATGCCTCGATAGTCGGGAAATGGTCTTTCCTGGGAGGAAATCTGGGGCTCTTGGGTGAGCCCTCTCTGGATAAAGCCAGGCATTTTCCTGCTCCCTGATGACAGATAAACGAGAAGGAGGCAGCACTGGAATAATAAAGCTAGGTGATCTCTGGAGGGGATAACTCTCCAGATCCCTAATTAGGGAGCACAGATAAGCTCCAAATTAGACCATTCCAGCTTGCAAGGGCAGCATATTCAGCCCACATATCCGAAAGCCTTTGTTGCTGCAAAGGATTTGAAGATCTCTGTTCTACAAGTTGCCCATGGCCCCTGGCTCTTTAGCAGGAGGACAGGAGATAGTGGAGAGACGCCCTTTTCCGGTGTCCTAGGCTGGACAAGGATAAAAGGAGGCAGCCCTGGGTGCCCTGTCGGTGTATTCTTTGCTCCGTCGTATGCTGGCTTTCTCTAGCTCTGTCTACTCCATCTGTCCCACCATGAGTCGACAACTGAACATCAAGTCTGGTGGTGACAAGGGAGACTTCAGTGGATACTCAGCAGTCATGCCAAGGAAGGCTGTGGGCAGTGTGGCTTCTTATCGGGCAGCTGGCAAAGGGGCTGGGGCTGGCTTTGGCAGTCAGAGCCTCTACAGTCTGGGAGGGAATCGATGTATTTCCTTCAGTGTGGCAGGTGGTGATGTTCGGACTGGAGGCTATGGCTTTGGGCATGGCTCTGGGCACAGAGGGGGCCGAGCCAGCGGCTTTGCTGGCAGCATCTTTGGCAGTGTGGCCCTGGGACCTGTGTGCCCATCCATGTGCCCACCTGGGGGCATACACCAGGTCACTGTCAACAAGAGCCTCTTGGCCCCCCTCAACATGGAGCTGGACCCTGAGATTCAGAAAGTACGCACCCAGGAGCGAGAGCAGATCCAGGCGCTGAACAACAAGTTCGCCTCCTTCATCGACAAGGTGGGTCTCATAGGAGGAGGAGAAAGCAGTCTAGGGAGATAGGAGCAACTTCTCTACTGCCTGGAAATGGACTGGGCATTGTGCATGAAAAGTTTGCAGCTAGACCTCAGGAAGGACTTCCTAAGCATAAACGGAGAAGAGACTTGAAAACTAGGTAGAACAAAGGAATAAATGAATGATGCTTTTTCGGGGGATTTGACAGAGAAGGGTGGGAAATTGTTGTGTGAAAGGTAGCCCTGCCTTGAGAAAGACATAGCGTGTTTGTGGAGGACAGCTAGATGGATCTCCAGTTTTTTGAAAAACTGAAAGCCTAATGAGAACAGTACTATTCAGAAGGAAGGGATCATTGTACAGGAAGGAAAGTTTAGCTGAGACATAAAGAAGACCATCTCCTGAGCCCTGGGTTGGGCAACAGAAGGCAGCTGTGAAATCTCCTTCTTCAGTGAGTTTTCAATGATTGGTCGTCTAGAAGGCTATGGAATGAGCACTTGTAAGGGGTTTAGTTTGCAGGGCATGCCATAGGTTGAGAGTAGTTTAACCTTCAGGGTCAATGACGTATGTCCATGATACCATTCATTGTGGTTCCAGGTGTCTGTTGTTTTGGGTTCCAGGTGCGGTTCTTAGAGCAGCAGAACCAAGTTCTGGAGACCAAGTGGGAGCTGCTGCAGCAGCTGGACCTGAACAACTGCAAGAAGAACCTGGAACCCGTCTTTGAGGGCTACATAGGTAACCTGCGGAAGCAGCTGGAGACGCTGTCTGGAGACAGGGTGAGGCTGGACTCGGAGCTGAGGAACATGCGGGTTGTGGTGGAGGACTACAAAAAGAGGTGAGCAGGTCCCACCAAAAGGTGATGGGTCATTTTCCCAGAGGCTGGTGGGGTCACCTAATCTCTGTGCCATTCTTCAGGAGGGGAGGGAGCATGTACCAAGGCCAGGGGCTCCTACTCCCTTCTCTGGTTTCTGGGGAAGGGCCCACCTGTTTGATCAGAACTTTCTACTTGATTGAGAGGAAGGGATTCCTGTGCTATTGACCAACTTAATGGTTGGTTCAGTTAGCTGGTTTGGGGCACTTGGGTAATTTCCCAGCGAGTGGAATGTAATGGAGATAGCCCAGGGACATCTCACTCCACCAGCCACCTCTGCAATGCTCACCCCTGGAGAGCATCTTTAGCTCTCACCACTCACCTGGCCATTGGGAGGAGGAGGTAACTTGGGGCTGGCTGTGGGGACTGGGGCCTCTTTACCTTCTCTCCCTGCCCACAGATATGAGATGGAGATTAACAAACACACAGCAGCTGAGAATGAGTTTGTGGCACTCAAGAAGGTAAGGGAGAGAAAGGCCTACAGACTCTGGTCTCTCTTGCTCTCTCCATCTCGAACAACTCTGCCCAGGACTCCAGCTCAGGCCACCTGGGGGAGAGGGCTGGTGCTTGAATGAGTGTGGAGTCATAGTGCTGGCCTCCAGCAAACTGGAGAAGGACAAACGCCCAGGAAACAGACAGAGATAAAGAGAGGTCTGGTCTGGGAGTCAGGAAGCTGGTCCTGTGTGATTTGAGGAAACTCACTCTACCTCTCTGGGCTTGTTTTCTCCAGGTATTTTCCCAAAGGCTCAGTGAGTCTGAGAAAAGAATTGATATTGAGTAATTTTATTCATTGAGATGCTTCCCTTTGTGGACAAAAATAGGATAAGCAGATGGCTTTGGGGGCAGGGGCAGGGCAGCTAATGGGATGAGGGTTATATTGACTGATGGTTGTGGGTGACCTCTTGGCAGGACGTAGATGCAGCCTACACGGCCAAGGTGGAGCTTCAGGCCAAAGTGGACTCTCTGGACAAAGACATCAAGTTTCTCAAGTGTCTGTACGATGCGGTGAGGACACTCCTATCCAACCTCTTCTCTCCCCATCCCCGCCTCTTTTCAGCTGAGGTCTCTGGTAGAAGGAAGATGCTAATAGGAGGGATATAGGATAAATGGAATGAAAACTGTTTTGATGGGAAGATGCAAAACCCTGCAATGGGAGGCCATGGAAGTGAGAGAGCTTGGGCTCCAGAGGCCATATACCCAAGAGAAAATCTCATCTGGGCCACAATAAAGGCCTTGTCCATGGGCAGGAAAATGGACAAAAATGACCCCATGAGGTCCTACTAAACCACAGATTGCTGGATTCTCTGATATTGTAGCATATACATTCTTGCACCTGACTTATATGCCTCCTACTGCTGGTGGCAGGTATTTGGTGCTTCCTGCTGCTATGGCCATTCTCTCTGTGTTTGATCAGACAGCTCTCCAGCAGGCCCTCCTTCCCTCCACTTCAGCCCTGTAGGTCCGAGTATCTCCTTTTGCCAGAGACCACAGGCCCAGAAGATGGAGAGAGCAGAGGAGGGAAGCTAAGGGGATCCTAACTCTGTCCTCACCTTTCAACTCAGGAGATCTCCCAGATCCAGACACATGCCAGTGAGACCTCCATCATCCTGTCTATGGACAACAATCGGGACCTGGACCTGGACAGCATCATCGCTGAGGTCCGCACCCAATATGAGGAGACTGCCCTGAAGAGCAAGGCTGAGGCTGAGGCCCTGTACCAGAGCAAGGTGAGCACTGGTGTTATCCCCTCCACTGGCCCCTCGCTTCCTGGGAGGGGACACCTCCCCCAGAGAATGAGAGTTACCTTTGTAGGCATGCTGAATGAAAGAAGGATTGATAACTATGTTCTACTCAATGAGTTAACCGTACTGTACCCAAAAAGAATTCTTGGCATAGACTGTTATCAGGGAAATATAGAATTTTTTGGATGAACATATCCAACAGAGAGGGTCAGGCAACCCTCTGATGGGGGAAAGAAATGAGGGGTTCCCATTATAAAGCAAATGGATTTACAAGAACTTGGGCATAGAAGCTATGGGGTGGAAGAAGCGTGACAAATATGGAGGAGAATAGCTACACAGAGTATCTTGATTGGTGAAACTGGGATGGGGTAGGTAGTGAGAGAAGAGGAAGCCTTGGGCTCTTTTCTGATGAGCATGGAAAGACTTCGGAGAGGAAGAAGCAGGATTCCAGGAATGTTCTGAGTAATAGAAGTGATGCTTTGGGGTGAAACCCTTCAGGGATGTCATCTTTTACCTGGGCACTGACCAGGGCTTACACCTGCCCTTGCTCTATGATTCCTTTTCACATTTGTTAAATCCCAACAACAGCAAGGATCACAGGTGTGGTTCATCCTGACTCTGGCCTCCACTTGTTCCTTCTTCCTTGTCCATGCCATGCCATTCCATCTTCCCTCAGGGACTGGGCAAGGTGAGAGGGAGTGATTCAAATTAAAGGTCCTGATCCAACAATTCCAGCAATGCTGCCTGTAACCCACCACCCCCAAAGGGTAGATGTGACCTTTGGCTTCTCTGCCCCTCTGCCCCTGCTACTAAGAAAGGGCTCCAGGAGAATGTAAGTTTCATGAGCACAGGGGCCTTGCCCATCCTACTCTCTGCTGTATCCCCAGGCCCTGGAAGAGAATCTGACCTTTAAAATGTACCTCTCTAAATATGTCTAAAATGAATGAATGAGTGAATTGAATGAAGGGGAAGGCCATTTAGAGAGTGCTTAATAAATATTGACGGAGTGAACTGCATCTTTCCTATCCAGCCCAGGAAAGACTGCAGGCAAGGGTGGTCAGGAAGGAGGGTAGGACCAGCAGACAAGCTCTGCTTAGAGAAGAGGGTGGGTTTCATGGTCAGGACCACCACCAAACAGCCGGAAGGATACTCAGATCCTGGCTCCATCACCTCTTGCTCCAGGGCCACCTACCCTGGTTTGCTGCAGTTGTCAAGTGTTTGGACAGATCACTGTAGGGCTCTGGAGGTGGCCTTATGCCAACCTTCCCCTACCTTGGTGAGGACAGTCCTTCTCATCACCACCTTCCTCTCTCTGGGAAACCAGATCCAGGAGTTGCAGCTGGCAGCTGGCCGGCATGGTGACAACCTCAAATACACCAAGAACGAGATGTCAGAGCTGAACCGGCTCATCCAGAGGATCCGGTGTGAGATTGGCAATCTGAAGAAGCAGGTGGGCAGCATCATCCCCAGAGTTCAAGTTCATCCTTGTGATGGGGAAACTGGAGACAACCCTGTGATAAAAGTCAGATCTCCCCAGCCTGGGCTCAAGAGCCCCTTGGCCAGCCACAGTCCCCTCCTTCCCATCTGCCTTTGTTCCCTTGAGATGAGAAGGGGCACCTGTTCAGAACTGGGGGTGGGGTGGGGCCTTGAACTTATTTCATCTAACTATTGTAAAGGAGAAAACCAGGGTTGCAGAGGGGAACTGACTTGCCCGGAGTCCCCCAGCTGGTTATTAATAGAGTCAGGATCAGAAGCCAGGTTTCCTCCTTCTTTTTTCCTCTCTTAGTTTCTTTCTGTGCCCAACAAGCCTGTCCCATCTCCCCATGGGGTATGCCACTCTGCAGGCAGGCCCCAAGCCTCCTCCTCTGCCGGGCATGGAACACACCTGGAATACATGGGGTGTGCATCAGAGGCCCCTCCGTTACAATATTAGGTTCCTGCCTCAGAGATGCGGGATGGTCCTGGGGACTGAGTGGGGACAGCAGCAGATGAAGCTCTCGTAGCCCCCCTCCCCAGGTCGTCCCCTGGGCGATCCTGTCTTACCTGCAAGCAGTAAGTCTCTAAACGGCATTAGGGGAGATGACTTTGAGGGAGGGAAATCTTTCCTGTGACTGCCCCACAGAACCAGGTCAATCCTGCTAGTGGTCAGATTGCCAAACTGAGAGGTCAGAACCCACTCTTCTCTCCCACCCCAACAACCCTCCACATCTGGCAGTGTGGTGAACACGGGGTCAGCTTTCTGTCTCTATATCACCAGCTTCCAGACTCCTGGAGGACCCTTCTCCCCACTCTGTTAGTTCTCGGCATCACAACATTCCTAGATATTCATCAGAGTATAGCTTCTGAAGTTGCAGCTGTCATCCAGCCCTTAACCTCCTGCCTCAGAAGTACAAACAGTCAACACATTTGTGTCCTAACCGAAAAGTTGGAGGGCCGAGTCCACCCAGAGGCACCTTGGAAGAAAGGCCTGGTGATATACTTCAGAAAAGTTAGTCATTGAACACTCTGTGCAATGACACATGTGGAGCACAATTTTACTCGACACACATTGGTTCTCTATGAATTGGAATTGACTCAGCTGGTTTAACCTTTTGCCCTAAGAGAAATCCCCTTCCCCCACCCAGACCAGATGTGAAAGGCAGTTATACAGACTCTCCCTGCAGAGTGGGGAAGAGTTCAGAGACCCTCTCACTCTTGGTAATAACAGGTAGGAAGGGCCCCTGATGGGGAGAAATTCTGTAGGCAAGAGTCCAGTCCATCACAGCAGGGGCTCTTGGCACACTGTCTCATCCTTAGAGGGCTCCTGGCTGGAGGCCTAACTCCTACAATTGCCATCTCAGGGGTGATTCTTCTAGACCTGGGATACTCTGAACCTACAGCCATCAGAGGTCTCCAACCCCAGGCCCTCAATGGCACCTTTGCAAATATCAAAGCTTCTTCCTGCCCTCCTAAAATGCAACTACTTCCACAGATTTTCACAACAACTCCTTTAAATATCTGTCTGCAGCAGAAAATAGAGGAGACCAGGTTCTGGTGGAGGCTCTGTAGCTACTACATGCTGTTACCTTGAGCCTCAGTTTCTTCACCTGTAAAATGAGGGGCTATGCTACCTAGCCTACAAAATCTAAAATTATTTGTGCTGTAATGGTCTCCCTGTTTTTTGGCCTTCAGTGCTCCAACCTGGAGACAGCCATCGCTGATGCTGAGCAGCGGGGAGACAATGCCCTGAAGGATGCCCAGGCCAAGCTGGATGAGCTGGAGGCTGCCCTGCACCAGGCCAAGGAGGAACTGGCCCGGATGCTGCGTGAGTACCAGGAACTCATGAGCCTGAAGTTGGCCCTGGACATGGAGATCGCCACCTATCGCAAGCTGCTGGAGGGCGAGGAGTGCAGGTGAGAGGGGCAGAGGGGATCACTAAGCTGCCGAGGGAGAAAGGGCTATAAGTGGCTCCCACCTGGCTGAGGGGCCATTAGGGAGCTGGGAGATGAGAGACAACAACGCTGGTGACAATATGAACCAGGCAGGTGATGTTTTGACAGTTGAACTCTGTGGAAGCTTTGTGCAAGGGGATGTCAGAGCAGAACCATGTAGCCCCAGCTGGCTGTGTGGTGCAGTGGAAAGAACCACTGGGGTCAGACTGATGTGGGTTGAACAACTGGCCTTGCCACATACTAGCTGTGTGGCCCTGCTATCATTTAATGTCTCTGAGTCTCAATGTTAAAACGAGAATTATAATCTCCATCTCCTGGGGTTGTTGCAGAGATGAATCAATATAATCATATGTATAAAAGCAGGCATCCAGTAAGGCTTAGCTGAATCTGACTCTAGACACTTCCCTGAGGTCTCATCCTCCCTAACCTTGTCTTATAGGATGTCTGGTGAGAACCCATCTTCCGTGAGCATCTGTGAGTGTTGTGGAAAGACACTCTGGGTGGGAAATCTGGGGACCCTGAGACAAGGTGCCCCAGCTGCCCTAACTATCTTACCCCATCCAAAAGTTTGCATTACTCCCTGTGAAGGCTCCCCTGGCTTTGAAAGAAACCTATTTCCTTTTAGTCCTATGGAAACAGTGCCTGTTTCCTTCCTGCCTCTCCCTGGTGCATTGCCATCTAGAAAAAGCATTGAGAATATGGACTTTGAGCCAAACAGTCCTGGAATCACCAGGAGAGCAGGAATCATGCCTGTGCCATGTGGCCCTCACCTCACACAAGGTGTGGCACAAAACAGGGCCTGAATTCCTATTTATTTGCTCACTGACTAGTGAGGGCTCTTGTGAGGGTGAAATGGGATGGCGTATATAGAGCAAGCCCTTGGGGATGACAGTCACTGTAGCGTCATCACTTGCTGATTGACACCCTTGCCTTCCCTGCTCTTGCCCTTCCTCCTCAGCTGTCATCAGCAGCAGCAGTGGAAGCAACTACGGCTTCCATCCCAGCTCCGTGAGTGCCGACCTCGGGGCCAGCAGTGTGGCCAGTGGCTCCGGCAGTGCCCGAGGTGGGGACACCAAGGCCAAAGGGGCCTTAGTGGGAGACCCCAAGGACTCCGAAGGCAAGAGCACCCCGGTCGTCACCCCAGCCCGGAAAAGCACCCGATAAATTTTCTGGACCCACTTGCACTAGCACCTGGAAGAGGAGATAACCTTGCCACCGCCCAAAGACATCTGCCATACCCAAACCCTCGTGATTATCTCTAGCACACTCGATTGTCCACATCGTGGCCTGTCTTACTTTCCGGTTCAGATTGATGTCATTACTTCCTGTTTAATTAGGTCCTTTCTGGCTTTTCTGACTTCTCATTTCCCTTGCTGCCTTTAGCTGGCAGGAGGCTTTGGAGGCCCAAATCACGGTTACCTTCTTGGCCCAAAGGAAGCTGTAATCACCCCTGGGGAGCGAGAGAGAAAGGAGAGAGAAAAGTTCAGGGAGGGAGAAACGTTTTGTTCTGTGCTTAGGCTGAGGTTCTCAGTTAGTTGTACTTCCCCTTCCAGCAAGGAGGGGTGAGCATGGAGATTTACAACCAAGAGGAGTTGCCTGCCTCCCAGACAGGTCTTTATAGAATAAAGACTCCATTAATGATTTAGGAGAAGATGTGTACAGTTTTGGTCTACCAACTGCACCCAGATTCACAAAGCCAAGTGAACAAGAATTGGCAGTTTTCTGCCACTTTGTATCACCCAGCCATTTCCTTTATTATCAGTCATATCTATTACCATTTATTAGTCTCCTACTATGTGCCAGGCACCCTACATGCATTGCCTCAAATCCATGTCCAGCCCTCCAAAGAAGATGTGATCAGCAGCCTCAGACAGACAAGAAGCCTGGTCCTCTGAGAGGCTGCATAACTGCGTAGTCGCCATCCCCTCCAGGTGCCAGAGTCAGAAGGCAAGTCCCGCTTGGCTGACTCCAGGACCTATGGTTTTCCATGGCACATCACTGCCTCTCTAACAAATGGATGTCAAAGTCACGGGTGTTTTTGATGATGCCAGCATGATTACGTGGGCTTTCTGTCATCTCAAGGCCCAAAGGTGTCTGAATGATCCTCTCTGGCCTCTTCCAGGGGCTGTGTAGCTTCTGCCTCTCAATTTCTGTTGTTATGAGCCGTGCCCAGTGAATGGAGCTGCATCTTTTGTCTCTGGGTGGTACCGCCAGCTCTGATGTCTTGGCTGTTGGTGTAAATATTCCTAAGAATGGCAACACCTTGTCCCTCCTTTGCTTGAGTTAAGGACCCTGAACTTCTGCTGTATATTCAATAAACTGCCCTTGAGTAATGCACTCCTCTGTGTGTCGATCTCCCCAAATTGATGGTGTTCCCTGCCGTGTCCGCACATTTGCACAAGCCTTATTGGGATACTGGAGGCCCAGCCAGAGGAGGGAGGTGCTAGAGACTGTTCTGCAGGTGATTTCAAGTTGTTGGAGAGATGGCACACACTCAAAGCCTTGCATTTCAGGGAAGGGAAGCCTAGTGCAGCAATGCTGAGAAGTGACTGGAATGGACAGGCTAAACAAGGAGGGCTTCCTGGAGGAGGAGGGAAGTTTTGTTGAATAACCAGAAAGATGGGCATGTAGATTCCTAGAAAGAAATTTGAAATCACATCATTATATAGTAGGTTTGGACTCAGGTTTTGTGTGTTTATCTTGGTGAGGAGGTAGGAGGTCTCAGTTTTTAAAATAAGTAATGAGGCTGAATGGGAGCCCTGGTGGTATAATTGTTAAGTGCTCATCTGGGCTGCTAACTGAAAGATTGGTGGTTGGAACCCATCCAGTGGCTCCCCAGGAAAAATACCTGGCAATCTGCTTCCATAAAGATTACAACCAAGAAAACCCTATGGGGTGGTTCTACTCTGTCACATGGGGTCGCCATGAATTGGAATAGGGTCCAAGGCATCCAACAACAGCAAGTCAGCTTTTCAGTCAGTATTGTGTTACAGGTGTGTGGGGGATGTTTGCCCCTACAGCCCTCAGGGCAATTGGTCAGGCCTTCCGAGGTCAGGTCCTTGGGGGTCAGAGGTCGGGTCCTTGGGGGGCGGGTCCTCAGAGGGCGGGTCTTCAGCCCCCAAATTTCCCCCATTTACCTTGCCACTCCGTATAGAAGGAGCCCTGCTGGTGCAGTGGCTAAAGCACTTGGGTGTTAACCAAAAGGTTGATGACTTGAACCCACCAGCTGCTCTGTGGGAGAAAGATGTGGCAGTCTACTTCCATAAAGATTTAAAGACTTAAAAGCCCTGTGGGGCAGTTCTACTTCGTCCTATGAGTCAGAATCAATTTGTCAGAAGTGGGGTTTTTTTTTTTTTTTTTGATTGCCATTGAGGTATTAAGGAGCTCCTCTTCTATATGTGTCAGGATACAGTAAACCTTGGGAGGTACAAGAACCCAGGAACCTGGAATCGCAGTCTTTTGGGCTTTCTGCCTCAGAGCCTCCCTCTGAGGTCACTGCTGTCATTCCCGAGGTACTGGGAATAATGCCCTGGGAGTCATGAGGGTTCTGTACTGCCCTGCCACTAACCAGTCACTATTACACTCAGATCAGAACCAGTGGTTTTTAATCTTGTGGATCATGGCCCCTCAGAGATTTGATGAAGGCCATAGGTGCTTTCCCCTGAACAGCGTACAGAGTATGTGTGCATATTCAGAGGCTCACAGACCTCTGGAGCCCATCTAGGGTCTGCCTGGGCTGTGTGTCCCAGATTAAAAACTCCTGGAGCAAATGCTCCTGAGGCCATTCCCAGTGCAGATGCCTTTCCCAAAAGGCCAAGCAACTTCCCATTGACCCAGGAAGAGGGGTTGAGGTGAAAGGGTGAGGAATACATGAGCTATTCGTGAAATCACCCCCTCAAAGGCTACCAGGCAGGTGTGCTCTTGACTTCTGGAGGTGCCAGCCCTGGCGCTGCTGGGCTATGAGGCCTGAGTGCTGGATGCTGGGTGAAGGGCCCCAGAGGGCAAGCAGATATGCCTCTGCTGGGGCACTGAGGAAGGCAGAGAGGGCAGCCAAGGGGCCACCCTGAGGTCATCCTACCCTGGCTGCAACTTACCTGCCTGAGACATGGAGAGATCCTTTGTCATCCGGGACTTAAATTAAGATCCTGAGAAGTGAACAGGGGTGACTGTGTTCTTGCTTTAGAATTCAGTTTGGAGATTCCTTTGAAGCTGAAGAGGGGAAATCATGAAGACAGAACTAGAGGTGACCATTAACTTCAGTTCCACAGATCAGACTTCAGGGCATGGGAAAGAGACCAGAATGGACAGGTGAGTGGGAGGAGGACCCATCTCACTGTAAAGGGCTTTGGCTGGAGAGGAGCCCAGGAGAGGGAAGGAGCATCACATAGTCAGGGAGGGGAAAGTGTTTGGCTCAGATGCTTGTGTAGACCTCCAGTGAAGCTCACTTTAGGGCCTGAGTCATCTGGCCCGGTGATGTTTATGCTCTCGTGGTCCCTCCATGTGGCTTGTCATTGACATCATTCATGGTCTCCTTTAAGATTCCATTCAGGTACCCACTCTCTGGAAAGATCTTCCTGAGCCCCCAGGCTGGATGGAGTGCCTGTCTTCTGGGTTCCTGCATCACCCAGTGCCCACCTCCACCATGGTACTTCTGCACGTAATTGAGATGGTCCTTCAGTCAGCCTGGTTCCATCACCACCAGACTGGGGCTCCACAAAGGCAAGGTCAGCCTTGTTCTCCTCTGGGCTTAGCGACTGGTAGCTGCTTAAAAAAAGGGGAGGTTTACCTAACAGAGATACTCAGAAGATAATGTTTCTATGATCTTTCTATCCAGCATAAATGTGTTTAAAAGTTGTGTAGGGTAGCAGAGAAGAGGCTGGAGAACCCATGGTTCCTGGACTTTGCTCCTAACATTTCCCAGCATATGGGGAAGTAGCAACCTGGTAGAAAGGTAGAGAGAGCCTTCTGGGGCCAGCAGGGGGATGGAGATAACTTATCTTCCATTCGACTGGCTAAGAGCAAGCCTGGGGGACTTGGGCCTCGGGGGAGATAGCCTTCTGATGGCCAAGAGTTGACTCTCCCTCTGGACACTTCTGTGCTGCCCAGGGTAACCATAGGTATCTCAGCTAAGTAAGTGCTCGTTTAGCTAACTTCCCATGTCTCAGACTGGTCATGAGAGCAATTCATAGCCCTTTGATTGTCTGCTGTTGTCCTTGAAAAATGTTTGTTGAATTGAAGTAGTTGAAGCCAGAAAATGGCAACGTTCCATCCACACGCACGGGCTGTGGCTTCCACCCAGTGATTTGGATCAGGGTTTTGAAAGTCTCTCTCAATGAAGTTCCCAACCTGCTCTTTACCTTGCCCAACCAGCTAAAGTGGGCACAAAATTAAATTGCTGCTAGAACCTTCACTCCACCTGGGATTGAACAAAAGATACAAGCTCAGGGATGGCAGATCTACCATCTAGACTGAGAAGTTGTTGAGGGCAGGCCTATATCTTCTTCTATCCCCAGTGTGTGGCAAGTGCCTGGTACAGAGAGGCTGCTCAGTAAACTTATGAATCACTGAAGGCAAAAGAAGACGGCAATCACAATGTCTGTGCACTGCCTCCTAGACCCTCACCTCCTCTTTCTCTGCCACTGACCTGTTTTCTGATCCTTAAAAACTTCCCCCTTAGGTTCCTAACTCAGTGTGCAGGAGGCTTTAACTGATCATGTGTTCGTTGGTTGAGCAACTCTCATTAAAATGGATGCTCTGTTGACCTTTAGAAGTCACTTTGTCCATCCTCCTGGCCCCAGGAAGGATGTTCCTTCAGATCCAACTAATGAGAACCTCTCCTGTGTTCATGGTCACAGGGATGTTGAATGAATGTCTCTCGTTGTTATTATTGAAAAAGAATATATTGTAATATATATGTAAATAGGACAATCAGTGCTCTCTTGTGTGCCACTAATGAAGAAGAGCAAATGCTGGTGGCGTAGCGGTGAAGAGCTACGGCTGCTAACCAAAAAGTTGGCAGTTTGAGTCCACCAGGTGCTCCTTGGAAACTCTATGGGGCAGTTCTACTATATCCTATAGGGTCCCTATGAGTCAGAATTGACTCAGTGGCAGCAGGTTTGGTTTTTTGGTTTAATGAAGAAGATTGGTAACAGGGACTCCTGAAAGTGACAGCTGATCCAAAGTGAGGCCCATTATTAGGTGGACTGTCATCAGAAGCTCATGTACTCATGCTTAGACATGTGCTCGTATGCTTACGGGCTCATGTCTAGAGAAGATACTCAGAATATTTCTCTTTTTGCAACCATAACCACAATTATTTCCAGAACTTTTTCATAACCCCAAACAGAAATTCTGTACCCATTAAGCACCATCTGTCAGTCCCTGGTAACCACTAGTCCATTTTTTATCTCCCTGCATTTGCCTATTCTAGATATTTCATATAGGTGGGATCATATAGTATCTGTCCTTTTGCATTTGATATATTTCATTCAGTATAATGCTTTCAAGGTTCATCCATATTGTAGTATGTATCAGAGCTTCATTTCTCTTTATGGCTGAATAATACTCCATTGTATGTGTATACCATATATTGCATATCCATTCATCTATCAATGGTCACTTGAGCTATTTCCACCTTTTGGCCATTGTGAATAATGCTGCAATGAATATTGGTGTACAAGTATCTGTTTGAGTCCCTGACTTCAGATATTTTGGGTGTGTACTTAGAATGCAAATTGCAAGATCATATGGTAATTTTATGTTTAAGTTTTTGAGAAACTGCCAAACTGTTTTCCATGGCAAGTGTTATGGCTGAATTGTGTCCCCCTAAAATATGTGTTGTAGATCCTAATCTCTGTGCCTATGGTTATAATCTCATTTGGGAGTGGGTTGTCTTTGTTATGTTAATGAGGTAGGATTAGTGTAGAAAGGATCTTGAGTCAATCTTTTTTGAGATATTAAAGAGATTAAACGAGTGAGCTAGAAAGCAGAGATGGGGGAAGAGAAATGCGAAGCCACATGAAGATCACCCAGGAGCAGAAGCTCAAAGACACAAGGACCATCCTCCAGAGCTGACAGAGAGAGAAAGCCTTTCCCTGGAGCCAGCACCCTGAACTCAGACTTCTAGCCTCCTGAACTGTGAGAAAATAAATTTCTATTTGTTAAAGCCACCCATTTCTCATATTTCTGTTATAGCAGCACTAGATAACTAAGACAGCAACGCTACCACTTTACATTCCCATCAGCAATGTATGAGGATTCCAATTTTTTTCACATTCTCTCCAACACTTTTCCATTTTTTATAACATCAAAATTCTTAGTAACTGGTACAATCAGACACCAGCCAATCAGAGTAGATGTCAGCCATGGACAGCTGGGACAGCATTGCCAATCTAACCTGGCTGACACCCATTCTGCTCACAGCTGTGCTCACAGCACCCCACACTGTGCACCCACGCTCACCATGTTCAGATGATGACATGTCTATCATCTGAACATGTCTATCAGCTGACAGCAACACTCGCTTTTCCTGCAACAAGCCCTGGAGCCCAGGACCACAGGAGCGGAGAGCACTGCCCAGCCTTAGAGGGAACTGTTAGATAATTTTAGGGTGGCAGGATGCAGACACACCTGGGCAGTAGAAAGGGGTGTGTGCGAAGGCCCAGCCTGACCCTAGGGAGGCTGAGAGGGCATGGGGAGGTCTCAGAAAGGAGTTGTGTCTTGGTCAACCTTAAAGGATATGATGAGACTGTCTTGGTGGGCAGGAGGCTGAAAGAACAGCCCAGAACATGAAACCACGGCAATATAAGATGTATGTGAGAAACATTTAATGTCCTACATAAGCATCCCCCATCCCATCCTCACCCAAGTCCTGGATTACATTTATTTTCCTCAAAAGTGCACAGAAGGCTGAGAAGGAGCGTAACGAATCAGGTCTGCTGGAATGGAGGGCCTGCAAAAAGTGTGTGGGAAGTCAATCCTAGAAAGAGTACCTTGCAGGATGGGCTGAGGGGGTCAAGTTGCCAGACTGAGGGTGGGTGGAGTGTGGGGGAACTGTCAAGAGGCGGCTGCAAAAATTCCAAGACTGAGTACAGGGTGCAGCCTAGGCCACGGCCATGGCAGAGGGTACAGAGGATGTAGAAGGAGAGGGCAGGTGACTTTTGGGGGTGGGAGCACCAGACAGAATAGGGGTAGTGTTAAGGCTGTCATGGTTGGAGAGCCCATTTGGGATAGAAGGTGATAAGCTCAGTGTTTCATACTATAGCTCAGGTGTCAAAGGGACAGGTGAGAGTAGAAATCAGAATGTGTGGGAGGTTAGAGCTGGACATGTGCACCTGGGATAGGGCAGGTACCTGCATCAGACACTCAAACACGAACAAGCTGATACAGTGTAGGGGCTAAGAGCACTATCTGCAGCCAGATTGCCGGGTTTGAGTCTTCCTTCAGATCCTGGCTCAGCTACTCACTAGCTGTGCAACCTTGGGCAAGCTACTTAACCTCCTTGTGCCTCAGTATCTTCATCTGTAAGATGGGGATGATAATAGTGTCTACCTCATAGGGTGTTGTGAGAATTAAATGAGTTAATATGTGTAAAAAGTGCTTAGAACAGCGCCTGGCACACAGTTAACACTGTTGTCAGTGTTAGCCACTATTACTATTATCATCATTATTATTATTTACAAAGAGCCTACCCTCCACCTCCAGGGGGTAGGTGGAGCAGGTATGAGCATCCCCCTTTTAGAGATGAGGAAACAGGCTTAGGAAGTTATGAGACCTGCTCAAGGTCACATGGCTAAAGAGTGGCTGAGACAGGTCAGGACCTGGATGCTCAGAGTTCCAAGTCCATATACTTTGGAGGCTTGGGGCGGGGCTGGAGAAGGGAGATGACCAGCAAAGCTCAAAGGAGGTGTTCCCAGCCAGGGATCTGAATGAGAGGAAAGTGAGGGGAGTCGGGTGGCCTGGAAGGCAGGAGAATGGGAGAGCAGCTGTGCTGAGGGCTTGGCTGTACAGCTTTCCTCTGCACTTTACACCCCAACTGAGCTCATATTTGGCCTTGTGAAGTGCAAACTTGCTAAACAGCTCTCCTGCCCACCCCCCCACCTCCAGGCAGCCCTTGTGGATTCAGAGGCCCTGGCTCTTGCTTCTCTTCTGTGCATTCCTGCTCCCCCTCAACCAGCAATGATTACCCTCTTGGACTGTGCTAAATTCTCTTTTCCTTCTCTCTGGAGGCTTATCAGACCCCAGAACACCGAGAGGGGAGAGCAAACCTGGAGCCATGGAATCACATACCAATGTGTCAAACTGATCATTGTCACAGATGTAGAAACAAAAATGCAAACAAGCATATATGCCATAGACTCAATTCTGACTCATATTGACCCTGTAGGACAGAGTAGAACTGCCCCATAGAGATTCCAAGGAGTGCCTGGTGGATTCGAACTGCCAACTTTTTGGTTAGCAGCCATAGCACTTAGCCACTATGCAACCAGGGTTTATATATATATATATACACACACACACATACACATATACATGCCATACTGTCGTGGCTTGTGTGTTGCTATGATGCTGGAAGCTATACCACTAGTATTTCATACATCAGCAGGGTCACCGGTGGTGGACAGGCTTCAGCAGTGCTTCCAGGCTAAGACAGATTAGCAAGAAAAACCTGAAAATTAATCAGTGAAAACTCTAAGGGTCACAACAGAACGTTGTCCAATATAGTGCTGGAAGATGAGCCCCTTGATTGGAAGACACTCAAAATACACAGTATCTTCTATACCAACAATTGTGGCGATGGCGCAGGGGGACAACATTTTGTTCTGTTATACATGGGGTTGCCAGGAGTTGGAGCTGACTGGATGGCAACTAGCAACAGTATATACATATATTTATTAAATAAATTACATTTGTATGGCTCTTGGATTTACAGCCAAAATGTTTTATTTTATTATTTTATTATATAATAAAACATTTTGGCTGTAAATCCAAGAGCCATACAAATATAATTTATTTAATACCCAGACAAAAAAAAAAACTCAGTGCCATCTAGTCGATTCCAACTCATAGTGACCCTATAGGACAGAGTAGAACTGCCCCATAGAGTTTCCAAGGAGTGCCTGGTGGATTTGAACTGCTGACCCTTTGGTTAGCAGCTGTAGCACTTAACCACTATACCACTATGCCACCAGGGTTTCCAATTTATTTAATAAGCATTTTATTTTTTCCTTGACTGTCTAAGCTAGATGTCCCTGGTGTCTTGATGGTTTGATTTTCTAATCTGAGACCCCATCTGACCCTCCCACCTCCATTTCACAGATGACTCAGCTGCAGCTCAGAGAAGTCAATACCTTGCCAAGTATCGTCAGGAACTGAATTCCTTCGTAGAAAGCTGGGTGATCCTGTGAAGGGCATGAGGGAAAGGTAAAGCTATGACGTAGAAGCTCATATCCTGTCTTCCCCACCAGCCTCTGAGTGAGGCCTCCAAGAGTGGGGGGCACTGTCTCCTCCAGTCCCTGAGTGTTCCCAGATCCCAATTAAAGCAGAGGCAGGTCTTTGTAACCCCAGTTAACTGTGGCCCTGTCCTAGTTTTCTTCAGCTCCATTCCCCACCTTTCTTCTTTCAGCAAAACACAAGCACCCCAGCAGCTCCACCTGGGCCCACCCTTCCTGTGGGTGGCCCAGAACTTTCCTCCTTCCTCCTCTATCACGGTCCTCATCAACAATACTGGGTTTTTCATTCCTAATGGCCAGTATCTGATTACTAATTCACACTAAGGTGCTAATGACTCGTTAATAGTTTGATGAGATGCTTTTTCCAGATCAACTGCATTTGAGGGATCCAGAGACTCCAGCTTCTTTGATGGCAGGCAACTTTGTACTTCCCTTCTCACCACTTGGTACCAAAAAAAAAAAAAAAAAACCAAACCCAGTGCCGCCGAGTTGATTCCAACTCATAGAGACGCTATAGGTGCTCGATAGATTCTTTCTTTCTTTTTTTTTTAGAAGCAGCTTGTTTTATTAATGAGGAAACTTAGGTCGTATTGGTGAAGAGAATTGCCAGTTTGGCCCGTGCATGTGAGTCTCTGATTATTTAATTCCAAATAACCAGGTAACTTTCTGCATCAAATCATTTTTTAGCTGCTTAATTTTTTTTTCTCTAAAATTCACTACATAAATATCCCTGTCCTCCTAAATTGAGTATACGGAGCAGAAGTTACTCTTTTCTTGAAGGCAGAAACGGTCAACATGTACGTCCATTTTTTGTTCTGATGTAATAGCGGTGCAGTGGGAAGGGACATTTGTTCCCACATGACATGGCTCTAGACTGTGGTCCTTGTTTTTTCTTCCTAAATTTTATTTATTTTGTTGTTGTTGTTGAGAATATACACAAGAAAACATACATCAGCTCAACAGTTTCTACACGTACAACTTAGTGACATTGATTACATTCTTAGAGTTGTGCAACCATTCTCACACTCCTTTTCTGAGTTGTTCCTCCTCTTTTAACATAAACTCACTGCCCCCTAAGGTGTCTGTCTAATCTTTTGAGTTGCTGTTGTCAATTTAATCCCATATAGATGCTCTTAAGCTCAATATATTTTTGATAAGTGGTTAAATACCAGTGGGCTAAAGTGAGATAATGTGTGCAAAGAGCCTCCGACCAGCCCTTATACTTAGTAAGCACTTCTTACATGTGGCTATTATTAATTAATCCATTAGTTAATCTATTATGATTTCTAGTAGAGAATTTTCCAATATCAAGGATGGGCTGAGTGGAGAGTTTCTTTGAGCTTGGGACCTCAGACATGGCCCCTCCCAGTCCTCTATCATCAGATCATCCTATAGGGAATGTGCTGACCCAGGTGACCCAGAAGGGAAGAAGGAGAGACAGGAGGGAAATAGAGAAGGATAGGCTGATTCCCTAATTGCATTTCACTCTTTACTGTTAATAATTGATCACATTTATTGAACATTAAATGTGTATCAGGCTCTTAATGAACATTTTATATGGATTAATGTATGTAACCACCACAACCACCCCATGAGGAGTTTTTAACCCTTTTCAAGTTGAGAAAGCTGAGGCTTAGAGACATTAAGTAAAGCTTCCCTGCTAAGTGGGGAAGTGGAATTCAGACCCCTGGGGAAGTCCCTAACTCCTACCTGGTACCACTTTAGGGTGGAAGTAGGCCCAGAAGGTTCCTAAAGACAAGCCATCTCTGCTATCTGGCTGCTGCCCCAACAAGGGGCTATTCATCTATCCTTCTGCACTGGGAGCCCGGTGTTCAGAGGCTGGTCCTGGGCCCTTAGGGCAGGCACAGAGGGAGGAGTTGGCTGTGGGACACAGTACCCTTACCCAGGACCCAGTTCGTCCACACAAGTGGCAATGGACAGAGGAACCCAGGTACAGAGGAGAGGAGATGGGTCTAAATCCAGGGTTTTAAGCAGGAGCTTGAAAGAAGAGAGGGATATGGGCCAGAGAACACAGGAATAGAAGGTATTCCAGGCTGGGTAGAAACAGTCTGGCAGAGTTTTGGAGGTAGTCTTAGGTGAGGCCTATAGGTGAGGTGTCCTTGGCTGGTGTAGGGAGTGGCAAGAAAGGAGGTGATAGGATGCATCAGGGACAGAGGCAGAAGCTGTAGGGATGCTAAAGGCTGGGCTGGGGAGTTGCCATGCACGTTAGAGAAACATGCAGCCAGCAAAGCAACCAATTGCCTCCCCTCCACCTGCCCCATGGAAGGACACAGTTCTGAGAGCTACGAAAGGCCGTTATCATTATACCACAAGCTCCTCATGTCCCCAGCACTGAGCACAATGCCTGACACACAGCAGGCACTTGATAGAGGTTTGTAGAGGGAAGGAAGGAAGGAAGGAAGGAAGGAAGGAAGGAAGGAAGGAAGGAAGGAAGGAAGGAAGGAAGGAAGGAAGGAAGGAAGGAAGGAAGGAAGGAAGGAAGGAAGGAAGGAAGGAAGGAAGGAAGGAAGGAAGGAAGGAAAAGGTTGGAGAAGGGGGGAGGCAGGAAAGAAGGAAGGAAAGGAAGAAGGTAGGAAGGAAAGAAGGGAGGAAAGAAGGGAGGAAAGAAGGGAGGAAGGAAGGAGGAAGAAGGAGAAAGGAAGGAAGGAGGGAAAGAAGAAGGAAGAAAGAAGGGAGGGAGGAAGGAAGGAAGGAATGTATTAGTCGATCTCTGTCCCAGAGAAGCTTCCATTCTCCTTGTTGCTAGGTGTCATGGAGTTGGTTCCAACTCATAGCCACCCTATGTACAACAGAACAAAACACTGCCTGATCCTGTGCCATCCTCACAACAGTTGTTATGCTTGAGCCCATTGTTGCAGCCACTGTGTCAATCCATCTTGTTGAGGGTCTTCCTCTTTTTCACTGACCCTCACTTTACCAAGCATGATGTCCTTCTCTAGGAACTGGTCCCTCCTGATAACATGTCCAAAGTATGTGAGATGCTCTCTTACAAAGGAAAACTAAAATGACATCTGACATGGCCTTAGGAGGAACCTCATGGGAGCTTCCCACAGAGTCCCTGCCCTCCAGCACATGCCAAGAACATACTAAGGGCTAAGAGAGATGAGGAGGGCTCAGGCTTGGGCTATGCTGATCCAAGACTTCCTGGAGGAGGCAGCATGGGAGAGCAGTGGACCAGTGGTAGGGAAGAGGGAACAGGGAAGGGTGGATGGAAGATGGAGAGGAGAGAATGGGGGTTGGGCAGAGAAGGTGGAAAAGACAGAAGAGAGAGAGAAATTCTGGTGGCTTAAATAAGATTAATGAAGGCAAAAAGATGGTGTGAGGAAGGGAATGGACCCCAGGTCAATCATATAAACCAAATGAGAGAGCACCCCAACCAGCCTGGCTCCAGGTTTCCCTCCTCCCTCCTGTGTACATACCCATCCAAGAGCCACAGCTCACCCATGGACCCTAGTAGGGACTTTTGGCCAAAGACAATCTCCAGGGACAGAGCTAGGGGCTGAATAGGGCCACAGAAGCAATGACAATCACAAGGAAGGCACCATGGAGGACTGGGGACCCTGAGTCATGGGCCCATCACAACAGCCAATGACCCAGGATGGAGGGGACAGCAGTGAAACCACAGGACAGGGATCACAGGACTGTGTGGAGTGGAATGGCAGTGTTTATTGGGTCACCCCTCTTGGGGTCTTTTCAGCCAGAGCCGTCTTGAGGCCTGGATTCCTGGGAGGGCCTAGCCAGCCTGTGTTCTTTGCTCTCATGTGCCTGGGGATACAAAGGGAGTTAAGTGTCATGCTGATAACAGCTTCTTTTTTGTTGTGGTAAATACACACTCAACAAAACATTTGACAATGTTCACATGTATAGTTCAGTGACATTAATTGTGTTCATCATGTTGTTGTTGTTGTTAGTAGCCATTGAGTCAGCTTCAACTCACGGTGACCCCATGTATAACTGAACAAAATGTTGCTTGTTCCTGTGTCATCTTCATGATCTTTGATATGTTTGAGCCCATTGTTGTGGCTATGGTGTCATCCATCTCATTGAGGGTTTCTCTCATTTTCACTGATTCTCTACCAAACGTGGTGTCTTTTTGTAGTTATTGATCTTTCCTGATGAAGTGTCTAAAGTGAGCAAGACGAAGTCTCACCATCCTTACTTCTGAGATGCATCCCAATTGTATGATTCTTGTCCCCAAGTTGCTCCTAGTCTTTTAGATATACATTAGAAGATATATATTAGATATACATTAGAAGAGACAGAAATGATGAAATGGAGCACACAGGAATCTTTCCTTGAAACATCCAGGACATGGGCAAGTTTCTCTCTTTGCTTCTCTATACCTCCTCCCAGTTGAACCCCAGAATTTCTCAGCCACCTTCCCCAATGCCACCCTCTTTTTCTCCTCGTCTTTCTCTCCAGCTCTTGAAGGGCTAGATGGCCGTGAACTATCTCTCCATCACGCAGCCTCCAGCCTGCCTTATGATGGGAGTTTGGAGAGATGAAGAGTGGAGATCCTGTTCCCCCGAGAACTTGCTTTCACATGCCTGTGGTTGGTTCTGCTCATGTCCCATGCCAGAGGAGGGTCACTCCATCTCTATTACCCTGGCATAGAACTGCTGTCCTCTGTGGGTTAATAGCAGAGGCAATCAGTGGGCTATGTCTCCAAGAGGCTTGGGAGAGGGGTGAATGCTAGAATGATGTACCCCTTTCTAGGAAGGACACAGCTGTGGTTGGAGCCCTCAGATGCCCTGCCCAGTGGCCTTCCCTGTCCAGGGAGTTCTGTCTACCTCCATCACAACCCTGTCCCCTGAGCCCCCACGTGGAAGCCAAGAACCCTGAAAAGATTAATCAGCGTGGGGATGGTGAGGTGCCAGTGACATCCCCCTAGAGAGGCTGGGGCCTGGGGCAAATTACCCTATAACAACAGGTTAATTAGATAAAACCCAAATTACATGAGCAAGGCTTGCAAGCCCAGCAATTTGAAGGTTTCGTGTTGTTTCAGAGGTGGGGAGGGCTTGATCTCTAGCTCAGCATAGGGAAAATGACTTCTTGCTCCCAGGCAAGCCAAACCCACGAATTAAGCTCTTGACTGCCCTTCCAGGAGCCCCAGTGCTAAGCACATATAAGGGGACCTCTCAGTCCTCACCATAACCAGCAGAACTGTATGGGATTTTGGCTTCCTCCCTCCTGTGTCTGAGCTTCATCTCTACCAGCAACATGAGCCGCCAATTCACCTGCAAGTCCGGAGCTGCCACCAAGGGGGGCTTCAGTGGCTGCTCAGCAGTGCTTTCTGGGGGCAGCTCGTCCTCCTACCGGGCAGTGAGCAAAGGGCTTAGCGGGGGTTTCGGCAGTCGGAGCCTCTACAGCCTGGGGGGCACCCGGAGCATCTCCCTCAATGTGGCCGGTGGTAATGGAAAGAGTGGAGGCTATGGGTTTGGCCGGGGCCGGGCCAGCGGCTTTGCAGGCAGCATGTTTGGCAGTGTGGCCCTGGGGCCCGTGTGTCCGACTGTGTGCCCACCTGGAGGCATCCATCAGGTCACTGTCAACGAGAGCCTCCTGGAACCCCTCAATGTGGAGCTGGACCCTGAGATCCAGAAAGTGCGTGCCCAGGAGCGGGAGCAGATCAAGGCTCTGAACAACAAGTTTGCCTCTTTCATTGATAAGGTGGGTCTGCTAGGACCTGGGGGAACATCTAAACATCCGTTCTCTTTTCTTCTTGGCACATGAGGTTTTATTATAGCAGGAGGGATTGAAGCCAGATATGGGGAGGCACTTCCTGTGGACAAGGCAGGTGCTTTCCCTGGTCAGGGTGACTTGTATAAGGTCTGTTCACCACTTGAAGAGGCTGATCAGGGGTTCTAGCAGGAGATCCAAAGGGAAGAGACCTGCTCCTTACTATCAAGAGCCAGGCTGGTGTCAGAGATGCAGAGAAGGCCAGTGAGAAGGAACCCACCCAGAGTAACCAGGGAGGCTTGGTCTCCTTCCATTGCACGCTGAGCTTGTTCATCAGTCAGTGAACTGGTGGATCTGCAGCACCAGTGTGAGGTCGCTCACAGATATTTCAGCTAGGGGGTTTGTTTCATAGGTTAAGGGCTCCCTTGAGAAGCGGAATAGTGTAGTTTTAAGGAGCTCTTGAGAGTGCTCTGAAGTCAGACCTGGCTTCAGCCCTGCCCCTATCACTTGCCAGCTGTGTGGCTTTGGGAAATTTTCATAACCCTGTTTGTACCTCCATTTCCTCATCTTTAAATGGAGACAATGGCCTATCTCTCGGGGCTGTTGTCAGGTTTTAAAAATAAAGGGCACGTGAAGATCTTGGC
Organism: Loxodonta africana; assembly: GCF_030014295.1. Taxonomy (NCBI): domain Eukaryota; kingdom Metazoa; phylum Chordata; class Mammalia; order Proboscidea; family Elephantidae; genus Loxodonta; species Loxodonta africana. The sequence continues at coordinate 89,398,492 of NC_087345.1, forward strand.
ACAATGTACCACACTAAATACTCCAAAATGGTGGTTATTGTTGCAATCATTTTTATCTCAGGAGGGCTAGGGACAGGTACTGAGAAGGGGAAGGATAGAAGGACTGGAAGAGATCCAAAGAATCATCCAGCACAGATAGGCCTCTGACTTTTAAGAAACTATTATACCCATTTTACAGATAAGTTAGCAGAGGCATGGAGGTAAACACCATGGCCAAGGTCATTTGGAAGGAAAAGAAAGATCAAGATGGGCCCTTAGCCCCCTGTCTCCAGACCCAGCACTAAAGACTAGAGGGCTATGTTACATTTAGACACTGAGGACAGGTCAAGCCAGGACAAAGCCTGTGGTTGAGAAAGTCACATGGCCATCACAGCTTAGCCTCCCCATTGCAGCTCTAGGCTTCCCATCGGATGCTTCCCTGCTGCCCTCTGCTCAGCCTCAGGGTTTACGAACATCTCTGTGGCTTCTTGCTCTTTGAAATTGTTTTATATATGGATGGTCAAGGCTTTCTGATGATTGGAATCTGGGGAAAAGAGTGCACTGATTCTTGGCTGGGCTGGTCAAACCTTATTAAGGGCCAAAGTCTAGAGACATGGAAAAAAAGATGAATATGAAGACAGGCACCTCTTGTTGACAAAAGTGGCTGTCCAAGGACAGAGGGGAAGAGGTTCAAAGGCCTGAACACTTCCCAAATAATTTCAGTCTCCTGAATATAAACCCTTGGCCTCTGGCAGCCAGAGAAAATGGGTAAATCCAGATGTGTCCAGGTGTGTACTGTGGTGCTTAGACTGTAGGGCTTACTCTGTGGTTAGTGCTCAGCCTTATAGATATATATGAAAAAGTTAGGGCTTGTTAAACCAAACCAAATTCTGAATGCTCTGCTGGAGACAGCTTTTGAATTTCACCTCCATGGTGAATTTCAGATGATTTTCCTCTTGTCTGTGTTTCTGACCATAGCGAACACAACCTTATTTAAATGGAAGCCATGCTAGTGTAGGTTAAGTCAGATTTTGAAAGCTGTGGTCCCCAAATCAAACAAGAAAGGTCTGTGCAGACCAGCACCTCTTGTCAGTTTCCTGGCCCCATGGGAGGCAGCAATGGAAAGGGGCCTCCAGTCTATACACATTGTGCAACATGCCATTTTTGCTTTAGAGAGGATGACTCTGATAAAAGGGATTCAGGGGAGAGGGTAGAAGCTAGGATCAAAGATGGAGTTGGGGCCTGATGTAGGAATTTACATACCCAGAAGCCTTCATTTGAGATTTGGCATGTTATGAAATGAAGAGCTGGCTCCCTTCTTCAGGATAGTCAGCCTTTCCAACAAGATGGACCTGGACACTTTTCTGTCCTGGTATTTTTGGGTACACCCATGTCCTGAGCAGGTTTGCCCATGGTGGGTTCTGGGTGATTGGGTACATGTGTTTGGGTTCAGTCTGGGCTCCACCACTTATTAACTGTTGGACCTTGGAAAGCTGTTAAACTTCCCTGTGCCTCAGTTTCCTCTCCATCAAATAGAGGCTAATGATTCATCCACCCCATGCAGCTGTGGTACAGGGAAAAGGAGACAATGCAGGCTGAACACTTGTCATAGTGCCCTGCAGGAGGCAGCTATGACTGTATCCATGGAGGCTCGACATGTTCTGGCCTTTGGGTTCCAGGTGCGGTTCCTGGAACAGCAGAACCAGGTGCTGGAGACCAAGTGGGAGCTGCTGCAGCAGCTGGACCTGAACAACTGCAAGAATAACCTGGAGCCCATCCTTGAGGGCTACATCAGCAACCTGCGGAAGCAGCTGGAGACACTGTCCGGGGACAGAGTGAGGTTGGATTCGGAGCTGAGGAACGTGCGGGACGTGGTGGAGGACTACAAGAAGAGGTGAGCAAGGAGGAGACTCACTGTAATGGGATGACTGCACCTGTCCCTCTGAGCTAATCCCGAAGGTGCTGGCTCTTGGGGGACTGGGCAGATGCCCTAGTTTCTGCAGCAGGGCTTGAAATTTTTGGAGGCTGGGGACAGTGTCCCGTGTCACACCAAACACAGCAACCCCGACAAACCTCTGGAACTTCTTCCCTGCTCCTGCAGTCTCTGGCATGGCACCTGGACAAACGTCCAGTCCACCAGGCAGTGATCAGAGAGTTATCTCTGGCTCTGGGGTAAGGGAACTTTGGGAGAGTCTCTCACATTCTCACAGCACTTCAATGTCCTGTTGGGTAAAATGGGGGTAAGCTCATCTACCTCCCAGAATTACGGTGAGGAGCAGCTGAGGAAACACATGTGGGAGCACTTTGCAATTTGTAAGGCTTTATTCAAATTTTGAGGGAGCAGCTTGCTTCTTGCTTCCTCCAAGATTTCTCACAGGATAGTCACCCCACATGCTTCTTCCTCATCTTCCAAGCTGAGACTTCAATAATCTCCTTCTTACAAACTTGTTTGCCATGTACCCTCCTCCAGGAAGCCCTCCTTGCCTGGCTGGCCCCTCTGGCCCCTCAGCATCTCTGCCCTCTGTCTGACACATCAATCCTCACTCAGGGTCTTCCCTGGGCAAGCGAGGGCTCTCAGTAAGATGGATTACATGGCAGAGCTCTGACATTCCCACAGGTATGAGGAAGAAATCAACGGGCGGACAGCTGCAGAGAACGAGTTTGTGCTGCTCAAGAAGGTAAGAGGGAAGGCAGGCCCTGATTCCCAGGGGCTGCTCTGGGACCAGGAGGTGTTGAGTCTGCCAATGTTCTCCACTATCGGCCAGAAAACAAACTGTTTCAGAAAGAGCGAAGTGAAAGGCTGAGAAAAACCACAATGAAGACTATTCAGGAAAAAAAAAGAAGGCAGGAGGATGATGGCGAGAGTATCCTTACTGAAGGTTTTATGTGGGCGTGGGCTATCCATAGAGAAGAATCACAGAGAGGCTCCTTCTCCTGCAAGGATGGCACAAAGGGGCTTCCAGTGCAGCCAGAAAGGCCTGGCTCAGAAAAAAGAGAGATGGCTGACAGCTGGCCTTCTGGAGGGGAGCAACCACCCTGGCAGAGGGAGCAGATCCTTGGGATGGGGTGGGCTGGGCCTTTTGCTCCTTCATCTCCTTTCCCTTGTACCCCCACTGGGCATGCAGGCTGGGTAGGGCTTGTGTTCTCAGGCTGCACTGGCACAACTTGACAGATGGCTTGGGCATCTTTTAGGATGTGGATGTGGCATATGCCAATAAGGTGGAGCTGCAGGCCAAGGTGGACTCCATGGACCAGGATATCAAGTTCCTCAAGTGCCTTTTTGATGCTGTAAGTCTGTCTCTCCACTCCATCCATCTCGGGCCAATCAGTACTTGCAACTCTATTTTGGGGGCTGGGAGAGATCCAGTGGAGGGAGGCCCCCAAGTTAGCCATTCAACTCCCATTTCAGCCCTAAGAGTCTTCAGAATCTCCTCCCTGTGAGTAGGAGGAAACAGGTCAGGGCCCTCTCACCATGGTGGTGGGAATCTGTCTGGGGCCTGACAGTGACCTTGCTTTGGGTTTTGAGCCTTGAAGTTGGCACTGCTGAAATTTTCTCACCTAGCTTGAGGGAGGTTGCCCAACGCCAGCCTTAGACAGTGGTCAAGCCCCAAGACCATCTGCTCTTCCCCTGCAGGAGATCACTCAGATCCAGTCACACATCAGCGACATGTCTGTCATCTTATCCATGGACAACAACCGCAACCTGAATCTGGACAGCATCATTGATGAGATCCGTAGTCAGTATGAGGAGATTGCCCTGAAGAGCAAGGCCGAGGCTGAAGCCCTGTATCAGACCAAGGTGAGCAGGGCTGAACCTGGGGTGGAGACAGTGGCCCCTGCAGGCCCAAGAGCTGAGCCTGATCATCCCTGGAGCAGAAGCCATGTCCATTCACATGTCCAATATGCCCTGCCCCCCATGATATCACCCACCTTGTGATTTGTGGTTCCAGTTCCAGGAACTGCAGCTGGCAGCTGGCCAGCATGGGGATAACCTCAAAAATACCAAGAACGAAATCTCGGAGCTCACCCGGCTCATCCAGAGGATCCGCTCAGAGATTGAAAACGTGAAGAAACAGGTAAGGGGGCTGGCTGCCCATAGCCAGGGGCAGGCAAGCTTGAGTGCAGGGAGGGAGGAGTTGGCCAAGGAAGTCGGCCTTTGATCTCACCCTTGAGAGGAGAAAAGGCCAGTGAGGTCACTGCCTCGAAGAGATTGAGCAGGACACCCTGGAGCCATCTCGCCTTCTTCCCCACAGACCTCTGCTTTGAAGCCTCTTCCCCTAGGGAATCTTCTTTAACCCCCTGCCCTCCCATGCCCTCCTGGCACTTGTGCTTGCCCTGTACTCATCACACTTTTTGAAAATGCCCAACACACCAACCCCCCTACCTCCAACTAGATCAAAAGGTCTTTGGAGGCAAAGAGCTGGCTGCTTTGTTAACCCTTGTTTTTTCCAGCATCTAGCATAGGGCCTGGCAAATGGTAGCAGCTTAATAAATATCTGTTATTTGATGACTGAGAAGGAGACATGAGCCCAGGGAGCACCCATTAAAGTGCTTTCAACAAATATGTTTGAAGGACTTCCTGGGGCCCCTTCTAGGAATATAGGATACAGCTTCAGCTTTAAGGAGGTGTTGAGATAAGACGTACTTATGTAATACCAATAGCAGCAACACCATCATTTCATCACACTTACCACTCCCAACAGCCCTGTGAGGCAAGAGTTATCACTCCCATTGTTATGTACGAGGAAACTGAGGCTCCAAGAGCTTCAGTGGGTGACACAGTTGGTAAGTAGCACAGCTGTGATCTGAACCAAGGTCTTCTGACTCATTGTCCAGTGTTCTTTCTGCTATCCCCTGAGATGAAGCACTTAGTAGCTGTGTCACCTTGGGCAAGTGACTGGGCCTCACTTCACAGGGTGCTGTAAGGACTAAATGAGCTAAGGCACGTAAAGCACTGAGTGTAGTGTCGGGAATACAGTAGGTGTTTGGTAAATAATAGCTACCCTGGGGAATCGCCTTCCCTGTGCCCTTGTCTGTGGTCCCCTGCACCCGAGCAGCTGCCATTGTTGCACCTACAACTCCATATTACAATGACCTCTCCTTCCAAACTTTTAACAAGTTGAGAGCAGAAAGCCGACCTTACCCTTATTCATTTTGTATCCTTAGCACAGTGTTGCTGAGTAGATGTCTTTGCACTCAACTGAGGTGTTAAGTTAACCATCATCTCGGGGGAGCAAGATGCGCTAGTCTCCAACACCACTAACATCTAAGCACAAGAGAGAGGAGATAGAGCTAAGGATGAACTTTCCAGCCCCAAAGGGGTTCCGATGGTAGAACAGAACATGGTGGTATGAAGGGTGCAGGTGGGCATCTCTGCCCTGGAATCTTAAAGAATGAGAGAGATTTTGATGTCGATGACTCCAATGACCCCTTCTGGTTTTCTCATTTCTCCAATCATCTTGTTTAGGCTTCCAATCTGGAGAAGGCCATCGCTGATACTGAGCAGCGGGGTGACAATGCCCTGAAGGACGCCCGGGCCAAGCTGGATGAGCTGGAGGCTGCCCTGTACCAGGCCAAGGAGGAGCTGGCCCGGATGCTGCGCGAGTACCAGGAGCTCATGAGCCTGAAGTTGGCCCTGGACATGGAGATCGCCACCTACCGCAAGCTGCTGGAGGGCGAGGAGTGCAGGTGAGGGTGGGGCGTGGTGCTTTGGCATGAAATCCCCAAGGGTTTGGGAAGAACCAAAGGAGAAAACCTAACACATCCTAATCCAGAAAAGATGAGTTCTTGGGCTGTGAGGATGGCAGGTGATAGGAATAATACTAGTAATTAATAATACCTATCAAAGAATTTTTTTTTTTTTATCAAAGAGTCCCTGGGTAATGCAAAAGGTTAATGTATTCAGCTGCTAACCAAAAGGTTGGAGGTTCAAGTCCACCCAGAGATGCCTCGAAAGAAAGATCTGATGCAAAAATCAGCCATTGAAAACCCTATGAATCACAGTTCTATTGACACATGTGGGGTTGCCATCAGTTAAAATCACTCGATGCCAACTTTTTTTTTTTTAATCAAGACTCGAGTGCTTATTTCATACCACGTACTGTGCTAACTGCTTTGAGTGGATTGGTTCATGTAATCCTCATGACTTCTCAGGGTGCACCTGGGAACACTCTACTGCCCCCCCCCCCAAAAAAAAACAACAACTCATTACTATATTGGGCTTTCTTCTTCCATCTTCCTTACCTGTCCAGGTTCAATGTGAGCTTGTCAGGGGTGTCCTCCAGGTTCCCTAATGTTCTGGGGAAATGGAAGGCCGTGGTGTGTGGGCCTAACACTTGGGGAGAATGCACGTCACATATCATGCAAACTATTCTTGGGCTTGGGTGGCTGCCTGATCACTCCAAAGATTTCAGATTGCCCCCAAAGTGTCTCAGGTTCTTCTTGTGTCAAAGATCCCTAGAGTTCAGACTCCCACGTCAAGCCTGCAGGTTCAGTAGCTCTGAGGATTTGCCTCCAGGCAAAAGAGACTGTGGGTCAGATGACTGCCCTCTCTTATTTCTCTCCTTAACAGAATGTCAGGAGAATTTCCCTCCCCTGTCAGCATCTGTAAGTACTTATGGTCTTTGTCCTAAAATTATAGAATCTGGGGACTAGAGAGGACCTTAGTCACACCCTGCATCTAAGAACCCTGTATCTGGCTCTAATCTAAGAACCAGAGAGGGAAAAATCTTTGCCTAAGATCACACAGTAACCACATGCCAGAGGCACAGTCAGAAATCAGGCCTCTAGACTTCCAACCCAAGGCTTTTTCCTCCTTATCATTCTATCTGGTTCCAGGGGGTAGCAGCTAGGGAAGGCTATTGCCATAGGAGATGGGGACACAAAGGACATGTTGCAAGAAAATAATTTATAGATCTGTGTGAGGCAAGGGGAGCCAGGTATGTGAGTTGCAATCAGATTTAGGCTGGGGGATCAGAGGGGCTAGAAGAATCAGAGAAAGGGGGTCTTAGAGATCAAGCCAATAGTATTGGATCTCTGAGTTCAACAAAGAGGCTAATAGAAGGGGCAGTGGGTAAGTGTCCAGAAATACAGGTGGTTATGTTGGTCACTAGACAAAGAAACAGGTCTCTGAGATTAAATGGAGCAAGAATCAGCCAGATTGGGTATAAACTGATCAAGCCAAGGATAAGATATAGCAGGAAGTGGTCTTTGGGGCCTTTCCCCAGCGGCAGGCTGTGACCAGAGCCCCCACCCACCCAGTACTCTGAGAATTGCCTCATCTGTCCTGGGGATGGGAGGCCTCTTTTGGTTCAGCCCAGCTCTGGCTGCATGGGCACTGACTCAGGTTCTTTCCTACAGCCATCATCAGCAGCACCAGTGGCGGCTTCCGGCCCAGCTCGGTCAGCGGCGGCTATGTGGCCAACAGCACTAGCTGTATCTCTGGAGTGTGCAGCGTCCGCGGCGGGGAGGGCAGAAGTCGGGGCAGTACCAGTGATTACAAGGATACCCTGGGCAAGGGCTCCAGTCTGAGTGCCCCCTCCAAGAAAGCCAGCCGGTAGAGAGGGCCCTGTGCCCTCCTGCCACCCTGTGACCCCACTCTGGGCCCCTCACTGCCCTCTCCCCAACCCACTGTCAGCTTTGTCTACACACTGTCTGTACCCTGCCAGCCCTGCTCTTGTACATCTGGCTCTGGCCACTCCACTTCTCCCAGCCCGGGTCTCCCTGAGCCTGGACAGGGCTGGATGACTCAGTTTGTGAAATGCCTCCCTGCAAACTTATGGCATTCTCCTTGGCTGCAGTCCCCCAGCCAAGCCACCATCTTGCCTCCGGGCTTCCAGCCCTTCCTCTTCTGCCCAGCCTCTGGCTTATTCTCCAACTACTCTGCCTGGCTCCTGAGGTCTCAGACTGAGGTCATCTCATACACTGGGGCCTTTGTCCCTGTTCCTGCCTATGATAGGAGCAGGCTGTGTGTTCAAGAAAAGGAGACTGAAGGACAGACAACCAAGAGTGGCCCATTCCCCACCCCACCATGGCTCAGGCCCACAGCTGATTCAGAGTGGGACCAAGTACAAGTTAGGGTTTCTTTCTTCACTCTCCTGCCTCTAGAAGCAGAGGAGAGGAGACACTTTTCTCTTCTCTCATGTTCTTAAAGGTCTGCCCTGTTGCATCCCCAATAAACAGCACGATCTCATAGCTTGGTCTCTGAGTATTTAAAGTGTGTGCGTGTACCTCAATTCAAATGCTCATGTGAGAGTGTACCACAGACACACACAGAGAGACAAAACACACACTCACACACAACACACAGACGTGCACATGAATGCACACACAGCACAAATACGCAGAAACATGGACACTCATATACAACACACAGACACACACAGTCATGCACATGAACATTCACACACAACACAAACATGCACACACACACATGAACATTCACATACAACACAAACATACACACACAGACACATTCAATACCCAGACAGTGCACATAAACACTCACATCCAGCACAAACACACACACGAACACTCACACAGCACAAACACACACACACGAACACACACATGAATACTCACACACAGCACAAACATGCACACATACGAACACTCACACACATGAACACTCACAGCACAAACACACACGAACACTCACACAGCACAAACACACACACGAACACTCACACTCACACACAACACAAACACACATGAACACACATATGAATACTCACACACAGCACAAACATGCACACATGAGCACTCACACAGCACAAACACACACACGAACACTCACATAGCACAGACACACACTCACACTCACACAGCACAAACATGCACACACAAACACTCACACAGCACAAACACACACACTCACACTCACACACAGCACAAACACATATACACATGAACACTCACACACAACACACATACCTGAACACTCACACAGCACAAACACGGAGACACACAAACACATCACTGACTAGTACCTATAAGGGCCTGTATTTCTAGGTTCGTTTTCTATGCAGAGCAGAAAAGTAGAGACTCTAAAAACGTTCCTGGCAGTGAGGGTGGGCGTGTGCTCTCGGGAAGATGCTAGGTGGCAGGTCTTCTGGGAGGAGGGAAGTGTGGAGCTGAGTCTGGGAGAAGGGGAGGAAGAAGGGAGACAAGAAAGGAGAATCCTGGAAAGGGTGTATATACTTGATTTGTAGCTTCCAACAAAAGTGTTAACTCTGTCCAGGACAGATACGATCATGCTCCTGACAGGGACCAGGCCCTCTTTCTGGGACTAGACCTTTCCTAGTGGGGAAGTGGGGGCTTGGCATGTGTTCTACCCTTTACTCCCTGCTCAAGGCCTGGCCTAATGAGCAGCCAGAGTTGAGAACCGCTGGTCTTAGAGGGATTCTGTGGTTGGGCCCAGATCAGAGGGAAAGAACTGCCGTGGTCACAGGTGGCAGGGGTGGTGGTGCCTATCTAACGCTTTATAGTTTACAAAGCACTTCTTCACCAATATCTGACAACAACACTCTAAAATTGTTGCTATTGCCATTTTACAGATGAAAAAACCAAGGATCAGAGGCCTTGTCTATGTACAACCACCCTGGGCTGGAGGAGACCCCGAAGTAACCCTGTCTATTCCTTGTCTTTTAGGGGGCTAAAGGGAAGACAGTGGGTACAGGGCTCAGCTCTGGCTTATGAGTCAGGACAGGGGTTTGTTTTTGGCAGTGCTGCCACCTGCCTGCCTGCTCCTCCTGCCCAGCAAGTTCCAGAAGAGATCAGCCACAGGGTAAGTGAGGAAAAGGACTCAGTGCTGCAGAACATCCATGCTGCCTGGCTTCTCAAAAGGCTTTGATTTCCTCTTTTTTTAGAGAGCAAGAAGAGCCCTGGTGGCACAGTGGTTAAGACCTCAACTGCTAACCAAAAAGGTCGAATCCACCTGCTGCTCCTTGGAAACCCTATGGGGCAGTTCTATGCTGTCCTATAGGGTCATTATGAGTTGGAATTGATTAGATGGCTTTTTTTTTTTTTTTTTTAAGAGAGCAGGAACTACTCTATTTCACCAGCCAAGGAGCTGAGTCACAGAGAGGAGCAGAGGCCTTGTCTAGGGTCATCTAGGTTGTCAGGCAGAGACTGGCTTGGACCCAAACCCTGAACTTCCATGCCCTGTGCTCTTTCCAACACACAGCACTAACCTCAACATGAACAATGGACAACAGCATTAATGCAGGACTGTATTAATCTCAATGTGGGTGAGGAGAAGGTGTGCCCATGGTGGCAGGAGGATCAGGGACAGCGGGGAGAGGCCCAGGTGTCTCAGGAGTGGAGAGGATGCCCGGAACAACAGCGAGGTGGGTATTTTACAAGGTGGGCATGCAGCGGTGTGGAGGAGGAGAGTAGAGGCAGGCCACAGGAACAGGCAGTGTGAGAGGAGGGCAGGTCAGAAGCCACCTGGGGAAGCCAGAGATACACAATGTGCACTCATCAGCTCTGCTCTGAACTGTTCAGGGAAGGTCTTTCCTGCCTAAGCCTCTGGCTCCCTGAAGCCCAGGAGGAGCAGAGACTCTTGGCTGCAAGAGATGGGGAGGAATGGGGTCTCTGGAGACACCCCAGGCAGAGGAAAAGAGATTCAGGTGCACATTGTAGTCAGGATGAGGCCCTGAGTATGTGAAAGAATCTTCAGTAGGAGGGAGGAGCTGGAAGCCTAGATGGAGGGCTGTGCCAGAGACTGGCTTCCTAGTGATCATGGGCTCCATGGGGAGGGGCCGGGCTGGGTTCGCATGTGGCCCTGGGAGTTGGAGCTACACCTGAGACACTGGTCTCTCCCTGGAGAGGTCAGGGTTTTGGACACTGTCAGTTATTCATGGACTGACTTCCTCTGCTGCTAAGCCACTTTCATCTCTCACCTTCATGACCACATGCAGAAGCTGGACAATCTCACGTCCCCACCCCCCACTCACAGATGCAAGGCTCAGCCTCAGAAAGGGCAAATGACGGGTCCTGGCTCAGGCGTTCTGATTCCCAGTTCACTACCCCTTGCATTTCACTACTCTCCCAGCTAGTAGGAGGACAGGACCAACAGGGATCAGGCAGCAAAGCTCTGAATATCTTCCTCTAGCTGTAAGTGCTCCAAGAGACAACTAGTTCTAGTTCCCCAGGTAGAACTAACCATTCTTTCCCTTGCAGCCCGCACTGTGCCTTAGAGAATATCTGTTGCATGAATTCCTCACTGTGTCCCTTACAATAACAGACCCTTCTTCAACTTTAAATGTCCAGCACTAGAATCAGCTGAACAGCTCCATTGCGCAGGGATGGTTTGTGTAAGAGGATGCCCAGAGTGGGACTGAGGGGCAGGGCAGGGCTAGGAGCTCACCCAGAAGAGAGGGGGATGTGGTTGGCCATGATATGGAGGCGGAGAAGAGGCGAGGAGAGGCGAGGAGCGAGGGGCGAGGGGCTAGGGGCAAGGCGACATTGTTCACTGCAGAGTCCCTGTCCTCAAATGCAGATAGTGGAGGCCTGAGATGCTTGACAAGTGTCCCTGAGAGCCCATCTCTGCTTTCCACTCCACCTTACTATTCCTTTCCATCAGTCTCCCAATACTAGTGGCCAGAGCCTGAATCATTTGCACCCTTGTCTTCCCAGCCTGTGCCTGGCACACAGTTTTCACTCGGTACAAGCTGGTGGAATAACTTCCCCTCCCCACAGGGCTCTGGACTCCAGGCTACCCCTGTGGATAGCAATGGACTTTGGCCCTGGTTTCATCCAGCTGGAGGGTACAGAACCAGGCCAGACCAGACAGAGTGGCCCAGGTGGTCGACTGCCATGTGCTAAAACAACCAAAGAAACCCATTGCCATCGAGAGGATTCTGACTCATAGTGACCCTTTAGGACAGAGTAGAACTGCCCCATAGAGTTTGCATGGAGTGGCTGGTGGATTCGAACTGTTGAACTTTTGGTTAGCAGCTGAGTTCTTTAACCACTGCACCACCAGGCTGAAGGCCAAATTGGCCTTAGACTAGGCTGGAGACTGGCATCCTCAGGACATCTCTGGAGGGCCAGGAGAGCAGAAGGGGTTCCATATGGCACCTTAGGATCCTGCCAAGGTGGCCGAGGACCTCCCTGCCATACCCGCCATTCAGCTTCTTTTCTCCATGTGTGAAGTATCAGCCCCATGGCCCTTCTCTACACTTCAGGCCACCCAAAGTACCTGGTCGGGGCTCAAGGGTAGGGAATGGAAACTTATGCTCATGGAGAACTTACCATGGGCCAGAATCTCCCTAGGCAGGCCACCTGTGTCATCTCTCTGAGGTGGGCGTTATTATTCCTAAAACAGAGGCAGCATACTCAATCCGGGACTGCAGAACCAGGAGATGGCAGAGCCAAGATTCGGTGAGGTCTGTCTCTCCAAAGCCCACACTCTTTCCACATCACCACCCTGCCTCCCGGTGTGGGAACAGTCTGCTCTGTCAACCAGCTGCTGCACCTTTCCACCCTCCCCTGACATCCTGGAGACTCACTGCCCATTTTCTATGGGAACTTCTGTCCTGTTCCACCAGCTGAACCCTGATGTCTGCAGGTTCCAGGCATGGGGCTGGGCCCTCTTTTTCCCTGCTGATTGCCGTGTAAGCTACCCCTGGTTTCTCTACTGCAGGCCAGCTACAGAAGCTGTGGCCCATCATGACCTGTAAGCCATGGAGGCTGATCCCCCCAGTGGTTGGGAGGGGGTGGGTAGGGAGACAGGGCAGCACCTAGATCCCAGCCCACTTTTCTCTCCCATGAAGACCTGGTCTGCTGTGACGAGGGCAGCCCAGAACCAGGAGAGAGGGAGGCTGTGGGGAGGTGGTGATGGGCTGGGGAGTGGAGCCAGCATAGGGTGGATGGGAGTGACTCTTGGAGGGAGAAGGGTTGAAGCAGGTTGAGGGGCAGTTTACCCTGCAAAGCTGACTGGGCCCTGGCAGCAAAAAACATCAAAGTGAAACCCTAGACCATCAAGAAGAATCTGGAAAAGCAGGAAAGAGATGACCGCAGCCAAGTGAGTGGGCTCTTTTGAGCACTGTCCTTTCTTCAGACATCGGTGTGGTAGCCAGCTAGAGACGACCACCACCTCAGCAACCACTCCTAACAGAGTCATCCCCTCTTCTCTTGAGCACTTTCTTAGCAGACGCCAGAGTTTGTACTTCTCACAACCTTGCCACCCCTCCAGCTGCCTGGGACATTTACTCCCTATCACTCATGCCCCACACTTCCCAGCAGTGAAGACTGCTTCTTATCTGGCTCACTCGCCCTTGGCCTTCTCAGGGGTCCTGCAGCCTGACCTCGAGGACTGACCCTCGAAAAGGCATGCACTGAGAGAGAACTGAGCAGGCCCCAGGCACTCCAGGCCAATACAGCCGGATGTTGACAATCAAGTCAGATACCCAGGCTGTCCCGGGAGGGCCAGCCTTTTATTTTGTCAAGATGCAACACCAAAGAAGCAAGAACTGCCATCTACTACCTTCACCATTTCATAAAAGAAAGCAACAATATAACAGTCAGAAGGACACTCAGAATAAATTCAGCCCTTTAGATTAAGTGAAGTTAGCCCCAGGAAAAACTTACTGCATTGTACTTATTTTTTCTCAGTTAGCCTCAGACTAGTAAAACATGCCAACTGTGGGCCCTGTCAGCATTTATTGTGCAATCTCTTTGTACCTCAATGTCCTCGTCTAAACAATGGGAATAAAACTGCTCCATCAATTGCACAATGTTTAGAAAATCATCAAAAGGGATAGTGAAAGGGAAGCAAGCAGGAAAATAAGAGTTACGGAATGTAAGGAATGATGACAGTGACAAGGACGGTGAAGATCCTGTGGAGCCATGCTGTGGAGGGCTCAAGGGGTGGCCACTGGTCCCAGGCTCCTGGCAGGGCTGCCACTCACTGTGTCTGCTTCCTCTTTTGCAAAAATGGGGGTAATGACAGCAACCACAATAATAACAACTACTTCTTAGCATGTTGTGGTAGGTGAGACAATATACATAAAATGCTGGAAATAGTGCCAGGCCCACAGTAAGGGCTCCTTCAATGTTAGGCATGATTATTGTTATTATTAGCTACAATGATAACTACTCAGGAAACCCAGGGTAATTTTTAAGGATTCTCTGGGAACTCCAGTCTAAAATCGATCTCCCAGCAGCGGAAGGGCTTGGCTCCTCCCTTCCTCATCTGTGCCCCAGGCTGATGTATTTTCAGCCTTGTTTCTGAAACACTGCCTCCTCCAGGGAACCGATCCAGATTTTCAGGGCCCATGACTTCCTTCTCAGTCTTTCCCTGCGTAAAGGAGCTCTTACCCCTGCACTTCTTCCTGAACTGAGCCCCTGGAATCCCCCTCTAGATCTGTGCCTTGCTCCTGACGTGCACATGTGGTTAAGAGTTTGTGGTTCACTTTGAACAGCAACGCTGGTTTCCCCTTTAAATGTCCCCACCCATTCCTGGTCTCAGTCAATGTGTCCATCTCATCCTGGTGGTGTCTGATGGGCAGAGCCTGAGTGGTGAAATGGTTTCTTGCACAGTGTTTAGGGCAGAGCAGCTACAAGCTGAATTAGTTGTTTTCAATGATGCTGGGTACAAGACACCCTGGTGGTGCAGTGGTTAAGTGTTCAGCTGCTAGCCCTAAGGTCAGGAGTTCAAATCCATCAGCTGCTCCTTGGAAACCCTATGGAGCAGCTCCACTCTGTCCTATAGGGTAACTATGAGTCGGAAACACTCGATGGTAATGGGTTTTGTTTTTTTTTTTTTTGGTTTGGGTACAAGAAACCTACAGACCTCTGTGCCCAGTGTTCTGAACACTATATGTGTAATTGTAAATGTTCTAGTAGCCTCATTAATTTTGTATATATTGAGTCCTGATTGTTCCTGCTGTGAATAAATCTTTGATGGTCTTGGAAACCAGTCAAGTCAGGAGATGTATATAAATATATACACACACAAAAAAATTATCATTTCAACATGTAATCAATATTAAAAAACTAATGATACATTTTACAGTCTTTTTTCATACCAAGTCTTCAAAATCCAGTGTGTATTTTGCATTTGCAGACTTCCTTCTCTGTGGCCCTCAGCCATCCCTCTGTCTCTTTGCAGACCTGCCTTTGTTGGGCTGGGAATGACCAGGAGGCAGGCCTCAGGCTGAGTTGCCACCTGACATCCCCAAGGACCAGCTGTGCTGGCAGGCACCACCAAAGCCAGTTTGCTGCAGAGAGGGTCTCAGGGTGAAAGAAGGCAGGCCAGCTTGGGCAACAGGCCAAGGCAAGGAAGGGAATGGCACAGTGATTGACTATCCAGACAGGGTGTCCAGAAACTTGGAATGGGAGCCATGGATGGTGAGAGGAGAACAGATGGAAAAAGGTGTCCTGAGTCAGAAAAGGGGGGGGGCCTGGGAGAGGAGGGCTGAGGAAACTGTAGTCCATATCTCTGAGGCCCTGACCACCAGGAAGGGAAGGATGGGGAGGCCTGTCAAAGCCACAAAGGGCAGGCCTGGGGAGTGGTAGCAAGAGAGTCGGAGACAATGGCGTGCTGGAGAATGTTTAATAGTCAGCTCCTCCTGGATGGTGCAAGAGGTTTTCAATCAGCTGCTAACCTAATGGCTGGCAGTTCAAATCCACCCAGCAGCACCATGGAAGAAAGGCCTGGTGACCTGCTTCTATAAAGACTACAGCCAAGAAAACCCTATGGAGCAGTTTTATTCTGTAACACATGGGGTCATCATGAGTCAGGGGCCAACTTCATGACAGCTAACAACAACAATGTATACAAACACACACATACATGTACATCTATCTATATATATACACACACACATTTATATATGAGGAGCCATGGTAGCACAATAGTTAAGCATTCAGTTGCTAACCAAAAGTTTGGCAGTTCAAACTCATCTAGCAGCTGAGTGGAAGAAAAACCTGGTGCTCTGCTGCCGTAAATATTACAGCCGAGAAAACCCTACGGGACGGCTCTACCCCAACACATGGGATTGCTATGAGTCCAAAATTAACTTGATGGAAACTAATAACAGCATATTTATATATAATTTTATTATAAGTTTTTAAATAAGTTTTATTGATATAAAGGCTATGCAGCACACAATTTACAAATAATGATAAAATATACAAGACTATTGTAAACTCTATATAGCCAACTGATTCTCACAAAATGCTTTCAACTGATGTTTGCCAAACTTTTATATCCATAGGCTAAAAAGCCTAAGGGGGGTGGGAATACTGAAAATACCAGACAAAACAATTATCTTACATTAGCCTCTGAGAAAGGGTCTAGGTGTTGAGTGTGCTGGCCTCGCATCTGCTGTTGTTGGGTGTACTGCAGCAGCGTCTGCTCTGCCTTCCACTCCTTAGCCCACACCTGAAGTATCAAGCAGAATGCAGTCAGCAGGCTCTCTGCTGTCTGAAAGAGCCCCAGGCACCTCCAGGCATCCTAGGCAGCCCCCATCAACACACTGAGCAAAAGACCTCACTTCTGGAACGTGTCCAGGCCCGTGAGGCAAGAGCTGGTGGAGTCACGTTTGTTCCTACTGAGAGGTCCATGCTTTGAGTCCCCAGCAGAGTGACCTGGTAGGTCAGGCTCAAATATATGTGTTCTTGGATTCCTGAGTTCCACGTCAGAATGTGGCCCATGGAGAGGACTCCCAGCTCCAAGCCTGCGGCCTGCTCTCTTTCTCTTCCCACCCCTGGCTCTATGCCCCCAGAGGGCCTTATGAACACCGCAGCCTACACACCCAAGCTCCGACCATACCTGAAGACAGCCTAGAGATGTACCCACCAGGAAGACTGTTGCTTCTCTGTAGGATGGACCAGAGGAAGAGGTCTTCCCAGGCCTGAGTGAGGGCTTGGGGTTACTGGGGAGGGAATTCTGGGGTCTTAGTGACCTAAGCTGGTCTAGAAGGGAGAGTGTGGGCTCCAGATGAGCATATCCCCCTGCCCTACAGGCTCCTTGCTCTGTGGGAAGAGAGAAACCGGAAGGAGCTAGAGTAGGACCCACCAAGGAGGAGTCCAAGGCAAGGGTCCCACTTGACTAAGTGTAAGGGTGCTCTTGGATACAGGACCCACATTCAGGACACCAACCAGAGCAGAACTAGGTATCCAGGTCCAGCTCTGGGTGTCAAAGGGAAAGAGAAGGCTCTGAGTCCATAGAGGAAATGGGGGTAAGAAATAAGTGCAGAGAAATGTTACAGGTAGGACTTCCCATGTGCCAGGCCCTGGGCTAGGTTCTTTAAGCGTATTTCCTTATTCAGCCTTCATCAACAAACCTATTAGCACTCCATGTGCTTAAGGTCCCCAGCTGAAGAGGACACCACATTCTCTCCTTCCCTGATGGTGACAAAGCATGTTGGAGAGGCGAAAGGTGATCTTACTCTCTCCCTCTTGCATCTCAGATTTAGCACCCGAAGGAAGATACAGAGTCAAGCTGTGAAGGCTGGCCAGGGCCTCCTCTAACAGTGAGGGCCCTAGGGCTTCCAGGGAAGCTAGGGACTGTGTGTGGGGCCAATGGGAAGGATCTGGTAGGCTAGAGTGAGCACTGTGGACCGGGCAGAACCTGCCAGACACAGTCAGGCAAGCACAGGGCCCAATGCCAATGTGACCAATTCTGTTTGCTGGGGGTAGATGAATGAGTACTTGGAGAGTGCTGTTGGTGTTAGTTGACATTGAGATGACCAAAGGGCACATTGCATTGGGCAAATCTGCTACGAAAGACCCCTTTAAAGTGTTAAAAAGCAAAGATGTCACCTTGAAGACTAAGGTATTCCTGACCGAAGCCATGGTGTTTTCAATTGCCTCATATGAGTGCAAAAGCTGGGTGATGAATAAGGAAGATCAAAGAGCTGATGCCTTTGAATTGAGGTGCTGGAGGAGAATATTGAATATATCATAAACTGCCAAAAGAACGAGCATTTCTGTCTTGGAAGAAGTACATCCAGAATGCTCCTCAGAAGTAAATATGGCGAGATTATGTCTCACATACTTTGGACATGGTCATGGGTTGAATTGTGTCCCCCAAATACATCTGTTAACTTGGTTAGGTCATAATTCTCAGTATTGTATGATTGTCTGCCATTTTGTCATCTGATGTGATTTCCCTATGTGTTGTAAATCCTATCACTATGATGTAATGAGATGGATTAGTGGCAGTTATATTGATGAGACCTACAAGATTAGATAGTGTCTTAAGACAACCTCTTTTGAGATATAAAAGATAGAAGCAGGTAGAGAGACAGGGGGACCTCATGCCACCAAGAAAGCAGCACTGGGAGCAGAGTGCGCCCTTTGGACCCAAGGTTCCTGTGCAGATAGGTTCCTAGTCCAAGGGAAGATTGATGAGAAGGACCTTCCTCCAGAGCCAACAGAGAGAGAAAGCCTTACCCTGGAGCTGAAGCCCTGAATTTGGACTTCTAACCTGCTAGACTGTGAGAGGATAAATTTCTCTCATCCACTTGTGGTATTTCTGTTATAGAAGCACTAGATGACCAAGAAAGGCATGTTATCAGGAGGGACCAGTCCCTAGAGAAGGACATCATGCTTGGTAAAGTGAGGAGGTCAGCAAAAAAGAGGAAGAACCTCAACAAGATGGATTGACACAGTGGCTGCAACAATGGGCTCCAGCATAACAATGATTGTGAAGATGGCACAGGACTGGGCAGTTTTTTGTTCTATTGTACATAGGGTCACTATGAGTCAGAACAGACTTGATGGCACCTAACAAAAACAACAATTGAGATGTTAGTTTCCTGTACTATCTTCATGATTGTCGGTACGTTTAAGTCCGTAGTTGTAGACACTGTGTATTTTGAGCAGCTTCTAACCTAGGGAACTCATCTCCCAGCACTATATCAAACAGTGTCCCATTGTAATCCATAAGGTTTTCGTTGGCTAATTTTCAGAAGTAGATTGCCAGGCCTTTCTTCCTAGTTTTAGTCGAAGCTCCACTGAAATGTGGGTGACCCTGATAATATTTGAAATACTGATGGCATAACTTGAGTATCATAGCAACATGCAAGCCACCACAGTGTGGTGAACAGGCAGGCAGGGAGAGTGCAGGCTCTGTGAAACCTGAGGGAAGGTGCTCCTTTCCTCAGCCAAGGAAATTTTTGGATGCAGACCCTGCCTCAGACATCTCAGATTCTTGTCCCTGGGAAGCAACTGCAACCTTGACCTGAGTAGTCAGAATGAAGGGTGTGGCCAACCTGCTGCCAGCCTAAGGCTGAGCTTAAATTCTGGTCCCAGACCAAGGCAGGTAATTGATGGTGCTGGAGGCCTTTGGAGGCTCCCGCCTAACTGAATCATGAGGTGGGGCCCAATTTAGTAATCTGAACCTGCTTTTGGGAGCTAGAACATCCACGCTGGATTGGTTTCCTGGGGTAGAAAACCCAAGATATCACTTATGCTGTACCTTCCATTTCCATCAGGGGTTCTTCCCTTCCAGTGGGAGAAGTGTAGCCCCACCATGCTCATTTTCCTGGAGGGATGTGGAGAGGAAGTAGCCGTGGGAATCTCAAAAGTGCTCAGGGTGAAGGGGAGGACAGAATTCCTGAGCAGCCCAAAGCTATTTTCAGGTGAAAGACTCTGTCTTCAACTTTTGCTCCCAGCTGAGCTCATTATAATATAAACACATTAGGCATGCCCCTATTCTTCTCAAGGAGAAGAACCTCTGTCAAAACACTAACACAAAAGGCGCTCTTTCCTCTCTGCCAGCCAAGGGGGCCATGGGAAGATGGACAGAGCCCATTCTGTTCAGGGATGAACCTCTGCCTGTCTGGGGAAAGGGTGGGACTGGTTTCCACTACCTACCCCCAAGGAGCTGGTCCACTGGGAAATATCTCCATTTGTCCACAAGACCATTGTCCTCAGGGAGCCACCAATCGTGGGGTGACAGTCCAGGACAAACACATTCTTCACCAACTGGCACTGCCACTTTGCCTTTCCCAAACCTGTACCTGTGAGTAGGCAATGGGGAGAGACCCCAATGCGGACAAAGGCAACAATGGGCAAAGTCAGTTGCCCAGAAAAACAAGGCTATTGAGCTAAGAGACCAATCCCCTCAAGAAACCAGGACGAATTCTGGTAGCATGCTCTTCATCACAGAGGATAGGCCCACCTCAAGAGACAAGGTCCCAGAGTCAAACCAGCTAGGTGGCATTGGGGCTGTTTACAGGCTCAGTTCGTCTCCCCTCAGCTGGTGCATGAGCAGCTGAGCATGTCGATCAGCTGTCACTGCTTCTGCTAACTCTGAGTGGGGCAGAAGAATGTGGAAGGGTAGTAAGGGAAAGGGCAGTGCTGAAGAACGTGGGCCCAGAGGCCCAGTCCATGGCAAGCTCTCAATATGAGAATGGTGGACAAAAGCCCCAAATGAATACAGACTCTGGGGCAGAAAAATATAGACCTTCAGCAGAAAGTCTCCAGTGGCTGGTGAATGTAACCTGCTCACTGTTGTTCCATAGACCTGGTCCAGGGCCTGGAGGTACAAAATGGAGCTTAACGAGTGTCTGTGTAGTGGGCATGTTAATGAGATAAAAGACGATCATCCTCAGGAGGGCAGCTTTTTGGAAAGGAGCTGTGAGGGGCAGAATTCAGGAGGAAGGAGAGGATTCAGAGGCAAATATCTTTGGAGGACCATTATTCTGCCTAGAATAGATGGTAAGGTAGGAGGAATGGTGAGAAGGGGGGACACAGAAGAATGAGGAGTTGAGTAGAAGGCCAAAAAGAAGCTAGTGTGTGTTCTTGATCAAAGGAGAGCCAAGCCTCACTGAGGGACTGAGGATAACCTCTGTTCTCAGGGTTAGTGTGAGATCATTTTCCAGACTCAGAACAATGGAGCCATGTTATATCTGAGGTCTTGCAGACCATAACGTGTTATTGTTCTCTGTTGAGGGCAGTGTGCCAACCTGCAGGAGGCCATTGCTGATGCCAGAGTGAGGGGGCCCAGCCCTCAGGGATGCCCAGGTCAGCTGGCTGCTGGAGGCTTCCCAAGAGGGTTGGAAGGTCATGACACTCTGGCTGTAAGACATCAAGATCCATTGAGTATCTCCAGAGCCCTGGACAATAAGGCTGTCCCTTTCAGGGAGTCCTGAGGCATGAGGAGGCCAATGGGTGGGGCAGACTCAGAAACCAGTTGGGACTTCTGGGTGGCTAAGGAGGGAGGCAAGGCATGGCGGGGGTGGGGGGAGGGTCATCATGAATAAGAGCTTTTGTTCACTCCCTGGCACATACCCTGCCTAGGAAGGCTAATGGGTAAGTGGAGAGCACTTGAGCCTAATAGATCTAGAGAGTTGGGAAGTTCCATCTTGCAGAAGGCACTGTGGTGTTGATGACTCCAGTAGTGACTACATGGGTAGAGCTTGGGGCTTAAGGGTGGCAATCTAGTTAGAAGGAGGCAGCGGTCTGGCAGACTTGTCTCAAAACTGGTGTGCAGAAAAGCACACAGGTTTTGTTCAGGTGGTATGTTTATTTGAGGTGGCTTTGGTGTGTGGGGCTGCTGATGGAGACTACGGGGGTGCTGGGCTCCTCAAGATCCCCTTGGCACCTCTACTGTATTCTGGTTGACAGTATAGATTCTTGGAGAAGCCAGACCTGGGGTCAAGTTACACCCTTGACACTTACTAGCTGTGTGATCTTAGGATGATAATAGCGATTATTTCCTGTGGATAAAGTGAGTAGTAAATAACACAGTGCACAGAAAGTCTTAGCACAAGGTCAAGCACTTAGTAAGGACTCAATAGCCATTCATTTCCAGAAAGGCTAAAGGAAATCAGGCCCAGTGTCGCCAAAAGAAGTGAAGTTACATATCTGAATGAAATGGGGCTAATTACTTTTCTGAGTGGGGTAGCCTTACGAAAAGAACTGGTCTAATGCCTACGAGGACACTGGATAGCTTGGGCCATTCCAAAGGATCAAAAATGCCAAATAACCCTCAATGTCATCCCATTCCACCTCCTCTTGCCCGTAGCCTCTACTCATCCTGTGGGTCTGTCTGGGTGTCTTGGCCATAGGTGGTTGTGGGGTTGGGAAAATGAGGAATAGAACAAATATCTGAGGCCTGAACCAAAACATCAGACCACATCCAGAGGTGTTGGGTGTCAGGGGAATTAGTTGTCAGACACATCCCAGCCATCTGGAAGAGACTGCCCCAGAAGGCATCTGGTCCTCTTCCCCATGTCTGGTGCCAGAGAAGCGGAGAGATGAGTGATAGTAGGTGACCCCAAGGGTTGTTGTAGAGGATGACTCCGACCCACTGAAGTCTTGCCCCAGTGTCCCAGCTGTCCCACTCAGGGTTCTGGCAGTCCAGAGGGGGGTCTTCCTAAGGGTCCATCCTCTTGTCTCTACTCAGGGATAGCGCTTCTTCTCCTTCAGGGGAGCTGGGGAATGATGAGATACACTGACTGGCTGAGTGGCGTGTAAGGCCCTCTGCATTTTCTGCCCTCCCAGGCTGCCTGGAGACCAGAACCTCCACTGAAATGATTCTCATCAAAGTCAAGTCATGGTCATGGGCCAATAACCACAGCATCAGCGATGATGGAGACAAAGGCTCTTGGAACCATATTGGCTTGGGTTCATATCTATACTCTGTCACTTACTAGGTGGGTGACCTTGAGTTAACCGTTTAACCTCTCTGGGCCTCAGTTTTCTCATCTACAAAATGGGGATATTAATAGATCCACATCATGACTTTGTGAGGATTAAATGAAATAACATATCCAGAACCATGCTTGGAGCATAGTTGGTGCTATGTAAGTGTGGCTATTGTTATTATCATCAGTCATTTCACAAAGCACATACCGGGCACTGACCCATTCCACATTTTGAGCTGTTTTGGAATTGTGAAAGGTCCAGAGTTTCAGAGAGAGACCCAATTTAGCAATTGTTCCTCCCATTTGGAAGAGACTCCTTGAGGAGGCATCTGGGTCTAAGCTTCAGGTCTGTACCAGGAAAGCCAAGACACAGAGAGAGAAAAAGCCAGCACCCAGCAGGGCCAGCTACTCCCACTGGCGTTAAAGCAGGGTAGTGGGTGGGCATTGGGCTGGGTGTGAATAGCTGGAGGGTGGAGCTGAGGCTGAAGGGCCATGAGAACCCAGGGACTTGTGAATGGAACAAGAGAGGATGGGCACCTTTGACAACTATCTCAGAGGACATGGGTTTGACTAGGGTGCCAGCTGAGAGCATGGACTCTGAGCCCAAGTAAGATGGAGTCAT
The DNA here is from genome assembly GCF_030014295.1 of Loxodonta africana. Taxonomy (NCBI): domain Eukaryota; kingdom Metazoa; phylum Chordata; class Mammalia; order Proboscidea; family Elephantidae; genus Loxodonta; species Loxodonta africana. Next base: position 89,421,700 of record NC_087345.1, read on the forward strand.
ATGTGGATTCTCATTCATTATGGAGGTGAGAAGGAGCAGGGGTTGGGGAAAGGGGCAGCACAGAAAGGGGTTTCCATCATTCCATTTCTTTCTTTCATCTGTGGTCAGTGTCCACAGAATAGTGGGACCTTTGGCGGCCTGGCTTGGGCAACCACTTTGGGGGGAAGATCCTCAGTGTTGGCTTTGGCTCAGAGGCCAGGTTCCTCCTGGGAAGACCCAGGTCAGTGCCAAAAGTTCCCAGGGCTCTAGATAGGGGAGAGGTGAGAGGTAGAAAAATCACCATCGCCCATGAAAGCCACCCGTCAGCCCCCTTAATACACACAGACCTCTCTCACAGTGGTCTTCTGGAATTGGTTCTCTAAAAGGTAACCTGGTCATGCAACCTTGGAGGGGCAGATACATGGGCTCTTGCTCTGGCCCAGGTGAGGCAGCACAGGTAATGGAAGTACGTCGTGGAACAGGAATAAGGTGCTAGTCTGGCTCTGACGCTACCATGCTGAGGGATTTGGGGTTAAGTTCTGCACCTTTCAGAACTTCCATCTCCCCCTCTATGAGTGGATCACTGGGGGTCATCTGGGCATGGCTAGAAGGGAGTACGGAGGAGTCAGAGTCAGAAGATTTCCACGGGAAAGTCTGGCCAAGGCTCACCTTAGATGGCCTATGGGGACTGAGTTTTTCCTGAAACCAAGTCAGGTGAGATCCTCCAACCACCTTTGCACACCCACTCCCAATACTAGTAAAGAGTATGGGTTGCTCTCATGGGCCTGGTAAGGAGGTCCAGGGAGGAGACCCAGCCCTGACCTCAGGCCCAGAGTCTGAGGGAGGAAATGGGGAATGACAGAGAGACACAGGACCAAGGTCAAGAAGTGACCCTGTGTCTCCCCATGGGTCTGAGCTCTGCGAGGGGGGAGCAGTGTCCGCCTATCTGTCTCTCTCCCCTCACCCCAGCAGACCAGTGCATAGCCCATCACAAGTGCTCAGAACATGGAAGAAATGACTGAATGACTGGTACGCCTGTTTCTGTATTCTTTTCTCAGTTGCTTTTGACATTGAGCTTCTCTTGAAAAAAAGCCTTAATCTGTTTTCACTAACCCTTAACAGTGATTACTGGTCCAAGTGGACAGTAAGCAAGGCCAGTGGTCATGTGTCTACGGGGTCTGAAGACAGGGTCTATGAAAGTGCTCAGAGGGTGGGGTGGGGCAGGTAAGGTGCCCCTTGGCTTTGAGGACTGTCCAACTCCAAGTGTATTTCCTCTGGGAGAGGTAACCATTCCAGCCTCAATAATGCCCTTAACTTTCTTTCTTCCCCATCACATTACCACTGTCTCTACTGACACCACACATGATTGGTGCTCACCCATAACCAAAGGGAAAGTCAGACTGAAACAAGACTCTCTGTTCCCTTGTCCCTTGCCCAACCATTCTCAGGACTAGGAAGCTGGGAGCCAAGCAGGATCTCTGAGAGAGGGCAGCTCCAGTTTCTATCTGTCTTGGGTGAGCCTTTCCACTCCCAGTTAGCTACTGCAGAGGGAATAGAAAGGACCAGGGAGAAAAGGAGCATGGGCAGGTTAAGAATGAACCAAAGTTTGCCTCTGTTCCCCTAATCCCATTTAGGATACAAGCCTGGCATAAATCAATCACATCCCAGCCTCTCCATCGTTGAGAAAGGCTGCAAATTCCCAGAGCACTAGGCACTCTCATAGCCACATGTAAGGACCAAAGCAATGCAAGGAGAAAGGTAAAAGCCCATGTTTCTTTGTTCATTATTTCAGGTCTATATGCAAAGTTCATAGCACAGTACCCAGCACGTGGTACACGCTATAGGTGTTTATTAAAGAAATACCTCCCTCTACGAGAAAGCAAAGCACAGGCGTTTTGCTGTATATCCTTTTTTTAGTCCCTCTGACTAATTAAAGTATTTGTTGATTTCTAGCCCATAGTTTCAATCAGCCGAGGGGGATTTTCAAAGGCTTTAGTATGCCACTGGCAAAACACCCTTCCAAGGAGGGAAGAACATTCCCCAGACTTGCAGGGACCTGCTGGAGGGATGCTGAGAGCTCTTTCTGCAGCACTGGCCTCGCAAGTGCCAATCTCCTGCTCAGCCCCAGGGATGGGGGCCAAGGCTGTTCCTGCAGCCCCGTGCATGTCTGCCCCACCCATCCTGCCTAACCCCCAGCCGGCTCAAAACAGAAATGCCAGCTTGTATGGTCCCTTCCAAAGAGCTCGGGCCCCTTGCCTTCCACACATGTAGACAGTGTTTGTCTCTCTGCACCCATGGGGAAAGTTGTGCAGTGAGTGGATGAGCAGTGTGTCCAGGGCCCCAGAATAATTCAAGGGCTGGATTGGAACCAAGACATGGTCCAGTGTGGGGCCATGAGCTTTTCAACCTATGCTGTGACCCACAATTTCCATAAAGCCCTTGCACCAGAAAACTCAACCCCAGTGGATCGGAGCCCACTTGTGATCCCAATAATGACAGCAGGCAAATGTCTCCAAAGTCCACCTGAGCCAAAGCAATAGTGACTTTACTTCTGGACGTTTGCATTTCTGTCCAGGCTAGCATTCGGACTTGGGGTCTGAAAGTCTTAGAGAGGCTGGGTTCGATTCCCAACCCTGGGGGAATGGTGATGCATCCAGCTTCCCTGGTCCACAGAGAGACCAATCCCCTTTGTGCCTCTGCAACCCTGAGAATCCCACTGAGAGCAAAGCAGGGACCCAGAGTTAGGGTGGGAGCAGGATTCCCTTTGGCTCTCGGTGGAGGCAGGAAAATTCTTCTCTCCAGTCCTCCCTGAGGCCAGGGCTTTGTGAAGGGTTGTCTGGGGCTGGCTCAGTGCTCCATTTGCCCTTCCCCAACCTGCTGAATCTGGCGCAGGACTCCCAGGTGGGGCTGCCAGGCATGGCCCAATGATAGGTTGACTCATTCCTCAACTATTGCTTCCCTGCTTTCTGCGCTGAACGTGTTATGGGATGGAAGGTCTGCAAAGACAAGGGTACTTCAGCTTTCTCTCCTGGGTGGGGAACTGGGGGCTGGGGCAGGGCCTGGGGGCTGCTGTGGCTGTGAGCTTCTGTAAGTATGAAAAGTCCCAGAGCAACTAGTGGGCTCAGGTGCAGAGGACTCTCAGGGCCAGGGAGTACAAGAGGAATGGAGGGGAGGCCAGGAAATGGAAAGTCATGAGCTCTGTCCTCAGAGAGTGCCCAGGCTGGAGGAGAGGGAGACCCCCCTCTGGACAGGGACCCAGAGACAAAGGGGTGGACAGGACCCTTGGCCTCAGCATGGGCCTCACACAAAGACCTGGAAAGAAGTGGAGGGACATGACCTTCTGTCTGTCAATTCAAAAACTGTGTGCTGAGCACCCCCAGTGTGCAATGCTGGGCTGGGGACATGGGACACAAGGTGAGCTGCAGTGCTCCCCGACCTTGAAGATACCTGAGGCACCGTGAGACCTAGAGGGTGTGTGCAAAACCAGATCTGTGTCCTAATAAAGACATACAGATGGCAGTGGCAGGTCTGAGGAGAGAGCCTCAGGTACTGCTGAGTTTGTCTGATCCTTGCCCTGAGGACACTTGGACAAATACTACTCCCTGCCTGGTGTCTGTAAAGGGCTTCCCTATTTACACTGTGCTGCCCATATTCTATGTCCTCTGTACACCCTGTGAGACAGGCCACAACAGTCCTCTGGTTGCTCCCACTTCTCTGGTAGGGAGCCCAGAAGGGCCAGCCACTAGACACCACGTAGCCCTCCCCCCATTTTTTGCTGATGGGGAGAAAGATGCCCAGAGAACTAAGGAACATGTCCTACCAAGTCTCAGTAATCCCTCTGTGGAGTGCCCAGCAAAAAGGCTGCTCAGTGTAATCCCTCTCTTCCTGCCACAGTGAGATTCCAGGCTGGGGTGGGACTCTCCCACAAGGCATGGTGCTGGTGCCTGGTTTCTTGTGGGGCTCATCGCCATTATTTACAGGGCCCAGGCCTGGCATCAGGGAGGGGTTGCCCTGCCGGCTTGGGGGAGGATTCCCACGAAGCTCGGACAGAGGAGTGCAGCTTTCCCCCATGAGTAAGGCACCCAAACACTGTCTGCCACAGTTACCTGTCACGCACACGCCTTTTGTCCCTGGCATCTGAGTCCCGAGCTTGGCAAATTGCAGTGATTTTCACACTGGCCAGAATGCATTCCTGCTCCTTCCACAACACGGCTGGGAGGAGGGTAAATGGGGAGAAGAGAATGTCCCAGTGTCCCCCGAGGGGTGGGGCTCCCTGCAAGGGCAGTGGGGACTGCACCCAGGAGCCTGTGTGTGTGTGGGAGGAGGGCGCCCTGAGGGTGATCTCTCAGTGGAGCGGGAGGACTCATGCTAGATGCCCCCAGACATTTGTTTCAAGCTTGGTCTATCCTATCAGGGTTGAGAATCCCTAATATGTCTCAGGCCCCCCAAGACACCCACATCTATTCCTGGAAAGACAATAAAGTGTGAGATTGGTGAACTCAGTAAAACCCATCTCTGAGAGTCTCAGAAGGTCTCCAGGAAAGAACCTGAGGCTCATTGCCCAAGACCTGCAATGCCAGCTCGGGCTATCGGCCTGTCGGCCTGCATTTATCTGTCAGCTGCTTTCTCAGCACAGCCCTCTGCTGAGCAATTGCCACCCCGGCTGAACCCGCTCCTCACAGAGTCACTTTCCCACAGCCTTGGCTTTTTTGTAGCTAACCGCAGGCCCTGGCTAGAGATTCCTGAGCCTGGGCTGGGTCCAGATTCCTCTACTCTTGAGAGTGAAGCCCCTCAACTTAGAGGCTTAGGACCCACCCTCACTCCACTTTCAGCCCTGGCTCAGGGTTACCCCCATAACTCATTGTGGGGCCAATGAGAGTCCTGGTGCTGTTTGGATGAGGCAGAAGAGGTGACCCACTTAGGTATCGTGCAAATTTGGTTAACGCATTCAGCTGCTAACTGAAAGTGTGAAGGCTCAAGTCCACTCAGAAGCAGCTTGGAAGAAAGGCCTGGAGATTTAGTTCCAAAAGATCACAATCATTCAAAGCCCTGTGGAGCACAGATCTGCTCTGAAACACATGGGGTCGCCACGAGTCTGTGTCGACTGAACTGCAGCTAGCTTCGGCTTAGGACAGATGCTTGCTCAAATCTAACCAGAACCTTCTCTTTTCCCTCTACTGCCACAACCCACCCAAACTAGCCCTACATAGGGGCTCTTATGGGGTCCTGTCTGAAGCCACTGTGGCAGATTGTCATGCCACAGCCTGGTCCCCCCAATTGCTCTGTCTTGTGTCTTTGGCAGGACAAGCCATGGACTGAGAATTCCATTTTCCATTCCCTTGGCCGTGAAGGAGGCTTTGGGTTGGCACTTAGGGAAAAGGCAGCAATTCCCGTTGCTTGGAACGGGACGGCTCGCCCGCCGTTATAACAGGTCGGCAGATTCTCAACACGTTACTGACAAGATTAGAAACTCCTGCAAGTATGTGTTTGCGGCGGCCTCCAGCCTGTATCAACAGATTCGATGATTCATTTCTTCCCTAGTAGAATAGCTGAGAGCCTGCTGGAACATACCGGGGGGGCAGCTCCCCCTGAAAAGAGACGCGACTGCCAGGCTGAGGCTCAGGAGTTTTTGTCAGGGGACACAGGGGATCCCTGGGTTTGCTAAGCCCCCGTAACGTCCTGTCAAAAAGCAAGCAAAATGTCAAAAGCCACAGAAAATGCTGAATTCAGAGGAGTTCTACCAGGCAGGGGGCTCATGTGGCCCCCGTTGCTATCCCCCAACCTGGAAGAGCACATGCCTGTCGTGTCTGGGCTAGGACGGTCAACACTAGCAGTGGTCCTGTGAGGGTCCCTCAGGACACTGACCAATGCTCCCTTGCTCCCTGGCATTCTCGGTCTGCTCACAGCCCCCGGCCCTGTCAGTGAAGAGACATTGCTGCTAGGGCTGCGGAAGTGCTGCCAATAGATCAGCGCTGCAAGGCAAGGTTATTCCTAAACGAGCTGAGCCTGGCAGGAAGAAAGAGTTTGCACCCCACACCACCGTGCAGGTGTGCGGTGAGCTCACAGCTGCCCCCCAGCCATGCCCAGCCCACTTACTTCATCATTCACATCTCGACAGCTCTCCAGCCCAGCCCAGCTCTGGAGGGGATAAAAGGGGCTTGCAGGTCCCAGTAACAGAGCCACCTCTGCCTCCTCCTGAGCTCTGTTCTCGCCAACACTTCCCAACTCCTTCAGCGTCCAGTACTCTTGCTCCACCAGGAACAAGCCATCATGTCTCGCCAATCGAGTGTGTCCTTCCGGAGCGGAGGCAGTCGTGCCTTCAGCACTGCCTCGGCCGTCACCCCGTCTGTCTCCCGCATCAGCTTTAGCTCCGTATCCCGGTCTGGGGGTGGTGGTGGTGGCGGCTTTGGCAGGGTCAGCCTTGGTGGGGCTGGTGGAGCAGGTGGCTACGGCACCCGGAGCCTCTACAACCTGGGGGGCTCCAAGAGGATCTCCATCAGCGCTAGCGGCGGCGGCTTGAGGAACCGATTTGGTGCAGGTGCTGGAGGCGGCTATGGCTTCGGAGGTGGAGCCGGGAGTGGATTTGGTTTTGGCGGTGGAGCTGGTGGTGGCTTTGGGCTCGGTGGTGGAGCTGGCTTTGGAGGGGGCTTTGGTGGCCCTGGCTTCCCCGTTTGCCCTCCTGGAGGCATCCAAGAGGTCACGGTCAACCAGAACCTTCTGACTCCCCTCAACCTGCAAATCGACCCCACCATCCAGCGGGTGAGGACCGAGGAGCGGGAGCAGATCAAGACCCTCAACAACAAGTTCGCCTCCTTCATTGACAAGGTGAGACAAGATCCCTTGGACAAACCATTGAGAGTCTGCAGTCAATGCCAAAGAGAGTGGGAAGAGGGAAGTTATGCCTGGCTTTATGCAAATGCCCACATAGTTTGCAGCTACGTGCTTCCATTTGTTTTTTGAACCTGGATTTTTTAAACAGACTGGGAGCTTGCCAGGGAGGGTCCGGTTTCTTCCCAATGCAGATGTGACAACATCAGGGCCCTATGATTACTGTTGGGCAGAGAGATGAATTCCAGGTCTCATGTAACGGGGACAATTGCAGAGAAAGATAGATGAGATCATTGGGCAGCAGCCTGAGTGCCTTTGTGGTCACCTCCGCACTGAGCCACCCTCTGGCCAGCCGTCCCTGATGCTATCTGTGCCCTAACGCATGTCCTGTCCCCTCTAGAAGAACAAGGCTAGGCACGTCACTCAGGACCTCCCCTCCAAGGCTCAGGACCAGGCACCCCAGATGGGAAAGTTTTAGGGGGATAGAGTGAGGTGGGAGAGAAAACTGGTCAATGAACCACTGAAACATGAAGCATAAGTTTCTCCACCTTCAAACTCTGCTCCCCTCCAGGTACGGTTCCTGGAGCAGCAGAACAAGGTCCTGGACACCAAGTGGACCCTGCTCCAAGAGCAGGGCAACAAGACCGTGAGGCAGAACCTGGAACCCTTGTTCGAGCAGTACATCAACAACCTCCGCAGGCAGCTGGACAGCGTCCTTGGGGAGAGAGGCCGCCTGGATTCGGAGCTAAGGAACATGCAGGACCTGGTGGAGGACTACAAGAACAAGTGAGTTAGGGCGGGGTTGGAGATGGAGGTGGGTGCATTGTCTTCTTGGCATCAAATGGGCTTTATAACCAGACATATCTTATGCCTGTGGGCTACAAACCTAAACCTTCCATGGGTATCTACAGTACTGTTAAAAAAAATTCCAGGTTCATGTTTAGAATGTTCCAGTCCTAGGCTCAGCCCCTCTGTCAGGCACTTAGCCAACAGCCAGAACAACAGCCCACACCCTTGGCACCACCTGGTGAAATATGCAATCATGTAACCCTTACTCTTTGAGACTTCCCTCCCCAATATGCTTAAAGGAAACAAAATGGGCCTCCCCTCAAAACAAAACAAAACAAAAACCAGGCACTGATAGCATAGCCCAGTATCGTGTTTCAAATAATTTCTTTAGTCCTTGTGAACCAGCAGCTGGGCACCTCCTTTTTTGTTTTATTTTGATGTTCTGAGAGCTGAAAAAAGTACTAGAGAAATTAACTAGAAGTAGAGTTAAGGGAGAAACAGCGTAGCTCTTCTACAGGAATATTCTCGAAGCAACTGAATTATAGCAATAATACCATGAGTATCTGGTAGGCAGTTACAGGGAAAAGAGTGCCCTAATGGGTAAGGACCCTGCCCAGGGGCTCAGGCTACCAGCGCCCCTCTCTGCCTCTGCCATGTGAGCAGGCCCTTCCCAGTGGGGGAGCAGGCTCATAGTTGACTTGGCTCAGTGAAGACCCCAGGCCGCACCTGCCCCTCCCCCTCTGACCCACACTCCCTATTCCTTTTGCCACCAGGTATGAAGATGAAATCAACAAGCGTACCACTGCTGAGAACGAGTTTGTGATGCTGAAGAAGGTGCGTGCGGGTAGGAGAGAGCCTGTAATAGCCTGTAGCTATGCTCTCTGAAGGGAGTGGTTCCTTTAAGTCAGGATGGAAATCTGATGCAATGCCAACCATCCCTGCTTCTCTAGGATGTGGATGCCGCCTACATGAACAAGGTGGAGCTAGAGGCCAAGGTCGATGCACTGATGGATGAGATCAACTTCCTGAAGCTCTTCTTTGAGGCGGTGAGGAATGTCCTCTATTCAGGACCCAGACAGATGGCCACCGGTGACACCCAGTGATTAAGGCCTTCGGGTAGCTGGGACTCCCCAAGCTTGAGTGACTTTCGCTTATTCCTAAGCTGTGGGCACAACTCTGTCTTTCCTACCCCTTTAATACTATCCGTTGCTGTTAAGTAGATTCTGACTCATAGAGACGCAAAAGGGCCACCAGGCATCCCGTTTAATGCTATTTACACTTTATTCTTTATAAGACTAATTCTGGGGGAAAAAAACTGTTAAAGCACAAAATCCTTTCAACAATCATTTTGCAGAGTGAGGCTTAGAGTGAGTTATTGGAGACATAATTATACCTTTCCTGGCTACCTTCCATTTCTCGGATACTATCCCCTCTTTTTTTCCTTCCAGCGTGACAGGCTACAGAGATAGATTCTTTTAAAATAGTTCATGACCCAAAAGGATTTGAATCTGAGAGATTACATAGTAGGAGTTTCTCAGAGTCTCAATGATTTGGGTTGTTCAATTAAGTTCTCTAATTTTGTAATGTGAGTGGTTATTTTTTTCTCAAGTTGGTACATCACATCACAATGAGAGGAATATTTGAACGGAGCTGACATTAAATACCACAGAATCCTATGACTGACTTCAAGTCTGTCTGCAGGAGCTGGCCCAGATGCAGACTCATGTCTCGGACACGTCCGTGGTGCTGTCCATGGACAACAACCGCAGCCTGGACCTGGACAGCATCATCGCCGAGGTCAAGGCCCAGTACGAGGACATTGCCAACCGCAGCCGGACAGAAGCCGAGTCCTGGTACCAGACCAAGGTGGGCGCCAGGGAGAATGTGTCTTGAGTGAGAGATGGACATGTGTCTAGGATTCTAGACCATGACATAATGTTAAGGATGGGGTCCTGAAACCTGGTGATGCCTCTTGGGATGGGTTATGGAAACAGCCATGTATACATTTCCCACATAAATCCAAGAACCTTAATGAAAATCTCACCTTGAATCTCACACCAGTGTCTCTAGGGAAGCAAAGGCACTAAAAAGAAAATTATTTAAGACCAGGTCCTTGTTGGCAAAGCCTAACCTGGCCCCAGAATCCCAGATAATTATAACATTTGCCATTTCTTTGGGATAGTGCTGTCCATGCTCATATAAGCTCAATCTTTTCTCTTTTCTGGTGGCATCAGTACGAAGAGCTGCAGCAGACAGCTGGCCGGCATGGTGACGACCTCCGCAACACCAAGCATGAAATATCCGAGATGAACCGGATGATCCAGAGGCTCAGAGCCGAGATCGACAATGTCAAGAAGCAGGTAGGATGATATTGAAAGAAAGCAAGGAAGGGGTCTGAGGTATGAAAGGGAAGCCTATTTTGTTTTGTTTAAATTTTGCATGTGTGTGTGCGTGCACACACACGTAGCTAGAACAAGTACCAGTTAGTGTCTCAGTGTTCCACCACCCCCAATGCCCAGGGCAGATGTACTGGGTTCTACCTGAGGCCCCAGATAATTTAGTCTGCTTGACCAGAATCTCAGAAAGAGGCATCCAAGGCCTTGCTGAGCCACCAGTGTCCCCATTTCTCCTCTTCCTTCCTTTCCCTCTGTAGTGTGCCAACCTGCAGAGCGCCATCGCTGATGCTGAGCAGCGTGGGGAGCTGGCCCTCAAGGATGCCAGAAACAAACTGGCAGAGCTGGAGGATGCCCTGCAGAAGGCCAAGCAGGACATGGCGCGGCTGCTGCGTGAGTACCAGGAGCTGATGAACACCAAGCTGGCCTTGGACGTTGAGATCGCCACCTACAGGAAGCTGCTGGAGGGCGAGGAGTGCAGGTGGGTAACACCTGGCAGGCATCATGAGCCCAGGATGGCCTCTCATTTGATAAAATGGAGTTTCTTCTCCACTACAGGATGTAAAATGTACACACAAGGAGCCACAATCTTATGCGTGATAATTATGCATAGGGTTTCAATCTCACACATGTGAATACAGCTGACCCCATATAATCTGGCCACACTGTTTTTTCTGGTCTCATTCCTCACCACCAGTATTCTTGGATGCTTCTTTTCTTCCAAACAACTAAGCAACTCACCAAATGTGTCCTGAACTTTGTCCATTTTCTGCTTTTGCTCATGGTTTTCTCTCAACCTCAATGCCCACGTCATACCCACCTCCAGAAGCCTTTCGTGATTACTCCAGCTGAGTTAAACTCACCTGCCTTTAGGTTCTCAAACTACTTCTTTTGTGTCAATCTTCTGACACTGACCATGGTCTACTTTCTGTTAGAAGGATTTCTGTCCATGTCAAGTTTTCTCATTCTATGAGTAGGTTCCTACAGGGCAGCACTGCATTATACATACACATATTTCCCAGAGCCACTTACTCATGCTTTCCAAGTAATGGATAGAGGGGACCGTGAATTATAATCTTCCTTCAGCAACCTGTTTCTAAGTCTTCTTCATTGGAAAGTCTTTCCACAGATCTATCTCTTGCTCTAAACAGTTTTTTAGGTAAGCAGATTCTAGTTTATGGAATGAGCTCTAAAAATGACTATGGGAGTTATCCACATAGATTTAATGCTATCTTTTTTTGAAGTTTTTAACTGTTATTTCAATTTTTCCCCTTTCAGACTGAGTGGAGAAGGAGTTGGACCAGTCAATATCTGTAAGTAACTCTTTACGATAATAATGACGATAGTATGGGGGTATATCTAGATAGCTGACATTCCTATCCCGGTATATGGTTATTTAATACACTTAGTAAGAAGCAGATGATGGAAGGGAAAGAACACAGATTGGGACGTGAAGCAATATGGTTCATGTCTTATCTTTTAAAGGTTAGGATTATAAGGATACTCTTATACTTCTTGAAATCTCACCTCCCAATTCCCCAGTACGTAGCACCATTCTTTGCTTACTACGGTTACCATCTTTCTGCTAGGGGCCTTAAGTAAATGACTCCAGTCTTCTAGGCCTCATTTGCTACTCTTTAAAGGGGGCCAGGTTTAGTGCTCTAACAACAGCAAGATCAAATAAATTGGGCATGTGGGATCAACCTAACAGACTGGTCTCACCAAGTTCTTTCACTTTTTCCTGCAGCTGTTGTCACAAACAACGTCTCCTCTTCCTACGGCGGTGGCAGTGGCTTTGGGGGTGGCTTTGGTGGAGGTCTTGGCGGAGGTCTTGGCGGAGGCCTTGGCGGAGGTCTTGGTGGAGGTCTTAGCAGCAGTCTTGGTGGAGGTGGAGGCGGGAGCTACTATTCCAGCAGCAGTGGTGTCGGCCTAGGCGGTGGACTTGGCGCCGGAGGCTCTGGCTTCAGTACAAGCAGTGGCCGAAGCCTGGGAGTGGGCTTTGGCGGTGGCGGCGGCAGCAGCTCCAGCGTCAAATTTGTCTCCACTACTTCTTCCACCCGAAAGAGCTTCAAGAGTTAAGAATCCTGCACCAAGTCACTGCTCCCAAGTGCAGCAACCTGGCCCATGGTGACTATCTCTTCTAGCTAGTTGCCCAAGCCAAAGTTTTCTCTTTTCTGGAGTGTAGTCTACTCCAATCCTACTGCAGAATCACATTCTTTGGTCTGCTAGAGTACCCAATCCCGTTTCTTGTCTCCCGTGTCACAATTTTATGTTCTGCTTCAAATCAGCCTTTAAGTCCCTACAGCATAGTCTTTGATGACAAAAGAATCTAAAGTTTTCCAGTGTCTAAACCATCAAAACAGAATCCTCATCCCATCTCCCCAGTTCTTTTTGGTTCTGACTACCTCCAGAGTCTGTTCAAATAAAATGCTTTTATAATATAAGATGTTGTGCAGAATTGTTCTTCAAGGTCTAAACCCAGTCTAGAGATCCCATGAAAGTTAATCTACCCAGGTTTGATTGGTTGGTTCTGTTGATAATTTACAAGGAGAATGGAACGACATTAAAGGAAAACTGGCCATCGTGGGCGATCCAGAGGCTCCAGGAGGCATGAGAGGAGGTTGCTAAATTCCCTACAGTGAAGGAGTCTCTGGAGGGCACTAGCAGAAGTGTTTGTTGTATCGTGATTTGGACAGTTCTAGAGCTTTTTGTTTTTTTTGGAAGGGGCCCCATTCAAGGTGAACTGATCTGTTAGGAACAGCAGAAATGGGCTCAAGTAAAAATTGTACATGAGGAATATGTTGCCTCCAGAACCCAGAAAGGCCCAAAAGGTGAGCTTGTTAAAACGTTATGAGTGCTGAGGGTCAATAGCTGTTTTTTTGACAGGGATGGAACAGCTCTTGGCTTACAAAATTTAACTGAGGTGGCGGGACTTTGCATTATGCCTGGGGCAGTGGCCCATTCTCTTTTGGGGAGCTCCTTTGTAAATATTTATATGTCCTAAACGAATGTGTCAAATGAATTTCTTCAGAGAAGAATATCATCAATGTAATGTCATGCCTGTGCTCCTGGAGAAAGTTGGATACAGTTAAGATCTTGCCTGCAAAGACTGTGTATGATAGTAAGGCTGTTGAGGTGCTCCATGAGTAACCGGGTAAAGGTGAATTATACCACTCCTGAGGTGAAGGCTAACTGTGGCCAAGAGACTGTTGAAATACGCCCTGAACAGAATATATCAGCCAAATCTATAATAGCAAAATATTTACCAGTTGTTGATTGGATGGAGTCAATAATTTCAATAACATTGGGTTTGGGGCCTTCATGGGTAGGACCATGGCATTAAGGTGATGGCAATCCACTGTAAGGCGCCATTTATTCTTTTCAAGTTTAAAAACACGTGAAATTAAGTTGTTAAAGGAAAAGCAGTGGGAATAAGCATCCCTTCTCTGAACAGGCCTTGTTTAATGGGTTTCAATTCCTGAAGTTCCTGTTTTAATTTACATTGGATCATATTAACTGTTTTAACAAGGTCAAATTTTGTCAAGCCAATTTGCAAGTGCCAAAGACTTAATTTAATTTTAATTTATTACTCATTGGGTCAGAGTGGCAATGCCCACTATGGGATATTTTAGGGGAAAAGGTTCTGTGACTACGGGGAATTTAGGAAAGGTGATAATTCCAATAATTAAGGTGAGCCATGCCTGTTTTTTCTCTATTTTATGTTCAGTAACTTCCCCCAAGATTATAGGTGGTTGTTGTTGCTAGCTAACCTCTAGATTGCCCCTGACTCAGGGTGATCCCATGCACGATGGAATAAAATGCTGGCCGGCCCTGAGCCAACCCCAAGATTGATTGACAATCAGACCATTGTGATCCATAGGGTTTTCATTGGTTGGTTTTTGGAAATATATTGCCAAGCCTGTCTTCCTACTCTACCTTAGTCTGGAAGCTCTACTGAAACCTGTTCACCACCACAGCAACATGTAAGCTTCCACTGACAGGTAGGTGGTGGCTATGCCTGAGGTGCATTGGCCGAGAATTGATCCCAGGTTCCTTACAAGAGGTAACTCGTTTAAATTTAGTGGGATCCTCAGGTATAATTGTAATTTTAGCTCCAGCATTGATTAAAGCCATGAAGGTTTGCCAATTGGTGTATTTCAGCAGATGTTAAAGTTAGTTTACAACCTATGTTGTAATGACACAAAACCAATCAGCACCCTTTTATCTTTTTGTTGCATAAATTATTTTAGTCAATTCTGGATTTCCAGTTGGGTCAAACTGTGGATCTCTGTTTCAGTTTTTTTGTTTGTTTGTTTCTTCCCCCATGTGTTCAGGTTCCTTCCTTCCTTCCTTTCCTCCCTCCCTCCCTTCTTTCCTTCCTTCTTTCTTCCCTCCCTCTGTCCCTTTCTCCCTGCCTCTCTGTCTCTTTTTCTATTTCTCTGAGTGAATATCCTTGGAGGGGATTTCTCTTTACCTTCCTCATGTTTATAAGTTTCTTCCTCCAAAACAAAAAAAAACCCAAACCCTTTGCAGTCAAGTCGATTCTGACTCTTAGAGAACCTGTAGGACATAGTAGAACTGCCCCATAGGTTTCCAAAAAGCAGCTGGTGAATTCCAGCCCCGAGTTTTTGGTGAGCGCTTCAGATCAGTATTGTCAGGGCTTGAGACCTCCTCCATAGAAATAGTTGAATTAATCCCTATAACCTTGAGGATCAGAATCTTTTTCAGTGACAGAGGCATAGGCAGCAGCAGCAGTAACAAAAGCATGCACATATACCAAGAGGATATGAAAGGGTTTATGACTCATGTAATAAGGCTTTTTGGAAAGAGCAGGGGAGGCCTCCCAAGGTGGTCCAAAAACAGCTTGAGAAAGCAGGGAAAGAAGACTGGTTTGGAGTTTTTATGATTTTTAGGAGGTGGAGCCAGTCTGAGGGTTCTTGCACATGGTTTAAATTTTGAATGTCGAAGTACTCAGGCTTTCTTATCAGCTCTCCCAGATGTGGGCAGAAGAGGAAGAGCAGGGTTGGGGCTTACAAGCTGTCAGCATCCAAACATCACTACAGTGTGGTTTATCAATCAAAATATTAATCATGTAACGTGCAACATTAATAGAAAATAGAAAAAATGTATAGGAATCAGATGATCATCTTGAGAGATACAGGAAAAGCATTTTAACACTCACTCATAATTTTAAAACACTTGTTAAAACTATAAATAAACACATATTTTCATAATATGATCAAGGGCATTTACCAAAAAATATAGAGAAAATATTTACTTAGTAGTGAATGATTGAAAAGTTTCACTTTGAGATCAGGAAGGAGGCAAAAATACCTATCATCGCCATAATTATTCTATATTATACTAGAGATCATAGCCAGTGCAATAAAGGAAGACAAAGAAATAAGCATCTTAAGGACAAGAAAGAGAGAAATAAAACTAAAAAATTTTTCATATAGCATCACTGTGTATGTAGAAGATCCAAAAGAATCTCCAAACTTTTAGAATATTTGGAAACTAAACAAAATATTTCTGAATAACCCATGGATCAAAGACATCACAAGGAAAATTTTAAATGAAAACATTTTAGAGTTATTGATAATAAAAAAATCAATATATCAAAAGTCATTGAATGCAGTTAAAATCAGTGCTAATAGAGAAGTTTATAGCTTTAAATGCTTGTATTGGAAAATAAGAAAGGATTAAAAGCAATCAATGATCTGTTTTTACACATAAGTTGTTATGGATTGAATTGTGTCCCCCCAAAATGTGTGTCAACTTGGCTAGGCTGTGATTCCCAGTATTGTGTGATTGTCCACTATTCTGTCATCTGATGTGATTTTCCTATATGTTGTAAATCCTACCTTTATGATGTTAATGAAGCAGGATTAAAGGCAGTTATGTTAATGAGTCAGAACTCAATCTACAATATTAGGTTGATCTTGAGTCAATCTCTATCAAGATATAAAAGAGAGAGGCAAGCAGACAGACAGAGGGACCTCAGTACCACCAAGCAAGAAGAGCCAGGAGTGTATGCAGTGAAAATTTCCTAGACCAAGGGAAGATGGATGACAAGGACCTTCTCCCAGAGCCAACAGAAAGGCTTCCCCTGGAGCTGGCACCCTGAATTCAGACTTCTAGCCTCCCAGACAGTCAGAGAATAAATTTCCTGTTTGTTAAAGCCATCCACTTGTGGTATTTTTGTTATAGCAGCGCTAGAAAACCAACACGGAATTTGGTACCAAGAGTGAGGTGCCTCCAGGCACCTAATGGTGGAGATGAAGAGCTTTGGAATACTTGCCCAGCAGAGTAGACATGGGCAGTGAGGCCCGAGGGGCCAAGAAGCCAAGGAACAGGAATCAGAGTGGCCTCACTTTCAAAAGGTAGGGCCACAGCCTCTGGGGTCTCAAAAGGTGGAGCCATGGCCTCTGAGGTTTCAAAGTATGGGGCCATAGCCTCCTAGTTTCCACCAACTCAGTTCTGGAGTGTGGGCCTGCCTTTCAGGAGTGTCAGTGGGATGGGGCCAGATCCTCTACCTGAAGCTGAGGGGGCGGGCTGCCATGCCCAAGAGGCAGAAGAACAGGGACTACCAGGGCTGAAGGGGTAGGCTCACCACTCAGATGGACTAGGAGAATGGGGCTGTCCAAATGTGAGGGAGCAGAGTTATCATTCCAGGGCATGGAAGGTGGAGCTGAAGCCCAGGGCTGAGGGACCTCCATCCAGAACCTGGAGAGTGTGGCCAACACTCAGAGTCTGGAGGGCAGAGCCACTGCCTAAATGGTCTCAGAGAACACAGGATTATTTTCAAGCCTTGAGAGCTAGTATAATTTGTTCTGCTGACTTGCTTGATGCCTGTTATCCCTTCTTTCCCTCCAATTTCTCCCATTTGTAATGGAAATGTTTACCTCGTGCCTATTCC
Organism: Loxodonta africana; assembly: GCF_030014295.1. NCBI lineage: Eukaryota > Metazoa > Chordata > Mammalia > Proboscidea > Elephantidae > Loxodonta > Loxodonta africana. The sequence continues at coordinate 89,438,608 of NC_087345.1, forward strand.
ACCATTGTGCTTTGGAAGCAGATAATTTGTATGAAGAGGAATTTTGCCCCAGGATGGAATTTGGACTTGGAGTTGATTTAAGACTTTTGGGATGATATGATAGGGTGAATGTGTTTTACATGTGGCAAGGACATGAATTTTGGGGGGCCAAAAGGTGGAATGTTACGAATTGAATTGGGTTCCCCAAAAATGTGTGTCAACTTGGCTAGACCATGATTCTCAGTTTTGTGTGATAGTCTACCATTTTGTCATCTGATGTGCTTTTCCTAAATGTTGTAAATCCTACCTTTATGATGTTAATGAGGCAGGATTAGAGGTGGTTATGTTAATAAGGCAGGACTCAAGCCACAAGATTAGGTTGCATCTAGAGTCAATCTTTTTTGAGAATAAAAGAGAGAATTGAGCAGAGAGACGGGGGACCTCATATCACCAAGAAACTAATGGCAGGAACAGAGTGTGTCCTTTGGACCCAGGGTCCCTAGACCAGGGGAAGATAGATGACAAGTACCTTCCCCTAGAGCCAGCAGAAAGAGAAAGCCTTCTCCTGGAGCTGGCACCCTGAATTCAGATTTCTAGGCTTCTAGACTGTGAGAGAATACATTTCTCTTGTTAGAGCCATCCATTTGTGGTATTTCTGTATTATAGCCCTAGACAACTAAGACAGAAGCTAAAACAAAAGGAAAAGAGCAAGTTAAACACAAAGAAAGTAGAGGGAAGGAAGTAATAAATGTAAGAGCCTAATTCAATAAAATAGAAAATGGGCAAGCAATAAAAAAAAACCAACAAAGCTAAAAGTTTGGTTTTTTAAGAGAATTAATAAAATTGAAAACCGTCTAGTACATTCGTCAAGAAAACAAGAGAGAAAACACAAACTACAATAGCATGAATGTAAGATCACTGTAGATTCTACAGACATTAAACAATAAGTAAATATGAACAACTTTATATTTAAAAGTCTGACTAGTTAGATGAACAAATTGTTTAAGAAACACAACTTAGCAAAACTGATAAAACAAGAAATAGAAAATCTTAATGGCACTTTTGCCAATTAAAGAAATTGAGTAGATAATAAAACTTTCCACAAAGAAGATCTAGTCCTGGGTGGCTTTAGAGTAAATCTTAGCAAATATTTAGGGAAGAAATAATACCAATATTACAGAAACTATTTCAGAAAATAAAGAAAGATGAAACATTTCCCAACTCACTTGGTGATGACAGTATAATTCTGATAGCAAAACCAGACAAGAATATTACAAGAACAGAAAATCATAGGCCAATATCCCTCATTAACATATATACAAAAATCATTGGCAAAATATTAGCAAATCAAATATAATAATATATAAAGTGGTTAATATGTCATGGCTAAGTAAAATCTATTCCAGAAATTTAAGCTTAGTTTAACATACAAAAATCATTTGATATATAAAAATCATTTGATACAGTTCAGCATATCAACTAGCCAAAGGTGAAACGTTATATAATCACTTCAATAGATACATAAAAATTTTTTGAAAAAATTCAACACCCATTTATGATTATTTTAAAAAATAGCTCTAGAGGGGAGATTCCTATACCCGATAAAGGTCATTTATGAAAAACCTACAGTTGGCATCATACTTAACAAAGAAAGAGTGAGTAAGACAAGGATATCTGATCCCACCATTTCTATCCAACATTGTAACGTAGGTTCCAGCTAGAGCAATAAGGCAAGGAAAATAAATAAAAGCCCTAAAGATTGTTGTTGTTGTTAGGTGCCATCAAGTCAGTTCTGACCCAACAGAATGGCACTCTGCCCAGTCCTGTGCCATCCTCACAATCCTTGTTATGCTCTAGCCCATTGTTGCAGCCACTGTGTCAGCCTATCTCATAGAGGGTCCTCCTCTTTTTCTCTGACCCTCTATCAAGTGTGATGCCCTTTTCCAGGGACTGATCCCTCCTGATAACATGTCTAAAAGTACATGAGACAAAGTCTTGCCACACTTGCTTCCAAGGAACATTCCGGCTGTACTTCTTCCAAGACAGTTTTCTTCTTTCTTTTGGAAGTCCATGGTATATTCAGTACTCCTCCACAACACCACAATTCAAAGGCATCAATTCTTCCTCAGCCTTCCTTATTCATTGTACAGATTTCGCATGCAGATGAGGCGACTGAAAACACCGTGGCTTGGGTCAGGCACGCTTTAGTCTTCAAGGCAACGTCTTTGCTTTTTAACACTTTAAAGAGGTCTTTTGCAGCAGATGTGCTGAATGCAATGCATCCTTTGATTTCTTGACTGTTGCTTCCATGGGTGTTGATTGTGGATCCAAATAAAATGAAATCCTTGACAACTTGAATCTTTTCTCCGTTTATCATGATGTTGCTTATTGGTCCAGTTGTAAGAATTTTTGTTTTCTTTATGTTGAGGCGTAATCCATACTGAAGACTGTGCTCCTTGATCTTCATCACTAAGTGCTTCAAGTGTTTTTCACTTTCAGTGAGCAAGGTTGTATCTTCTGCATAACATAGGTTGTTAATGAGTTTCCCTCCAATCCTGATGACCCGTTCTTCTTCATATAGTCCAGCTGAATAACTATGGTGAAAGGATACAACTTTGATGCACACCTTTCCTGACTTTAAACCACACAGTATACCCTTGTTCTGTTCCAACAACTGCCTTTTGATCTATGTACAGGTTCCTCATAAACATGATTAAGTGTTCTGGAATTCCCATTCTTCACAGTGTTAACCATAATTTGTTATGATCCACACAGTCGAATGCCTCTGCATAGTCAATAAACACAGGTAAACATCTTTCTGGTATTCTCTACTTTCAGCCAAGATTCACCTGACGTCAGCAGTGATATCCCTGGTTCCAAATCCTCCTTCTGAATCTGGCTTGAATGTCTGACAGTTCCCTGTCGATATACTGCTGCAGCCGTTTTTGAACGATCTTCAGCACTTCCAGCCCTGCATCCATTTGTTGAAAGGAATCAATTGGTGTTCCGTCTATTCCTAGAACCTTGTTGTCGCCAGTGCTTTCAGTGCAGCTTCGACCTCTTCCTTCAGTACTATCGGTTCCCGATCATATTCTATCTCCTGAAATGGCTGAACGTCGACCAACTCTTTTTGGGATAGTGATACTGTGTATTCCTTCTATCTTCTTTTGATGCTTCCTGTATCATTTAATATTTTCCCTATAGAATCCTTCAGTACTGCCACTTGAGGCTGGAATTTTTTTTTCAGTTCTTTCAGCTTGAGAAATGCCAAGCATGTTCTTCCCTTTTGGTTTTCTAACTCCAGGTCTTTGCACATGGTATAAAAATGCTTTACTTTGTCTTCTCAAGCTGCCCTTTGAAATCTTCTGTTCAGTTCTTTCACTTCTTCATTTCTTCCGTTCCCTTTAGCTACTCTACATTCAAGAGCAAGTTTCAAAGTCTCTTCTGACATCCATTTTGGTCTTTTCTTTCTTTCCCATCCTTTGAATGACCTTTTGCTTTCTTCATGATGTCATTCCACAATTCGTCTGGTCTTGGACCATTAGTTTTCAACATGTCAAATCTACTCTTGAGATGGTCTCTAAATTCAGGTGGGATATGTTCAAGGTTGTACTTTGGCTCTCGTAGACTTGTTCTAATTTTCTTTAGCTTTAATTTGAACTTGCCTATGAGCAATTGATGGTCTGTTCCACAGTCAGCCCCTCGCCTTGTTCTGACTGATGATATTGAGCTTCTCCATTGTCTCTTTCCACATATATACTCGATTAAATTCCTATATATTCCACTGGGCAAGGTCCATGTGTATAGTAGCCACTTATGTTGTTGAAAAAAGGTATTTGCATTGAAGAAGTTGTTCGTCTTGAATTTTGCATTCTCCGCCATCGTTTCCATCACCAAAGCTGTATTCTCCAACTATTGATCCTTTTTCTTTGTTTCCAACTTTTGCTTTCCAATCACCGGTAATTATCAGTGCATCCCGATTGCATGTTTGATCAATTTCAGAGTGCAGAAATTGGTAAAAATCTTCAATTTCTTCATCTTTGGCCTTACTGGTTGGTGCATAAATGTGAATAATACTCATATTAACTGGTCTTCCTTGTAGGCGTATGGATATTATCCTATCACTGACAGTGTTGTAGTTCAGGAGAGATCATGAAATGTTCTTTTTCATAATGAATACAATGCCATTCCTCTTCAAGTTGTCATTCCTGGCATAGTAGACCATATGATTATCCAATTCAAAATGGCCAATACCAGTCCATTTCAGCTCGCTAATGCCTAGGATATTGATGTTTATGCATTCCATTCATTTTTGATGATTTTCAATTTTCCTAGATTCGTACTTCTTACCTTCCATGTTCTGATTATTAATGGATGTTTGCAGGTGTTTCTTCTCATTTCAAGTCATATCACATCAGCAAATGAAGGTTCCGAAAGCTTGACTCCATCCACTTCTTTAAGATCAACTCTACTTTGAGGAGGTAGCTCTTTCACGGTCATCTTTTGGTGCCTTCCAACTTGAGGGGCTCATCTTTTGGCACTGTATCAGACAATGTTCTGCTGCTACTCATAATGTTTTCATTGGCTAATTCTTTTCAGAAGTAGACCACCAAATCCTTCTTCCTAGTCTATCTTAGTCTGGAAGCTCAGCTGAAACCTGTCCACCATGGGTGACCCTGCTGGTATTTGAATATTCGTGGCATAGCTTCCAGCATCACAGCAACACTCAAGGCCCCACAATATGACAAAATGACAGACGCTTGACTGGAAAGGAAAAAATTAAATTGTCTTTAGTCACATATGACATGATTGTATAAGTAGAAAATTCCTGTGGAATCTATAAAATGCTACTAGAACCAATAAATTTTCTGTCATTATAGCCAATCAATTGTATTCCTATATACTAGCAATGAACAACTGGAATATTAAAAAACAAAACATCATTAGTAATAGCATCTTCAAACAAAATATTTAGATATGAATTTAACCAAAAATATGCAAGACCTCCACACCAAAAACTATAAAATATTGCTAAAAGAAATTAAAGACCTGTATACAAAAACATATTATGTTTATGTGTAGAAAGCCTCAATATTGCTAAGGTGTCAACTCTCCCAGAATCAATCTACAAAGTCAATGCAATCAAAAACCCTGGTAGACTTCATTGTAGAAACTGACAAGATGATTCTAAAGTTAATGTGGAAGGATAAGCATCTTGAAATAATCAAAACAATCTTAAAGCGAAGAAAGTTGGATTACTCACTCTACTAAACTTCGAGACATACTTTAAGGTGGCAGTAATCAAGACAGTGTAGTAATAGCATTAAAGACAGACAAACAAATAGTGGAACAGAACAGAGAGCCCAGAAAGAGTCACACTTAAATAGCCAGCCAACTGATTTTGACAAGGGAGCCAAACCAATTCAATGGGAAAAGAAAATCTCTTTTAAAAATGGGAATGGAATGAATGGATACTCACATACACGAAAGAGAACCTCAATCTCTACCTCACACTATACACAAAAATGAATTCGAGATGGATCATAGACCTAGATGTAAAAGCCAAAACTTTAAAGTTTCTGGCAGAAAACATAGAAGAGTATCTACATGACCTTGGAGTAAGCAAAAATATCTTAACCCATACATGGAAATCACTAATCATTAAAGAAAAAAACATAAATTAGACTTAATCAAAATAAAAATTTCTGTTCTTCAAAAGATACCATTAAGGAAATAAATAGGTAAGCCACAGACTGAAAGAAAATATTCCCAACATGATTATCTGACATAGGACTTTTATCCAAAATATGCTAAGAACTCCTACAACTCAATATTAAAAAGACAACACAACAAAAAATGGGCAAATCACTCAGAAATTTCACAAGAGAAGATACATAACTAGTCAATAAGCAAATAAAAAAGTGTTCGACATCATTCAATATGACAGAAATGCAAATTAAAATCAGATAAGATACATACCCACAAGAATGACTAACATGAAAAGATTAAAAATGCCAAGTGTTAGCAAAGACGTGGAGCAAACTGAACTCTTGTGTATTGCTGGTGGGAGTAGAAAATGGTAAACCACTTTGGAAAACTAATACACTTTTCTCCTCTGAAATATCAATTTCATTCCTAGGTATTTATGTAAGCAAAATGAAAATATTTGCCCACACAAAGACTCATAAGTATGTTCATGACAGCTTTATTCACAGTAACCTCACCTGGAAATATCCCAGGAATTTATCAGAGAATGTATAAATAAGCTGTGATGTATTCTTACAATAACATACCATTTCAGCAATGAAAAGAAATGAGCTCCTAATACTCATAAAAACGTGGAATGAATCTCAAAAACCAGACAAAAAAACTATATACTTTATGATTCCATTTATGGAAGGTTTTAAGAGAGACAAAATTAGTCTATGGTGGAAAAATCAGAACAGTGATTTCTTGGGACAGTGGGATTGATAGGGAAGGGGCAAAAAGGAATTTTCTCAGTTTATGAAAATGTTGTATATCTTGATAGTGGTGTGGGTTATAGAGGTACATTAACCTATCAGGATTGATTGAACTCTGCACGTAAGATCTGTGCATTCAACTGTACATAAATAATACCTCAATAAACAATTAAAAAAAATAGAATTTCACTTTTCCAGTTTCTGTAGTGGAAACGGGAAAGGAAGAAGTGAATTGGGAATGAAAGCTAGATTAGCGAATCCATAGTTTCTGCCTTAGGGTCTCAAATTTCCTGCTTCCATTGTGTGTTCTTCTGTGCCTATCAGGAAAAATCCAGGCTATTTCCCAAAGCAGCAGAGGGAAGGGCAGAGGAAAAGTGGAAGGAAGTCAAATTTATCAGATCCTCCTGAGGCCTCACGTGCAACATTACTTCCACAGACTTATGCCACGGTATCAATGATCTGTCACTAATCCCAACCCTAGGCAGATGTACGTACTAAGATGTTCCAGGAGACTGCATCTCACCCAATCACTTAACATCTAAACCACGTACCTTGTGCAGTGGCTACTTCCATCTGTCAATCCTTTATAAAGGATTGACAGATGGAAGTAGCCACTAAATGCCAAGAAATCTCAGAGGAGACAATTTGAGGCAGGTTTGCTCTCTAGGATATTCATATTCTAAGAGCCAGACGATTTTCAGATGAACTTTTGGGGTAAGAATTGCCCACTACGTTCGTAATTAACCAGACATTTTCCCTTTGCTGAAAGAAAGGAAGTTTAACAAGAAGGCAGATGTACATACCAAGATGTTCCAGGAGACTGCACTTCTCCCAGTCACTTAACATTTAAACCAGGTACCTTGTGTATCTCATTAGGGGGTTGTTGGAGCATTCCCCTCTCACCACTACCAACTACACTTTTCTTTAATGGCATGGGAAGTGAGGTGGGCCCAGCAGTGGCAAGAAGATAAAGCCAGAGGCTCAAAGTGGAAAAAAAAAAATAAAGGGAGGTGGGGGTGTGAGGAGACAGTGGAGGGAAAAACAAACCAGCCCACTGATGACTCTCCTTGGAGATTTTACTGGTCCCTCTGGAGCTCTGGCTTGGCTTCCTTCAATCCCTGTTCATACTAAAACCTCAGGGTCTTTACAGGAAGAGCACCTGACCCCTCCTATCCTCACCCATGCCCTTTTGCACTGCTTATGCTAGGCATGCCCAAACCTGGTCCTACTGTTCAGCTCACCTTCTTCCCACCTTCACATCTTCTCTGAAGCACTTCTTTTCACCTCCAACATCACTTCTTGCCTCAGATCACCAAAACGTCTCATTCATGAGACACACATTGCTCCTCCTCCTCCAGGTGGTTTCCCCACATTGATGTGGAAAGCCAAGGATTGTCTTCTTTTCTGAGTATGCTCTTCAGTCCCCAGCTCCATTACGTGGTTATCGTTGACTTATCGTTCAAGCGAATGTGCACCTATTCAATACCAGTACCTACAGAGTAAGTAAAAAATAAGTGAACACGTTCAAAAATGTATTAGTATGTGTTATATGAACATGTCACCAAAATAAGGGAACAATCAGAGTTATTTCTGTTTGAGTTACGAACACTCAACAGGTGCTTCTCATGCCACATGACCTGCATCAATCCTGTACTGTAATAATTAGACTCTCATCCATCCCAGACCCTTTTTCACATATTACTTTTGATGGTTGAAATGGTACCCACATTGCTTCTCTCTGTTTTCTCAAGTCTGTGAGGAACAGGTGGGACAAACACGAGGTCTTGGTATATCCTCGCTAGAAGAAGTCACATGGAGTGATATCTGGGGACTGTTCCCAAGGCAGTTCAGTGCTTTGAAACAATCATCTCTTCAAAAACTGTGGAGAGTGTTCTTTAAATGAACTCTGGACCCCATGGTTGGCCTGAGGTAGAGCCCCATCGCATTGGAAAATGAAATTGTCAGAGACTTCCTGTAGCTGTGCAGAAAGCCATTTAGCATGTCCAGACATGTGCTTTCTACCAAAAAAAAAAAGTGCACCACAGATTCATGTACATGAAAATTGAGAAATATAAGGGAAACTCTACAACTTAGTAGTCCATAAACAAACTTAGTAGCCCATATTACATGCATATAAATAAGCTGGTTACTAAGTAATATGACTACCACCTGTCTGTCAGTTTGTCATTCTGCGGTGGCTTGCTTGTTGCTGTGATGCTGGAAGCTCTGCCACTGGTATTTCAAACACTAGCAGGGTCACTCATGGTGGACAGGTTTCAGCGGAGCTTCCAGACTAAGACAGACTAGGAAGAACAGCCTGATGAGCTACTTCCAAAAATTAGACAATAAAAACCTATGGATCCCAGCAGAACGTTGTCCAACTCACTCGCTTTGGACACATTATCAGGAGGGACCAACTGCTGGAGGAGGACATGATGTTTGGTGAAGTAGAGGGCCACCAAGGGCAAGCAAGACCCTTGGTGAGAGTGATTGTCGCAGATGCCACAGTGATGGGCTGGGACACGCCAGCAACTGTGAGGATGATGCAGAACCGAGTAATGTTTCATTCTGTTGTACACACGATCACCATGAGTTGGAGTTGACTCAACAGCAGCTAATAACAAAGTAATAAAATTTTCATAGTGTCAATACTCTTGGAATCACTCCGTATGTCATAGAAGGCTGCATTGTCCACTCCAGCCTTGGTGCTACCGTCTCCATTCTTTATACATGTGGCTGCACGTGTTTCTATTTCAGTGGGCACCCCTGGGGCCAGAACCGGGTCTGTGGGATTCCCTCTGAGCAGCATCATCCTGCTCTGTGGCTTGCAGGATTAGGCACTTAGTCTCAGGCTGTTGACAACAATGACAATAGCCTACCCCTCATTCTCATCTGCCAGTTCCACCCAGGGAGGCTGAAAGACAAGGCAAATCCTTTGAGGCAGAATTTCCGCTGGCTCAACCTTCAAGAGCTCCCTCCTGCCCTTCCTCCATGCTGGGAAAAATGCAAGAAGTTCATGTTAACCTGGGCTCAGCACAAAGCCTCTCCTGGTTCCATGGCAATCCAAGAGAGCACCGGAGCATATGGAGGCTCTCCTGGCAGAGAAGAGGCTGGGCTCAGCAGCCCGCCAGGGTGGAGTCAGCTGTCACCTGTGTTACTCGCACTGCTTGCTTTAGTTTCTCTCACATAGTTGGTTACCCGAACTATCATCTTTTGTTCTGATCTTATTATGAAGATTCTGGCCTTCCCCACCCTGCTCCTGTGGGAAAACGGAACTCCCTGGGGTGCCACCATTCTGGGTCACTGGGGAGATTTTATCTGAGAGGCCAATTCTCTAGCCATCCAGTGACCCCCACTGCCTGTGAACACATCCTCTCCTGGGTGCTAGGGCAGAGAAGGGGCTGTACTCTACAGCAGGGTACTCAGCCCCAGGGCAACAGTCTGAGAGTGGGCTAGGGATCCAGAAAAAGGAAGATATAGAAAATCAAGTACAAACTTAACCCTTTAAGGATTGTAAAGGTGGGAAAGAGTAGACTCAGAATGAATCAGCCAGGGGGCCCCTGCTCTCCAGCTCCACCTCTGCTCTCCCGGGAGCCCTCATCATCCCTCATGAGTCCTCCCAGCTGCTGACCTCACTCTCTGCCAGGGCCCCTGGAATGGTCTCCCAGGGCATCCCTAGCAGGTGGTGAAGAGGATTTTGAAAACATAGCTACTAACAGAAGTATATATATTAGAGACCTTCTTCTAAATCTACCAACAGGAGAAATGTTATGTGTCAGGAGATTGAACATGATACTTTATACTGCTGGTGCACGGGCCAAGCCTAGGCCTAGATAACATGTTGAACCTAAAGCATCCTCTGAGAGGCTCAATGGTTGAACGTGAGGTCCCTGCTGCAATTCAGTTATATACTTCACTCAGGGATGAGTCCTACCCACCCTCAAAAAGATGTAAAGTCAGCTCTAAAAGAGGACTTGATCTGGTCATGTGTGCTGGTTGATAGCCACCTGGCCTTGTGTGCATAGCCTGAAGGGGGACTGGAAGCTGGCAGATGATGATGTGGGGAAGCCTGATTCCCGAGGAGGGAGAGCAGCTTCCTGGGCTTCTGCCAGGGACTAGGCTCCTTCCTCCAGCCATGTTTTCCTCCAGGACAAAGTGCTGAATCTACCAGGGAACAGAGCTCTGCCATGCCCTGCTGCTCTGAGCCCCAGTGGGTTTACAGACTGCACTTCTGATCTGGTCACTCCTGTGCCATCTGTGGCTGTGTATGCCAAAGGTATCAAGGGCGATTCCATATGCATGGCTTCCTAGGCCCTTACTCACATGACACAAGCCTGCAATGGTGGATTCATCTTCTCTCACTGCCCCCACAAAATGCTGCACCTGGGCTCCAGCTCATGAAGCTCCTCATGGGTTCCTGAATACATCAAGATTTCTTATACTTCCATTACGAAAATAATGATATTAGCTCATCTTCATCAAGAACAGTGCCTGCCACATAGTTGGCCCTCAATGAATATACATTGACTGACTGACTGAATGAATGAATGTTCTCTATACATATTGTCCTCCTAAGTTCAATGTTCCTATAAAGGAAGTGCTACATTTTATTCATGTGCTATTCTCTGTATATGCAGGTCCCTGGTTTGTGCTTGACCGCTAACTGAAAGGTTGGTGGTTCAAATCCACCCAGTGGCACTGTGGAAGAAAGGCCTGGCGATGTTCTTGCATAAAGATTACAGCCAAGAAAACCCTAGGGAGCTCAATCCTACTCTGGTACACATGGGGTCACCATGAGTCAGAATTAATTCAACAGCAACAGGTTTGGGTTTTTTGATGTTTTATTCTCTATATCTATCACTTAGGCCTGGCACATATTTGTTGTTGTTGTTAGGTGCTGTAGAGTCAACTCTGACTCAGAAAGGAAATGTTGCCTAATCCTGCACCATCCTCATGATCACTGGTATATTTGAGCCCATTGTTTTGGCTATGGTGTCAATCCATCTTAACAAGGGTTTGGCTCGTTGTCGATGACCCTCTACAGGTGCTCAATAAATGCGTGCTATTAATTATGTAGAACCCAGTGCAATTTCCCAGCCCTCTGAGCAGGGCTTGGAAACTGATCATCAGAGCATGGGGCATATATCTTTCTTTAAAGGCAGCAATGACTAGAAGCAGCGCTAGAGTTTGATGTGATGCACAGTTGGGTTTGTTGCTAGGGAAATGAGGGGGGCAGTGCGGGAGAATCCAAAGGAAATTTCAGGAAGCAAATATTTAAAGTCTGTGTAGGAGGGAAGGGAGGAAAGAGTGAAAGCAAGGAGGCAAGCAGAAAGGAGGGAGCCTCCAGGAAGAGGGGCTTGTAGTCCAGATGTGCAGAGGCTACTAAAAGTGGAATATGGAGCAGGGTAGGCAGCAATGCAACTGCCAATGGCTGAGGTCGGGTGGAGACGACAGATGGACGAGCAGGGGTTTGATACGAAGTGGAACAGAGACCTACAGAGGGGGTGCCTTGAGCTGCACTCCCTTGTGCTACAGTGGAAGTGAATACAGCCCCAAAGGAGCTGGGGGAAGAAAGAAACTTTCAGATTTACTTCAGATGGTACCGCACCCAATTCTCTCAGAGGGTAGTTGTGACAGAGCTAACATAGCAAGGGAGCTCATGGCTGGCTCAACCCTGAGGAATGTATGAAAGGGAAAGATCATCAGGGACCAATGTGACTGTCTGAAGTCAATAAGTAGTGCTTAGCAGGCTGTGGACCAGGAATTTAAGGGAAGTTCTGAAATATCTTTAATAAGTGGAGCTTTGAGCTCCCCACTTGGGCAGCACACTGGGAAGCTTGGAGGTAATCAAAAGCATGGAGGGAGAGGAAGTGGGAAGCAGGTGTTTCTGTTGGACCTCAGCCTCAACCTTCAATGACTTCACCTGTCATCTTCGATTCCAGAACTCCAGTTTCCAAAGCACTGCCTAATGACTAGGCATCATGGAAGTTTGCCCATTTTGGAGAAGGAAAAACAATTTGATTCCTTAGGGGTACCAGCTCCCCAGGAGGAAAATTAAAAAAGCTCTGATTTATAGCATTTCCCAATTTCAATATTGTAAATATCCTTATTATGGGTTATTTCAAGCTACCAGTGATTTACCTACTGGCTCGAAAAAATTCGGAACATATGACATTGGTTCTCATTACAGGAAATCACTGTCTGCGTAGGGTGCTCTTGCCTCCTCAGCATACAGTAAGCCAGGCACTATGCCGAGAGCTAGAAATAAGGAGACACAGTTCCTGGCACAAGCTGCTTACAATCTAGTAGAGAAGAGAATAACTGGCAATCATAATGCCAAACCACTTCTGTTGGCAAGATTTTAAGACTAGGGTGGGAGGGGGCAATGGTGATGCATGAAACTAGAGAAAGGAGTAAAGGCAAGGTATCCAAGGGTCTTATGAGAGAGATTAGGGCACTGGGACTTTTTTTTTTTTTTTTTGTACTTCGGGTGAAGGTTTACAGAACAAACTAGTTTCTCATTAAACAGTACATGTATTGTTTTATGACATTGGTTAACAACCCCATGACATGCCAACACTCTCCTTTCTTGACCTCGGGTTCCCTATTACCAGCTTTCCTGTCCTCTTCTGCCTTCTAGTCCTTGTCCCTGGGATGGTGTGCCCCTTTAGTCTCATCTTGTTTTATGGGCCTGTCTAATCTTTGGCTGCAGGGTGAGCATTGGATGTGACTTCATTACTGAGTTAAAAGGGTCTCCAGTGGCCATACTCTCCGGGTTTCTCCAATCTCTGTCAGTTTAGTAAGTCTGATCTTTTTTGTGTGAGTTAGAATTTTGTTCTACATTTTTCTCCAGGCCTGTCTGTGACCCTCTGTTGTGATCCCTGTCAAAGCACCCAGTAGTGGTAGCCAGGCACCATCTAGTTGTACTGGACTCAGTCTGGTGGAGGTTGAGGGAGTTGTGGTCGATTAGTCTTTTGGACTAATCTTTCCCTTATATCTTTAGTTTTCTTCATTATTCCTTGCTCCCGAAGGGGTGAGACCAGTGGAATATCTCAGATGGCTGCTCACAGGCTTTTAAGACCACAGACTCTACTCACCAAAGTGGAATGTAGAACATTTTCCCTATAAACTATGTTATGCCAATTGAGCTAGATGCTCCCTGAGACCATGGTCCCCAGCAATTCCGTCTCTCAGGGAGTTTGGATGTGCCTATGGAGCTTCCATGACCTTGCCTTGTACAAGTTGTCCTGGCTTCCCCAGCATTGCACACTGTCCTATAAGGCTATACTCATATCCATAGGGCTCCACTGTGGGAGGCTCATAATCTTTGCCACCCCTTTTGCTACCCCTCTGAGCTGAATGTCACTGTGTAACCACACTGTGGAGCCTCATAAGCTTGTCTGCAGCATAAATTTGAACTGCGGCCACAGTTGGAGAATCATAAGGAGCTACTCCTTGCATGGAACCTACCACCTTCCACCTGCATTTGAGAGCATTGAGGATCCCCCCTCACTCCAGCCCTGCAAGCCCAGAGCTAAGCTACCTAATGCAAAACGGGAGGGATACAGCCAACATTACATTGTTTGGAGGAGTGCTAGGAGCAAGTTTGGTCAGAAACCACAACAAAAATGCCAGAAAGAAAAGTAAGCAATCCAGGCAGACACAGAGATGGTCTATTCCTAAGAGAATCTTCAACACATTGACAAGCAAAACCTGTTTTCACTTTCCTTGCCTTTTCTTCAGAGTTCCCAGCGTAAAGGACAACAAAAAGGGGGCATCCCAGCATTAGTATTTATAGAACTGCTCGACTAGCAGGGTAACATTGATCAAGGGGGTTACCTAATTTCGTGAATAGGGAAAGAGTATTGGGGTGCTAGGAACTCTGTCTGCCATCAAGAGAAAGTGCCTGGAGTGTAAGCTATCCCCAAGAACACTGAGAAAATGCTGCTGCTCCTAATTGACATTCCAATCCTTCCTACCCAACTGGGCATCATCCACGCCAAGCCTCTATCCCAGAGAGCTGAGTGGATCAAAACACTGCACCACAAGAAGGAACACATTCCCAGAACTGGGTGGAAGCACATTCTTGGTCAGTCATTGCGCAACCAGGGTGGAGGGAGGGGAGATGCTTCCGTTGTCTTGGAAAGGTGTTTCTTTCCTGCCAGATGCTGAGTTAGCACCTTCTTTGGGCAGGAAACTCCCTGCCCTCCCGAATCCCATGTCACCCCAAATTTTGGAGAGATGGGACTGCTCATAAAATAGTAACAAGAGTTTTTCTCAGGCTTATCTCAACATGGAAGTTTGTCTTTCCTCCCACAGCTACCTCCTGAACTAACGTGTTCTCATAGAACAACGTGCCTAGAACTGCTCTCAATTCTTCCCATACACAGTACTTTATGTCTGGACTGGAAAAAATGGACCTCTCTCCCCTCTAAACCAAGCAACACTCTCATTTGGCAATCTGCCCACCCTCCTAAGGTATGTAGAGATTTGAGATTTCTAGCACTGAGATTAGAAATATAAATTTGGAATTTACTTGTGACATCAGTCCACTTGCAAGGGCACATTTTTATGATTCACTGCTTCTATATGCCCCTCAACTTTTCCATACACACCCTATTAAAAAGTCTGATAGTTAATTCGTAAGAGATGTCAAATACTGTGGGAATGAAAATCCAGTGAAATCCTTAATGGTTTTTGTCCTATTCATTTTGGATTCTTTAGATTGAAGGTCTAAGAGACCTTTTCAAAACAGCAGAGAGAGAGATGTCTATGAATTTCAACTGGGAAGAAAAATTTCATGATAATCAGCTAAATGGTAAAAGTAAATGTTGGGGAGGGGCTCATGAATGAACATTAACTGCTTCCAGAAGCCAGGCACCTGGGCAGAGTGGCCTTGGGTTATGTCTGCTTCTGTCCTCTCAGAAAATGACAATTGAGCAGCTTATCACACAAGACAAAAACAAATATTGCCCTTAAAATGTAAAAGCTCAACTCCTGTGTTCCTCTTGTCTTTCAAGGGAGGGTTATGTCCCTAAAGTAGCCCCCAGTTCCGTACCGAGGTTAACAGAAGGAGTGGTTCAACTTTGGTGGAAAAAAAACACAACAGGTCACTTCTTGCTCAGGCCTTTGGGCAAATGCCTCTAAGCCATGAGGAAGAGTCCCACCCTGGTGGGGAGAGCGCTGCTGGTGAAGGAGAAAACCTGTGTGGGAAGGAGGCACACAAGGGAGTGTCTGAGTAAGCAGAAAAGAAAAAAAAAAAAGGAAGGGACAATTACCACAGATCAGCTCCTTGTCTCCTTTGTTTGAGAACATGACTAACTCATTACTTCAGTAAATTTGCATCCAAACTTATTGTGTTGTGATCAAGTCAAGGCTGGAAGGCAGGAGAATTTCTCTATGACTAAAGGAAGCCAAAAAAGCAATCTTCATATTTCATATCTTTCTAGAAGCTGGAGGTGATCTCACTATTTGTAAAGCTTGGCCCATCCCAACTTGCAAGCTCACCTTCCAGGACTGAGCCCAGCCCATTCTCACCATATATAAAGTGTGCTGGGAAGCCCTGCTCAGAGTTTCCCTCCTGTCAGCTCCACACCACAGCTCCTCACACTTTCCTCACCTTTTCATCTTTAGAGAACCATGTCTAGCAAATCCACCATCATCCGCCGTGGCTTCAGCACCAGCTCGGCCAGAGTCCCTGGAGTAAACCGCTCAGGCTTCAGCAGCGTCTCAGTGTCCCGCTCCAGGGGCGGTGGTGTCCTCGGTGGGGCCTGTGGAGGAGCTGGCTTTGGCAGCAGGAGCCTCTATGGCCTGGGGGGCTCCAAGAGGATCTCCATTGGAGGGGGCAGCTACATCACAGGGGGTGGATGTGGCAGCAGAGTTGGAGGTGGCTATGGCTTTGGAGGAGGAGCCGGGAGCGGATTTGGTTTTGGCGGTGGAGCTGGTGGTGGCTTTGGGCTTGGTGGTGGAGCTGGCTTTGGTGGTGGCTATGGGGGCTTCCCTGTCTGCCCACCTGGAGGCATCCAAGAGGTCACTGTCAACCAGAATCTCCTCACTCCTCTGAACCTGCAAATTGACCCCACCATCCAGCGAGTGAGGACTGAGGAACGGGAACAGATCAAGACCCTCAACAACAAGTTTGCTTCCTTCATCGACAAGGTAAGACACGAGGACATTCCCTTCAGCAAGTATTTTACAGTCTCCTAACTAGAGAAACAATAAGCTTGCTGCCAGGGAGAGATTTAGGAAGGGAAAGAAGAGGAGTCAGTTTAGCATTCCACAGGGGTCCACACTGGCTCCATATTGACAACAGGTAGAAGTGATGGAAATAATTTTGAAAGAATGAATCTTTTGAATGGCTTTTATTCCTGGATAGGAAATTTTCTCTATTTTTGATAACCCTGAAGCATAGAAAGGGAATGAAAGAATGTAGTGAGTTCACTTTCATTTCTGAAGTTTCTAAGAGATTCCAAAGAAAAGTCCAGTCACAAACTGCTCTGGTGCTCTGTGCAGGATGGGGAAATAATGAAAAAGAAGTAATAATAATAATGTTTGGTTCAGATGCAGAAATATTCATATAATCCATAGAAAAATAATTTATTCTACAAAGAGGATGACCATCAATCAAGGATATTTTAGAGGAGATTCTTGCACTAAATGGGAAGTTAGATTTCGATCTAATAATTGGATAACATTTAACATCCCTTCTGAGCTCCTATATAAAATACAAACTTTGCACAATACATCAGGTAAATAATATTTTTAAACTAGATTTAGAATTCTTCTTGCCAAGACAGGAGAATGCTGAAAACAACTGATAAGTTCCATAACTTCAGGGTGGGAAAAGCTCAAAGTTTCATGGGGGAGTTTCACTGGGGAGGTCACTGGGGTATGAAAGGAAAAGGTTTCAGGAACAGCACTCTCAGCCTGAGCCTCTGAGCTGCCTCTCTTAGGCCAGAATCAAGGAGACCTCCCAGACCTGCTTAGACACCTGGGAACACAGACACTTCATTCTTTCTTTTGTCTACACATGACCACTTGTTTCCTTCCCCTCCAGGTACGGTTCCTGGAGCAGCAGAACAAAGTCCTAGACACCAAGTGGACCCTGCTCCAGGAGCAGGGCACCAAGACCGTGAGGCAGAACCTGGAACCCTTGTTCGAGCAGTACATCAACAACCTCCGCAGGCAGTTGGACAGCATCCTTGGGGAGAGAAGCCGCCTGGACTCTGAGCTCAGGGGCATGCAGGACCTGGTCGAGGACTACAAGAACAAGTGAGTTAAAGAGAATTTGTAGGGCATAGTCCTTGAGGATGGATCTTCAAGTAATAGATATCACAAGATACAAAACTGACCCTACAATTCCTTATAAAACAAGTCCAATGGAAAAAAAAAATTAAAGTCTATGAACAAACCCAAAAAACAAAAGAGAATTACACGTAGAATAGGAAAGGTAAAAAAAAGAAAAGAAATTGATGAAACATAAAAATCATCATTTAGGCTCTCTGAGGCAAGAAAGGAAACCCTGGTGGCATAGTGGTTAAGTGCTACCGGCTGCTAACCAAAGGTCGGCATTTCAAATCCACCAGGCGCTCCTTGGAAACTCCGTGGGGTAGTTCTAATCTGTCCTATAGGGTCACTATGAGTCGCAATCGACTCGATGGCACTGGGTTTGCTTTCATTTGGTTTGAGGCAAGAAAGTTCAATTAGTAAATATTAAATTTTATGGAAAGCATTGGATCTCAGATTGCCTTTTCTACATCATCTTACCCATTTGCTAAATTATACTATGCCTTCTTCTTCTTCTAGATATGAAGATGAAATCAACAAGCGCACAGCAGCAGAGAATGAATTTGTGACTCTGAAGAAGGTTGGTTGATTCAGATCATGGATTCAGGTTTCTTTATAGGAGCAGAATTGGTAGACAGCCTAAAAATTGAACAGGTTGGGGATGAGGGCTCAGCTGATTTAAGGTGTTGGTCTTTCCCCAGGATGTGGATGCTGCCTACATGAATAAGGTTGAACTGCAAGCCAAGGTCGATAGTCTTACAGATGAGATCAATTTCCTGAAAGTCTTCTATGATGCAGTAAGTATCTCTATCCCCATGTTATGTAGTCTAGTGGGGTTCAGTAATGGGTGGAAGATTCTTGGGCTGGAATCCCCTGTGAATGTCTCTGGAAAAGGTGATCTTACAATCTTCTGTCCTGCAGGAACTGTCTCAGATGCAAACCCACATCTCAGACACATCTGTGGTCCTGTCCATGGACAACAACCGCAACCTAGACCTGGACAGCATTATTGCTGAAGTCAAAGCCCAATATGAGGAGATAGCTCAGAGGAGCCGGGCTGAGGCTGAGTCCTGGTACCAGACCAAGGTGAGCAGTGAGTTGGCAGCTGTGAGGAAACCTGTGCCCCTCTCGCTGATGGTCCAGTTAGCTGAACCAGCAAGAAAGTGGTCTTTATTTGAGAAATGTATTTCAGAGAAGCTGGGGTCATCTCACAGGATATATGTCCTTTCATGGTTAAAGTGGACATTTACAGTATTTATGCCCAAATATATTAAGTAAAAGAATGCAACTGCAAGAGGAAACTACCTTAGATAAGCAGCTAGTGATCTTTCATTTTATCTTATTCCTGAATCCTGGGTCTCAGAAACATTGTACAGAATATCACCTTCCCGGAAGAGAAGAAGATCAACAGTAGTCCAATAATAAGAATGCTGTGTGATTCAGTTGTACAGTAGCTAAAAACCTTGAAACATCAACTTTTCCCACATTCCCTAGATGAGAAACCATTAGGTTCAAGTTTTCTGAATGCCTGGTCAAGAACTGAAAGCCACTGTCGGCATGTGAAAACCCATACCCAGTGTCTCTCTCTCTCTGGGCCACAGTATGAAGAGCTGCAGATCACCGCAGGCAGACATGGTGACGACCTGCGCACCACCAAGCAGGAGATTTCTGAGATCAACCGTGTGATCCAGAGGCTGAGGTCTGAGATCGATCATGTCAAGAAGCAGGTACAATAGTGGGGGAATAGAGGGGAATAAAGAGGGCGATGGTGAATGAAAGCAACGTTCCCTTGTTAGTCAATCAGGCAGTCATCAACCATCATCTGTGCAGATTTCTGGGTTCTGAAGGAACAGCAGGGGAGGGAAGATGATCCAAACCAAGAGTGCGATATGAACATGTGGAGGGAAACATTCCCAAGTGTTCAGATCTGTAAAAATTTAGGCTAGAGGCATTGTAAAGGAGGTACACAAGAAGAATGACTGACTTGGAAATTGCAAAGGAACATATTGGGAAGGAAAAATGCAGAAAGCTTGAGGAATCTAGTGGCAAATCTGTACAAGTTAAAGGTGAAAAAGGAGAGAGGAACAAAGGCAGAGTGTGAAGAGCAGTGTTGCCCAAGTGTGTTGGAGACTGAGGTAAGAAAAAGGCAGGATCTTTAGAGTGTGAAGTGAAAACCCACCACTTTCACTGAGGATGTTTTTAATTTCATGTAGGTTAGTGTGTCATCCTCATCAGATCATCAATAATGGTCCTGGTTTGGCTTTGGAGACAATACAACAAAATGAAGTGAGACCCTTCATTCCAATGTCCGCTGTACTGTCTTCCATCAGTCACCACCCACACCCTCATTCAGGGTGGTTAACACAAAGCAGCATGGGTCTTTGTCAAGCGAGTCCCAGACATGAAAAGTTTTAAAGTACTGAGACTTGGTAGGAAGAGTCAAAACTCCTCTTCATCAATTCTGTGTTGTACGATTCTACATCACTGAGAAAGGAGAACCAGGAATACACACAACAGAAAAATCAGATTACAAATTCATTCTTTTTCTTTTCCCCATCAAGTGTGCCAACCTCCAGGCCGCCATTGCTGATGCTGAACAGCGTGGGGAGTTGGCCCTCAAGGATGCCAAGAACAAGCTGGCAGATCTGGAGGATGCCTTGCAGAAGGCCAAGCAGGACATGGCCCGGCTGCTGAAGGAGTACCAGGAGCTGATGAATGTCAAGCTTGCCCTGGACGTGGAGATCGCCACCTACAGAAAGCTGCTGGAAGGAGAGGAATGCAGGTGGGTAAAACAACTTTCTCAAACTTCTGGATGGTATCTCCAGGATATCCAGCCCCTGAGCACGCATTTTGGCCAGTACAGTCATGACCATAATCGCTATTCTCGAAAAACGACCTAAAGGACCATTTCCCCTGGACTATTCCTCACTCGATGGCACTGGATTTTGGGTATTCCTCAGATTGAGGCTTCCCCCACTAATTCAGCTAATGGCTTTCTAAAATCTCATCTTCCCTGTGTTTCTTGTCCTCCTAGGCTGAGTGGGGAAGGCGTTGGACCAGTCAACATCTGTAAGTATTTTTGTATGCCTTCCTCCCCTGCCTGTGCTCTCCTGCCTGGATTCAGGCTGGCAGAAGGAGTTTCACCATGTTTCATTGTTTCCTTTTCCTCTCCCCTCACAGCTGTAACGCAGTCTACCATCTCCGGTGGATATGGCAGCTCTGGTGGTGTTGGCAGTGGCTTAGGCCTGGGTGGAGGCAGTGGCTACTCCTACAGCAGTGGCTTCAGTTCCGGGAGTGGCAGAGGCATTGGAGGTGGCCTCAGCTCTGCTGGGGGCAGCAGTTCCACCATCAAATATACCACCACCTCGTCCTCCAGTAGGAAGAGCTACAAGCACTGAAGTTCTACCACCAGCTTCCGGTTCTCCAATGCTTCAGGCCCATTGCCAGCAGCACAGCCTCCACCTCAGGCTGCCTCTCTTCTCCTGGCCTCTCATCTTCTCTGCTGTCTGAGTTAGAGCTGATGTTGCCTAGTGTCCTCATTTCCTCTCTTTACCTATACCTGCTCCACCTGAGCTTCCTTTTCACACCATCACAATGTCAACCTCTGAGTTTACATCATAATTTAATCACATGTGATGTTTCACTTTGTTTCTAAATTATCCATCTCTTGCCGCCAATGTCCTGCATCTGAGACTAAACACTTCAACAGAATTCCCTCTGCCACAGTTAATTATAGAAACTCAGTCTAGATTATACTCCAGAACGGGACAATTTCCCTTTGATTTCCAGTGGCCCAGGAGTTCCCCATCTTACAAGTGTTGTGATCCTCCCTTGCAGTGGCCATGGAGGCACAGGTGACAAGCCCTATGATGTACAGAGTCTGTATCCCTGTGATGTTTTCTTTGCTCTTTGATCTCTGGTCATTGCCAAATAAAGCAGACTTATAATATATTGCGTTGTTTCAGTTTCTTTGCCTTGGCACCAATGGCTCTTAAGATTTTTCACCTCACAAAACCTCTCTCATTTTTGAGAGATACCCCAAATCCCCATGTCCCTCACTCCCTCCTTATAAAAGTCTAATAAACAGTAATTTGACATTGTGATGCTCAGGGTTCCGCCTCATATCAGATCCCATCCTAAATGTTTAGCAAGTGAAATGGGAAGGATCTGGTCCACCATCATTGGACACTCTCATTTTATTGCCCGTACCATGTTCCAGCACCTTGGTCCCTCTGATTGGTGTCTGAGGCCATGCCATCCCCTGTTCCACCACTCACCCTTAATTTCCAGGTGGAGAAACATATTCCTGGCCAACCAAATCAAAAGAATATTTGACAAGAGCATAGAATGTTTGGTTTATACTTAGAATTGCCTTCCTGACCAAGAAACTTACCTGACAACATGTACCCAGAGCATCAAAAAATGAGCATACTTTTGAATTATACTTCTAAAAATATATCCTGAGGAAATAGTACAAATGCAGAGAGATGTGCTTACATAGATGTGTATCACAAGAATATTCACAACAGGGAAAAACTGGAAGCACTACAGTAGATCATATTGAGCACCCAACACACTCAGACACAAAATTCAAATTCTCATTTCTTGAACTGTGAAGGCAAGCCAAGAATGGAAATTCCCTTCTCCTCACTCTCTAAGAATCTAAAGCAGTCCTGGGCCTCCCATGGAGATCTAGGAACAGTCCGGTCTGTGTTGCTCAGAAGGGGTGGTCCATATCTTCTCTCACATGTGACCTATATTGGTTTGACTTCTATGAATGGGTAATAGGAAACTCAGAACTCAGAGTGAGGTTGGTCTGTCAACTTGTACTGCTCTGGGGCCACACCAGTCCTTGTTTCTCCCCAGAGGGACAATGATTCCCCCAGCCCCCTGGCTCTCATATCACAAGAGAAATTTTCTTGGATCGACTAATATACGGAGGGTATTTCTGGAAACTGCTGTATCAATATCTTGCTGTGTTCACCCCTAATCATTCCCTCAGCCGCAAGCGTAGCCTCTTACGTTACTGCCTCTTTACTTTTCTCACAGAACTTCCCCAACAGCAAGTAAGTGATGACTGGCTTCTGAAATCTAAGCCTACTTGCCACATACATTATTATGTGCCAAAGAGGAATAATGGAAAGGAAAATAACTGACAAGGAAAATTACCTAGGCTATAACAATGTATCAGTCTGGTTGCTCTAGAGAAACAGAACAAAAAATGAAGCTGAGAAATAATCACCAATGGATTCTAAAATCTCAGAGAAAAATTTTATGGTATACATTATTATTGAGAGACTAGGCTGAAAATGCTCATATCTCCAAACATCCCTAGTATTATGTGTCTCGTGATATGATACAATAGAGAAGACATAATAGGAACTATGAAATAAATGTGCCTGAAACAATTGAACTAATCTAATCAAGCCTCTAATGCAACTACCAGAACATAGAAAATATTCTTGGATTGGGCATAGAAGCAGTTAAATGATACCAACAGGAAATAATCAGCCAAATCCAGAATGCAAACACTCTATTAAAAACAATTCATCTACTATTCAGTGGCATAAAAAAAAAACAAAAGGAAGGGTCTGTTATAGAACAAATGAACTTAAGACACATAACAGTCAAGTATAACATGTGACCTCTTGTGGATATAGCTTCAAGCAAACCAGCCACAGAAAGACATCTTGGAGATAATTAGAGACATTTGAATATGAACAAGATATTAGATTTCATTAAGGAATGATAATTTTAATAGATTGTATTGGTCATGGTTCTTCAAATAAACAGAACTAATAGGACATAAATATATAGAGAAGATAGATATAGAGACAAAAAGGAGAAAAAAGGAGAGATAGGTTTTAAAGAATTGGCTCATGTGATCATAGGGGGCTTGCAAGTTTTAAATCCGTAGGTCAAATGAGAGGCTGGAAAGTCTGGTACGATATTGTCTTAGTTATCTAGTGCTGCTATAACAGAAATATCACAAGTGGACAGCTTCAACAAAGAGAAATTTATTTTCTCACAGTAAAGTAGGCTAGAAATCCAAATTCAGGGCTTCAGGTCCAGGCGAATGCTGTCTCTCTCTGTTGGCTCTGGAGGAAGGTCCTTCTCACCTATCTTAACCTAGGCAAGGAGCTTCTTCTTGCAGGAGCTCTGGGTCCAGAGGATGTCCTTGTTCCTGGCATTGCTTTCTTGGTGGTATGAGGTCACCTCTCTCTGCTCCTTTTGAGAGATAAAAGGTGGTGCAGGCCATACTCCAGGCAAACTCCCTTTACATTGTATGTGGGATGTGACATGGGTAAAAGTGTTACATCCCACCTAATCCTTTTTAACATGACCTAATCTTGCCTCATTAACAACAGCCAGAGATTAGGATTTATAACACACAGGAAAATTGCATCAATCAGAAAATGGAGGACAGCCATACAACACTGGGAATCATGGCCCAACCAAGTTGACATTTATTTTTGGGGGACACAATTCAATCCATGACAGATATCTATGTTGCAATCTTGAGGCCAAATACATTTGCTTCTCAGAAGCCTCAGTTTTTGCTCGTAAGGCCTTTAACTGATTGAAAAAAGCCCACCCACACTATTAAAGATAACCAAAATGTGAGGGTTTAACACAAGAGTCACAACAATAGTCTCAAAGATATCAACGATCATGAAGGTGTTGAAGGACCAGGGAACATTTTCTTCTGTTATGTATAAAGTTGCCATGAGTCGGAACTGTGTCCATTGCAACTAACAACAACAACAATCTTCTTTATAAGCGTCAACTAATTGCAAATGTTAATCACATCTACCAAATACCTTCACAGCAACATCCAGACTATTTGACCGAACAACTGTTACCGTAGGCTAGCCAAGTTGACACACTAAAATTAAGCATCACATGGATATAATATTGTTATGCAGTTAGACTAAAGAATTAATTGCTTAGGCACATATACGGAATGAGCCCCTGGGTGATAGAAATGCCTGAAAAACTCAGCTGCTAACAAAAAATTTGGAGGATCAAATCCACACACAGTCTTCCAGGAACAATGGTCTGGCGATCTACATCAAAAACTATCAGCCATTGAAAACCATATGGAGCACAGTTCTACTCGGACACACATGGGGTCGCCATTATTCAGAGTCAATTCAGCGGCAACCTCTACAGAGGTAGGCAAATGCACTCAATATTTGCAAGTGAAAAAATTGATGCTTGGATTTCTTTTCAAATACTCCAACAAAGGAAGAAGAACAGGGGAATTCGATATAATTGGTTGAAGCTGTTAAAATGGTTGAAGTTATTTAAACTAGGTGATTGGTATATGGAGGTTCGTATACAATTCTCTTTGATTTTATGTGTTTGAAACTTTCAATAACACAAAATTTAAGTAATAACGTACGTTGTTATATGGAAGAGAGCTCAAGTATATACTGGGATTAAATACCCGTGACTATAAACATGATGTGCTCTAGAAAATCTTCGGATGACTCACAACATTACTCTAGGGAGGTGGAGGCATTAAAAACAATGATGTCTGCATTGAATAAGGTTGTTTTCATTAAGTGAGAGTAAAAAATAACATCTATAAGCTAATTTATTAGCTTAATATTTTAAAGAATACAATATTCTATGCATGAATATGTGAATGAAAACCAAAAAAAAAAACCAAACCCATTGCCATCGAGTGGATTCCAACTCATAGCGCCCCTAAGGGCAGAGTAGAAGTGTCCCAATAGAGTTTCCAAGAAGCAACTGGTGGATTCAAACTGCTGACGTTTTTGGTTAACAACCATAGCTCCTAACCACTACACCACCATCTAAATTTAACCTAGTGGAGGAAAGTGAGGCATTTCCCTCTTCTCCTCAGGAATTACCAAAAAACAACAAGGGGAACAAGAAGCATAAAGTAAACTCCAATCACCAAAATTAAAAGATCTTAAAATCTCTGGACCAAAAAACAGAAGAAGGACTCACAGAAATAGCAAAGTATAATCAAAAGGGTCAGGAATACTGAGAGGGATGCTTACAGCTGCAGATCCAAGAAAACCCAGTGAAGAACACTCTCAAAAACCAACAAAACAAAACCAAACAACATTGTAAGCACAAAGCAAAACCAAACAAAGCCTCACATTGAGGTTTTTCCACATACCAGGCACTGTTGACTCATTTAACTCATGCAAAGTCAATGCCAATGGCACTTCCTCAGGTCTAAACCCAAGAATCCCTTGTTTGCAACAACGGGAACAGGGTGTGTGGGCTGGGGGCAAGACCCCATTTGTCATGAAGCCTCCAGATGCTATGAAGCCAAGGCTGAATAACGAAGCAGAGATAAGACTCATTTGCAGCACAATTTGTCGGTAAGAGAAAGAAAGCAAAGAGACTGAATTGTAAACCACCCTCCAGTGATCTTGATTGACTGGCTAGGATTAAAGATAAAAAGAATTATTCACACAGTCCTGGAATATGGCCCCAATATCTCCCCTCAGGGGCCAGGTGGCACAGAAGTTAAGCACTTCGCTGCTAAACTACTAGCTGCTCCATGGGAGAAAGATGTGACAGTCTGCTTCCATAAAGATTTACAGCCTTGGAAACCCTCTGGGCAGCTCTATTCAGTCCTAAGGAGTCACTATGAGTCAGAATTCAACTCAGAATACATTCTGCAACGTATGGCTATGCCAGGAGGACTTTACCTCAATCAAAGATGATTACTATCCAGTAAGGAAAAATCTCAGGGCCCACAAAAGATACTACACGGTAAAAAATCAAAGGAACAGAAAAAACAAAAGGCAGAAAAAGGACACTCACCAGAAAATAAGTCACTGTGAAATATTAACGAACAGCTCAATGAAATAATTACCTCTAGATCAAAGGAGAACGAAGGGACCATAGACTAAAACAATAAAATATAAAACATTAGATTGCAGAGTTCAGAAAAAAAGCAGAGAAAATAAGTAAATAAAGGAAGCCATGTCAGAAACAAAGGCCAAACTAAAAGCGGCACAAAGGGATTAGACATTGCTGAATGCCCAATGATGGACATACAGAAGAAGGCTGAGAGAAGCCAGCAATATGACATGAGGATCGGAGAGTGTGAAAAGAGCTGCAAGCAAAAATATAACTATGAAAGACAAAACAGTTTCCAAGCATAATTGGAAACCATAAGGAAAAGAGAATATACATGAGAGACTGGAGATTGTATACACAGAGAGAGAACCCACACTGCAGAAAGGCATAAAGAAGGAAAGCTGCTAGAAGGATATACAAGGAACCGGTAACAGTGCTTTCCTACAAATAGGGGAACTGAGTGGCTGGGAAATAGTCTTAATTGAAGCACATACTTTGTTTCATAAATGTGTGTTACATATTCAATTTTAAATATGTGAATAAATGTGTAAATAAAAAATATTCAATATTATAAGTAGACATTCAACTATGTCTACACCGGGAAAAAGGTAAATACATAAGAGAAATTTCCTTAGCTTCTAGATTTAACTACTAGTTTATAGAAAATACAGAGAGGGTGGTGGGTATATAGGAGTTCATTTTGTTGTTCTACTTTTTCAGCTGAATAAATAATTAAAAGAAAAATTTTTAACTTAATATTGGCTTTTATTGAGAACACAGTGATCCTTCTGTTGGGGCATATGCAATGGATTACATCTGATCTCTAATGTCCCAAATGGCAGGAAAGATTAGGTCGGGGAGAAGAGATCACTCAGTATCACTCGGTGCATTGTGATACACGACCATAAAATGTCCAACCTTTGCTGGAGACAGTGACTAACTCCTGACTACAGTGAATTGGGAATAGTCTTATTGTATCGTGATCAAGTCAAAGCTGGAAGGCAGGAGAATTTTTCCCTGACTAAAGGAAACTAAAACAGCAACCCTCACATTTCATAACTTTTCTAATAACCTGGGTGTGATCTCACTCTTTGTAAAGCTCAGCCCTTCCCACCTTGCAAGCTCACCTTCCAGGACTGAGCCCAGCCCATTCTCACCATATATAAAGTGTGCTGGGAAGCCCTGCTCAGAGTTTCCCTCCTGTCAGCTCCACACCACAGCTCCTCACACTTTCCTCACCTTCTCATCTTTAGAGAACCATGTCTAGCAAATCCACCATCATCCGCCGTGGCTTCAGCACCAGCTCGGCCAGAGTCCCTGGAGTAAACCGCTCAGGCTTCAGCAGCGTCTCAGTGTCCCGCTCCAGGGGCGGTGGTGTCCTCGGTGGGGCTTGTGGAGGAGCTGGCTTTGGCAGCAGGAGCCTCTATGGCCTGGGGGGCTCCAAGAGGATCTCCATTGGAGGGGGCAGCTACATCACAGGGGGTGGATGTGGCAGCAGAGTTGGAGGTGGCTATGGCTTTGGAGGAGGAGCCGGGAGCGGATTTGGTTTTGGCGGTGGAGCTGGTGGTGGCTTTGGGCTTGGTGGTGGAGCTGGCTTTGGTGGTGGCTATGGGGGCTTCCCTGTCTGCCCACCTGGAGGCATCCAAGAGGTCACTGTCAACCAGAATCTCCTCACTCCTCTGAACCTGCAAATTGACCCCACCATCCAGCGAGTGAGGACTGAGGAACGGGAACAGATCAAGACCCTCAACAACAAGTTTGCTTCCTTCATCGACAAGGTGAGACATGACAATGTTTTTCTCTCCATCAGGTATTTCAGAGTCTTCTAACTGAGAAACAATGAGTTTGCTGCCAGTGGGGAGACTTAGGAGGAGAGAGGAGGGGCCCTGATTAGCAATCCACGAGGATGCTACACTGGCTCCATGTTGGCAACAGGCAGAGGTGATGCAAATAATTTTGAAATAATTAATCTCTTCAATGACCCTCATTCCTGCCTAGGAAGAGTTATCAGCTTCTGACGATCCTGAAATATAGAAAAGAAATAGAAGAATGTAATGTGTTCCCTTTTACTTGTGAAGTTTCTAAGCAATTACAAAGGAAAGTCCAGGCATAAAGAGCCCTGAGCTCTGGAAAGGAGGGGGAAAATATGAGTTTATGTTAACAGTGGAGGAAGAATTTGGAAAAGGAGAGCTAAAAAGTTTGCACAACTTGATGACAGTAATCAATGTCACTGAATGGTATACATAGAAATCATTGAATTGGTGTACCTTTTTTGCATATATTTTCTTCAAAAATTAAAATAAGTTATTTAAAAAATAATAAGGAAAGAATATTTTGCCCAGGTGCAGAAGCATTTATAGAATTTATAGAAATAAGAGCTTATTCTAGAAAAAGAGGATGACCATCACTCAAGAATGTTTAAGAGGATACTCATGCACTGAATGGGAACTTGGATTCCAATCTAGCAATTAGGGAACAGTTAACATCCCTTCTAATTGCTCCCCAAATGAAACTCTTTGCCATCAAGTTGATTCTGGCTCACAGTGACCCAATAGGACAGAGTAGAAATACCCCCATAGAGTTTCAAGGCTGTGATCTTTAGGGAAGCAGACTGCCACATTTTTCTCCCACACACAGGTTCATGAGTTCAAACCCTGAACCTTTTGGTTCGATTGTGCTTAACCAATGAGCAACCAGGGCTACTACTAAAAAAAAAAGTTTTGTAGAATAAATCCTGTAAATGCTATTTTGTTAACAAAATTTATGTTTCTTCTGCTCAAGAGGGCAGACAGTGTTGAAAATCACTGATAGGCTACGTAACTACGGGCTGAGAAAAGCTCAAAAACCCTTGGGGGAGTTCCATGGAGGGTCTGCGAGGTGTGAAGGAAAAACATTTGGGAAGCAGAACTCTCAGCTTCAGCCCTGAGCTGCTCCTCCAAGGCCAGAACCATGGAGACCTCCCAGACCTGCTTGGAGACCTGAGAACACAGGCACTTCTTTCTTTCCTTTGCCTACGCATGACCACTTGTTTCCTTCCCCTCCAGGTACGGTTCCTGGAGCAGCAGAACAAGGTCCTAGACACCAAGTGGACCCTGCTCCAGGAGCAGGGCACCAAGACCGTGAGGCAGAACCTGGAACCCTTGTTCGAGCAGTACATCAACAACCTCCGCACGCAGTTGGACAGCATCCTTGGGGAGAGAAGCCGCCTGGACTCTGAGCTCAGAGGCGTGCAGGACCTGGTCGAGGACTACAAGAAGAAGTGAGTTAAAGAGAATTTGTAGGGCTAGTCCTTGAGGATGGCCCTTTAAGAAATAGATATCACCAGATATAAAACGGGCTTTACAATTCTTTAGCAAAATCAGTCCCACAGAAATAAAACCCACGGATTACTGTCTACAGCCAAATTAGAAACACAACAGGGAAGTAGGGGTAGAAGAGGAAGGGTAATAAAGGAAAGAAATTGATGAATCATAAAAATCATCCTTTATGCTCTCCGTGGAAAGAAAGCTAAATTTGTAACTATTAATCTTTATGGACAGCATCAGATCTCAGGCTGCCTTTCTATATCATCTTACCCACTGGCTAAATTCTATTCTACCTTTTTCTTCTTCTAGATATGAAGATGAAATCCACAAGCGCACAGCAGCAGAGAATGAATTTGTGACTCTGAAGAAGGTTGGTTGATTCAGATCATGGATTCAGGTTTCTTTATAGGAGCAGAATTGGTAGACAGCCTAAAAATTGAACAGGCTGGGGATGAGGGCTCAGCTGATTTAAGGTGTTGGTCTTTCCCCAGGATGTGGATGCTGCCTACATGAATAAGGTTGAACTGCAAGCCAAGGTCGATAGTCTTACAGATGAGATCAATTTCCTGAAAGTCTTCTACGACGCAGTAAGTATCTCTATCCCCATGTTATGTAGTCTAGTAGGGTTCAGTAATGGGTGGAAGATTCTTGGGCTGGGATCCCCTGTGAATGTCTCTGGAAAAGGTGATCTTACAATCTTCTGTCCTGCAGGAACTGTCTCAGATGCAAACCCACATCTCAGACACATCTGTGGTCCTGTCCATGGACAACAACCGCAACCTGGACCTAGACAGCATTATTGCTGAAGTCAAAGCCCAATATGAGGAGATAGCTCAGAGGAGCCGGGCTGAGGCTGAGTCCTGGTACCAGACCAAGGTGAGCAGTGAGTTGGCAGCTGTGAGGAAACCTGTGCCCCTCTCGCTGATGGTCCAGTTAGCTGAACCAGCAAGAAAGTGGTCTTTATTTGAGAAATGTATTTCAGAGAAGCTGGGGTCATCTCACAGGATATATATCCTTTCATGGTTAAAGTGGACATTTACAGTATTTATGCCCAAATATATTAAGTAAAAGAATGCAACTGCAAGAGGAAACTACCTTAGATAAGCAGCTAGTGATCTTTCATTTTATCTTATTCCTGAATCCTGGGTCTCAGAAACATTGTACAGAATATCACCTTCCCGGAAGAGAAGAAGATCAACAGTAGTCCAATAATAAGAATGCTGTGTGATTCAGTTGTACAGTAGCTAAAAACCTTGAAACATCAACTTTTCCCACATTCCCTAGATGAGAAACCATTAGGTTCAAGTTTTCTGAATGCCTGGTCAAGAACTGAAAGCCACTGTCGGCATGTGAAAACCCATACCCAGTGTCTCTCTCTCTCTGGGCCACAGTATGAAGAGCTGCAGATCACCGCAGGCAGACATGGTGACGACCTGCGCACCACCAAGCAGGAGATTTCTGAGATCAACCGTGTGATCCAGAGGCTGAGGTCCGAGATCGATCATGTCAAGAAGCAGGTACAATAGTGGGGGAATAGAGGGGAATAAAGAGGGCGATGGTGAATGAAAGCAACGTTCCCTTGTTAGTCAATCAGGCAGTCATCAACCATCATCTGTGCAGATTTCTGGGTTCTGAAGGAACAGCAGGGGAGGGAAGATGATCCAAACCAAGAGTGCGATATGAACATGTGGAGGGAAACATTCCCAAGTGTTCAGATCTGTAAAAATTTAGGCTAGAGGCATTGTAAAGGAGGTACACAAGAAGAATGACTGACTTGGAAATTGCAAAGGAACATATTGGGAAGGAAAAATGCAGAAAGCTTGAGGAATCTAGTGGCAAATCTGTACAAGTTAAAGGTGAAAAAGGAGAGAGGAACAAAGGCAGAGTGTGAAGAGCAGTGTTGCCCAAGTGTGTTGGAGACTGAGGTAAGAAAAAGGCAGGATCTTTAGAGTGTGAAGTGAAAACCCACCACTTTCACTGAGGATGTTTTTAATTTCATGTAGGTTAGTGTGTCATCCTCATCAGATCATCAATAATGGTCCTGGTTTGGCTTTGGAGACAATACAACAAAATGAAGTGAGACCCTTCATTCCAATGTCTGCTGTACTGTCTTCCATCAGTCACCACCCACACCCTCATTCAGGGTGGTTAACACAAAGCAGCATGGGTCTTTGTCAAGCGAGTCCCAGACATGAAAAGTTTTAAAGTACTGAGACTTGGTAGGAAGAGTCAAAACTCCTCTTCATCAATTCTGTGTTGTACGATTCTACATCACTGAGAAAGGAGAACCAGGAATACACACAACAGAAAAATCAGATTACAAATTCATTCTTTTTCTTTTCCCCATCAAGTGTGCCAACCTCCAGGCCGCCATTGCTGATGCTGAACAGCGTGGGGAGATGGCCCTCAAGGATGCCAAGAACAAGCTGGCAGATCTGGAGGATGCCTTGCAGAAGGCCAAGCAGGACATGGCCCGGCTGCTGAAGGAGTACCAGGAGCTGATGAATGTCAAGCTTGCCCTGGACGTGGAGATCGCCACCTACAGGAAGCTGTTGGAAGGCGAGGAGTGCAGGTGGGTAACACATACAACTTTCTCAAACTTCTGAGTGCTGTCTCCAAGACACCCAGGCCATGAGCAGAGCTTTTGGCCACTATAGTAATGACCATAATTGCTGTCCTCAGAAAAAAACCAAAAGGACCATTTCCTCTGGTCTATTCCTCAGATTGAGGTTTCCCACACAGATTCAACTAATGGTTCTCTGGGATCTCATCTTCCCTGTGTTTCTTGTCCTCCTAGGCTGAGTGGGGAAGGCGTTGGACCAGTCAACATCTGTAAGTACTTTTGTGAGCCTTCCTCCCTTGCCTTTGCTCTTTTCCCTTGATTCAGGCTGGCAGGAAGAGTTTCAACATGCTTCATTTTTTCCCTGTTTCTTTCCCTTCAAAGCTGTGTCTCAGTCAACCATCTCCAGTGGCTATGGCAGCTCCGGTGGTGTTGGCAGTGGCTTAGGCCTGGGCGGAGGCAGTGGCTACTCCTACAGCAGTGGCTTCAGTTCTGGGAGTGGCAGAGGCATTGGAGGTGGCCTCAGCTCTGTTGGGGGCAGCAGTTCCACCATCAAATATACCACCACCTCGTCTAGGAAGAGCTACAAGCACTGAAGTTCTACCACCAGCTTCCGGTTCTCCAATGCTTCAGGCCCGTTGCCAGAGGCACAGTCTCCACCTCAGGCTGCTTCTTCTCTCCAGACCTCTTGTGTTCTTTGCTGTCAGATTAGAGCTGATGTTGCCTAGTATCCTCATTTCCTCTGTCTGCCTATACCTGCTCCACCTGAGCTCCCTTTTCTCACCAATACAATGTCAACCTCTGAGTTTACATCATAATTTAATCACATGCGATGCTTCACTTTCTTACTAAATTATCCATCTTCTACCACCAATGTCCTGCATCTGAGACTAAACATTTCAAGAGGATACTCTCTGCCACTGTTAATTATAGAAACTCAGTCTAGATTATACTCCAGAACAGGACAATTTCCCTTTGATTTCCAGTGGCCCAGAGTTCCCCATCTTACAAGTGTTGTGATCCTCACTTGCAGTGGCCGTGAAGGCGCAGGTGACAAGTCCTATGATGTACAGAGTCTGTATCTCTGTGATGTTTTCTCTGCTCTTTGAACTCTTGTCATTGCCAAATAAAGCAGACTTATTATATATCGCATTGTTTCAGTTTCTTTGCCTTGGTACCAATGGTTCTTAAGATTTTTCCCCTCACAAAATCTTTCTCATTTTTGAGAGATACCCCAAGTACCTGTGTCCCTCACTCCCTCCTTACAAAAGTTTAACAAACAGCAATTTGGCATTGTGATGCTCAGGGCTCCATCCCAGATCAGATCCCATCCTAAATGTTTAGCAAGTGAAATGGGAAGGAATGGGTCCACCATCATTGTATACTCTCTTTTTACTACCATACCATATTCCAACACCTTGGTCCCTCTGACTGGTGTCTGAGGCCACGCCATCCCCTGTCCTACCACTCACCCTTAATTTCTGGTTGGAGAAACATATTTCTGGCTAACTAAAGCAAAGAGCATTTGACAAAATGCATAGAATGTTTGACTTAGAATTGCCTTCTTGACCAAGGAACTTACCTGACAACATGTACCCAGAGCATTAAAAAATGAGCATACTTTTGAATTATACTTCTAAAAATATATCCTGAGGAAATAGTACAAATGCAGAGAGATGTGCTTACATAGACGTGTATCACAAGAATATTCACAACAGGGAAAAACTGGAAGCACTACAGTAGATCAAATTGAGCACCCAACACACTCAAACACAAAATTCAAATTCTCATTTCTTGAACTGTGAAGGCAAGCCAAGAATGGAAATTCCCTTCTCCTCACTCTCTAAGAATCTAAAGCAGTCCTGGGCCTCCCATGGAGATCTAGGAACAGTCCGGTCTGTGTTGCTCAGAAGGGGTGGTCCATATCTTCTCTCACATGTGACCTATATTGGTTTGACTTCTATGAATGGGTAATAGGATACTCAGGACTCAGAATGAGGTTGGTCTGTCAACTTGTACTGCTCTGGGGCCACACCAGTCCTTGTTTCCCCCCAGAGGGACAATGATTCCCCTAGCCCCCTGGCCCTCATATCGCAAGAGAAATTTTCTTGGATCGGCTAATATACGGAGGGTATTTCTGGAAACTGCTGTATCAATATCCTGCTGTGTTCACCCCTAATCATTCCCTCAGCCACAAGCGTAGCCTCTTAGGTTACTGCCTCTTTACTTTTCTCACAGAACTTCCCCAACAGCAAGTAAGTGATGACTGGCTTCTGAAATCTAAGCCTACTTGCCACATACCTTATTATGTGCCAAAGAGGAATAATGGAAAGGAAAATAACTGACAAGGAAAATTACCTAGGCTATAACAATGTATCAGTCTGGTTGCTCTAGAGAAACAGAACAAAAAATGAAGCTGAGAAATAATCACCAATGGATTCTAAAATCTCAGAGAAAAATTTTATGGTATACATTATTATTGAGAGACTAGGCTGAAAATGCTCATATCCCCAGATCAACCTTAACATCCCTAATGTTATGTGTCTCATGATATGATACAATAGAGAAGACATAACAGGAACTATGACATAAATGTGCCTGAAAGAATTGAACTAATCCAATCAAGCCTCTAGCTACCAGAATATAGGAAATTTTCATGGATTGGAAAGAAGTTAAGTGACACCCACAGGAAATAATCTGCCAAATCCAGAATGCAAACATTCTGTATAAAACAATTTATGTACTATTCAATGGCATAAAAAAGAAAAGGAAGGGTCTGTTATAGAACAAAGGAACCTTAAAGAGACATAGCAGTCAAATATAACATGTGAACCTAGTGTCGATATAGCTTCAAGCAAACCAGCCACAAAAAGACATCTTGGAGATAATTAAAGATATTTGAATGTGAAGAAGATATTAGACTTCTTTAAGGAATGATGATTTTAATAGATTTTATGGGTCATGGTTCTCCAAATAAACAGAACGCATAGGATATAAATATAGAGAGAAGACAGATACAGAGATAGAAATGGAGAAACAGGGAGAGATTTTTTTTTAAGGAATTGGCTCATGTGATTGTAGGGGGCTGGCAAGTTTTAAATCCATAGGTCCAATGACAGGCTGGAAAGTCTGGTAGGATATTGTCTTAGTTATCTATCTAGTGCTGCTGTAACAGAAATACCACAAATGGTTGGCTTTCACAAAGAGAAATTTACTTCCTCAGAGTAAGGTAAGCTAGAAATTCAAATTTTCAGCTCCAGGCAAAGGCTTTCTGTCTCTGTCGGATCTAGAGGAAGGTCCTTATCGTCAGTCTTCCCCTAGACTAGGAGCTTCTGCACACAGGAAACCTGGGTCCAAGGGACAAGCTTTGCTCCCCACACTGCTTTCTTGGTGGTATGAAGTTCCCTCTCTCTGCTCCTTTTGAGAGATAAAAGTTGGTGCAGACCACATCCCAAGGAAATTTCTTTTACATTGGTTGAGGGATGTGACCTGGGTAAAAGTGTTACTTCCCACCCTAATCCTTTTTAACATAATCTAATCTTGCCTCATCAACAACAGGCAGAGATTAGGATTTATAATACATAGGAAAATTGCTGCCAAGAAATATGGAAGACACCTTCCTGGCCAACTGACTGGAAGAGATCCATATTTATGCCTATTCCCAAGAAAGATGATCCAACCGAATGTGGAAATTATAGAACAATATCGTTAATATCACACGCAAGCAAAATTTTGCTGAAGATCATTCAAGAACGGCTGCAGCAGTATATCGACAGGGAACTGGCAGAAATTCAGGCTGGTTTCAGAAGAGGACATGGAACCAGGGATATCATTGCTGATGTCAGATGGATCCTGGCTGAAAGCAGAGAATACCAGAAGGATGTTTACCTGTGTTTTATTGACTATGCAAAGGCATTCGACTGTGTGGATCATAACAAACTATGGATAACATTGCGAAGAATGGGAATTCCAGAACACTCAATTGTGCTCATGCGGAACCTTTACGTGGATCAAGGGGTAGTAGTTCTGACAGGACAAGGGGATACTGATTGGTTTAAAGTCAGGAAAGGTGTGCATCAGGGTTGTATTCTTTCACCATACCTATTTAATCTGTACGCTGAACAAATAACATGAGAAGCTGGACTAAATGAACTAAAATGGGACATCAGGATTGGAGGAAGACTCATTAACAACCTGCATTATGTAGATGACATAACCTTGCTTGCTGAAAGTGAAGAGGACTTGAAGCACTTACTAATGAAGATCAAAGACCACAGTCTTCAGTATGGATTGCACCTCAACATAAAGAAAACAAAAATCCTCACAACTGGACCAATGAGCAACGTCATGATAAATGGAGAAAACATTGAAGTTGTCAAGGATTTCATTTTACTTGGATCCACAATCAACAGCCATGAAAGCACCAGTCAAGAAATCAAAAGACGCGTTGCATCGGGCAAATCTGCTGCAAAGGACCTCTTCAAAGTGTTGAAGAACGAAGATGTCACCCTGAAGACTAAGGTGCGCCTGACCCAAGGCATGGTGTTTTCAGTCGCATCCTATGCATGTGAAAGCTGGACAATGAATAAGGGGACTG
The DNA here is from genome assembly GCF_030014295.1 of Loxodonta africana. Lineage (NCBI taxonomy): Eukaryota > Metazoa > Chordata > Mammalia > Proboscidea > Elephantidae > Loxodonta > Loxodonta africana. The sequence goes on from NC_087345.1 coordinate 89,475,646, forward strand.
AAGAAGAGCTGACACCTTTGAATTGTGGTGTTGGGGAAGAATATTGAACATACCATGGACTGCCAAAAGAACGAACAAATCTGTCTTGGAAGAAGTGCGACCAGAATGCTCCTTAGAGGCAAGGGTGGCGAGACCGTGTCTTACATACTTTGGACATTTTGTCAGGAGGGATGAGTCCCTGGAGAAGGACATCATGCTTGGCAGAGTACAGGGTCAGCGGAAAAGAGGAAGACCCTCAGCAAGGTGGATTGACACAGTGGCTGCAACAATGAGCTCAAACATAACAACGATTGTAAGGATGGCGCAGGAGCCAGCAGTGTTTCGTTCTGTTGTGCATAGGGTCGCTATGAGTCGGAACTGAGTCGACGGCACCTAACAATAACAACAACAGGAAAATTGCATCAATCAGAAAATGGAGGACAACCACACAACACTGGGAATCATGGCCCAACCAAGTTGATACTATTTTCAGGGCATACAGTTCAATCCATGGCGGATATCTATGTTGCAATCTTTAGGCCAAATTCATTTGCCTCTCAGAAACCTCGGTTTTTGCTCATAAGACCTTTAAGTCATTGAACGAAGACCCCACATTACCAAAGGTAATCACAATGTGATGAATTGACGTAAGTCACAACAAGGGACTCAAACATATCAACGATAATGGAGATGATGCAGGACCAGGCAACATTTTCTTCTGTTATATATGAAGTTGCCATGAGTCGGAGCTGTCTCCATGGGAACTAACAACAGCAACAATCTCCTTTGTTAAGAGTCAACGAATTGTAAATGTTAATCACATCCACAAAATACCTTCACAGCAACGTTTAAATTAGTATTTGACCAAACAACTGGTACCATAGGCTTGCCAAGCTCACACACAAAATTAACCATCACATAGATACGATATTGTTATACAGTTAGACTGAAGAATTGAATTGCTTAGGCACATATACTGAATGAGTCCTTGGGTGGTACAAATGACTAAATGCTTGGCTGCTAACACAAAGTTTGGAGTTTCAAATCCACAAGAGTCTCCTCAGAACAATGGTCTGGCGATCTACATCAAAAACCATCAGCCATTGAAAACCGTACGGAGCATACTTCTATTCGGACACATATGGAGTTGCCAGGAGTCAGAGTCAATTCAATGGCAACTGTTAAATAAGTAAGCAAGTATACTCAATATTTACAAGTGAAAAAACCTGATGTTTGGATTTCTTTTCAAATACTCCAACAAAGGAAAAAGAATAGGGGAATTAGATAAATTAAGAAAATGTTTGAAGCCATTTAAACTAGGTGCGATCATATACGATCCTCTTTAATTTCATGTGTTTGAAATCTTCAATAACACAATTTTTTTTAATTCATTTTTATTGTGCTTTAAGTGAAAGTTTACAAATCAGGTCAGTCTCTCATACAAATACTTACATGCACCTTGCTATACACTCCTAACTGCTCTTCCTCTAATGAGATAGCACAGTTCTTCCCTCTACTCTCTCTCCTCGTGTCCATTCGGGTTGTTACTGGCCCCCTCTGCCCTCTCATCTCCCCTCCAAATGGGAGATGCCAACATAGTCTCATACGTCTACCTGATCCAAGAAGCTCATTCTTCACCAGTATCATTTTCCATCCCATATTCCAGACCAATCCCTGTCTGAAGAGTTGGCTTTGGGAATGGTTCCTGTCCTGGGCTAACAGAAGGTCTGGAAACCTTGGCCTCCGGGATCCTTCTCGTCCCAGTCTGACCATTAAGTCTGGTCTTTTTACAAGAATTTGGGGTCTGCATCCCACTGTTCTCTTGCTCCCTCAGGGGTTCTCTGTTGTGTTCCCTGTCAGGGCAGTTATCGGTTGTGGCCGGGCACCACAGAGTTCTTCTGGTCTCAGGCTGAGGTAATCTCTGGTTTATGTGGTCGTTTCCATCTCTTAGGCTCATAATTACCTTGTGTCTTTGGTGTCCTTCATTCTTCCTTGTTCCAGGTGGGTTGAGACGAATTGAGGCATCTTAGATGGCTGCTTGCTAGCGTTTAAGACCCCAGACGCCACTCTCCAAAGTGGGATTCGGAATGTTCTCTTGACAGATTTTATTATGCTAATTGACTTAGGTGTCCCCCAGAAACATGGTCCTTGAACCCCTGCCCCTGCTACGCTGGCCTTTGAAGCATGCAGTTTATTCAAGAAACTTCTTTGCTTTTGGTTTAGTCCAGCTGTGTTGACCTCTCCTGTATTGTGTATTGACTTTCCCTTCAGCTAAAATAAAACTTATCTACTATCTAATTGGAAACCCCGGTGGTGTAGTGATTAAGCGCTACGGCTGCTAACCAAAAGGTCAGCAGTTCAAGTCCACCAGGTGCTCTTTGGAAACACTATGGGGCAGTTCTACCCTGTCCTACAGGGTTGCTAGGAGTTGGAATCCACTCGACAGCAGTGGGTTTGGTTTTTGGTTACTATCTAATTAGTGAATAGCCCTTTCCCTCCCTACCTACCCCCTCTCATAACCATCAAAGGATACTTTCTTCTCTGTTTAAACTATTTCTCAAGTTCTTATAATAGTGGTCTTATACAATATTTGTCCTTTTGCAACTGACTAATTTCACTCAGTATAATGTCTTCCAGATTTCTCCACGTTATGAAATGTTTTGTGGATTCATCATTGTTCTTTATAGATGTATAGTATTCCATCGTGTGAATATACCATAATTTATCCATTCATCCATTGATGGGCATCTTGGTTGCTTCCATCTTTTTGCTATTGTAAACAGTGCTACAATGAACATGGGCGTGCACATATCTGTTCATGTAAAGGCTCTTATTTCTCTAGAACATATGCCGAGGAGTCGGATTGCTGGATCGTATGGTAGTTCTATTTCTAGCTTTTTAAGGAAGTGCCAAATTGATTTCCAAAGTGGTTGTACCATTTGACATTCCCATCAGCAGTGTATAAGTGTTGCAGTCTCTCCACAACCTCTCCGACGTTTATTCTTTTTGTGTTTTTTGGCTTAATGCCAGCCTTGTTGGAGTGCGATGGAATCTCGTTGTAGTTTTGATTTGCATTTCTGTAATGGCTAATGATTATGAGCATTTCCTCATGTATCTGCTAGCTACCTGAATGTCTTCTTTAGTGAAGTGACTGTTCATATCCTTTGCCCGTTTTTTTAATTGGCTTATTTGTCTTTTCGTAGTTGAGTTTTAGTAGGATCATGTAGATTTTAGAGATCAGGTGCTGATCTGACACGTCATAGCTAAAAACTTTTTCTCATTCTATAGGTAGTCTTTTGACTCTTTTGGTGAAGTCTTTGGATGAGCACAGGTGTTTGATTTTTAGGAGCTCCCAGTTATCCTGTTTCTCTTCTGCATTTAGTAATGTTTTGTATACTGTTTATGCCATGAATTAGGGCTCCTAACGTTGTCGCTATTTTTTCTTCATGATCTTTATTGTTTTAGATTTTGTATTTAGGTCTTTGATCCATTTTGAGTTAGTTTTTGTGCATGGCGTGAGGTATGGGTCTTGTTTCATTTTTTTGCAGATCGATATCCAGTCATGCCAGCACCATTTGTTAAAAAGACTTGTCTTTTCCCCAATTAACTGACTTTGGGCCTTTGTCAAATATCAGCTGCTCATATGCAGATGGATTTATGTCTGGGTCCTCAATTCTGTTCCATTGGTCTATGAATCTGTTGCTGTAGTGGTACCAGGCTGTTTTGACCACTGTGGCTGTATAATAGGTTCTAAAATCAGGTAGAATGAGGCCTCCTCCTTTGTTCTTCTTTGTCAGTAATGCTTCACTTATCTGGTGTCTCTTCCCTTCCATAAGAAGTTGGTGATTTGTTTCTCCATCTCATTAAAAAATGTCATTGGGGAGAGGTGGAGCCAAGATGGCGGAATAGGCAGACTTTTCCGTGGAGCCTCTTTACAACAAAGACCTGAAAAAACAAGTGAAACGAGTATATTTGTGACAAGCTGTGAGCCCTGAGCATCAAAGGCAAGCTTAGACAATGAACTGAGGGGCAGGGAAAGGAAGAGACCGTTCAGAAGCGGAGAGGAGTTGCCGGACCTGAATCGTGGGGAGCCCTCAGGCACCATTTCTGGAGTGGCTGCCGCAGTGGGCTCGTCCTAGCGTTCGGCCACAGTTTCCTCTGGGAGAAGCAGCCAGCCACACAGCCCACTCACTCCTCCGGAACCTGAGCAGAAGGGCGCTCTCGGCAAAAGCTAAGTACTTGTGTATATTTTACTGCACCCCCCCACCCCCAACCCAGCTTCAGCGGCTGAATCCCTAGGCCTGAGATAGACCCTGGTGAGCACCTGGAGTCGTCCTCCTGGCCTTGGGGAAGGAAAAAAGTTCCAACTGGGGGGAAAAGATAATTTGCTAGCTCCATTAACTGGGGGAGCTCAGGACAGAACCGGTTCCTGTCCAGGCATAAAGCATCCGTGGACCTTGAGCACCTTTCCCTTTTGCATGGACCTGTGTGGGCCTATTTCAGGAGAATGGGCCCTTGTTGGCAGACTCCAGCCATTTCAAACTCCATTTGCACCGGGCATTTGTGTGGAGCCCTGGGCAGGCCCAGACCAGAGCAGGACAGGAGAGCAGCAGTCCAGGCTGGTCAGCTGGGGTGGGCACAACCAACGAAAGAGGACTGTTCCTGCCAACACCTCTCCCCTCAGACACGACAAAGCGATTCTACCCTGCCACCTGGGGCTCAGATCACACTGGATCGCTCGGCTCCCCAGAGAGGAAGTTTTATTGGGTCATGATCATTTTCGGGGAGGTGGGTGTTTGACGTTTGACATGGCTTTGCCTATTAAACAAGGTCCTCACCTACCCACAACAGGGACCTAAGGACTGGTGGCTCCACTTGGGTCGCCCAGCCACCCACGACAGGGACCCAGGGATAACTGGTACCTCCAAGTCCTCACAACCAAAAATTTGGGGTGCCCATGGTCCCTCTGCAGAGCCCACCCACCAGCACGCTTTAAGGAACAGAGACGTGTTTTCCTCAGAGACACTTGGGGGTCGGTTCTCAGCCCCCTGCCTTGTTCAGAGCGTGAGCCGTGCTGCAATCATATACCGGTATATACACCAATCACCCCTGCCCGTCTAAGACTGTAGGACAGAGCCTGTACCACACACTTGATATCAGCTACCTGGAAACCTGAGCTGAATTCATACAAGAAAACTGAATGGACTCCTAGATTGATGTACCTGAAACCAGCTCTAGCCAGCTGGGGACAGGACACCAGAGCTCCAAAGGTGAAAATAATCAAGCTAGCTCACTCAAGCAACCCACAGGGGTATACCAAAACAAAACAAAGCAAGCAGTTACGACCCAGTAAGCAAGCATAAACTAATACAATAACTTATAGATGGCTCAGAGACAACAGTCAATATCAAGTCACATAAAGAAATAGACCATGATCACCTCAACAGGCTCTCAAAACAAAGAATCCAGGGATCTTCTAGAGGAAAGTGCATTCCTGGAATTACCAGATGCAGAATACAAAAGTTTAATATATAGACCCTTGAAGACATCAGGAAGGCAATGAGGTAATATGCAGAACAAGCCAAGGAACACACAGATAAAGCAATTGAAGAAATGAGAAAGATTATTCAGGAACATAATGAAAAGTTTAATAAGCTGGAAAAATCCATAGACAGACAGCAATCAGGAATTCAGAAGATTAACAAAAAAAAATTATAGAATAAGACAACTCAATAAAAAGTCAGAGGAGCCAAATTGAGCAAGTAGAAGCTAGAATTTCTGAACTCAAAGATAAATCACTTGGCACTAATATATTTGAAGAAAAATCAGAAAAAAGAAGTTAAAAAAATGAAGAAACCTTAAGAATCATGTGGGACTCTATCAAGAAAAATAACCTACAAGTAATTGGAATACCAGAACAGGGAGGGATAGCAGAAAATACAGAGAGAATTGTTGAAGATTTGTTGGCAGAAAACTTCCCTGATATTGTGAAAGATGAGAAGATATCTATCCAAGATGCTCATCGAACTCCACGTAAGGTACATCTTAAAAGAAAGCCACCAAGACATATTATAATCAAGCTTGCCAAAACCAAAGATAAGGAGACAATTATAAGAGCAGCAAGGGATAAAAGAAAAGTCACCTACAAGGGAGAGCCAATAAGAATAAGCTTGGACTACTGGTAGAAACCGTGCAGGCAAGAAGGCAATGGGATGACATATTTAAAAAATTGAAGGAAAAAAATTGCCTGCCAAGAATCATATATCCACCAAAACTGTGTCTTAAATATGAAAGCGAAATTAAGATATTTCCAGATAAACACAAGTTGAGGGAATTCATAAACACCAAACCAAAACTACAAGAAATACTAAAAGGAGTTCTTTGGTTAGAAAATCAATAATATCAGGTATCGACCCAAGTCTAGAACACTGGGCAGAGCAACCAGAAGTCAACCCAGACAGGAAAATCCAAAAAAAAAACAAAGCAAGATTAAAAAAAAAAAAAGCCTAACACAGAGTAACGGCGATGTTATTATATAAAAGAAGACAACACTATAATAATAAAGAGGGACTAAGAAATGTAATCATACACCTTCCATATGGAGAGGAAGATACAGCAATACAAACAAATAAAAGTTAGTTATAAATATAGAAAAATAAGGGTAAATAATAAGGTAACCACAAAGGAGACAAACTATCCTACTCATGAAAATAAAATACAACGGAAAAATACAGACTCAGCAGAAACAAAATCAACAACAACAAATATGAGGAAAGGACAATATATAAAGAAAATCTACTCAGCACATATAATCAAGTGGGAAAAAGAAGCTGTCAACACACAAAAAGAGACGTCAAAATAATAGCACTCAATTCATACCTATCCATAATTACCCTGAATGTAAATGGACTAAATGCACCAATAAAGAGACAGAGAGTGGCAGAATAGATTAATAAACAGGGTCCATCTATATGCTGCCTACAAGAGACACACCATAGACTTAGAGACATAAACAAACTAAAACTCAAAGAATGGAAAAAAATATATCAAGCAAACAACAATCAAAAAAGAGCAGGAGTGCCAATAGTAATTTCTGACAAAACAGACTTTAAGGTTAAATCCATCAGAAAGGATAAGGAAGGACACTATATAATGATTAAAGGGACAATACACCAAGAAGATATAACCATATTAAATATTTATGCACCCAATGACAGGGCTGCAAGACACATAAAACAAACTCCATCAGCATTGAAAAGTGAGATAGACAGCTCCACAGTAATAGTAGGAGACTTCAACACACGACTTTCGGTGAAGGACAGGGCATCCAGAAAGAACCTCAATAAAGACACGCAAGATCTAAATGCCACAATCAACCAACCTGACCTCGTAGACATATACAGAACACTCCACCCAACAGCAACCAACTATACTTTCTTTTCTAGTGCCCATGGAACATTCTCTAGACTAGACCACATATTAGGTCATAAAGCAAGCCTTAGCAGAATCCAAAACATTGAAATATTACAAAGCATCTTCTCTGACCATAAGGCCATAAAAGAGGAAATAAATAACAGGAAAAGCAGGGAAAAGAAATCAAACACTATAGCCTGCTCAAAAAAGACTGGATTATAGAAGACATTAAGGATGGAATAAAGAAATTCATAGAATCCAATGAGAATGAAAACACTTCCTATCAGAACCTTTGGGACACAGCAAAAGCACTGCCAAGAGGTCAATTTATATCAATAAATGCACCCATACAAAAAGAAGAAAGGCCAAAATCAAAGAATTATCCCTACAACTTGAACAAATAGAAAGAGAGCAACAAAAGAAACCCACCAGCACCAGAAGAAAACAAATAATAAAAATTAGAGCTGAACTAAATGAAATAGAAAACAGAAAAAACAATTGAAAGAATTAACGAGACCAAAAGCTGGTTTTTGAATGAAAAACTCAACAAAATTGATAAACTATTGGCCAACTGACAAAAGAAAAGCAGCAGAGGAAGCAAATAACCCAAATAAGAAATGAGATGGGCGCTATTATAACAGACCCAACTGAAATTAAAAGAATCATATCAGATTACTATGAAAAACTATACTCAAACAAATTTGAAAACCTAGAAGAAATGGATGACTTCCTAGAAACACACTACCTGCCTAAACTAACACAAACAGAGGTAGAACAACTAAATAGACTCATAACAAAAGAAGAGATTGAAAAAGTAATCAAAAAACTCCCAACAAAAAAAAGCCCTGGTCTGGACAGCTTCACGGCAGAGCTCTACCAAACTTTCAGAGAAGAATTAACACCACTACTACTAAAGGTATTTCAGAGCATAGAAAAGGATGGAATACTACCCAATTCATTCTATGAAGCCACCATATCCCTGATACCAAAACCAGGTAAAGACACCACAACAAAAGAAAATTATAGACCTATACCCTTCATGAATGTAGATGCAAAAATCCTCAACAAAATTCTAGCCAATAGAATTCAACAACATATCAAACAAGTAATTCACCATGACCAAGTGGGGTTCATACCAGGTATGCAGGGATGGTTCACCTTAGAAAAACAATTAATGTAATCCACCACATAAATAAAACAAAAGACAAGAATCACATGATTTTATCAATTAATGCAGAAAAGGCATTTGACAAAGTTCAACACCCATTCATGATAAAAACTCTCAGGAAAATAGGAATAGAAGGAAAACTTCTCAATATAATAAAGGGCATTTATACAAAGCCAACAGCCAACATCACCCCAAATGGAGAGAGCCTGAAAACATTCCCACTGAGCTCGGGAACCAGACAAGGATGCCCTTTATCACCACTCTTATTCAACATTGTGCTGGAAGTCCTAGCCAGAGCAACTAGGCTAGATAAAGAAATAAAGGGCATCCAGATTGGCAAGGAGAAGTGAAAGTATCTCTATTTGCAGATGACGTGATCTTATACACAGAAAACCCTAAAGAATCCTCCAGAAAACTACTGAAACTAATAGAAGAGTTCAGCAGAGTATCGGGATACAAGATAAACATACAAAAATTAGTTGGATTCCTCTACACCAACAAAAAGAACATCGAAGAGGAAATCACCAAATCAATGCCATTTACAGTAGCCCCCAAGAAGATAAAATACTTAGGAATAAATCTTACCAGAGATGTAAAAGCCTTGTACAAAGAAAACTACAGTACACTTCTGCAAGAAACCAAAAGAGACTTACATAAGTGGAAGAACATACCTTGCTCATGGATAGGAACACTTAACATTATAAAAATGTCTATTCTACCAAAAGCAATCTATACATTTAATGCAATTCTGATCCAAATCCCAAGGACATTCTTTAATGAAATGGAGAAACAAATCACCAATTTCATATGGAAGAGAAAGAGGCCCCGGATAAATAAGGCATTACTGAAAAAGAAGAACAAAGTAGGAGGCCTTACTTTACCTGATTTCAGAACCTATTATACTGCCACAGCAGTCAAAACAGCCTGGTACTGGTACTGGTACTGGTACAACAACAGATACATGGACCAATGGAACAGAATCGAGAATCCAGACATAAATCCATCCACGTATGAACAGCTGATATTTGACAAAGGCCCCAAAACTGTTAAAGGGGAAAAAGACAGTCTTTTTAACAAATGGTGCTGCCATAACTAGATTACAAAAAAAAAAAAAAAAACTGGATATCCATTTGCAAAAACATGAAACAAGACCCATACCTCACTCCATATACAAAAACTAACTCAAAATGGATCAAAGACCTAAATATAAAATCTAAAACGATAAAGATCATGGAAGAGAAAATAGGGACAATGTTAGGAGCCCTAATGCATGGCATAAACAGTGTAGAAAACATTATAAAGAACGTAGAAGAAAAACTAGATAACTGGGAGCTCCTAAAAATCAAACACCTATGCTCATCCAAAAAAACAAGGACTTCATCAGAAGAGTTAAAACACTACCTACAGACTGCGAAAAAGTTTTTGGCTATGACATTTCTGATCAGCGCCGGATCTCTAAAATCTACGTAATACTGCAAAAACTCAACTGCAAAAAGACAAATAACCCAATTAAAAAATGGGGAAAAGATATGAATAGACACTTCACTAAAGAAGACATTCAGGTAGCTAACAGATATATGAGGAAATGTTCACAGTCATTAACCATTAGAGAAATGCAGATCAAAACTACAATGAGATTTCATCTCACTCCAACAAGGCTGGCATTAACCCAAAAAACACAAAATAATAAATGTTGGAGAGGCTGTGGAGAGATTGGAACACTTCTATACTGCTGGTGGGAATGTCAAATGGTACAACCACTTTGGAAATCAATTTGGCACTTCCTTAAAAAGCTAGAAATAGAACTACCATATGATCCAGCAATCCCACTCCTGGCAATATATCCTAGAGAAATAAGAGCCGTTACAGGAACAGATATATGCACACCCATGTTTATTGCAGCACTGTTTACAATAGCAAAAACATGGAAGCAACCAAGGTGCCCGTCAACACATGAATGGATAAATAAATTATGGTATATTCACACGATGGAATACTACACATCGATAAAGAACAGTGAGAAATCTGAGAAATGTTTCATAACTTGGAGGAACCTGGAAGGCATTGTGCTGAGTAAAATTAGTTGCAAAAGGACAAATATTGTATAAGACTTGAGAAATAGTTTAAACTGAGAAGAAAACATTCTTTTGTGGTTACAAGATGGGGGAGGAAGGGAGGGTGGGAGAGGGGTATTCACTAATTAGATAGTAGATAAGAACTACTTTAGGTGAAGAGAAAGACAGCACACAGTACAGGGGAGGTCAGCACAATTGGACTAAACCAAAAGCAAAGAAGTTTCCTGAATAAGCCGAATGCTTCGAAGGCCAGTGTAGCAGGGGCAGGGGTCTGGGGACCATGGTTTCAGGGGACATCTAAGTCAATTGGCATAATAAAATCTATTAACAAAACATTCTGCATTCCACTTTGAAGAGTGGCATTTGGGGTCTAAACGCTAGCAAGCAGCCATCTAAGATGCATCAATTGGTCTCAACCCACCTGGATCAAAGGAGAATGAAGAACACCAAGGACACAAGGTGACTACAAGCCCAAGAGACAGAAAGGGCCACTTGAACCGGCGACTACATCATCCTGAGACCAGAAGAACTAGATGGTGCCCGGCTACAACTGATGACTGCCCTGACAGGGAACACAACAGAGAACCCCTGAGGGAGCAGGAGAGCAGTGGGATGCCGACCCCAAATTCTCATAAGACCAGACTTAATGATCTGACTGAGACTGGAGGGACCCCAGTGGTCATGGCCCCCAGAACTTCTGTTGGCCCAGGACAGGAACCATTCCTGAAGCCAACTCTTCAGACATGGATTGGACTGGACAATGCGTTGGAGAGGGATGCTGGTGAGGAGTGGGCTTCTTGGATCAGATGGACACGTGAGACTATGTTGGCATCTCCTGCCTGGAGGGCAGACGAGAGGGTGGAGGGGGTTAGAAGCTGGCGAAATGGACATGAAAAGAGACAGTGGAGGGAGAGAGCAGGCTGTCTCATTAGGGGGAGAGTAATTGGGAGTGTGTAGCAAGGTGTATATGGGTTTTTGTGTGAGAGAATGACTTGATTTGTAAACTTTCACTTAAAGCACAATAAAAATTATTTTTCAAAAATGTCGTTGGAATTTGGATCAGAATTGCATTGTATCTATAGATGGCTTTTGGAAGAATAGACATTTTTACAATGTTAAGTCTTCCTATCCATGAGCAAGGTATGTTTTTCCACTTCTGTTAGTCTCTTCTGGTTTCTTGCAGTAGTGTCTTGTAGTTTTCTTTGTATAGGTCTTTTATGTCTCTGGTAAGATTTATTCCTAAGCATTCTATCTTCTTGGGGGCTACTGTAAATGGTATTGGTTTGGTGATTTCCTCTTTGATGTTCTTTTTGTTGCTGTAGAGGAATCCAACTAACTTTTGTGTGTTTATCTTGTATCCTGATACTTTGCTGAAGTCTTCTATTGGTTTCAGCAGTTTTCTGGAGGATTCTTTAGGGTTTTCTGTGTATAAGATCATGCCATCTGCAAATGGAGATATTTTTACTTCTTCCTTACCAAATTGGATGCCCTTTATTTCCTTATCTAGCCTAATTGCTCTGGCTAGGACCTCCAGCACAATGTTGAATAAGAGTGGTGATAAAGGGCATCCTTGTCTAATTCCCAGTCTCAGGGTGAATGCTTTCAGAATCTCTCCATTTAGGATGATGTTGGCTGTCGGCTTTGTATAAATGTCCTTTATTATTTTGAGGAATTTTCCTTCTATTCCTGTTTTGCTGAGAGTTTTTATCACGAATGGGCGCTGGACTTTGTCAAATGCCTTTTCTGCATCAATTGATAAAATCATGTGATTCTTGTCTTCTGTTTTATTTATGTGGTGGATTACATTAATTATTTTTCTAATGTAGAACCACCCCTGCATGCCTGGTATGAATCTCACTTGGTCATGGTGAATTATTATTATTATTATTTTGATATGTTGTTGAATTCTATTGGTTGAGGATTTTTGCATCTACGTTTCTTAGGGACATAAGTCTATAATTTTCTTTTTTTGTGGCGTCTTTACCTGGTTTTGGTATCGGGTATATGCTGGCTTCATAGCATGAGTTTGGGAGTATTCTGTCCTTTTCTATGCTCTAAGTACCTTTAGTAGTAGTGGTGTTACCTCTTCTCTGACACTCTGATAGAACTCTGCAGTGAAGCCGTCAGGGCCAGGGATTTTTTTTGTTGGAAGTTTTTTGATTACCTTTTCAATCTCTTCTTTTGTTATGTGTCTATTTTGTTGTTCTACCTCTGTTTGTATTAGTTTAGGTAGGTAGTGTGTTTCTAGGAATTCATCTGTTTCTTCTAGGTTTTCAAATGTGGTAGAGTACAATTTTTCATAGTAATCTGATATGATTCTTTTAACGTCAGATGGGTCTGTTGTGGTATCTCCCTTCTCATCTCTTATTCAGGTTATTTGTTTCCTTTCCTGTTTTTCTTTTGTCAGTCTGGCCAATGGTTTATCAATTTTGTTAATTTTTTCGAAGACAAAGCTTTTGGTCTTTTTAACTCTTTCAATTGTTTTTCTCTTCTCAAATTCATTTAATTCTACTCTAATTTTTATTATTAGTTTTCTTCTGGTGCTTGAGGGGTTTTTTTGTTGTTGATGATGCTCTCTTTCTGTTTATTAAAGTTGCAGGGACAGTTATTTGATTTTGGTCCTTTTTTCTTTTTGTATGGGTGCATTTATTGATATAAATTGACCTCTGAGCACTGCATTCTCTGAATAACACAAAATTTAAGTAATAAGGTAGATTGTTACACTGACAAGAGCTCAAATATATTCTGGAATTAAAAATCCAGTGACTATAAACATGAATGTGTTCGATAAAATCTTCAGGTGACTCACAACATAGATCTAGGGAGATGGAGGCATTAAGCACAATGATATCTGCATTGAATAAGGTTGTTTTCATGAAGTGAAAGAGGAAAAAATAACATTTGTATACTAATTTATTAGGTTAATATTTTAAATAATACAATATTCAACACATGGATATGTGAATAAAAACAAAACAAAAACAAACCAAACCCATTACCACTGAGTGGATACCAACTCATAGCAACCATATATGACGGAGTAGAAGTGCCCCATGGAGTTGCCAAGGAGTGACTGGTGGATTCAAACTGCTGACGTTTTTGGTTAACAGCCATAGCTCCTAACCACTACACCACCATCTAAATTTAACCTAGTGGAGGAAAGTGAGGCGTTTCCCTCTTCTCTTCAGGAATTACCAAAAAAACAACCAGGAGAACTAGAAGCATAAAGTAAACTCCAATCACCAAAATTAAAATTAAAAGACCTTAAAATCTCTGAACCAAAAACAGAAGAAGGACTCACAGAAATAGAAAAGTATAATCAAAAGGGTCAGGAATACTGAGAGGGATGCTTATAGCTGCAGATCCAAGAAAAGGCCAGTGAAGAACACTCTCAAAAACCGACAAAACAAAACCAAACAACATTGTAAGCACAAAGCAAAACCAAACAAAGCCTCGCATTGAGGTTTTTCTACATACCAGGCACTGTTGACTCATTTAACTCATGCAAAGTCAATGCCAATGGCACTTCCTCAGGTCTAAACCCAAGAATCCCTTGTTTGCAACAACGGGAACAGGGTGTGTGGGCTGGGGGCAAGACCCCATTTGTCATGAAGCCTCCAGATGCTATGAAGCCAAGGCTGAATAACGAAGCAGAGGTAAGCCTCATTTGTAGCACAATTTCTTGGTAAGAAAAAGAAAACACAGAGACTGAATTGTAAACCACCCACCAGTGATCTTGATTGACTGGCTAGGATTAAAGATTAAAAGGATTATTCACACAGTCCTGGAATATGGCCCCAATATCTCCCCTCAGGGGCCAGGTGGCACAGAAGTTATGCACTTGGCTGCTAAACCACTAGCCGCTCCATGGGAGAAAGATGTGACAGTCTGCTTCCATAAAGATTTACAGCCTTGGAAACCCTCTGGGCAGCTCTATTCAGTCCTAAGGAGTCACTATGAGTCAGAATTCAACTCAGAATACATTCTGCAACGTATGGCTATGCCAGGAGGACTTTACCTCAATCAAAGATGATTACTATCCAGTAAGGAAAAATCTCAGGGCCCACAAAAGATACTACACGGTAAAAAATCAAAGGAACAGAAAAAACAAAAGGCAGAAAAAGGACACTCACCAGAAAAAAAGTCACTGTGAAATATTAACAAACAGCTCAATGAAATAATTACCTCTAGATCAAAGGAGAACGAAGGGACCATAGACTAAAACAATAAAATATAAAACATTAGATTGCAGAGTTCAGAAAAAAAGCAGAGAAAATAAGTAAATAAAGGAAGCCATGTCAGAAACAAAGGCCAAACTAAAAGCAGCACAAAGGGATTAGACATTGCTGAATGCCCAATGATGGACATACAGAAGAAGGCTGAGAGAAGCCAGCAATATGACATGAGGATCGGAGAGTGTGAAAAGAGCTGCAAGCAAAAATATAACTATGAAAGACAAAACAGTTTCCAAGCATAATTGGAAACCATAAGGAAAAGAGAATATACATGAGAGACTGGAGATTGTATACACAGAGAGAGAACCCACACTGCAGAAAGGCATAAAGAAGGGAAGCTGCTAGAAGGATATACAAGGAACCGGTAACAGTGCTTTCCTACAAATAGGGGAACTGAGTGGCTGGGAAATAGTCTTAATTGAAGCACATACTTTGTTTCATAAATGGGTGTTACATATTCAATTTTAAATATGTGAATAAATGTGTAAATAAAAAATATTCAATATTATAAGTAGACATTCAACTATGTCTACACCGGGAAAAAGGTAAATACGTAAGAGAAATTTCCTTAGCTTCTAGATTTAACTACTAGTTTATAGAAAATACAGAGAGGGTGGTGGGTATATAGGAGTTCATTTTGTTGTTCTACTTTTTCAGCTGAATAAATAATTAAAAGAAAAAATTTTTAACTTAATATTGGCTTTTATTGAGAACACAGTGATCCTTCTGTTGGGGCATATGCAATGGATTACATCTGATCTCTAATGTCCCAAATGGCAGGAAAGATTAGGTCGGGGAGAAGAGATCACTCAGTATCACTCGGTGCATTGTGATACACAACCATAAAACGTCCAACCTTTGCTGGAGACAGTGACTAACTCCTGACTACAGTGAATTGGGAATAGTCTTATTGTATTGTGATCAAGTCAAAGCTGGAAGGCAGGAGAATTTTTCCCTGACTAAAGGAAACTAAAACAGCAACCCTCACATTTCATAACTTTTCTAATAACCTGGGTGTGATCTCACTCTTTGCAAAGCTCAGCCCTTCCCACCTAGCAAGCTCTCCTTCCAGGGCTGAGCCCAGCCCATTCTCACCATATATAAAGTGTGCTGGGAAGCCCTGCTCAGAGTTTCCCTCCTGTCAGCTCCACACCACAGCTTCTCACACTTTCCTCACCTTCTCATCTTTAGAGAACCATGTCTAGCAAATCCACCATCATCCGCCGTGGCTTCAGCACCAGCTCGGCCAGAGTCCCTGGAGTAAACCGCTCAGGCTTCAGCAGCGTCTCAGTGTCCCGCTCCAGGGGCGGTGGTGTCCTCGGTGGGGCCTGTGGAGGAGCTGGCTTTGGCAGCAGGAGCCTCTATGGCCTGGGGGGCTCCAAGAGTATCTCCATTGGAGGGGGCAGCTACATCACAGGGGGTGGATGTGGCAGCAGAGTTGGAGGTGGCTATGGCTTTGGAGGAGGAGCCGGGAGCGGATTTGGTTTTGGCGGTGGAGCTGGTGGTGGCTTTGGGCTTGGTGGTGGAGCTGGCTTTGGTGGTGGCTATGGGGGCTTCCCTGTCTGCCCACCTGGAGGCATCCAAGAGGTCACTGTCAACCAGAATCTCCTCACTCCTCTGAACCTGCAAATTGACCCCACCATCCAGCGAGTGAGGACTGAGGAACGGGAACAGATCAAGACCCTCAACAACAAGTTTGCTTCCTTCATCGACAAGGTGAGACATGACAATGTTTTTCTCTCCATCAGGTATTTCAGAGTCTTCTAACTGAGAAACAATGAGTTTGCTGCCAGTGGGGAGACTTAGGAGGAGAGAGGAGGGGCCCTGATTAGCATTCCACGAGGATGCCACACTGGCTCCATGTTGGCAACAGGCAGAGGTGATGCAAATAATTTTGAAATAATTAATCTCTTCAGTGGCCCTCATTCCTGCCTAGCAAGAGTTATCAGCTTCTGACGATCCTGAAATATAGAAAAGAAATAGAAGAATGTAATGTGTTCCCTTTTACTTGTGAAGTTTCTAAGCAATTACAAAGGAAAGTCCAGTCATAAAGAGCCCTGAGCTCTGGAAAGGAGGGGGAAAATATGAGTTTATGTTAATAGTGGAGGAAGAACTTGGAAAAGGAGAGCTAAAAACTCTGCACAACTTGATGACAGTAATCAATGTCACTGAATGGTACACATAGAAATCATTGAATTGGTGTACCTTTTTTGCATGTATTTTCTTCAAAAATTAAAATAAGTTATTTAAAAAATAATAAGGAAAGAATATTTTGCCCAGGTGCAGAAGCATTTATAGAATTTATAGAAATAAGAGCTTATTCTAGAAAAAGAGGATGACCATCACTCAAGAATGTTTAAGAGGATACTCATGCACTGAATGGGAACTTGGATTCCAATCTAGCAATTAGGGAACAGTTAACATCCCTTCTAATTGCTCCCCAAATGAAACTCTTTGCCATCAAGTTGATTCTGGCTCACAGTGACCCAATAGGACAGAGTAGAAATACCCCCATAGAGTTTCAAGGCTGTGATCTTTAGGGAAGCAGACTGCCACATTTTTCTCCCACACACAGGTTCATGAGTTCAAACCCTGAACCTTTTGGTTCGATTGTGCTTAACCAATGAGCAACCAGGGCTACTACTAAAAAAAAAAGTTTTGTAGAATAAATCCTGTAAATGCTATTTTGTTAACAAAATTTATGTTTCTTCTGCTCAAGAGGGCAGACAGTGTTGAAAATCACTGATAGGCTACGTAACTACGGGCTGAGAAAAGCTCAAAAACCCTTGGGGGAGTTCCATGGAGGGTCTGCGAGGTGTGAAGGAAAAACATTTGGGAAGCAGAACTCTCAGCTTCAGCCCTGAGCTGCTCCTCCAAGGCCAGAACCATGGAGACCTCCCAGACCTGCTTGGAGACCTGAGAACACAGGCACTTCTTTCTTTCCTTTGCCTACGCATGACCACTTGTTTCCTTCCCCTCCAGGTACGGTTCCTGGAGCAGCAGAACAAGGTCCTAGACACCAAGTGGACCCTGCTCCAGGAGCAGGGCACCAAGACCGTGAGGCAGAACCTGGAACCCTTGTTCGAGCAGTACATCAACAACCTCCGCACGCAGTTGGACAGCATCCTTGGGGAGAGAAGCCGCCTGGACTCTGAGCTCAGAGGCGTGCAGGACCTGGTCGAGGACTACAAGAAGAAGTGAGTTAAAGAGAATTTGTAGGGCTAGTCCTTGAGGATGGCCCTTTAAGAAATAGATATCACCAGATATAAAATGGGCTTTACAATTCTTTAGCAAAATCAGTCCCACAGAAATAAAACCCACGGATTACTGTCTACAGCCAAATTAGAAACACAACAGGGAAGTAGGGGTAGAAGAGGAAGGGTAATAAAGGAAAGAAATTGATGAATCATAAAAATCATTCTTTATGCTCTCTGTGGAAAGAAAGCTAAATTTGTAACTATTAATCTTTATGGACAGCATCAGATCTCAGGCTGCCTTTCTATATCATCTTACCCACTGGCTAAATTCTATTCTACCTTTTTCTTCTTCTAGATATGAAGATGAAATCCACAAGCGCACAGCAGCAGAGAATGAATTTGTGACTCTGAAGAAGGTTGGTTGATTCAGATCATGGATTCAGGTTTCTTTATAGGAGCAGAATTGGTAGACAGCCTAAAAATTGAACAGGCTGGGGATGAGGGCTCAGCTGATTTAAGGTGTTGGTCTTTCCCCAGGATGTGGATGCTGCCTACATGAATAAGGTTGAACTGCAAGCCAAGGTCGATAGTCTTACAGATGAGATCAATTTCCTGAAAGTCTTCTATGATGCAGTAAGTATCTCTATCCCCAGGTTATGTAGTCTAGTGGGGTTCAGTAATGGGTGGAAGATTCTTGGGCTGGGATCCCCTGTGAATGTCTCTGGAAAAGGTGATCTTACAATCTTCTGTCCTGCAGGAACTGTCTCAGATGCAAACCCACATCTCAGACACATCTGTGGTCCTGTCCATGGACAACAACCGCAACCTGGACCTAGACAGCATTATTGCTGAAGTCAAAGCCCAATATGAGGAGATAGCTCAGAGGAGCCGGGCTGAGGCTGAGTCCTGGTACCAGACCAAGGTGAGCAGTGAGTTGGCAGCTGTGAGGAAACCTGTGCCCCTCTCGCTGATGGTCCAGTTAGCTGAACCAGCAAGAAAGTGGTCTTTATTTGAGAAATGTATTTCAGAGAAGCTGGGGTCATCTCACAGGATATATATCCTTTCATGGTTAAAGTGGACATTTACAGTATTTATGCCCAAATATATTAAGTAAAAGAATGCAACTGCAAGAGGAAACTACCTTAGATAAGCAGCTAGTGATCTTTCATTTTATCTTATTCCTGAATCCTGGGTCTCAGAAACATTATACAGAATATCACCTTCCCAGAAGAGAAGAAGATCAACAGTAGTCCAATAATAAGAATGCTGTGTGATTCAGTTGTACAGTAGCTAAAAACCTTGAAACATCAACTTTTCCCACATTCCCTAGATGAGAAACCATTAGGTTCAAGTTTTCTGAATGCCTGGTCAAGAACTGAAAGCCACTGTCGGCATGTGAAAACCCATACCCAGTGTCTCTCTCTCTCTGGGCCACAGTATGAAGAGCTGCAGATCACCGCAGGCAGACATGGTGACGACCTGCGCACCACCAAGCAGGAGATTTCTGAGATCAACCGTGTGATCCAGAGGCTGAGGTCCGAGATCGATCATGTCAAGAAGCAGGTACAATAGTGGGGGAATAGAGGGGAATAAGGAGGGCGATGGTGAATGAAAGCAACATTCCCTTGTTAGTCAATCAGGCAGTCATCAACCATCATCTATGCAGATTTCTGGGTTCTGAAGGAACAGCAGGGAAGGGAAGATGATCCAAACCAAGAGTGCGATATGAACATGAGGAGGGAAACATTCCCAAGTGTTCAGATCTGAAAAAAATTTAGGCTAGATGCATTATAAAGGATGTACACAAGAAGAATGACTGACTGACTTGGAAATTGCAAAGGAACATATTGGGAAGGAAAAATGCAGAAAGCTTGAGGAATCTAGTGGCAAATCTGTTCAAGTTAAAGGTGAACAAGGAGAGAGAACAAAGGCAGAGCGTGAAGAGCAGTGTTGCCCAAGTGTGTTGGAGACTGAGGTGAGAGAAAGACGAGATCTTTAGAGTATGAAGTGAAAACCCACCATTTTCACTGAGGATGTTTTTAATTTCATGTAGGTTAGTGTGTCATCCTCATCAGATCATCAATAATGGTCCTGGTTTGGCTTTGGAGACAATACAACAAAATGAAGTGAGACCCTTCATTCCAGTGTCTGCTGTACTGTCTTCCATCAGTCACCACCCACACCCTCATTCAGGGTGGTTAACACAAAGCAGCATGGGTCTTTGTCAAGCGAGTCCCAGACATGAAAAGTTTTAAAGTACTGAGACTTGGTACGAAGAGTCAAAACTCCTCTTCATCAATTCTGTGTTGTACGATTCTACATCACTGAGAAAGGAGAACCAGGAATACACACAACAGAAAAATCAGATTACAAATTCATTCTTTTTCTTTTCCCCATCAAGTGTGCCAACCTCCAGGCCGCCATTGCTGATGCTGAACAGCGTGGGGAGATGGCCCTCAAGGATGCCAAGAACAAGCTGGCAGATCTGGAGGATGCCTTGCAGAAGGCCAAGCAGGACATGGCCCGGCTGCTGAAGGAGTACCAGGAGCTGATGAATGTCAAGCTTGCCCTGGACGTGGAGATCGCCACCTACAGGAAGCTGTTGGAAGGCGAGGAGTGCAGGTGGGTAACACATACAACTTTCTCAAACTTCTGAGTGCTGTCTCCAAGACACCCAGGCCATGAGCAGAGCTTTTGGCCACTATAGTAATGACCATAATTGCTGTCCTCAGAAAAAAACCAAAAGGACCATTTCCTCTGGTCCATTCCTCAGATTGAGGTTTCCCACACAGATTCAGCTAATGGTTCTCTGGGATCTCATCTTCCCTGTGTTTCTTGTCCTCCTAGGCTGAGTGGGGAAGGCGTTGGACCAGTCAACATCTGTAAGTACTTTTGTGAGCCTTCCTCCCTTGCCTTTGCTCTTTTCCCTTGATTCAGGCTGGCAGGAAGAGTTTCAACATGCTTCATTTTTTCCCTGTTTCTTTCCCTTCAAAGCTGTGTCTCAGTCAACCATCTCCGGTGGATATGGCAGCTCTGGTGGTGTTGGCAGTGGCTTAGGCCTGGGCGGAGGCAGTGGCTACTCCTACAGCAGTGGCTTCAGTTCTGGGAGTGGCAGAGGCATTGGAGGTGGCCTCAGCTCTGTTGGGGGCAGCAGTTCCACCATCAAATATACCACCACCTCGTCTAGGAAGAGCTACAAGCACTGAAGTTCTACCACCAGCTTCCGGTTCTCCAATGCTTCAGGCTCGTTGCCAGAGGCACAGTCTCCACCTCAGGCTGCTTCTTCTCTCCAGACCTCTTGTGTTCTTTGCTGTCAGATTAGAGCTGATGTTGCCTAGTATCCTCATTTCCTCTGTCTGCCTATACCTGCTCCACCTGAGCTTCCTTTTCTCACCAACACAATGTCAACCTCTGAGTTTACATCATAATTTAATCACACGCGATGCTTCACTTTCTTACTAAATTATCCATCTCCTGCCACCAATGTCCTGCATCCGAGACTAAACATTTCAAGAGGATACTCTCTGCCACTGTTAATTATAGAAACTCAGTCTAGATTATACTCCAGAACAGGACAATTTCCCTTTGATTTCCAGTGGCCCAGAGTTCCCCATCTTACAAGTGTTGTGATCCTCACTTGCAGTGGCCGTGAAGGTGCAGGTGACAAGTCCTATGATGTACAGAGTCTGTATCTCTGTGATGTTTTCTCTGCTCTTTGAACTCTTGTCATTGCCAAATAAAGCAGACTTATTATATATCACATTGTTTCAGTTTCTTTGCCTTGGTACCAATGGTTCTTAAGATTTTTCCCCTCACAAAATCTTTCTCATTTTTGAGAGATACCCCAAGTGCCTGTGTCCCTCACTCCCTCCTTACAAAAGTTTAACAAACAGCAACTTGGCATTGTGATGCTCAGGGCTCCATCCCAGATCAGATCCCATCCTAAATGTTTAGCAAGTGAAATGGGAAGGAATGGGTCCACCATCATTGTATACTCTCTTTTTACTACCATACCATATTCCAACACCTTGGTCCCTCTGACTGGTGTCTGAGGCCACGCCATCCACTGTCCTACCACTCACCCTTAATTTCTGGTTGGAGAAACATATTTCCGGCTAACTAAAGCAAAGAGCATTTGACAAGAGCATAGAATGTTTGACTTAGAATTGCCTTCTTGACCAAGGAACTTACCTGACAACATGTACCCAGAGCATCAAAAAATGAGCATACTTTTGAATTATACTTCTAAAAATATATCCTGAGGAAATAGTACAAATGCAGAGAGATGTGCTTACATAGATGTGTATCACAAGAATATTCACAACAGGGAAAAACTGGAAGCACTACAGTAGATCAAATTGAGCACCCAACACACTCAAACACAAAATTCAAATTCTCATTTCTTGAACTGTGAAGGCAAGCCAAGAATGGAAATTCCCTTCTCCTCACTCTCTAAGAATCTAAAGCAGTCCTGGGCCTCCCATGGAGATCTAGGAACAGTCAGGTCTGTGTTGCTCAGAAGGGGTGGTCCATATCTTCTCTCACATGTGACCTATATTGGTTTGACTTCTATGAATGGGTAATAGGATACTCAGGACTCAGAATGAGGTTGGTCTGTCAACTTGTACTGCTCTGGGGCCACACCAGTCCTTGTTTCCCCCCAGAGGGACAATGATTCCCCTAGCCCCCTGGCTCTCATATCACAAGAGAAATTTTCTTGGATCGGCTAATATACGGAGGGTATTTCTGGAAACTGCTGTATCAATATCCTGCTGTGTTCACCCCTAATCATTCCCTCAGCCACAAGCGTAGCCTCTTAGGTTACTGCCTCTTTACTTTTCTCACAGAACTTCCCCAACAGCAAGTAAGTGATGACTGGCTTCTGAAATCTAAGCCTACTTGCCACATACTTTATTATGTGCCAAAGAGGAATAATGGAAAGGAAAATAACTGACAAGAAAAATTACCTAGGCTATAACAATGTATCAGTCTGGTTGCTCTAGAGAAACAGAACAAAAAATGAAGCTGAGAAATAATCACCAATGGATTCTAAAATCTCAGAGAAAAATTTTATGGTATACATTATTATTGAGAGACTAGGCTGAAAATGCTCATATCCCCAGATCAACCTTAACATCCCTAATGTTATGTGTCTCATGATATGATACAATAGAGAAGACATAACAGGAACTATGACATAAATGTGCCTGAAAGAATTGAAATAATCCAATCAAGCCTCTAGCTACCAGAATATAGGAAATTTTCATGGATTGGAAAGAAGTTAAGTGACACCCACAGGAAATAATCTGCCAAATCCAGAATGCAAGCATTCTGTTTAAAACAATTTATGTACTACTCAATGGCATAAAAAAGAAAAGGAAGGGTCTGTTATAGAACAAAGGAACCTTAAAGAGACATAGCAGTCAAATATAACATGTGAACCTAGTGTCGATATAGCTTCAAGCAAACCAGCCACAAAAAGACATCTTGGAGATAATTAAAGACATTTGAATGTGAAGAAGGTATTAGACTTCTTTAAGGAATGATGATTTTAATAGATTTTATGGGTCATGGTTCTCCAAATAAACAGAACGCATAGGATATAAATATATAGAGAAGATAGATATAGAGATAGAAATGGAGAAACAGGGAGAGATTTTTTTTTAAGGAATTGGCTCATGTGATTGTAGGGGGCTGGCAAGTTTTAAATCCATAGGTCCAATGACAGGCTGGAAAGTCTGGTAGGATATTGTCTTAGTTATCTATCTAGTGCTGCTGTAACAGAAATACCACAAATGGATGGCTTTCACAAAGAGAAATTTATTTCCTCAGAGTAAAGTAAGCTAGAAATTCAAATTTTCAGCTCCAGGCAAAGGCTTTCTGTCTCTGTCGGATCTAGAGGAAGGTCCTTATCGTCAATCTTCCCCTAGACTAGGAGCTTCTGCACACAGGAAACCTGGGTCCAAGGGACAAGCTTTGCTCCCCGCACTGTTTTCTTGGTGGTATGAAGTCCCCTCTCTCTGCTCCTTTTGAGAGATAAAAGTTGGTGCAGACCACATCCCAAGGAAATTTCTTTTACATTGGTTGAGGGATGTGACCTGGGTAAAAGTGTTACTTCCCACCCTAATCCTTTTTAACATAATCTAATCTTGCCTCATCAACAACAGGCAGAGATTAGGATTTATAATACATAGGAAAATTGCTGCCAAGAAATATGGAAGACACCTTCCTGGCCAACTGACTGGAAGAGATCCATATTTATGCCTATTCCCAAGAAAGATGATCCAACCGAATGTGGAAATTATAGAACAATATCGTTAATATCACACGCAAGCAAAATTTTGCTGAAGATCATTCAAGAACGGCTGCAGCAGTATATCGACAGGGAACTGGCAGAAATTCAGGCTGGTTTCAGAAGAGGACATGGAACCAGGGATATCATTGCTGATGTCAGATGGATCCTGGCTGAAAGCAGAGAATACCAGAAGGATGTTTACCTGTGTTTTATTGACTATGCAAAGGCATTCGACTGTGTGGATCATAACAAACTATGGATAACATTGCGAAGAATGGGAATTCCAGAACACTCAATTGTGCTCATGCGGAACCTTTACGTGGATCAAGGGGTAGTAGTTCTGACAGGACAAGGGGATACTGATTGGTTTAAAGTCAGGAAAGGTGTGCATCAGGGTTGTATTCTTTCACCATACCTATTTAATCTGTACGCTGAACAAATAACATGAGAAGCTGGACTAAATGAACTAAAATGGGACATCAGGATTGGAGGAAGACTCATTAACAACCTGCATTATGTAGATGACATAACCTTGCTTGCTGAAAGTGAAGAGGACTTGAAGCACTTACTAATGAAGATCAAAGACCACAGTCTTCAGTATGGATTGCACCTCAACATAAAGAAAACAAAAATCCTCACAACTGGACCAATGAGCAACGTCATGATAAATGGAGAAAACATTGAAGTTGTCAAGGATTTCATTTTACTTGGATCCACAATCAACAGCCATGAAAGCACCAGTCAAGAAATCAAAAGACGCGTTGCATCGGGCAAATCTGCTGCAAAGGACCTCTTCAAAGTGTTGAAGAACGAAGATGTCACCCTGAAGACTAAGGTGCGCCTGACCCAAGGCATGGTGTTTTCAGTCGCATCCTATGCATGTGAAAGCTGGACAATGAATAAGGGGACTGAAGAAGAGCTGACACCTTTGAATTGTGGTGTTGGGGAAGAATATTGAACATACCATGGACTGCCAAAAGAACGAACAAATCTGTCTTGGAAGAAGTGCGACCAGAATGCTCCTTAGAGGCAAGGGTGGCGAGACCGTGTCTTACATACTTTGGACATTTTGTCAGGAGGGATGAGTCCCTGGAGAAGGACATCATGCTTGGCAGAGTACAGGGTCAGCGGAAAAGAGGAAGACCCTCAGCAAGGTGGATTGACACAGTGGCTGCAACAATGAGCTCAAACATAACAACGATTGTAAGGATGGCGCAGGAGCCAGCAGTGTTTCGTTCTGTTGTGCATAGGGTCGCTATGAGTCGGAACTGAGTCGACGGCACCTAACAACAACAACAACAGGAAAATTGCATCAATCAGAAAATGGAGGACAACCACACAACACTGGGAATCATGGCCCAACCAAGTTGATACTATTTTCAGGGCATGCAGTTCAATCCATGGCGGATATCTATGTTGCAATCTTTAGGCCAAATTTATTTGCTTCTCAGAAACCTCGGTTTTTGCTCATAAGACCTTTAAGTGATTGAACGAAGACCCCACATTACCAAAGGTAATCACAATGTGATGAATTGACGTAAGTCACAACAAGGGACTCAAACATATCAACGATAATGGAGATGATGCAGGACCAGGCAACATTTTCTTCTGTTATATATAAAGTTGCCATGAGTTGGAGCTGTCTCCATGGGAACTAACAACAGCAACAATCTCCTTTGTAAGAGTCAAAGAATTGTAAATGTTAGTCACATCCACAAAATACCTTCACAGCAACGTTTAAATTAGTATTTGACCAAACAACTGGTACCATAGGCTTGCCAAGCTCACACACAAAATTAACCATCACATAGATACGATATTGTTATACAGTTAGACTGAAGAATTGAATTGCTTAGGCACATATACTGAATGAGTCCTTGGGTGGTACAAATGACTAAATGCTCAGCTGCTAACACAAAGTTTGGAGTTTCAAATCCACAAGAGTCTCCTCAGAACAATGGTCTGGTGATCTACATCAAAAACCATCAGCCATTGAAAACCGTACGGAGCATACTTCTATTCGGACACATATGGAGTTGCCAGGAGTCAGAGTCAATTCAATGGCAACTGTTAAATAAGTAAGCAAGTATACTCAATATTTACAAGTGAAAAAACCTGATGTTTGGATTTCTTTTCAAATACTCCAACAAAGGAAAAAGAATAGGGGAATTAGATAAATTAAGAAAATGTTTGAAGCCATTTAAACTAGGTGCAATCATATATGATCCTCTTTAATTTTATGTGTTTGAAATCTTCAATAACACAATTTTTTTTTTTTAATTCATTTTTATTGTGCTTTAAGTGAAAGTTTACAAATCAGGTCAGTCTCTCATACAAATACTTATATGCACCTTGCTATACACTCCTAACTGCTCTTCCTCTAATGAGATAGCACAGTTCTTCCCTCTACTCTCTCTCCTCGTGTCCATTCGGGTAGTTACTGGCCCCCTCTGCCCTCTCATCTCCCCTCCAAACGGGAGATGCCAACATAGTCTCATACGTCTACCTGATCCAAGAAGCTCATTCTTCACCAGTATCATTTTCCATCCCATATTCCAGACCAATCCCTGTCTGAAGAGTTGGCTTTGGGAATGGTTCCTGTCCTGGGCTAACAGAAGGTCTGGAAACCTTGGCCTCCGGGATCCTTCTCATCCCAGTCTGACCATTAAGTCTGGTCTTTTTACAAGAATTTGGGGTCTGCATCCCACTGTTCTCTTGCTCCCTCAGGGGTTCTCTGTTGTGTTCCCTGTCAGGGCAGTTATCGGTTGTGGCCGGGCACCACAGAGTTCTTCTGGTCTCAGGCTGAGGTAATCTCTGGTTTATGTGGTCGTTTCCATCTCTTAGGCTCATAATTACCTTGTGTCTTTGGTGTCCTTCATTCTTCCTTGTTCCAGGTGGGTTGAGACGAATTGAGGCATCTTAGATGGCTGCTTGCTAGCGTTTAAGACCCCAGACGCCACTCTCCAAAGTGGGATTCGGAATGTTCTCTTGACAGATTTTATTATGCTAATTGACTTAGGTGTCCCCCAGAAACATGGTCCTTGAACCCCTGCCCCTGCTACGCTGGCCTTTGAAGCATGCAGTTTATTCAAGAAACTTCTTTGCTTTTGGTTTAGTCCAGCTGTGTTGACCTCTCCTGTATTGTGTATTGACTTTCCCTTCAGCTAAAATAAAACTTATCTACTATCTAATTGGAAACCCCGGTGGTGTAGTGATTAAGCGCTACGGCTGCTAACCAAAAGGTCAGCAGTTCAAGTCCACCAGGTGCTCTTTGGAAACACTATGGGGCAGTTCTACCCTGTCCTACAGGGTTGCTAGGAGTTGGAATCCACTCGACAGCAGTGGGTTTGGTTTTTGGTTACTATCTAATTAGTGAATAGCCCTTTCCCTCCCTACCTACCCCCTCTCATAACCATCAAAGGATACTTTCTTCTCTGTTTAAACTATTTCTCAAGTTCTTATAATAGTGGTCTTATACAATATTTGTCCTTTTGCAACTGACTAATTTCACTCAGTATAATGTCTTCCAGATTTCTCCACGTTATGAAATGTTTTGTGGATTCATCATTGTTCTTTATAGATGTATAGTATTCCATCGTGTGAATATACCATAATTTATCCATTCATCCATTGATGGGCATCTTGGTTGCTTCCATCTTTTTGCTATTGTAAACAGTGCTACAATGAACATGGGCGTGCACATATCTGTTCATGTAAAGGCTCTTATTTCTCTAGAACATATGCCGAGGAGTCGGATTGCTGGATCGTATGGTAGTTCTATTTCTAGCTTTTTAAGGAAGTGCCAAATTGATTTCCAAAGTGGTTGTACCATTTGACATTCCCATCAGCAGTGTATAAGTGTTGCAGTCTCTCCACAACCTCTCCGACGTTTATTCTTTTTGTGTTTTTTGGCTTAATGCCAGCCTTGTTGGAGTGCGATGGAATCTCGTTGTAGTTTTGATTTGCATTTCTGTAATGGCTAATGATTATGAGCATTTCCTCATGTATCTGCTAGCTACCTGAATGTCTTCTTTAGTGAAGTGACTGTTCATATCCTTTGCCCGTTTTTTTAATTGGCTTATTTGTCTTTTCGTAGTTGAGTTTTAGTAGGATCATGTAGATTTTAGAGATCAGGTGCTGATCTGACACGTCATAGCTAAAAACTTTTTCTCATTCTATAGGTAGTCTTTTGACTCTTTTGGTGAAGTCTTTGGATGAGCACAGGTGTTTGATTTTTAGGAGCTCCCAGTTATCCTGTTTCTCTTCTGCATTTAGTAATGTTTTGTATACTGTTTATGCCATGAATTAGGGCTCCTAACGTTGTCGCTATTTTTTCTTCATGATCTTTATTGTTTTAGATTTTGTATTTAGGTCTTTGATCCATTTTGAGTTAGTTTTTGTGCATGGCGTGAGGTATGGGTCTTGTTTCATTTTTTTGCAGATCGATATCCAGTCATGCCAGCACCATTTGTTAAAAAGACTTGTCTTTTCCCCAATTAACTGACTTTGGGCCTTTGTCAAATATCAGCTGCTCATATGCAGATGGATTTATGTCTGGGTCCTCAATTCTGTTCCATTGGTCTATGAATCTGTTGCTGTAGTGGTACCAGGCTGTTTTGACCACTGTGGCTGTATAATAGGTTCTAAAATCAGGTAGAATGAGGCCTCCTCCTTTGTTCTTCTTTGTCAGTAATGCTTCACTTATCTGGTGTCTCTTCCCTTCCATAAGAAGTTGGTGATTTGTTTCTCCATCTCATTAAAAAATGTCATTGGGGAGAGGTGGAGCCAAGATGGCGGAATAGGCAGACTTTTCCGTGGAGCCTCTTTACAACAAAGACCTGAAAAAACAAGTGAAACGAGTATATTTGTGACAAGCTGTGAGCCCTGAGCATCAAAGGCAAGCTTAGACAATGAACTGAGGGGCAGGGAAAGGAAGAGACCGTTCAGAAGCGGAGAGGAGTTGCCGGACCTGAATCGTGGGGAGCCCTCAGGCACCATTTCTGGAGTGGCTGCCGCAGTGGGCTCGTCCTAGCGTTCGGCCACAGTTTCCTCTGGGAGAAGCAGCCAGCCACACAGCCCACTCACTCCTCCG
Organism: Loxodonta africana; assembly: GCF_030014295.1. Lineage (NCBI taxonomy): Eukaryota > Metazoa > Chordata > Mammalia > Proboscidea > Elephantidae > Loxodonta > Loxodonta africana. The sequence goes on from NC_087345.1 coordinate 89,505,100, forward strand.
GAACCTGAGCAGAAGGGCGCTCTCGGCAAAAGCTAAGTACTTGTGTATATTTTACTGCACCCCCCCACCCCCAACCCAGCTTCAGCGGCTGAATCCCTAGGCCTGAGATAGACCCTGGTGAGCACCTGGAGTCGTCCTCCTGGCCTTGGGGAAGGAAAAAAGTTCCAACTGGGGGGAAAAGATAATTTGCTAGCTCCATTAACTGGGGGAGCTCAGGACAGAACCGGTTCCTGTCCAGGCATAAAGCATCCGTGGACCTTGAGCACCTTTCCCTTTTGCATGGACCTGTGTGGGCCTATTTCAGGAGAATGGGCCCTTGTTGGCAGACTCCAGCCATTTCAAACTCCATTTGCACCGGGCATTTGTGTGGAGCCCTGGGCAGGCCCAGACCAGAGCAGGACAGGAGAGCAGCAGTCCAGGCTGGTCAGCTGGGGTGGGCACAACCAACGAAAGAGGACTGTTCCTGCCAACACCTCTCCCCTCAGACACGACAAAGCGATTCTACCCTGCCACCTGGGGCTCAGATCACACTGGATCGCTCGGCTCCCCAGAGAGGAAGTTTTATTGGGTCATGATCATTTTCGGGGAGGTGGGTGTTTGACGTTTGACATGGCTTTGCCTATTAAACAAGGTCCTCACCTACCCACAACAGGGACCTAAGGACTGGTGGCTCCACTTGGGTCGCCCAGCCACCCACGACAGGGACCCAGGGATAACTGGTACCTCCAAGTCCTCACAACCAAAAATTTGGGGTGCCCATGGTCCCTCTGCAGAGCCCACCCACCAGCACGCTTTAAGGAACAGAGACGTGTTTTCCTCAGAGACACTTGGGGGTCGGTTCTCAGCCCCCTGCCTTGTTCAGAGCGTGAGCCGTGCTGCAATCATATACCGGTATATACACCAATCACCCCTGCCCGTCTAAGACTGTAGGACAGAGCCTGTACCACACACTTGATATCAGCTACCTGGAAACCTGAGCTGAATTCATACAAGAAAACTGAATGGACTCCTAGATTGATGTACCTGAAACCAGCTCTAGCCAGCTGGGGACAGGACACCAGAGCTCCAAAGGTGAAAATAATCAAGCTAGCTCACTCAAGCAACCCACAGGGGTATACCAAAACAAAACAAAGCAAGCAGTTACGACCCAGTAAGCAAGCATAAACTAATACAATAACTTATAGATGGCTCAGAGACAACAGTCAATATCAAGTCACATAAAGAAATAGACCATGATCACCTCAACAGGCTCTCAAAACAAAGAATCCAGGGATCTTCTAGAGGAAAGTGCATTCCTGGAATTACCAGATGCAGAATACAAAAGTTTAATATATAGACCCTTGAAGACATCAGGAAGGCAATGAGGTAATATGCAGAACAAGCCAAGGAACACACAGATAAAGCAATTGAAGAAATGAGAAAGATTATTCAGGAACATAATGAAAAGTTTAATAAGCTGGAAAAATCCATAGACAGACAGCAATCAGGAATTCAGAAGATTAACAAAAAAAAATTATAGAATAAGACAACTCAATAAAAAGTCAGAGGAGCCAAATTGAGCAAGTAGAAGCTAGAATTTCTGAACTCAAAGATAAATCACTTGGCACTAATATATTTGAAGAAAAATCAGAAAAAAGAAGTTAAAAAAATGAAGAAACCTTAAGAATCATGTGGGACTCTATCAAGAAAAATAACCTACAAGTAATTGGAATACCAGAACAGGGAGGGATAGCAGAAAATACAGAGAGAATTGTTGAAGATTTGTTGGCAGAAAACTTCCCTGATATTGTGAAAGATGAGAAGATATCTATCCAAGATGCTCATCGAACTCCACGTAAGGTACATCTTAAAAGAAAGCCACCAAGACATATTATAATCAAGCTTGCCAAAACCAAAGATAAGGAGACAATTATAAGAGCAGCAAGGGATAAAAGAAAAGTCACCTACAAGGGAGAGCCAATAAGAATAAGCTTGGACTACTGGTAGAAACCGTGCAGGCAAGAAGGCAATGGGATGACATATTTAAAAAATTGAAGGAAAAAAATTGCCTGCCAAGAATCATATATCCACCAAAACTGTGTCTTAAATATGAAAGCGAAATTAAGATATTTCCAGATAAACACAAGTTGAGGGAATTCATAAACACCAAACCAAAACTACAAGAAATACTAAAAGGAGTTCTTTGGTTAGAAAATCAATAATATCAGGTATCGACCCAAGTCTAGAACACTGGGCAGAGCAACCAGAAGTCAACCCAGACAGGAAAATCCAAAAAAAAAACAAAGCAAGATTAAAAAAAAAAAAAGCCTAACACAGAGTAACGGCGATGTTATTATATAAAAGAAGACAACACTATAATAATAAAGAGGGACTAAGAAATGTAATCATACACCTTCCATATGGAGAGGAAGATACAGCAATACAAACAAATAAAAGTTAGTTATAAATATAGAAAAATAAGGGTAAATAATAAGGTAACCACAAAGGAGACAAACTATCCTACTCATGAAAATAAAATACAACGGAAAAATACAGACTCAGCAGAAACAAAATCAACAACAACAAATATGAGGAAAGGACAATATATAAAGAAAATCTACTCAGCACATATAATCAAGTGGGAAAAAGAAGCTGTCAACACACAAAAAGAGACGTCAAAATAATAGCACTCAATTCATACCTATCCATAATTACCCTGAATGTAAATGGACTAAATGCACCAATAAAGAGACAGAGAGTGGCAGAATAGATTAATAAACAGGGTCCATCTATATGCTGCCTACAAGAGACACACCATAGACTTAGAGACATAAACAAACTAAAACTCAAAGAATGGAAAAAAATATATCAAGCAAACAACAATCAAAAAAGAGCAGGAGTGCCAATAGTAATTTCTGACAAAACAGACTTTAAGGTTAAATCCATCAGAAAGGATAAGGAAGGACACTATATAATGATTAAAGGGACAATACACCAAGAAGATATAACCATATTAAATATTTATGCACCCAATGACAGGGCTGCAAGACACATAAAACAAACTCCATCAGCATTGAAAAGTGAGATAGACAGCTCCACAGTAATAGTAGGAGACTTCAACACACGACTTTCGGTGAAGGACAGGGCATCCAGAAAGAACCTCAATAAAGACACGCAAGATCTAAATGCCACAATCAACCAACCTGACCTCGTAGACATATACAGAACACTCCACCCAACAGCAACCAACTATACTTTCTTTTCTAGTGCCCATGGAACATTCTCTAGACTAGACCACATATTAGGTCATAAAGCAAGCCTTAGCAGAATCCAAAACATTGAAATATTACAAAGCATCTTCTCTGACCATAAGGCCATAAAAGAGGAAATAAATAACAGGAAAAGCAGGGAAAAGAAATCAAACACTATAGCCTGCTCAAAAAAGACTGGATTATAGAAGACATTAAGGATGGAATAAAGAAATTCATAGAATCCAATGAGAATGAAAACACTTCCTATCAGAACCTTTGGGACACAGCAAAAGCACTGCCAAGAGGTCAATTTATATCAATAAATGCACCCATACAAAAAGAAGAAAGGCCAAAATCAAAGAATTATCCCTACAACTTGAACAAATAGAAAGAGAGCAACAAAAGAAACCCACCAGCACCAGAAGAAAACAAATAATAAAAATTAGAGCTGAACTAAATGAAATAGAAAACAGAAAAAACAATTGAAAGAATTAACGAGACCAAAAGCTGGTTTTTGAATGAAAAACTCAACAAAATTGATAAACTATTGGCCAACTGACAAAAGAAAAGCAGCAGAGGAAGCAAATAACCCAAATAAGAAATGAGATGGGCGCTATTATAACAGACCCAACTGAAATTAAAAGAATCATATCAGATTACTATGAAAAACTATACTCAAACAAATTTGAAAACCTAGAAGAAATGGATGACTTCCTAGAAACACACTACCTGCCTAAACTAACACAAACAGAGGTAGAACAACTAAATAGACTCATAACAAAAGAAGAGATTGAAAAAGTAATCAAAAAACTCCCAACAAAAAAAAGCCCTGGTCTGGACAGCTTCACGGCAGAGCTCTACCAAACTTTCAGAGAAGAATTAACACCACTACTACTAAAGGTATTTCAGAGCATAGAAAAGGATGGAATACTACCCAATTCATTCTATGAAGCCACCATATCCCTGATACCAAAACCAGGTAAAGACACCACAACAAAAGAAAATTATAGACCTATACCCTTCATGAATGTAGATGCAAAAATCCTCAACAAAATTCTAGCCAATAGAATTCAACAACATATCAAACAAGTAATTCACCATGACCAAGTGGGGTTCATACCAGGTATGCAGGGATGGTTCACCTTAGAAAAACAATTAATGTAATCCACCACATAAATAAAACAAAAGACAAGAATCACATGATTTTATCAATTAATGCAGAAAAGGCATTTGACAAAGTTCAACACCCATTCATGATAAAAACTCTCAGGAAAATAGGAATAGAAGGAAAACTTCTCAATATAATAAAGGGCATTTATACAAAGCCAACAGCCAACATCACCCCAAATGGAGAGAGCCTGAAAACATTCCCACTGAGCTCGGGAACCAGACAAGGATGCCCTTTATCACCACTCTTATTCAACATTGTGCTGGAAGTCCTAGCCAGAGCAACTAGGCTAGATAAAGAAATAAAGGGCATCCAGATTGGCAAGGAGAAGTGAAAGTATCTCTATTTGCAGATGACGTGATCTTATACACAGAAAACCCTAAAGAATCCTCCAGAAAACTACTGAAACTAATAGAAGAGTTCAGCAGAGTATCGGGATACAAGATAAACATACAAAAATTAGTTGGATTCCTCTACACCAACAAAAAGAACATCGAAGAGGAAATCACCAAATCAATGCCATTTACAGTAGCCCCCAAGAAGATAAAATACTTAGGAATAAATCTTACCAGAGATGTAAAAGCCTTGTACAAAGAAAACTACAGTACACTTCTGCAAGAAACCAAAAGAGACTTACATAAGTGGAAGAACATACCTTGCTCATGGATAGGAACACTTAACATTATAAAAATGTCTATTCTACCAAAAGCAATCTATACATTTAATGCAATTCCGATCCAAATCCCAAGGACATTCTTTAATGAAATGGAGAAACAAATCACCAATTTCATATGGAAGAGAAAGAGGCCCCGGATAAATAAGGCATTACTGAAAAAGAAGAACAAAGTAGGAGGCCTTACTTTACCTGATTTCAGAACCTATTATACTGCCACAGCAGTCAAAACAGCCTGGTACTGGTACTGGTACTGGTACAACAACAGATACATGGACCAATGGAACAGAATCGAGAATCCAGACATAAATCCATCCACGTATGAACAGCTGATATTTGACAAAGGCCCCAAAACTGTTAAAGGGGAAAAAGACAGTCTTTTTAACAAATGGTGCTGCCATAACTAGATTACAAAAAAAAAAAAAAAAACTGGATATCCATTTGCAAAAACATGAAACAAGACCCATACCTCACTCCATATACAAAAACTAACTCAAAATGGATCAAAGACCTAAATATAAAATCTAAAACGATAAAGATCATGGAAGAGAAAATAGGGACAATGTTAGGAGCCCTAATGCATGGCATAAACAGTGTAGAAAACATTATAAAGAACGTAGAAGAAAAACTAGATAACTGGGAGCTCCTAAAAATCAAACACCTATGCTCATCCAAAAAAACAAGGACTTCATCAGAAGAGTTAAAACACTACCTACAGACTGCGAAAAAGTTTTTGGCTATGACATTTCTGATCAGCGCCGGATCTCTAAAATCTACGTAATACTGCAAAAACTCAACTGCAAAAAGACAAATAACCCAATTAAAAAATGGGGAAAAGATATGAATAGACACTTCACTAAAGAAGACATTCAGGTAGCTAACAGATATATGAGGAAATGTTCACAGTCATTAACCATTAGAGAAATGCAGATCAAAACTACAATGAGATTTCATCTCACTCCAACAAGGCTGGCATTAACCCAAAAAACACAAAATAATAAATGTTGGAGAGGCTGTGGAGAGATTGGAACACTTCTATACTGCTGGTGGGAATGTCAAATGGTACAACCACTTTGGAAATCAATTTGGCACTTCCTTAAAAAGCTAGAAATAGAACTACCATATGATCCAGCAATCCCACTCCTGGCAATATATCCTAGAGAAATAAGAGCCGTTACAGGAACAGATATATGCACACCCATGTTTATTGCAGCACTGTTTACAATAGCAAAAACATGGAAGCAACCAAGGTGCCCGTCAACACATGAATGGATAAATAAATTATGGTATATTCACACGATGGAATACTACACATCGATAAAGAACAGTGAGAAATCTGAGAAATGTTTCATAACTTGGAGGAACCTGGAAGGCATTGTGCTGAGTAAAATTAGTTGCAAAAGGACAAATATTGTATAAGACTTGAGAAATAGTTTAAACTGAGAAGAAAACATTCTTTTGTGGTTACAAGATGGGGGAGGAAGGGAGGGTGGGAGAGGGGTATTCACTAATTAGATAGTAGATAAGAACTACTTTAGGTGAAGAGAAAGACAGCACACAGTACAGGGGAGGTCAGCACAATTGGACTAAACCAAAAGCAAAGAAGTTTCCTGAATAAGCCGAATGCTTCGAAGGCCAGTGTAGCAGGGGCAGGGGTCTGGGGACCATGGTTTCAGGGGACATCTAAGTCAATTGGCATAATAAAATCTATTAACAAAACATTCTGCATTCCACTTTGAAGAGTGGCATTTGGGGTCTAAACGCTAGCAAGCAGCCATCTAAGATGCATCAATTGGTCTCAACCCACCTGGATCAAAGGAGAATGAAGAACACCAAGGACACAAGGTGACTACAAGCCCAAGAGACAGAAAGGGCCACTTGAACCGGCGACTACATCATCCTGAGACCAGAAGAACTAGATGGTGCCCGGCTACAACTGATGACTGCCCTGACAGGGAACACAACAGAGAACCCCTGAGGGAGCAGGAGAGCAGTGGGATGCCGACCCCAAATTCTCATAAGACCAGACTTAATGATCTGACTGAGACTGGAGGGACCCCAGTGGTCATGGCCCCCAGAACTTCTGTTGGCCCAGGACAGGAACCATTCCTGAAGCCAACTCTTCAGACATGGATTGGACTGGACAATGCGTTGGAGAGGGATGCTGGTGAGGAGTGGGCTTCTTGGATCAGATGGACACGTGAGACTATGTTGGCATCTCCTGCCTGGAGGGCAGACGAGAGGGTGGAGGGGGTTAGAAGCTGGCGAAATGGACATGAAAAGAGACAGTGGAGGGAGAGAGCAGGCTGTCTCATTAGGGGGAGAGTAATTGGGAGTGTGTAGCAAGGTGTATATGGGTTTTTGTGTGAGAGAATGACTTGATTTGTAAACTTTCACTTAAAGCACAATAAAAATTATTTTTCAAAAATGTCGTTGGAATTTGGATCAGAATTGCATTGTATCTATAGATGGCTTTTGGAAGAATAGACATTTTTACAATGTTAAGTCTTCCTATCCATGAGCAAGGTATGTTTTTCCACTTCTGTTAGTCTCTTCTGGTTTCTTGCAGTAGTGTCTTGTAGTTTTCTTTGTATAGGTCTTTTATGTCTCTGGTAAGATTTATTCCTAAGCATTCTATCTTCTTGGGGGCTACTGTAAATGGTATTGGTTTGGTGATTTCCTCTTTGATGTTCTTTTTGTTGCTGTAGAGGAATCCAACTAACTTTTGTGTGTTTATCTTGTATCCTGATACTTTGCTGAAGTCTTCTATTGGTTTCAGCAGTTTTCTGGAGGATTCTTTAGGGTTTTCTGTGTATAAGATCATGCCATCTGCAAATGGAGATATTTTTACTTCTTCCTTACCAAATTGGATGCCCTTTATTTCCTTATCTAGCCTAATTGCTCTGGCTAGGACCTCCAGCACAATGTTGAATAAGAGTGGTGATAAAGGGCATCCTTGTCTAATTCCCAGTCTCAGGGTGAATGCTTTCAGAATCTCTCCATTTAGGATGATGTTGGCTGTCGGCTTTGTATAAATGTCCTTTATTATTTTGAGGAATTTTCCTTCTATTCCTGTTTTGCTGAGAGTTTTTATCATGAATGGGCGCTGGACTTTGTCAAATGCCTTTTCTGCATCAATTGATAAAATCATGTGATTCTTGTCTTCTGTTTTATTTATGTGGTGGATTACATTAATTATTTTTCTAATGTAGAACCACCCCTGCATGCCTGGTATGAATCTCACTTGGTCATGGTGAATTATTTTTTTTTGATATGTTGTTGAATTCTATTGGTTGAGGATTTTTGCATCTACGTTCATGAGGGACGTAGGTCTGTAATTTTCTTTTTTTGTGGCGTCTTTACCTGGTTTGGGTATCAGGTATATGCTGGCTTCATAGCATGAGTTTGGGAGTATTCTGTCCTTTTCTATGCTCTAAGTACCTTTAGTAGTAGTGGTGTTACCTCTTCTCTGACACTCTGATAGAACTCTGCAGTGAAGCCGTCAGGGCCAGGGATTTTTTTTGTTGGAAGTTTTTTGATTACCTTTTCAATCTCTTCTTTTGTTATGTGTCTATTTTGTTGTTCTACCTCTGTTTGTATTAGTTTAGGTAGGTAGTGTGTTTCTAGGAATTCATCTGTTTCTTCTAGGTTTTCAAATGTGGTAGAGTACAATTTTTCATAGTAATCTGATATGATTCTTTTAACGTCAGATGGGTCTGTTGTGGTATCTCCCTTCTCATCTCTTATTCAGGTTATTTGTTTCCTTTCCTGTTTTTCTTTTGTCAGTCTGGCCAATGGTTTATCAATTTTGTTAATTTTTTCGAAGACAAAGCTTTTGGTCTTTTTAACTCTTTCAATTGTTTTTCTCTTCTCAAATTCATTTAATTCTACTCTAATTTTTATTATTAGTTTTCTTCTGGTGCTTGAGGGTTTTTTTTGTTGTTGATGATGCTCTCTTTCTGTTTATTAAAGTTGCAGGGACAGTTATTTGATTTTGGTCCTTTTTTCTTTTTGTATGGGTGCATTTATTGATATAAATTGACCTCTGAGCACTGCATTCTCTGAATAACACAAAATTTAAGTAATAAGGTAGATTGTTACACTGACAAGAGCTCAAATATATTCTGGAATTAAAAATCCAGTGACTATAAACATGAATGTGTTCGATAAAATCTTCAGGTGACTCACAACATAGATCTAGGGAGATGGAGGCATTAAGCACAATGATATCTGCATTGAATAAGGTTGTTTTCATGAAGTGAAAGAGGAAAAAATAACATTTGTATACTAATTTATTAGGTTAATATTTTAAATAATACAATATTCAACACATGGATATGTGAATAAAAACAAAACAAAAACAAACCAAACCCATTACCACTGAGTGGATACCAACTCATAGCAACCATATATGACGGAGTAGAAGTGCCCCATGGAGTTGCCAAGGAGTGACTGGTGGATTCAAACTGCTGACGTTTTTGGTTAACAGCCATAGCTCCTAACCACTACACCACCATCTAAATTTAACCTAGTGGAGGAAAGTGAGGCATTTCCCTCTTCTCTTCAGGAATTACCAAAAAAACAACCAGGAGAACTAGAAGCATAAAGTAAACTCCAATCACCAAAATTAAAATTAAAAGACCTTAAAATCTCTGAACCAAAAACAGAAGAAGGACTCACAGAAATAGAAAAGTATAATCAAAAGGGTCAGGAATACTGAGAGGGATGCTTATAGCTGCAGATCCAAGAAAAGGCCAGTGAAGAACACTCTCAAAAACCGACAAAACAAAACCAAACAACATTGTAAGCACAAAGCAAAACCAAACAAAGCCTCGCATTGAGGTTTTTCTACATACCAGGCACTGTTGACTCATTTAACTCATGCAAAGTCAATGCCAATGGCACTTCCTCAGGTCTAAACCCAAGAATCCCTTGTTTGCAACAACGGGAACAGGGTGTGTGGGCTGGGGGCAAGACCCCATTTGTCATGAAGCCTCCAGATGCTATGAAGCCAAGGCTGAATAACGAAGCAGAGGTAAGCCTCATTTGTAGCACAATTTCTTGGTAAGAAAAAGAAAACACAGAGACTGAATTGTAAACCACCCACCAGTGATCTTGATTGACTGGCTAGGATTAAAGATTAAAAGGATTATTCACACAGTCCTGGAATATGGCCCCAATATCTCCCCTCAGGGGCCAGGTGGCACAGAAGTTATGCACTTGGCTGCTAAACCACTAGCCGCTCCATGGGAGAAAGATGTGACAGTCTGCTTCCATAAAGATTTACAGCCTTGGAAACCCTCTGGGCAGCTCTATTCAGTCCTAAGGAGTCACTATGAGTCAGAATTCAACTCAGAATACATTCTGCAACGTATGGCTATGCCAGGAGGACTTTACCTCAATCAAAGATGATTACTATCCAGTAAGGAAAAATCTCAGGGCCCACAAAAGATACTACACGGTAAAAAATCAAAGGAACAGAAAAAACAAAAGGCAGAAAAAGGACACTCACCAGAAAAAAAGTCACTGTGAAATATTAACAAACAGCTCAATGAAATAATTACCTCTAGATCAAAGGAGAACGAAGGGACCATAGACTAAAACAATAAAATATAAAACATTAGATTGCAGAGTTCAGAAAAAAAGCAGAGAAAATAAGTAAATAAAGGAAGCCATGTCAGAAACAAAGGCCAAACTAAAAGCAGCACAAAGGGATTAGACATTGCTGAATGCCCAATGATGGACATACAGAAGAAGGCTGAGAGAAGCCAGCAATATGACATGAGGATCGGAGAGTGTGAAAAGAGCTGCAAGCAAAAATATAACTATGAAAGACAAAACAGTTTCCAAGCATAATTGGAAACCATAAGGAAAAGAGAATATACATGAGAGACTGGAGATTGTATACACAGAGAGAGAACCCACACTGCAGAAAGGCATAAAGAAGGGAAGCTGCTAGAAGGATATACAAGGAACCGGTAACAGTGCTTTCCTACAAATAGGGGAACTGAGTGGCTGGGAAATAGTCTTAATTGAAGCACATACTTTGTTTCATAAATGTGTGTTACATATTCAATTTTAAATATGTGAATAAATGTGTAAATAAAAAATATTCAATATTATAAGTAGACATTCAACTATGTCTACATCGGGAAAAAGGTAAATACATAAAAGAAACTTCCTTAGCTTCTAGATTTAACTACTAGTTTATAGAAAATACAGAGAGGGTGGTGGGTATATAGGAGTTCATTTTGTTGTTCTACTTTTTCAGCTGAATAAATAATTAAAAGAAAAAATTTTTAACTTAATATTGGCTTTTATTGAGAACACAGTGATCCTTCTGTTGGGGCATATGCAATGGATTACATCTGATCTCTAATGTCCCAAATGGCAGGAAAGATTAGGTCGGGGAGAAGAGATCACTCAGTATCACTCGGTGCATTGTGATACACAACCATAAAACGTCCAACCTTTGCTGGAGACAGTGACTAACTCCTGACTACAGTGAATTGGGAATAGTCTTATTGTATTGTGATCAAGTCAAAGCTGGAAGGCAGGAGAATTTTTCCCTGACTAAAGGAAACTAAAACAGCAACCCTCACATTTCATAACTTTTCTAATAACCTGGGTGTGATCTCACTCTTTGCAAAGCTCAGCCCTTCCCACCTAGCAAGCTCTCCTTCCAGGGCTGAGCCCAGCCCATTCTCACCATATATAAAGTGTGCTGGGAAGCCCTGCTCAGAGTTTCCCTCCTGTCAGCTCCACACCACAGCTTCTCACACTTTCCTCACCTTCTCATCTTTAGAGAACCATGTCTAGCAAATCCACCATCATCCGCCGTGGCTTCAGCACCAGCTCGGCCAGAGTCCCTGGAGTAAACCGCTCAGGCTTCAGCAGCGTCTCAGTGTCCCGCTCCAGGGGCGGTGGTGTCCTCGGTGGGGCCTGTGGAGGAGCTGGCTTTGGCAGCAGGAGCCTCTATGGCCTGGGGGGCTCCAAGAGTATCTCCATTGGAGGGGGCAGCTACATCACAGGGGGTGGATGTGGCAGCAGAGTTGGAGGTGGCTATGGCTTTGGAGGAGGAGCCGGGAGCGGATTTGGTTTTGGCGGTGGAGCTGGTGGTGGCTTTGGGCTTGGTGGTGGAGCTGGCTTTGGTGGTGGCTATGGGGGCTTCCCTGTCTGCCCACCTGGAGGCATCCAAGAGGTCACTGTCAACCAGAATCTCCTCACTCCTCTGAACCTGCAAATTGACCCCACCATCCAGCGAGTGAGGACTGAGGAACGGGAACAGATCAAGACCCTCAACAACAAGTTTGCTTCCTTCATCGACAAGGTGAGACATGACAATGTTTTTCTCTCCATCAGGTATTTCAGAGTCTTCTAACTGAGAAACAATGAGTTTGCTGCCAGTGGGGAGACTTAGGAGGAGAGAGGAGGGGCCCTGATTAGCATTCCACGAGGATGCCACACTGGCTCCATGTTGGCAACAGGCAGAGGTGATGCAAATAATTTTGAAATAATTAATCTCTTCAGTGGCCCTCATTCCTGCCTAGCAAGAGTTATCAGCTTCTGACGATCCTGAAATATAGAAAAGAAATAGAAGAATGTAATGTGTTCCCTTTTACTTGTGAAGTTTCTAAGCAATTACAAAGGAAAGTCCAGTCATAAAGAGCCCTGAGCTCTGGAAAGGAGGGGGAAAATATGAGTTTATGTTAATAGTGGAGGAAGAACTTGGAAAAGGAGAGCTAAAAACTCTGCACAACTTGATGACAGTAATCAATGTCACTGAATGGTACACATAGAAATCATTGAATTGGTGTACCTTTTTTGCATGTATTTTCTTCAAAAATTAAAATAAGTTATTTAAAAAATAATAAGGAAAGAATATTTTGCCCAGGTGCAGAAGCATTTATAGAATTTATAGAAATAAGAGCTTATTCTAGAAAAAGAGGATGACCATCACTCAAGAATGTTTAAGAGGATACTCATGCACTGAATGGGAACTTGGATTCCAATCTAGCAATTAGGGAACAGTTAACATCCCTTCTAATTGCTCCCCAAATGAAACTCTTTGCCATCAAGTTGATTCTGGCTCACAGTGACCCAATAGGACAGAGTAGAAATACCCCCATAGAGTTTCAAGGCTGTGATCTTTAGGGAAGCAGACTGCCACATTTTTCTCCCACACACAGGTTCATGAGTTCAAACCCTGAACCTTTTGGTTCGATTGTGCTTAACCAATGAGCAACCAGGGCTACTACTAAAAAAAAAAGTTTTGTAGAATAAATCCTGTAAATGCTATTTTGTTAACAAAATTTATGTTTCTTCTGCTCAAGAGGGCAGACAGTGTTGAAAATCACTGATAGGCTACGTAACTACGGGCTGAGAAAAGCTCAAAAACCCTTGGGGGAGTTCCATGGAGGGTCTGCGAGGTGTGAAGGAAAAACATTTGGGAAGCAGAACTCTCAGCTTCAGCCCTGAGCTGCTCCTCCAAGGCCAGAACCATGGAGACCTCCCAGACCTGCTTGGAGACCTGAGAACACAGGCACTTCTTTCTTTCCTTTGCCTACGCATGACCACTTGTTTCCTTCCCCTCCAGGTACGGTTCCTGGAGCAGCAGAACAAGGTCCTAGACACCAAGTGGACCCTGCTCCAGGAGCAGGGCACCAAGACCGTGAGGCAGAACCTGGAACCCTTGTTCGAGCAGTACATCAACAACCTCCGCACGCAGTTGGACAGCATCCTTGGGGAGAGAAGCCGCCTGGACTCTGAGCTCAGAGGCGTGCAGGACCTGGTCGAGGACTACAAGAAGAAGTGAGTTAAAGAGAATTTGTAGGGCTAGTCCTTGAGGATGGCCCTTTAAGAAATAGATATCACCAGATATAAAATGGGCTTTACAATTCTTTAGCAAAATCAGTCCCACAGAAATAAAACCCACGGATTACTGTCTACAGCCAAATTAGAAACACAACAGGGAAGTAGGGGTAGAAGAGGAAGGGTAATAAAGGAAAGAAATTGATGAATCATAAAAATCATTCTTTATGCTCTCTGTGGAAAGAAAGCTAAATTTGTAACTATTAATCTTTATGGACAGCATCAGATCTCAGGCTGCCTTTCTATATCATCTTACCCACTGGCTAAATTCTATTCTACCTTTTTCTTCTTCTAGATATGAAGATGAAATCCACAAGCGCACAGCAGCAGAGAATGAATTTGTGACTCTGAAGAAGGTTGGTTGATTCAGATCATGGATTCAGGTTTCTTTATAGGAGCAGAATTGGTAGACAGCCTAAAAATTGAACAGGCTGGGGATGAGGGCTCAGCTGATTTAAGGTGTTGGTCTTTCCCCAGGATGTGGATGCTGCCTACATGAATAAGGTTGAACTGCAAGCCAAGGTCGATAGTCTTACAGATGAGATCAATTTCCTGAAAGTCTTCTATGATGCAGTAAGTATCTCTATCCCCAGGTTATGTAGTCTAGTGGGGTTCAGTAATGGGTGGAAGATTCTTGGGCTGGGATCCCCTGTGAATGTCTCTGGAAAAGGTGATCTTACAATCTTCTGTCCTGCAGGAACTGTCTCAGATGCAAACCCACATCTCAGACACATCTGTGGTCCTGTCCATGGACAACAACCGCAACCTGGACCTAGACAGCATTATTGCTGAAGTCAAAGCCCAATATGAGGAGATAGCTCAGAGGAGCCGGGCTGAGGCTGAGTCCTGGTACCAGACCAAGGTGAGCAGTGAGTTGGCAGCTGTGAGGAAACCTGTGCCCCTCTCGCTGATGGTCCAGTTAGCTGAACCAGCAAGAAAGTGGTCTTTATTTGAGAAATGTATTTCAGAGAAGCTGGGGTCATCTCACAGGATATATATCCTTTCATGGTTAAAGTGGACATTTACAGTATTTATGCCCAAATATATTAAGTAAAAGAATGCAACTGCAAGAGGAAACTACCTTAGATAAGCAGCTAGTGATCTTTCATTTTATCTTATTCCTGAATCCTGGGTCTCAGAAACATTATACAGAATATCACCTTCCCAGAAGAGAAGAAGATCAACAGTAGTCCAATAATAAGAATGCTGTGTGATTCAGTTGTACAGTAGCTAAAAACCTTGAAACATCAACTTTTCCCACATTCCCTAGATGAGAAACCATTAGGTTCAAGTTTTCTGAATGCCTGGTCAAGAACTGAAAGCCACTGTCGGCATGTGAAAACCCATACCCAGTGTCTCTCTCTCTCTGGGCCACAGTATGAAGAGCTGCAGATCACCGCAGGCAGACATGGTGACGACCTGCGCACCACCAAGCAGGAGATTTCTGAGATCAACCGTGTGATCCAGAGGCTGAGGTCCGAGATCGATCATGTCAAGAAGCAGGTACAATAGTGGGGGAATAGAGGGGAATAAGGAGGGCGATGGTGAATGAAAGCAACATTCCCTTGTTAGTCAATCAGGCAGTCATCAACCATCATCTATGCAGATTTCTGGGTTCTGAAGGAACAGCAGGGAAGGGAAGATGATCCAAACCAAGAGTGCGATATGAACATGAGGAGGGAAACATTCCCAAGTGTTCAGATCTGAAAAAAATTTAGGCTAGATGCATTATAAAGGATGTACACAAGAAGAATGACTGACTGACTTGGAAATTGCAAAGGAACATATTGGGAAGGAAAAATGCAGAAAGCTTGAGGAATCTAGTGGCAAATCTGTTCAAGTTAAAGGTGAACAAGGAGAGAGAACAAAGGCAGAGCGTGAAGAGCAGTGTTGCCCAAGTGTGTTGGAGACTGAGGTGAGAGAAAGACGAGATCTTTAGAGTATGAAGTGAAAACCCACCATTTTCACTGAGGATGTTTTTAATTTCATGTAGGTTAGTGTGTCATCCTCATCAGATCATCAATAATGGTCCTGGTTTGGCTTTGGAGACAATACAACAAAATGAAGTGAGACCCTTCATTCCAGTGTCTGCTGTACTGTCTTCCATCAGTCACCACCCACACCCTCATTCAGGGTGGTTAACACAAAGCAGCATGGGTCTTTGTCAAGCGAGTCCCAGACATGAAAAGTTTTAAAGTACTGAGACTTGGTACGAAGAGTCAAAACTCCTCTTCATCAATTCTGTGTTGTACGATTCTACATCACTGAGAAAGGAGAACCAGGAATACACACAACAGAAAAATCAGATTACAAATTCATTCTTTTTCTTTTCCCCATCAAGTGTGCCAACCTCCAGGCCGCCATTGCTGATGCTGAACAGCGTGGGGAGATGGCCCTCAAGGATGCCAAGAACAAGCTGGCAGATCTGGAGGATGCCTTGCAGAAGGCCAAGCAGGACATGGCCCGGCTGCTGAAGGAGTACCAGGAGCTGATGAATGTCAAGCTTGCCCTGGACGTGGAGATCGCCACCTACAGGAAGCTGTTGGAAGGCGAGGAGTGCAGGTGGGTAACACATACAACTTTCTCAAACTTCTGAGTGCTGTCTCCAAGACACCCAGGCCATGAGCAGAGCTTTTGGCCACTATAGTAATGACCATAATTGCTGTCCTCAGAAAAAAACCAAAAGGACCATTTCCTCTGGTCCATTCCTCAGATTGAGGTTTCCCACACAGATTCAGCTAATGGTTCTCTGGGATCTCATCTTCCCTGTGTTTCTTGTCCTCCTAGGCTGAGTGGGGAAGGCGTTGGACCAGTCAACATCTGTAAGTACTTTTGTGAGCCTTCCTCCCTTGCCTTTGCTCTTTTCCCTTGATTCAGGCTGGCAGGAAGAGTTTCAACATGCTTCATTTTTTCCCTGTTTCTTTCCCTTCAAAGCTGTGTCTCAGTCAACCATCTCCGGTGGATATGGCAGCTCTGGTGGTGTTGGCAGTGGCTTAGGCCTGGGCGGAGGCAGTGGCTACTCCTACAGCAGTGGCTTCAGTTCTGGGAGTGGCAGAGGCATTGGAGGTGGCCTCAGCTCTGTTGGGGGCAGCAGTTCCACCATCAAATATACCACCACCTCGTCTAGGAAGAGCTACAAGCACTGAAGTTCTACCACCAGCTTCCGGTTCTCCAATGCTTCAGGCTCGTTGCCAGAGGCACAGTCTCCACCTCAGGCTGCTTCTTCTCTCCAGACCTCTTGTGTTCTTTGCTGTCAGATTAGAGCTGATGTTGCCTAGTATCCTCATTTCCTCTGTCTGCCTATACCTGCTCCACCTGAGCTTCCTTTTCTCACCAACACAATGTCAACCTCTGAGTTTACATCATAATTTAATCACACGCGATGCTTCACTTTCTTACTAAATTATCCATCTCCTGCCACCAATGTCCTGCATCCGAGACTAAACATTTCAAGAGGATACTCTCTGCCACTGTTAATTATAGAAACTCAGTCTAGATTATACTCCAGAACAGGACAATTTCCCTTTGATTTCCAGTGGCCCAGAGTTCCCCATCTTACAAGTGTTGTGATCCTCACTTGCAGTGGCCGTGAAGGTGCAGGTGACAAGTCCTATGATGTACAGAGTCTGTATCTCTGTGATGTTTTCTCTGCTCTTTGAACTCTTGTCATTGCCAAATAAAGCAGACTTATTATATATCACATTGTTTCAGTTTCTTTGCCTTGGTACCAATGGTTCTTAAGATTTTTCCCCTCACAAAATCTTTCTCATTTTTGAGAGATACCCCAAGTGCCTGTGTCCCTCACTCCCTCCTTACAAAAGTTTAACAAACAGCAACTTGGCATTGTGATGCTCAGGGCTCCATCCCAGATCAGATCCCATCCTAAATGTTTAGCAAGTGAAATGGGAAGGAATGGGTCCACCATCATTGTATACTCTCTTTTTACTACCATACCATATTCCAACACCTTGGTCCCTCTGACTGGTGTCTGAGGCCACGCCATCCACTGTCCTACCACTCACCCTTAATTTCTGGTTGGAGAAACATATTTCCGGCTAACTAAAGCAAAGAGCATTTGACAAGAGCATAGAATGTTTGACTTAGAATTGCCTTCTTGACCAAGGAACTTACCTGACAACATGTACCCAGAGCATCAAAAAATGAGCATACTTTTGAATTATACTTCTAAAAATATATCCTGAGGAAATAGTACAAATGCAGAGAGATGTGCTTACATAGATGTGTATCACAAGAATATTCACAACAGGGAAAAACTGGAAGCACTACAGTAGATCAAATTGAGCACCCAACACACTCAAACACAAAATTCAAATTCTCATTTCTTGAACTGTGAAGGCAAGCCAAGAATGGAAATTCCCTTCTCCTCACTCTCTAAGAATCTAAAGCAGTCCTGGGCCTCCCATGGAGATCTAGGAACAGTCAGGTCTGTGTTGCTCAGAAGGGGTGGTCCATATCTTCTCTCACATGTGACCTATATTGGTTTGACTTCTATGAATGGGTAATAGGATACTCAGGACTCAGAATGAGGTTGGTCTGTCAACTTGTACTGCTCTGGGGCCACACCAGTCCTTGTTTCCCCCCAGAGGGACAATGATTCCCCTAGCCCCCTGGCTCTCATATCACAAGAGAAATTTTCTTGGATCGGCTAATATACGGAGGGTATTTCTGGAAACTGCTGTATCAATATCCTGCTGTGTTCACCCCTAATCATTCCCTCAGCCACAAGCGTAGCCTCTTAGGTTACTGCCTCTTTACTTTTCTCACAGAACTTCCCCAACAGCAAGTAAGTGATGACTGGCTTCTGAAATCTAAGCCTACTTGCCACATACTTTATTATGTGCCAAAGAGGAATAATGGAAAGGAAAATAACTGACAAGAAAAATTACCTAGGCTATAACAATGTATCAGTCTGGTTGCTCTAGAGAAACAGAACAAAAAATGAAGCTGAGAAATAATCACCAATGGATTCTAAAATCTCAGAGAAAAATTTTATGGTATACATTATTATTGAGAGACTAGGCTGAAAATGCTCATATCCCCAGATCAACCTTAACATCCCTAATGTTATGTGTCTCATGATATGATACAATAGAGAAGACATAACAGGAACTATGACATAAATGTGCCTGAAAGAATTGAAATAATCCAATCAAGCCTCTAGCTACCAGAATATAGGAAATTTTCATGGATTGGAAAGAAGTTAAGTGACACCCACAGGAAATAATCTGCCAAATCCAGAATGCAAGCATTCTGTTTAAAACAATTTATGTACTACTCAATGGCATAAAAAAGAAAAGGAAGGGTCTGTTATAGAACAAAGGAACCTTAAAGAGACATAGCAGTCAAATATAACATGTGAACCTAGTGTCGATATAGCTTCAAGCAAACCAGCCACAAAAAGACATCTTGGAGATAATTAAAGACATTTGAATGTGAAGAAGGTATTAGACTTCTTTAAGGAATGATGATTTTAATAGATTTTATGGGTCATGGTTCTCCAAATAAACAGAACGCATAGGATATAAATATATAGAGAAGATAGATATAGAGATAGAAATGGAGAAACAGGGAGAGATTTTTTTTTAAGGAATTGGCTCATGTGATTGTAGGGGGCTGGCAAGTTTTAAATCCATAGGTCCAATGACAGGCTGGAAAGTCTGGTAGGATATTGTCTTAGTTATCTATCTAGTGCTGCTGTAACAGAAATACCACAAATGGATGGCTTTCACAAAGAGAAATTTATTTCCTCAGAGTAAAGTAAGCTAGAAATTCAAATTTTCAGCTCCAGGCAAAGGCTTTCTGTCTCTGTCGGATCTAGAGGAAGGTCCTTATCGTCAATCTTCCCCTAGACTAGGAGCTTCTGCACACAGGAAACCTGGGTCCAAGGGACAAGCTTTGCTCCCCGCACTGTTTTCTTGGTGGTATGAAGTCCCCTCTCTCTGCTCCTTTTGAGAGATAAAAGTTGGTGCAGACCACATCCCAAGGAAATTTCTTTTACATTGGTTGAGGGATGTGACCTGGGTAAAAGTGTTACTTCCCACCCTAATCCTTTTTAACATAATCTAATCTTGCCTCATCAACAACAGGCAGAGATTAGGATTTATAATACATAGGAAAATTGCTGCCAAGAAATATGGAAGACACCTTCCTGGCCAACTGACTGGAAGAGATCCATATTTATGCCTATTCCCAAGAAAGATGATCCAACCGAATGTGGAAATTATAGAACAATATCGTTAATATCACACGCAAGCAAAATTTTGCTGAAGATCATTCAAGAACGGCTGCAGCAGTATATCGACAGGGAACTGGCAGAAATTCAGGCTGGTTTCAGAAGAGGACATGGAACCAGGGATATCATTGCTGATGTCAGATGGATCCTGGCTGAAAGCAGAGAATACCAGAAGGATGTTTACCTGTGTTTTATTGACTATGCAAAGGCATTCGACTGTGTGGATCATAACAAACTATGGATAACATTGCGAAGAATGGGAATTCCAGAACACTCAATTGTGCTCATGCGGAACCTTTACGTGGATCAAGGGGTAGTAGTTCTGACAGGACAAGGGGATACTGATTGGTTTAAAGTCAGGAAAGGTGTGCATCAGGGTTGTATTCTTTCACCATACCTATTTAATCTGTACGCTGAACAAATAACATGAGAAGCTGGACTAAATGAACTAAAATGGGACATCAGGATTGGAGGAAGACTCATTAACAACCTGCATTATGTAGATGACATAACCTTGCTTGCTGAAAGTGAAGAGGACTTGAAGCACTTACTAATGAAGATCAAAGACCACAGTCTTCAGTATGGATTGCACCTCAACATAAAGAAAACAAAAATCCTCACAACTGGACCAATGAGCAACGTCATGATAAATGGAGAAAACATTGAAGTTGTCAAGGATTTCATTTTACTTGGATCCACAATCAACAGCCATGAAAGCACCAGTCAAGAAATCAAAAGACGCGTTGCATCGGGCAAATCTGCTGCAAAGGACCTCTTCAAAGTGTTGAAGAACGAAGATGTCACCCTGAAGACTAAGGTGCGCCTGACCCAAGGCATGGTGTTTTCAGTCGCATCCTATGCATGTGAAAGCTGGACAATGAATAAGGGGACTGAAGAAGAGCTGACACCTTTGAATTGTGGTGTTGGGGAAGAATATTGAACATACCATGGACTGCCAAAAGAACGAACAAATCTGTCTTGGAAGAAGTGCGACCAGAATGCTCCTTAGAGGCAAGGGTGGCGAGACCGTGTCTTACATACTTTGGACATTTTGTCAGGAGGGATGAGTCCCTGGAGAAGGACATCATGCTTGGCAGAGTACAGGGTCAGCGGAAAAGAGGAAGACCCTCAGCAAGGTGGATTGACACAGTGGCTGCAACAATGAGCTCAAACATAACAACGATTGTAAGGATGGCGCAGGAGCCAGCAGTGTTTCGTTCTGTTGTGCATAGGGTCGCTATGAGTCGGAACTGAGTCGACGGCACCTAACAACAACAACAACAGGAAAATTGCATCAATCAGAAAATGGAGGACAACCACACAACACTGGGAATCATGGCCCAACCAAGTTGATACTATTTTCAGGGCATGCAGTTCAATCCATGGCGGATATCTATGTTGCAATCTTTAGGCCAAATTTATTTGCTTCTCAGAAACCTCGGTTTTTGCTCATAAGACCTTTAAGTGATTGAACGAAGACCCCACATTACCAAAGGTAATCACAATGTGATGAATTGACGTAAGTCACAACAAGGGACTCAAACATATCAACGATAATGGAGATGATGCAGGACCAGGCAACATTTTCTTCTGTTATATATAAAGTTGCCATGAGTTGGAGCTGTCTCCATGGGAACTAACAACAGCAACAATCTCCTTTGTAAGAGTCAAAGAATTGTAAATGTTAGTCACATCCACAAAATACCTTCACAGCAACGTTTAAATTAGTATTTGACCAAACAACTGGTACCATAGGCTTGCCAAGCTCACACACAAAATTAACCATCACATAGATACGATATTGTTATACAGTTAGACTGAAGAATTGAATTGCTTAGGCACATATACTGAATGAGTCCTTGGGTGGTACAAATGACTAAATGCTCAGCTGCTAACACAAAGTTTGGAGTTTCAAATCCACAAGAGTCTCCTCAGAACAATGGTCTGGTGATCTACATCAAAAACCATCAGCCATTGAAAACCGTACGGAGCATACTTCTATTCGGACACATATGGAGTTGCCAGGAGTCAGAGTCAATTCAATGGCAACTGTTAAATAAGTAAGCAAGTATACTCAATATTTACAAGTGAAAAAACCTGATGTTTGGATTTCTTTTCAAATACTCCAACAAAGGAAAAAGAATAGGGGAATTAGATAAATTAAGAAAATGTTTGAAGCCATTTAAACTAGGTGCAATCATATATGATCCTCTTTAATTTTATGTGTTTGAAATCTTCAATAACACAATTTTTTTTTTTTAATTCATTTTTATTGTGCTTTAAGTGAAAGTTTACAAATCAGGTCAGTCTCTCATACAAATACTTATATGCACCTTGCTATACACTCCTAACTGCTCTTCCTCTAATGAGATAGCACAGTTCTTCCCTCTACTCTCTCTCCTCGTGTCCATTCGGGTAGTTACTGGCCCCCTCTGCCCTCTCATCTCCCCTCCAAACGGGAGATGCCAACATAGTCTCATACGTCTACCTGATCCAAGAAGCTCATTCTTCACCAGTATCATTTTCCATCCCATATTCCAGACCAATCCCTGTCTGAAGAGTTGGCTTTGGGAATGGTTCCTGTCCTGGGCTAACAGAAGGTCTGGAAACCTTGGCCTCCGGGATCCTTCTCATCCCAGTCTGACCATTAAGTCTGGTCTTTTTACAAGAATTTGGGGTCTGCATCCCACTGTTCTCTTGCTCCCTCAGGGGTTCTCTGTTGTGTTCCCTGTCAGGGCAGTTATCGGTTGTGGCCGGGCACCACAGAGTTCTTCTGGTCTCAGGCTGAGGTAATCTCTGGTTTATGTGGTCGTTTCCATCTCTTAGGCTCATAATTACCTTGTGTCTTTGGTGTCCTTCATTCTTCCTTGTTCCAGGTGGGTTGAGACGAATTGAGGCATCTTAGATGGCTGCTTGCTAGCGTTTAAGACCCCAGACGCCACTCTCCAAAGTGGGATTCGGAATGTTCTCTTGACAGATTTTATTATGCTAATTGACTTAGGTGTCCCCCAGAAACATGGTCCTTGAACCCCTGCCCCTGCTACGCTGGCCTTTGAAGCATGCAGTTTATTCAAGAAACTTCTTTGCTTTTGGTTTAGTCCAGCTGTGTTGACCTCTCCTGTATTGTGTATTGACTTTCCCTTCAGCTAAAATAAAACTTATCTACTATCTAATTGGAAACCCCGGTGGTGTAGTGATTAAGCGCTACGGCTGCTAACCAAAAGGTCAGCAGTTCAAGTCCACCAGGTGCTCTTTGGAAACACTATGGGGCAGTTCTACCCTGTCCTACAGGGTTGCTAGGAGTTGGAATCCACTCGACAGCAGTGGGTTTGGTTTTTGGTTACTATCTAATTAGTGAATAGCCCTTTCCCTCCCTACCTACCCCCTCTCATAACCATCAAAGGATACTTTCTTCTCTGTTTAAACTATTTCTCAAGTTCTTATAATAGTGGTCTTATACAATATTTGTCCTTTTGCAACTGACTAATTTCACTCAGTATAATGTCTTCCAGATTTCTCCACGTTATGAAATGTTTTGTGGATTCATCATTGTTCTTTATAGATGTATAGTATTCCATCGTGTGAATATACCATAATTTATCCATTCATCCATTGATGGGCATCTTGGTTGCTTCCATCTTTTTGCTATTGTAAACAGTGCTACAATGAACATGGGCGTGCACATATCTGTTCATGTAAAGGCTCTTATTTCTCTAGAACATATGCCGAGGAGTCGGATTGCTGGATCGTATGGTAGTTCTATTTCTAGCTTTTTAAGGAAGTGCCAAATTGATTTCCAAAGTGGTTGTACCATTTGACATTCCCATCAGCAGTGTATAAGTGTTGCAGTCTCTCCACAACCTCTCCGACGTTTATTCTTTTTGTGTTTTTTGGCTTAATGCCAGCCTTGTTGGAGTGCGATGGAATCTCGTTGTAGTTTTGATTTGCATTTCTGTAATGGCTAATGATTATGAGCATTTCCTCATGTATCTGCTAGCTACCTGAATGTCTTCTTTAGTGAAGTGACTGTTCATATCCTTTGCCCGTTTTTTTAATTGGCTTATTTGTCTTTTCGTAGTTGAGTTTTAGTAGGATCATGTAGATTTTAGAGATCAGGTGCTGATCTGACACGTCATAGCTAAAAACTTTTTCTCATTCTATAGGTAGTCTTTTGACTCTTTTGGTGAAGTCTTTGGATGAGCACAGGTGTTTGATTTTTAGGAGCTCCCAGTTATCCTGTTTCTCTTCTGCATTTAGTAATGTTTTGTATACTGTTTATGCCATGAATTAGGGCTCCTAACGTTGTCGCTATTTTTTCTTCATGATCTTTATTGTTTTAGATTTTGTATTTAGGTCTTTGATCCATTTTGAGTTAGTTTTTGTGCATGGCGTGAGGTATGGGTCTTGTTTCATTTTTTTGCAGATCGATATCCAGTCATGCCAGCACCATTTGTTAAAAAGACTTGTCTTTTCCCCAATTAACTGACTTTGGGCCTTTGTCAAATATCAGCTGCTCATATGCAGATGGATTTATGTCTGGGTCCTCAATTCTGTTCCATTGGTCTATGAATCTGTTGCTGTAGTGGTACCAGGCTGTTTTGACCACTGTGGCTGTATAATAGGTTCTAAAATCAGGTAGAATGAGGCCTCCTCCTTTGTTCTTCTTTGTCAGTAATGCTTCACTTATCTGGTGTCTCTTCCCTTCCATAAGAAGTTGGTGATTTGTTTCTCCATCTCATTAAAAAATGTCATTGGGGAGAGGTGGAGCCAAGATGGCGGAATAGGCAGACTTTTCCGTGGAGCCTCTTTACAACAAAGACCTGAAAAAACAAGTGAAACGAGTATATTTGTGACAAGCTGTGAGCCCTGAGCATCAAAGGCAAGCTTAGACAATGAACTGAGGGGCAGGGAAAGGAAGAGACCGTTCAGAAGCGGAGAGGAGTTGCCGGACCTGAATCGTGGGGAGCCCTCAGGCACCATTTCTGGAGTGGCTGCCGCAGTGGGCTCGTCCTAGCGTTCGGCCACAGTTTCCTCTGGGAGAAGCAGCCAGCCACACAGCCCACTCACTCCTCCGGAACCTGAGCAGAAGGGCGCTCTCGGCAAAAGCTAAGTACTTGTGTATATTTTACTGCACCCCCCCACCCCCAACCCAGCTTCAGCGGCTGAATCCCTAGGCCTGAGATAGACCCTGGTGAGCACCTGGAGTCGTCCTCCTGGCCTTGGGGAAGGAAAAAAGTTCCAACTGGGGGGAAAAGATAATTTGCTAGCTCCATTAACTGGGGGAGCTCAGGACAGAACCGGTTCCTGTCCAGGCATAAAGCATCCGTGGACCTTGAGCACCTTTCCCTTTTGCATGGACCTGTGTGGGCCTATTTCAGGAGAATGGGCCCTTGTTGGCAGACTCCAGCCATTTCAAACTCCATTTGCACCGGGCATTTGTGTGGAGCCCTGGGCAGGCCCAGACCAGAGCAGGACAGGAGAGCAGCAGTCCAGGCTGGTCAGCTGGGGTGGGCACAACCAACGAAAGAGGACTGTTCCTGCCAACACCTCTCCCCTCAGACACGACAAAGCGATTCTACCCTGCCACCTGGGGCTCAGATCACACTGGATCGCTCGGCTCCCCAGAGAGGAAGTTTTATTGGGTCATGATCATTTTCGGGGAGGTGGGTGTTTGACGTTTGACATGGCTTTGCCTATTAAACAAGGTCCTCACCTACCCACAACAGGGACCTAAGGACTGGTGGCTCCACTTGGGTCGCCCAGCCACCCACGACAGGGACCCAGGGATAACTGGTACCTCCAAGTCCTCACAACCAAAAATTTGGGGTGCCCATGGTCCCTCTGCAGAGCCCACCCACCAGCACGCTTTAAGGAACAGAGACGTGTTTTCCTCAGAGACACTTGGGGGTCGGTTCTCAGCCCCCTGCCTTGTTCAGAGCGTGAGCCGTGCTGCAATCATATACCGGTATATACACCAATCACCCCTGCCCGTCTAAGACTGTAGGACAGAGCCTGTACCACACACTTGATATCAGCTACCTGGAAACCTGAGCTGAATTCATACAAGAAAACTGAATGGACTCCTAGATTGATGTACCTGAAACCAGCTCTAGCCAGCTGGGGACAGGACACCAGAGCTCCAAAGGTGAAAATAATCAAGCTAGCTCACTCAAGCAACCCACAGGGGTATACCAAAACAAAACAAAGCAAGCAGTTACGACCCAGTAAGCAAGCATAAACTAATACAATAACTTATAGATGGCTCAGAGACAACAGTCAATATCAAGTCACATAAAGAAATAGACCATGATCACCTCAACAGGCTCTCAAAACAAAGAATCCAGGGATCTTCTAGAGGAAAGTGCATTCCTGGAATTACCAGATGCAGAATACAAAAGTTTAATATACAGAACCCTTCAAGACATCAAGAAGGAAATGAGGCAATATGTAGAACAAGCCAAGGAACACATAGATAAAGCAACAGAAGAACTCAGAAAGATTATTCAGGAACATAATGAAAAGCTTAATAAGCTGGAAAAATCCATAGACAGAGAGCAATCAGAAATTCAGAAGATTAACAATAAAATTACAGAATTACATAACTCAATAAAAGTCAGAAAAGCACAATTGAGCAAATAGAAGCTAGAATTTCTGAACTCGAAGATAAATCACTTGGCACTAATACTTTTGAAGAAAAATCAGAAAAAAGAATTTAAAAAAATGAAGAAACCTTAAGAATCATGTGGAACTCTATCAAGGGAAATAACCTACAAGTGATTGGAGTACCAGAATAAAAAAACGGAGGGATAATAGAAAATACAGAGAAAATTGGCGAGGATCTGTTGGCAGAAAACTTCCCTGATATTGTGAAAGATGAGAAGATATCTATCCAAGATGCTCATCGAACTCCACATAAGGTAGATCTTAAAAGAAAGTCACCGAGGCATATTATAACCACACTTGCCAAAACCAAAGATAAGGAGACAATTATAAGAGCAGCAAGGGATAAAAGAAAAGTCACCTACAAGGGAGAGCCTATAAAAATAAGCTCGGACTACTCAGTAGAAACCATGCAGGCAAGAAGGCAATGGGATGACATATTTAAAACATTGAAGGAAAAAAATTGCCTGCCAAGAATCATATCTCCATCAAAACTGTCTCTTAAATATGAAGTTGAAATTAACATATTTCCAGATAAACGCAAGTTGAGGGAATTCGTAAAAACTAAACCAAAACTATAAGAAATACTAAAAGGAGTTCTTTGGTTAGAAAATCAATAATATCAGGTTTCAGCCCAAGACTAGAACATTGGGCAGAGCAACCAGAAGTCAAAATAAACAGGGAAATCCAAAAAAAAAAAAGAAAGATTTTAAAAATGCCCAACACAGGGTAACAGAGATGTATTATATAAAAAAAGACAACATTAAAATAACAAAGAGGGACTAAGAAATGTAATCATACACCTTCCATATGGAGAGGAAGATACGGCGATACAAAGAAATAAAAGTTAGCTATAAATTTAGAAAAATAGGGATAAATAATAAGGTAACCACAAAGGAGGCAAACTATCCTACTCATCAAAATAAAATAAAATGGAAAAATACAGACTCAGCAGAAACAAAATCAACAACAACAAATATGAGGAAAGGACAATATATAAAGAAAATCTACTCAGCATATATACTCAAGTGGGAAAAAGAAGCTGTCAACACACAAAAAGAGATGTCAAAATAATAGCACTAAATTCATACCTGTCCATAATTATCCTGAATGTAGATGGACTAAATGCACCAATAAAGAGACTGAGAGTGGCAGAAAGGATTAAAAAACAGGGTCCATCTATATGCTGACACACACCATAGACTTAGAGACGTAAACAAACTAAAACTCAAAGAATAGAAAAAAATATATCAAGCAAACAACAATCAAAAAAGAGAAGGAGTGCCAATAGTAATTTCTTACAAAATAGACTTTAAAGTTAAATCCATCAGAAAGGATAAAGAAGGACACTATATAATGGTTAAAGGGATAACACACCAAGAAGATATAACCATATTAAATATTTATGCACCCAATGACAGGGCTGCAAGACACATAAAACAAACTCCATCAGCACTGAAAAGTGAGATAGACAGCTCCACAATAATAGTAGGAGACTTCAACACACCACTTTCGGTGAAGGACAGGACATCCAGAAAGAACCTCAATAAAGACACGCAAGATCTAAATGCCACAATCAACCAACTTGACCTCGTAGACATATACAGAACACTCCACCCAACAGCAACCAACTATACTTTCTTTTCTAGTGCCCATGGAATATATTCTAGAATAGACCACATATTAGGTCATAAAGCAAGCCTTAGCAGAATCCAAAACATTGAAATATTACAAAGAATTTTCTCTGACCATAAGGCCATAAAAGTAGAAATCAATAACAGGAAAAGCAGGGAAAAGAAATCAAACACTTGGAAACTGAACAATACCTTGCTCAAAAAAGACTGGATTATAGAAGACAATAAGAAAGGAATAAAGAAATTCATAGAATCCAATGAGAATGAAAACACTTCCTATCAGAACCTTTGGGACACAGCAAAAGCACTGCCAAGAGGTCAATTTATATCAATAAATGCACACATCCAAAAAGAAGAAAGGGCCAAAATCAAAGAATTATCCCTACAACTTGAACAAATAGAAAGAGAGCAACAAAAGAAACCCACCGGCACCAGAACAAAACAAATAATAAAAGTTAGAGCTGAACTAAATGAAATAGAAAACAGAAAAACAATTGAAAGAATTAACGAGACCAAAAGCTGGTTTTTGAATGAAAAACTCAACAAAATTGATAAACTATTGGCCAACTGACAAAAGAAAAGAAAAGCAGGAGAGGAAGCAAATAACCCAAATAAGAAATGAGATGGGCGATATTATAACAGACCCAACTGAAATTAAAAGAATCATATCAGATTACTATGAAAAACTATACTCAAACAAATTTGAAAACCTAGAAGAAATGGATGAATTCCTAGAAACATACTACCTACCTAAACTAACACAAACAGAGGTAGAACAACTAAATAGACTCATAACAAAAGAAGAGATTGAAAAGGTAATGAAAAAACTCCTAACAAAAAAAAGCCCTGGTCTGGACAGCTTCACGGCAGAGCTCTACCAAACTTTCAGAGAAGAGTTAACACCACTACTACTAAAGGTATTCCAGAGCATAGAAAAGGATGGAATACTACCAAATTCATTCTATGAAGCCACCATATCCCTGATACCAAAACCAGGTAAAGACACCACAACAAAAGAAAATTGTAGACCTATATCCTTCATGAATGTAGATGCAAAAATCCTCAACAAAATTCTAGCCAATAAAATTCAACAACATATCAAACAAATAATGCACCATGACCAAGTGGGGTTCATACCAGGCATGCAGGGATGGTTCAACACTAGAAAAACAATTAATGTAATCCACCACATAAATAAAACAAAAGACAAGAATCACATGATTTTATCATTTGATGCAGAAAAGGCATTTAACAAAGTTCAACACTCATTCATGATAAAAAAAAAACTCTCAGGAAAATAGGAATAGAAGGAAAATTTCTCAACATAATAAAGGGTGTTTATACAAAGCCAACAGCCAACATCCCCCCAAATGGAGAGAGCCTGAAAACATTCCCATTGAGTTCGGGAACCAGACAAGGATGCCCTTTATCACCACTCTTATTCAACATTGTGCTGGAAGTCCTAGCCAGAGCAATTAGGCTAGATAAAGAAATAAAGGGCATCCAGATTGGTAAGGAAGAAGTAAAAGTATCTCTATTTGCAGATGACATGATCTTATACACAGAAAACCCTAAAGAATCCTCCAGAAAACTACTGAAACTAATAGAAGAGTTCAGCAGGGTATCGGGATACAAGATAAACATACAAAAATCAGTTGGATTCCTCTACACCAACAAAAAGAACATCGAAGAGGAAATCACCAAATCAATGCCATTTACAGTAGCCCCCAAGAAGATAAAATACTTGGGAATAAACCTTACCAGAGACGTAAAAGACTTATACAAAGAAAACTACAGTACACTTCTGCAAGAAACCAAAAGAAACTTACATAAGTGGAAGAACATACCTTGCTCATGGATAAAAAGAGTTAACATTATATAAATGTCTATTCTACCAAAAGCAATCTATACATTTAATGCAATTCCGATCCAAATCCCAATGACATTCCTTAATGAGATGGAAAAACAAATCACCAATTTCATATGGAAGGGAAAGAGGCCCCGGATAAATAAGGCATTACTGAAAAACAACAACAAAGTAGGAGGCCTTACTTTGCCTGATTTTAGAACCTATTCTACTGCCACAGTAGTCAAAATAGCCTGGTACTGGTACAACAACAGATACACGCACCAACGGAACAGAATTGAGAATCCAGACATAAATCCATCTGCATATGAGCAGCTGATATTTGACAAAGGCCCAAAGTCAGTTAATTGGGGAAAAGACAAGTCTTTTTAACAAATGGTGCTACCATAACTGGATATCCATCTGCAAAAAAATGAAGCAAGACCCATACCTCACTCCATGCACAAAAACTAACTCAAAATGAATCGAAGACCTAAATGTAAAATCTAAAATGATAAAGATCACGGAAGAGAAAATAGGGACAATGTTAGGAGCCCTAACGCATGGCATAAACAGTGCAGAAAACATTATAAAGAACGTAGAAGAAAAACTAGATAACTGGGAGCTCCTAAAAATCAAACACCTATGCTCATCCAAAAAAAAACATAGACTTCATCAAAAGAGTAAAAAGACTACCTACAGACTGGGAAAAAGTTTTTGGCTATGACATTTCTGATCAGTGCCTGATCTTTGAAATCTACGTAATACTGCAAAAACTCAACTGCAAAAAGACAAATAACCCAATTAAAAAAATGGGGAAAAGATATGAATAGGCACTTCACTAAAGAAGACATTCAGGTAGCTAACAGATATATGAGGAAATGTTCACAATCGTTAACCATTAGAGAAATGCAGATCAAAACTACAATGAGATTTCATCTCACTCCAACAAGGCTGGCATTAACCCAAAAAACACAAAATAATAAATGTTGGAGAGGCTGTGGAGAGATTGGAACACTTCTACACTGCTGGTGGGAATGTCAAATGGTAAAACCACTTTGGAAATCGATTTGACACTTCCTTAAAAAGCTAGAAATAGAACTACCATATGATCCAGCAATCCCACTCCTGGGAATATATCCTAGAGAAATAAGAGCCTTTACACGAACAGATATACGCACACCCATGTTTATTGCAGCACTGTTTACAATAGCAAAAACATGGAAGCAACCAAGGTGCCCATCAACGCATGAACGGATAAATTATGGTATATTCACACACTGGAATACTAAGCATCGATAAAGAACAGTGAGGAATCTGTGAAACGTTTCATAACATGGAGGAACCTGGAAGGCATTATGCTGAGTGAAATTGGTCAGTTGCAAAACGACAAATATTGTATAAGATTTGAGAAATAGTTTAAACTGAGTAGAAAACATTCTTTTGTGGTTAAGAGATGGGAGAGGAAGGGAGGGTGGGAGAGGGGTATTCACTAATTAGATAGTAGATAAGAACTACTTTAGGTGAAGAGAAAGACAGCACACAGTACAGGGGAGGTCAGCACAATTGGACTAAACCAAAAGCAAAGAAGTTTCCTGAATAAACTGAATGCTTCAAAGGCCAGCGTAGCAGGGGCAGGGGTCTGGGGACCATGGTTTCAGGGGACATCTAAGTCAATTGGCATAATAAAATCTATTAACAAAACATTCTGCATTCCACTTTGAAGAGTGACATTTGGGGTCTTAAACGCTAGCAAGCAGCCATCTAAGATGCATCAATTGGTCTCAACACACCTGGATCAAAGGAGAATGAAGAACACCAAGGGCACAAGGTGACTACAAGCCCAAGAGACAGAAAGGGCCACATGAACCAGCGACTACATCATCCTGAGACCAGAAGAACTAGATGGTGCCCGGCTACAACTGATGACTGCCCTGACAGGGAACACAACAGAGAACCCCTGAGGGAGCAGGAGAGCAGTGGGATGCAGACCCCAAATTCTCATAAGACCAGACTTAATGATCTGACTGAGACTGGAGGGACCCTGGTGGTCATGGCCCCCAGAACTTCTGTTAGCCCAGGACAGGAACCATTCCCGAAGCCAACTCTTCAGACATGGATTGGACTGGACAATGCGTTGGAGAGGGATGCTGGTGAGGAGTGGGCTTCTTGGATCAGGTGGACACTTGAGACTATGTTGGCATCTCCTGCCTGGAGGGGAGATGAGAGGGTGGAGGGGGTTAGAAGCTGGCGAAAAGGACAAGAAAAGAGAGAGTGGAAGGAGAGAGCAGGCTGTCTCATTAGGGGGAAAGTAACTGGGAGTGTGTAGCAAGGTGTATATGGGTTTTTGTGTGAGAGACTGACTTGATTTGTAAACTTTCACTTAAAGCACAATAAAAATTATTTTTCAAAAATGTCGTTGGAATTTGGATCAGAATTGCATTGTATCTATAGATGGCTTTTGGAAGAATAGACATTTTTACAATGTTAAGTCTTCCTATCCATGAGCAAGGTATGTTTTTCCACTTCTGTAGGTCTCTTCTGGTTTCTTGCAGTAGTGTCTTGTTTTCTTTGTATAGTCCTTTTATGTCTTTGGTAAGATTTATTCCTAAGCATTCTATCTTCTTGGGGGCTACTGTAAATGGTATTGATTTGGTGATTTCATCTTCGATGTTCTTTTTGTTGGTGTAGAGGAATCCAACTGATTTTTGTGTGTTTATCTTGTATCTTGATACTTTGCTGAACTCTTCTACTAGTTTCAGCACTTTTCTGGAGGATTCTTTAGGGTTTTCTGTGTATAAGATCATGTCATCTGCAAATAGAGATACTTTTACTTCTTCCTTACCAATCTGGATGCCCTTTATTTCTTTATCTAGCCTAATTGCTCTGGCTAGGACTTCCAGCACAATTTTGAATAAGAGTGGTGATAAAGGGCATCCTTGTCTAATTCCCAGTCTCAGGGTGAATGCTTTCAGAATCTCTCCAGTTAGGATGATGTTGGCTGTCGGCTTGGTATAAATGCCCTTTATTATATTGAGGGATTTTCCTTTTATTCCTGTTTTGCTGAGAGTTTTTATCATGAATGGGCGCTGGACTTTGTCAAATGCCTTTTCTGCATCAATTGATAAAATCATGTGATTCTTGTCTTCTGTTTTATATATATGGTGGATTACATTAATTGTTTTTCTAATGTAGAACCATCCCTGCACACCTGGTATGAATCTCACTTGGTCATGGTGAATTATTTTTTTTTGATATGTTGTTGAATTCTATTGGTTGAGGATTTTTGCATCTACGTTCATGAGGGACGTAGGTCTGTAATTTTCTTTTTTTGTGGCGTCTTTACCTGGTTTGGGTATCAGGTATATGCTGGCTTCATAGCATGAGTTTGGGAGTATTCTGTCCTTTTCTATGCTCTAAGTACCTTTAGTAGTAGTGGTGTTACCTCTTCTCTGACACTCTGATAGAACTCTGCAGTGAAGCCGTCAGGGCCAGGGATTTTTTTTGTTGGAAGTTTTTTGATTACCTTTTCAATCTCTTCTTTTGTTATGTGTCTATTTTGTTGTTCTACCTCTGTTTGTATTAGTTTAGGTAGGTAGTGTGTTTCTAGGAATTCATCTGTTTCTTCTAGGTTTTCAAATGTGGTAGAGTACAATTTTTCATAGTAATCTGATATGATTCTTTTAACGTCAGATGGGTCTGTTGTGGTATCTCCCTTCTCATCTCTTATTCAGGTTATTTGTTTCCTTTCCTGTTTTTCTTTTGTCAGTCTGGCCAATGGTTTATCAATTTTGTTAATTTTTTCGAAGACAAAGCTTTTGGTCTTTTTAACTCTTTCAATTGTTTTTCTCTTCTCAAATTCATTTAATTCTACTCTAATTTTTATTATTAGTTTTCTTCTGGTGCTTGAGGGTTTTTTTTGTTGTTGATGATGCTCTCTTTCTGTTTATTAAAGTTGCAGGGACAGTTATTTGATTTTGGTCCTTTTTTCTTTTTGTATGGGTGCATTTATTGATATAAATTGACCTCTGAGCACTGCATTCTCTGAATAACACAAAATTTAAGTAATAAGGTAGATTGTTACACTGACAAGAGCTCAAATATATTCTGGAATTAAAAATCCAGTGACTATAAACATGAATGTGTTCGATAAAATCTTCAGGTGACTCACAACATAGATCTAGGGAGATGGAGGCATTAAGCACAATGATATCTGCATTGAATAAGGTTGTTTTCATGAAGTGAAAGAGGAAAAAATAACATTTGTATACTAATTTATTAGGTTAATATTTTAAATAATACAATATTCAACACATGGATATGTGAATAAAAACAAAACAAAAACAAACCAAACCCATTACCACTGAGTGGATACCAACTCATAGCAACCATATATGACGGAGTAGAAGTGCCCCATGGAGTTGCCAAGGAGTGACTGGTGGATTCAAACTGCTGAAGTTTTTGGTTAACAGCCATAGCTCCTAACCACTACACCACCATCTAAATTTAACCTAGTGGAGGAAAGTGAGGCATTTCCCTCTTCTCTTCAGGAATTACCAAAAAAACAACCAGGAGAACTAGAAGCATAAAGTAAACTCCAATCACCAAAATTAAAATTAAAAGACCTTAAAATCTCTGAACCAAAAACAGAAGAAGGACTCACAGAAATAGAAAAGTATAATCAAAAGGGTCAGGAATACTGAGAGGGATGCTTACAGCTGCAGATCCAAGAAAAGGCCAGTGAAGAACACTCTCAAAAACCGACAAAACAAAACCAAACAACATTGTAAGCACAAAGCAAAACCAAACAAAGCCTCGCATTGAGGTTTTTCTACATACCAGGCACTGTTGACTCATTTAACTCATGCAAAGTCAATGCCAATGGCACTTCCTCAGGTCTAAACCCAAGAATCCCTTGTTTGCAACAACGGGAACAGGGTGTGTGGGCTGGGGGCAAGACCCCATTTGTCATGAAGCCTCCAGATGCTATGAAGCCAAGGCTGAATAACGAATCAGAGGTAAGCCTCATTTGTAGCACAATTTCTTGGTAAGAAAAAGAAAACACAGAGACTGAATTGTAAACCACCCACCAGTGATCTTGATTGACTGGCTAGAATTAAAGATAAAAAGAATTATTCACACAGTCCTGGAATATGGCCCCAATATCTCCCCTCAGGGGCCAGGTGGCACAGAAGTTATGCACTTGGCTGCTAAACCACTAGCCGCTCCATGGGAGAAAGATGTGACAGTCTGCTTCCATAAAGATTTACAGCCTTGGAAACCCTCTGGGCAGCTCTATTCAGTCCTAAGGAGTCACTATGAGTCAGAATTCAACTCAGAATACATTCTGCAACGTATGGCTATGCCAGGAGGACTTTACCTCAATCAAAGATGATTACTATCCAGTAAGGAAAAATCTCAGGGCCCACAAAAGATACTACACGGTAAAAAATCAAAGGAACAGAAAAAACAAAAGGCAGAAAAAGGACACTCACCAGAAAATAAGTCACTGTGAAATATTAACGAACAGCTCAATGAAATAATTACCTCTAGATCAAAGGAGAACGAAGGGACCATAGACTAAAACAATAAAATATAAAACATTAGATTGCAGAGTTCAGAAAAAAAGCAGAGAAAATAAGTAAATAAAGGAAGCCATGTCAGAAACAAAGGCCAAACTAAAAGCAGCACAAAGGGATTAGACATTGCTGAATGCCCAATGATGGACATACAGAAGAAGGCTGAGAGAAGCCAGCAATATGACATGAGGATCGGAGAGTGTGAAAAGAGCTGCAAGCAAAAATATAACTATGAAAGACAAAACAGTTTCCAAGCATAATTGGAAACCATAAGGAAAAGAGAATATACATGAGAGACTGGAGATTGTATACACAGAGAGAGAAC
Organism: Loxodonta africana; assembly: GCF_030014295.1. Taxonomy (NCBI): domain Eukaryota; kingdom Metazoa; phylum Chordata; class Mammalia; order Proboscidea; family Elephantidae; genus Loxodonta; species Loxodonta africana. The sequence goes on from NC_087345.1 coordinate 89,541,339, forward strand.
CCACACTGCAGAAAGGCATAAAGAAGGGAAGCTGCTAGAAGGATATACAAGGAACCGGTAACAGTGCTTTCCTACAAATAGGGGAACTGAGTGGCTGGGGAATAGTCTTAATTGAAGCACATACTTTGTTTCATAAATGTGTGTTACATATTCAATTTTAAATATGTGAATAAATGCGTAAATAAAAAATATTCAATATTATAAGTAGACATTCAACTATGTCTACATCGGGAAAAAGGTAAATACATAAAAGAAACTTCCTTAGCTTCTAGATTTAACTACTAGTTTATAGAAAATACAGAGAGGGTGGTGGGTATATAGGAGTTCATTTTGTTGTTCTACTTTTTCAGCTGAATAAATAATTAAAAGAAAAAATTTTTAACTTAATATTGGCTTTTATTGAGAACACAGTGATCCTTCTGTTGGGGCATATGCAATGGATTACATCTGATCTCTAATGTCCCAAATGGCAGGAAAGATTAGGTCGGGGAGAAGAGATCACTCAGTATCACTCGGTGCATTGTGATACACGACCATAAAATGTCCAACCTTTGCTGGAGACAGTGACTAACTCCTGACTACAGTGAATTGGGAATAGTCTTATTGTATTGTGATCAAGTCAAAGCTGGAAGGCAGGAGAATTTTTCCCTGACTAAAGGAAACTAAAACAGCAACCCTCACATTTCATAACTTTTCTAATAACCTGGGTGTGATCTCACTCTTTGTAAAGCTCAGCCCTTCCCACCTTGCAAGCTCTCCTTCCAGGGCTGAGCCCAGCCCATTCTCACCATATATAAAGTGCGCTGGGAAGCCCTGCTCAGAGTTTCCCTCCTGTCAGCTCCACACCACAGCTTCTCACACTTTCCTCACCTTCTCATCTTTAGAGAACCATGTCTAGCAAATCCACCATCATCCGCCGTGGCTTCAGCACCAGCTCGGCCAGAGTCCCTGGAGTAAACCGCTCAGGCTTCAGCAGCGTCTCAGTGTCCCGCTCCAGGGGCGGTGGTGTCCTCGGTGGGGCCTGTGGAGGAGCTGGCTTTGGCAGCAGGAGCCTCTATGGCCTGGGGGGCTCCAAGAGGATCTCCATTGGAGGGGGCAGCTACATCACAGGGGGTGGATGTGGCAGCAGAGTTGGAGGTGGCTATGGCTTTGGAGGAGGAGCCGGGAGCGGATTTGGTTTTGGCGGTGGAGCTGGTGGTGGCTTTGGGCTTGGTGGTGGAGCTGGCTTTGGTGGTGGCTATGGGGGCTTCCCTGTCTGCCCACCTGGAGGCATCCAAGAGGTCACTGTCAACCAGAATCTCCTCACTCCTCTGAACCTGCAAATTGACCCCACCATCCAGCGAGTGAGGACTGAGGAACGGGAACAGATCAAGACCCTCAACAACAAGTTTGCTTCCTTCATCGACAAGGTGAGACATGACAATGTTTTTCTCTCCATCAGGTATTTCAGAGTCTTCTAACTGAGAAACAATGAGTTTGCTGCCAGTGGGGAGACTTAGGAGGAGAGAGGAGGGGCCCTGATTAGCATTCCACGAGGATGCCACACTGGCTCCATGTTGGCAACAGGCAGAGGTGATGCAAATAATTTTGAAATAATTAATCTCTTCAGTGGCCCTCATTCCTGCCTAGCAAGAGTTATCAGCTTCTGACGATCCTGAAATATAGAAAAGAAATAGAAGAATGTAATGTGTTCCCTTTTACTTGTGAAGTTTCTAAGCAATTACAAAGGAAAGTCCAGTCATAAAGAGCCCTGAGCTCTGGAAAGGAGGGGAAGAATATGAGTTTATGTTAATAGTGGAGGAAGAATTTGGAAAAGGATAGCTAAAAACTCTGCACAACTTAATGACTGTAATCAATGTCACTGAATGGTACACATAGAAATCATTGAATTGGTGTACCTTTTTTGCATGTATTTTCTTCAAAAATTAAAATAAGTTATTTAAAAAATAATAAGGAAAGAATATTTTGCCCAGGTGCAGAAGCATTTATAGAATTTATAGAAATAAGAGCTTATTCTAGAAAAAGAGGATGACCATCACTCAAGAATGTTTAAGAGGATACTCATGCACTGAATGGGAACTTGGATTCCAATCTAGCAATTAGGGAACAGTTAACATCCCTTCTAATTGCTCCCGAAAACAAACTCATTGCCATCAAGTTGATTCTGGCTCATAGTGGCCCAATAGGACAGAGTAGAAATACCCTCATAGAGTTTTCAAGGCTGTGATCTTTAGGGAAGCAGACTGCCACATTTTTCTCCCACACACAGGTTCATGAGTTCAAACCCTGAACCTTTTGGTTCGATTGTGCTTAACCAATGAGCAACCAGGGCTACTACTAAAAAAAAAAGTTTTGTAGAATAAATCCTGTAAATGCTATTTTGTTAACAAAATTTATGTTTCTTCTGCTCAGGAGGACAGACAGTGTTGAAAATCACTGATAGGCTCCATAACTAGGGGCTGAGAAAAGCTCAAAAACCCTTGGGGGAGTTCCATGGAGGGTCTGCGAACTGTGAAGGAAAAACATTTGGGAAGCAGAACTCTCAGCTTGAGCCCTGAGCTGCTCCTCCAAGGCCAGAACCATGGAGACTTCCCAGACCTGCTTGGAGACCTGAGAACACAGGCACTTCTTTCTTTCCTTTGCCTACGCGTGACCACTTGTTTCCTTCCCCTCCAGGTACGGTTCCTGGAGCAGCAGAACAAGGTCCTAGACACCAAGTGGACCCTGCTCCAGGAGCAGGGCACCAAGACCGTGAGGCAGAACCTGGAACCCTTGTTCGAGCAGTACATCAACAATCTCCGCAGGCAATTGGACAGCATCCTTGGGGAGAGAAGCCGCCTGGACTCTGAGCTCAGAGGCATGCAGGACCTGGTCGAGGACTACAAGAAGAAGTGAGTTAAAGAGAATTTGTAGGGCTAGTCCTTGAGGATGGCCCTTTAAGAAATAGATATCACCAGATATAAAATGGGCTTTACAATTCTTTAGCAAAACCAGTCCCATAGAAATAAAACTCACGAATTACCGTCTACAGCCAAATTAGAAAAACAACAGGGAAGTAGGGGTAGAAGAGGAAGGGTAATAAAGGAAAGAAATTGATGAATCATAAAAATCATTCTTTATGCTCTCTGTGGAAAGAAAGCTAAATTTGTAACTATTAATCTTTATGGACAGCATCAGATCTCAGGCTGCCTTTCTATATCATCTTACCCACTGGCTAAATTCTATTCTACCTTTTTCTTCTTCTAGATATGAAGATGAAATCCACAAGCGCACAGCAGCAGAGAATGAATTTGTGACTCTGAAGAAGGTTGGTTGATTCAGATCATGGATTCAGGTTTCTTTATAGGAGCAGAATTGGTAGACAGCCTAAAAATTGAACAGGCTGGGGATGAGGGCTCAGCTGATTTAAGGTGTTGGTCTTTCCCCAGGATGTGGATGCTGCCTACATGAATAAGGTTGAACTGCAAGCCAAGGTCGATAGTCTTACAGATGAGATCAATTTCCTGAAAGTCTTCTATGATGCAGTAAGTATCTCTATCCCCAGGTTATGTAGTCTAGTGGGGTTCAGTAATGGGTGGAAGATTCTTGGGCTGGGATCCCCTGTGAATGTCTCTGGAAAAGGTGATCTTACAATCTTCTGTCCTGCAGGAACTGTCTCAGATGCAAACCCACATCTCAGACACATCTGTGGTCCTGTCCATGGACAACAACCGCAACCTAGACCTGGACAGCATTATTGCTGAAGTCAAAGCCCAATATGAGGAGATAGCTCAGAGGAGCCGGGCTGAGGCTGAGTCCTGGTACCAGACCAAGGTGAGCAGTGAGTTGGCAGCTGTGAGGAAACCTGTGCCCCTCTCGCTGATGGTCCAGTTAGCTGAACCAGCAAGAAAGTGGTCTTGATTTGAGAAATGTATTTCAGAAAAGCTGGGGTCATCTCACAGGATATATGTCCTTTCATGGTTAAAGTGGACATTTACAGTATTTATGCCCAAATATATTAAGTAAAAGAATGCAACTGCAAGAGGAAACTACCTTAGATAAGCAGCTAGTGATCTTTCATTTTATCTTATTCCTGAATCCTGGGTCTCAGAAACATTGTACAGAATATCACCTTCCCGGAAGAGAAGAAGATCAACAGTAGTCCAATAATAAGAATGCTATGTGATTCAGTTGTACAGTAGCTAAAAACCTTGAAACATCAACTTTTCCCACATTCCCTAGATGAGAAACCATTAGGTTCAAGTTTTTTGAATGCCTGGTCAAGAATTGAAAGCCACTGTCGGCATGTGAAAACCCATACCCAGTGTCTCTCTCTCTCTGGGCCACAGTATGAAGAGCTGCAGATCACCGCAGGCAGACATGGTGACGACCTGCGCACCACCAAGCAGGAGATTTCTGAGATCAACCGTGTGATCCAGAGGCTGAGGTCCGAGATCGATCATGTCAAGAAGCAGGTACAATAGTGGGGGAATAGAGGGAAATAAAGAGGGCGATGGTGAATGAAAGCAACATTCCCTTGTTAGTCAATCAGGCAGTCATCAACCATCATCTGTGCAGATTTCTGGGTTCTGAAGGAACAGCAGGGGAGGAAAGATGATCCAAACCAAGAGTGCGATATGAACATGAGGAGGGAAACATTCCCAAGTGTTCAGATCTGTAAAAATTTAGGCTAGAGGCATTATAAAGGATGTACACAAGAAGAATGACTGACTTGGAAATTGCAAAGGAACATATTGGGAAGGAAAAATGCAGAAAGCTTGAGAAATCTAGTGGCAAGTCTGTTCAAGTCAAAGGTCAAAAAAGAGAGAGGAGAAAAGGCAGAGTGTGAAGAGCAGTGTTGCCCAAGTGTGTTGGAGACTGAGGTGAGAAAAAGGCAAGATCTTTAGAGTGTGAAGTGAAAACCCATCACTTTCACTGAGGATGTTTTTAATTTCATGTAGGTTAGTGTGTCATCCTCATCAGATCATCAATAATGGTCCTGGTTTGACTTTGGAGACAATACAACAAAATGAAGTGAGAATCTTCATTCCAATGTCCCCTGGACTTACGTTCACTGTACTGTCTTCCATCTGTCGCCACCCACGTCCTCATTCAGGGTGGTTAGCACAAATCAGCATGGGTTTTCATCAAGCGGCTCCCAAACCTGAATAGTTTTAAAGTGTTCAGACTTTGTAAGAAGAGTCAAAGCTCTTCCTCCATCAGTTCTGTGCTGTAGGATTCTACATCACTGGGAAAGAAGAGGAACCAGGAATAGTCACCCCTGAAGGAAGAGATTACACATTCTTTCTTCTTCTTTTTCCCTGTCTAGTGTGCCAGCCTGCAGGCTGCCATTGCTGATGCTGAACAGCGTGGGGAGATGGCCCTCAAGGATGCCAAGAACAAGCTGGCGGGGCTGGAGGATGCCCTGCAGAAGGCCAAGCAAGACATGGCCCGGCTGCTGAAGGAGTACCAGGAGCTGATGAATGTCAAGCTGGCCCTTGACGTGGAGATTGCCACCTACAGGAAGCTGCTGGAAGGCGAGGAGTGCAGGTGGATAACTCCTACAACTTTCTCAAACTTCTGGGTGGTGTCTCCCCAATATCCAGCCCCTGAGCACACCATTTGGCCACTATAGTCATGACCATAATTGCTACTCTTGGAAAACAACGAAAAGGACCATTTCCCCTGGACTATTCCTTATATTGAGGCTTCCCACACTAATTCAGTGAATGGCTCCCTGAAATCTCATCTTCCCTGTGTTTCTTCTCATAGGCTGAATGGGGAAGGCGTTGGACCAGTAAATATCTGTAAGTACCTTTGCGTGCCTTCCTGCAATACCTTTGCTCTTCTGCATTCAGGGTGCCAAAAGGAGTTTCACCATGTTTCATTGTTTCCCTGTTTCTCTACCCCTCACAGCTGTGTCTCAGTCAACCATCTCCAGTGGATATGGCAGCTCCAGTGGTGTTGGCAGTGGCTTAGGCCTGGGTGGAGGCAGTGGCTACTCCTACAGCAGTGGCTTCAGTTCCGGGAGTGGCAGAGGCATTGGAGGTGGCCTCAGCTCTGCTGGGGGCAGCAGTTCCACCATCAAATATACCACCACCTCATCCTCCAGTAGGAAGAGCTACAAGCACTGAAGTTCTACCACCAGCTTCCGGTTCTCCAATGCTTCAGGCCCATCGCCAGCGGCACAGCCTCTACCTCAGGCTGCCTCTCTTCTCCTGGTCTCTCGTCTTCTCTGCTGTCTGAGTTAGAGCTGATGTTGCCTAGTGTCCTCATTTCCTCTCTCTGCCTATACCTGCTCCATCTGAGCTCCCTTTTCACACCATCACAATGTCGGCCTCTGAGTTTACATGATAATTTAATCTCATGCGATGGTTCGCTTTGTTACTAAATTACCCATCTCTTGCCGCCAATATCCTGCATCTGAGGCTAAATGTTTCAACAGAATTCCCTCTGCCACTGGTATTTACAGAAATTCAGTCTGGATTATACTCCAGAATAGGACAAGTTCCCTTTGATTTCCAGTGGCCTGGAGTTCCCCATCTTACAAGTGTTGTGATCCTCCCTTGCAGTGGCCGTGAAGGCGCAGGTGACAAGTCCTGTGATGTACAGAGTCTGTATCCCTGTGATGTTTTCTTTGCTCTTTGATCTCTTGTCATTGCCAAATAAAGCAGACTTATAATATATTGCATTGTTTCAGTTTCTTTGCCTTGGCACCAATCTTTCTTAAGACTTTTCGCCTCACAAAATCTTTCTCATTTTTGAGAGATACCCCAAGTCCCCGTATTCCTCACCCCCTCCTTACAGAAATTTAACAAACAGCAATTTGGCATTGTGATGCTCAGGGTTCCACCTCATATCAGATCCCATCCTAAATGTTTAGCAAGTGAAATGGGAAGGATCTGGTCCACCTTCTGATTGGTGTCTGAGGCCATGCCATCCCCTGTCCCACCACTCATCCTTAATTTCCAGTTAGAGAAACATATTCCTGGCCAACCAAATCAAAAGAACATTTGACAAGAGCATAGAATGTTTGGTTTATACTTAGAATTGCCTTCCTGACCAAGAAACTTACCTGACAACATGTACCCAGAGCATCAAAAAATGAGCATACTTTTGAATTATACTTCTAAAAATATATCCTGAGGAAATAGTACAAATGCAGAGAGATGTGCTTACATAGATGTGTATCACAAGAATATTCACAACAGGGAAAAACTGGAAGCACTACAGTAGATCAAATTGAGCACCCAACACACTCAGACACAAAATTCAAATTCTCATTTCTTGAACTGTGAAGGCAAGCCAAGAATGGAAATTCCCTTCTCCTCACTCTCTAAGAATCTAAAGCAGTCCTGGGCCTCCCATGGAGATCTAGGAACAGTCCGGTCTGTGTTGCTCAGAAGGGATGGTCCATATCCTCTTCCACATGTGACCTGGCCTGGTTTGACTTCTATGAGTGGGTACAAGGAAACTCAGGACTCAGAGAGAGGTTGGTCTGTCAACTTGTGCTGCTCCAGGGCCACACTAGTCCCTGTTTCTCCGAAAAGGGACAACTATCCCGCTAGCTCCCTGGCTATCATATCAGAAAAGGAATTTTCTTGGATTGGCTAATTTATAGAGGGTATTTCTGGATCCTGTTCTATTAGTATCCTGCTGTGTTCACCCCTAACCATTCCCCCCAGCATCATGGGCAGCCTCTTACATTAGTAACTCTTTACTTTTCTCACAGAACTTTCCCAACAGCAGATAAGTAATGACTGGCTTCTGAAATCTAAGCCCACTTACCACACACATTATTATGCACCAGTGAGGAATAAAGGAAAGGGAAATAACTGACAAGTAAAATCATCTAGACTATAACAATTTTTTTATAACAATGTATCAGTCAGGTTTCCCTAGAGAAACAGAACCAGTAATGAACCTGAGAAATAATTATCAATAGATGCTAAAATCTTAGACAAAATTAAAAAAAAAAATTTTTAAATCTTTGATAAAAATTTGATGGTGCAGATTATTAATGACTGATCTGGCTGAAACTGCACAGATCCCCTGATCAATCTTAACATCACTAGCAGCTTGTGCTTCATGATATGATACAATAGAGAACACATAGACGAATCCATGGCATAACTGTGCCCGAAACAATTGAATTAATCTAATCAAGCCTCTAATACAAATGCCAGAATATAGGAAAATTTCTTGGATTGGGGATAGAAGTTAAGTGATGCCAACAGGAAATAATCAGCTAAATCCAGATTGCAAACATTCTATTAAAAACTATTTACTATTCAATAGCATAAAAAAAGAATAGGAAGGGTCTGTTATAGAATAAATGAAACTTAAGAGACATAGCAGTCAAGTGCAACATGTGAATGTAATGTGAATGTTACTTCAAGTAAAGACAAAAAGATGTGATGGTTAAGATTGTGTATCAACTTGGCCGGGCCATGATTCTCAGTGTTTTGGCAGTGGCATAATATTGTGATGACTTCCCTGTTGAGATCTGATATCTGATCACGCCTATGATGGCATCTGCTGTGAGTAGCAACTCAGTAGAAAGAAAGTTTCCTTGGGCATGTGGTCTGCTTTGAATATAAATGGACATTCTTGCAAGGCCCATGGGCTTGTTGCTCACACTGGATCCTACAGCTGGCTCCTGTTCATCTGATCTCCAGTTCTTGGGACTTAAGCTAGCAACTTACCTGTGGTCTTGCCTGTCTATCTTGGGATTCATTGATCTTCACAGCCTGTGAGCAAGAGCTTTGCTCTTTGGTCCCTGTGGCTATGTGAATCAGGAGAAGCCTCTATCCTGACCCACAGACTTGGGACATTCCAGTCTCTACAACTTCGTGAGCCATTTCCTTGATATAAATCTCTCTCTCTGTGTGTGTGTATGTATATATATATATATATATACATACATACATATATGTGTGTGTATGTATATATATATATATACATACATACATATATGTGTGTGTGTATGTATATATATATATATATATACACATACATACATATATGTGTGTGTGTGTGTATGCTTTACTGGCTTTGCTTCTCTAGAGAACCCAGCCTAAACCATTTGGTACCAGGAGTGGGGTGCTGCTTTAACAGATACTAAAATGTGGAAGTAGTTTTGAAACTGTGAATGGGTAGAGGCTGGTAGAATTTTAAGATTGCTTTGAAGAGACTGTTGGTGGAATTATGGACTTCAAAGACAATTGTGGTGAGAACTCTGAAGGAAGTGAGGAGAGCTGTTACACTGGAGACAGCACAAACGGTGAGAAGCAGCATCAGAGAAATGGCAGCAGCAGAACCAGGAGACCAATGCAAGACAACCCTAGACCCTACCCATGGAGTGAGAGAGCTGAGTGCCTTTGGCAGAAGGCTTCCTGGCAGAGCGTGGAGCCTCCAGACACTTACTGGAGGAGCTAGGCTTGCCGACTCATTGAGCAAGAGAGCTGAATGCCTTCCAGCCAAAGTTTACTGGTGAAGTGGGTGCCTCCAGGTACTTATCAGTGGAGCCACAGAGCTTTGGAACATTTACCCAAGCAGAGCATATGAGCTCCAAGAGACCAAGGAACCAGGAAGCAGAAGCTGAAGAGACAAGGAATACAGGAAGCAGAGCTACCTCCATCTCAAATGGTATAGCCACAACCTCTGGGGTCTCAAAGGGTGGAATCACCACTCAGATGGACTAGGAGAATGGGGCCTTCCAAAGCTGAGGGAGCAGAGCTGCCATTTCAGTGGGCCTGGAAGGTGGAGCTGAAGCCCAGGGAGAAGGGGCCTCCAATCAGAATCCAGAGAGTGTGGCCAATACCTACAGCCTGGAGGGCAAGGCTGTTGTGTAAATGGTCTCAGAGAACAGAGGATTATTTTCAAGCCTTGAGGGCTAATGTATTGTGTTCTGCTGACTTGCTTGGTACCTGTTATGCCTTCTTCCCCTCCAATTTCTCCCATTTGTAATGGAAATGTCTACCTTGGATCTGTTCCACCATTATACTTTCGGAAGCAGATAACTTGTGTTCTAGATTTCACGAGTGAAGAGAAATTTTTTGGATTTTGGACTTGGAGTTGAATTAAGACTTTTGCTATGATATGATGGGGTAAATATGTTTTACATATGACAAGGACATGGATTTTTGGGGGCCAAAGGGTAGAAGTCATGGATTGAATTGTGTCCCCCCAAAAATCTGTCAACTTTGTTATGCCGTGACTTCCAGTATTGTGTGATTTTCCACCATTTTGTCATCTGATGTGATTTTCCTATGTGTTGTAAATCCCATCTCTATGCTGTTAATGAGATGGAATTAGTGGCTGTTAAGTTGATAAGGCAAAGATTCAATTTACAAGATTAGGTTTTGTCTTAAGCCAATCTCTTTTGAGATATCAAAGGGAGAAGCAAGCAGAGAGACATGAAGACCTCATACCACCAAGAAAGTAGGACTGGGAGCAGAGTGCATCCTTTGGACCCAGGATCCCTGTGCCTGAGAAGCTCCTAGACCAGGGGATGATTGATGACAAGAGCCTTCCTCCTGAGCTGATAAAGAGAGAAAGCCTTCCCCTGGAGCTGGCCCACTGAATTTGGACTACTAGCCTCCCAGACTGTGAGAGAATAAACTTCTGTTTGTTAAAGCTATCCACTTGTGGTATTTATGTTATAGTAGCACTAGACAACTAAGGCAGACATCTTGGAGATAATCAGAGATATTTGAATATGAAGTAGATATTAGATTTCATTAAGGAATGATGATTTGAATGGATTGTGTTAGTCATGGTTGTCCAAATAAACAGAACCAATAGAATATAAAGATGATGCATGGATGGATGGATGGATGGATGGATGGATGGATGGATGGATGGATGGATGGATGGATGGGTGGGTGGGTGGGTGGGTGGAGGGAGGGAGGGAGGGATGGAGGGATGGGTGAATGGGTGGATGGGTGGATGGGTGGGTGGATGGATGGATGGATGATAGGTAGGTAGATAGGTAGATAGATAGATGATAGATAGATGATAGACAGACAGGTGATAGACAGACAGACAGATAGATAGATAGATATGAAGACAGGAATGGAGAAAGAAGGAGAAAGAGGGATTTATTTTAAGGAGTTGGCTTGCATGATTGTGGAGGGCTGGCAAATTCTAAATCCACAGGCCAAGAAACAGGCTGGAAACTCTGGTAGGATATGTATGTTGCAATCTTGGGGCAGAATTCATTCCTCTCAGAAACCTCAGTTTTTGCTTATAAGGCCTTTAACTGATTGAATGAGGCCCACCCACATTATCAAAGATAATCACAATGTGATGGATTGACACGATAGTCATGGCACTGGACTCAAACACATCAATGATTATGAAGATGGTGCAGGACCAGGCAACATTTTCTTCTGTTATACCTAAAGTTGCCATGAGTAAGAGCTGTCTTCATGGCAACTAACAAAAACAATCTCCTTTATAAGAGTTAACTAATTGTAAATGTTAATCACATCTACAAAATACCTTCACAGCAACATCTTAACTAGTATTTGATCAAACAACTGGGTACCATAGGCTAGCCAAGCTGTCACATGAAATTAACCATCACAGAGATATAATATTGTTATGCAGTTAAACTCAAAGAATTTAATTGCTTAAGCACATATATATTGAATGAGTCCCTGGGTGGTACAATGACTAACACGCTCAGCTACTAAGAAAAAGTTTGGAGGTTCAAGTCCACCCAGAGGCTCCTCAGAAGAAAAGCCTAGTGATCTACTTCCAAAAATATTAGCCATTGAAAACGGTATGGATCACAGTTCTACTCTGACACACATGGGGTCACCTACTTCCAAAAATATTAGCCATTGAAAATGGTATGGATCACAGTTCTACTCTGACACACATGGGGTCACCATGAGGTAGAGTCAATTCCATGGCAACTGGTAAATAAATAAGTATGCTCAATATTTGCAAGTGAAATAACTTGATGTTTGAATTTCCTTTCAAATACTCTAACAAAAGAAAAAGAGTAGGGGAGTCAGATGAAATAAAATTGAGAAAATGGTTGAAATTGTTTAAATTGGGTGATTGGTACATGGAAGTTCATACACTATGTTTTTGAAATTTTCAATAACACAAAATTTAAGTAATAAAGTAGATTGTTATACTGAGGAGAGCTCAGATATACATTGGGATTAAATATCCAGTGACTGTAAACATCATGAGCTCTAGAAAACTTGTGGGTGACTCGCAACATGGCTCTAGGGAGATAGAGGCATTGAGGATGGTTAAAAACCAAACCCATTGCCAGTCGAGTCAATTCCGTCTCATAGCAACCCTATAGGACAGAGTAGAACTGCCCCATAGGGTTTCCAAAGACAGCCTGGTGGAATAGAACTGCCAGCCTTTTGATTAGCAGCTGTAGCTCTTTACCACTACTCCACCAGGGTTTCCAGTTGAGGCTGATATCTGCATTGAGTAAGGTTGTTTTCATGAAGTAAAACCAAAACCAATCCCATTGCCATTGAGTCAATTCATACTCATAGCGACCCTATAAGTCAGAGTAGAACTGCTCCATAGAGTTTCCAAGGAGTGCCTGGTGGATATGAACTGCCGGCCTTTTGGTTAGCAGCTGTAGCACTTAACCACTACACCACCAGGGTTTCCTTCATGAAGCAAGAGGGGAAAAAATAATATTTCTTTTTTTCCTTTAACCTCTTTTTTTTAATGATTTAAGTAAAAGTTTACAGAACAAATTAGTTTCACATTCAAAACTTTACACACAGATAGTTTCATGGCTTTGGCTACAATCCTGCATTGTGTCAGCACGCTCCCCCTTTCCCTTTCCACCCAGGGTTCACCATGTCCATTTGACCAGTTTTCCTGTCCCCTCCTGCTTCTCATCTTTGTTCCCGTCAAATGGTGTTGCCCATTTGATCTCATATACTTGATTGATCTAAGAATATTCCTCACTTGTACTATTGTTTGTCTTATAGGCCTAATATTTGGCTGAAAGTTGAACTTTGGGAGTAGCTTCAAGTCTGAGAAGGGTGTCTGGGGGCCATAGTCTCAGAGGTCCCTCCAGTCTCTGTCAGACCAGTAAATCTGGTATTTTTTGTGAATTTGATCATTTGTCCTACATTTTTCTCCCACTGTCCGGGACTTCCTGTTGTAATACCAGTCAAAGTGGCCAGTAGTGGTAGCTGGACACTATCTAGTTCTCCTGGTATCAGGGTAATGTAGGCTGTGGTTCATGTGGTCCATTAGTCCTTTAGACTAATTGCTCCCTTGGGTCTTTAGTTTTTTTCTCCTTTCCTTTGCTCCAGACTAGAGAAGACTGATAGTTGTATCTTAGATGACTGCTCTAAAGCTTTTAAGACCCCAGATGATGCCCACCAAAGTAGCATGTAAAACACCGTCTTTAAGAATTATGTTGTCCCAGGCAGGGCCAAGATGACAGAATAGACAGATGCCTCCGGAGAGCCCTCTTACAACAAAGACCCAAAGAAACAAGTGAAACAAGTACATTTATGACAAGCTAGGAGCCATGAACATCAAAGGCAAAGTTAGAAAACAAACTGAGCAGCAGGGGGAGGAAGAAATAGTTCAGAAGTGGAGAGGAGTTACTGGACCTGAATCACCGGGAGTCCTCAGGCACTATTCCCAGGAGCAGCTGCAGTGGGCAGGTGGTAGAGTTCTGCTCAGTTTCCTCAGGGAGAAGCAGCCAGCCACACAGCCTACTCATACCTCCGGAACCAGAGAATAATGGCACTCTCGGCAAAAGCTAAGTACTTGCATATATTTTACTGCGTGCCTCGCTCCCAAGCTAGCTTCAGCAGCTGTTGATTTCCCTGGGCCTGAGATAGGTCCTGTTGAGTGCCTAGAGCCATCCTCCCAGTCTTGGAGAAGGAATAAATTCACAGGTGGGGGAAAGATAATTTGCCAGCTCCACTAACCTGGGGAGATCAGGACAGAAGCAGCTCCTGTCCAGGCATAAAGCGTCCATGAACTTTGAGTACCTTTCCCCCGCATAGATCTGTGTGGGCCTATTTCAGGAGAATAGGCCCTTGTTGGCAGACTACAACTGTTTCAGCTGTGCGGTAGAGGGGTGCGTGTTTGATGTTTGACACCACTTTGCCTATTAAACAGGGTCCTCACCTATTCACATCAGGGGCCTAAGAAGTGGTGCCTCCACTCAGGCCACCCAGCCACCCACAACAGGGGTCCAAGGATAACTGATACCTCCCAGTCCCTACAACCAAAAACTTTGGGTGCTTATGATCCATCTGCAGAGCCCAACCACCTGTACACTCTAGGGAACAGGGATGTGTTTTCTTCAGAGACACTTAGGGGGCGATTCTCACCCCTGTTCCTTGTTCAGAGTGTGACCCCTTGCTGCAACCAGGTTCCAGTACCTACACCAATAACCTCTGCCCCTCTAAGACTGTAGGACAGAGCCTTTACCACAAACTTGATGAGCAGCTGCCTGGACACCTGAGCTGAATCCATACAAGAAAAATGAATGGACTCCTAGACTGATATACCTGATAACAGCTCTAGCCATCTGGTGACAGGATGTCAGAGCTTCGAAGGTGAAAATAATCTAGCTAGCTCACTCAAGCAACCTGTTTGGACATATCAAAACAAAACAAAGGAAGAAGCTAGGACACAGTAAGCAAACATAAAACAAACTAATACAGTAACTTATAGATGGCTCAGAGACAACAGTGAATATCAAATCACATAACGAAACAGACCATAATCACTTCAACAAGCTCTCAAAACAAAGAATCAAGGGATCTTCTAGATGAAAGTGTCTTCCTGGAATTACCAGATACAGTATACAAAAGATTAATACAGTATACAAAAGACATCAGGAAGGAAATCAAACAATACACAGAACAAGCCAAGGAACACACACATAAAGCAGCTGACGAAACTAAAAAGGTTATTCAGGAACATAATAAAAATTTTAATAAGCTGCAAAAGTCCATAGACAGAGAGCAATCAGAAATTCAGAAGATTAACAATAAAATTACAGAAGTAGACAACTCAATAGAAAGTCAGAGGAGCAGAATTGAGCAAGTGGAAGGCAGAATTAGTGAACTTGAAGATAAAGGACTTGACACCAATATATTTGAAGAAAAATCAGAAAAAAGTTTTTTAAAAAATGAAGAAACCTTAAGAATCATGTGGGACTCTATCAAGAGAAATAACTTATGAGTGATTGGAGTAGCAGAACACAGAGGGATAACAGAAAATACAGAGAGAATTGTTGAAGATTTGTTGGCAGAAAACTTCCCTGTTCTCGTGAAAAACGAGAAGACATCTATGCAAGATGCTCATCGAAGTCCACATAAGGTAGATTTGAAAAGAAAGTCCCCAAGACATATGATAATCAAACCTGCCAAAACCAAGGATAAAGGGAGACTTTAAGAGCACCTAGGCATAAGCAAAAAGTCACCTACAAAGGAGAGTCGACAAGAATAAGCTCCGACTATTCAGCAGAAACCATGCAGACAAGAAGGCAATGGGATGACTTGTATAAAGGATTGAAGGAAAAAAATGACCAACCAAGAATCATATATCCAGCAAAACTGTCTCTCAAGTATGAAGGTGAAATTAGGACTTTTCCAGATAAACAGAAGTTTAGGGAATTCGTCAAAACCAAACCAAAACTACAAGAAATACTAAAGGGGGTTCTTTGGTTAGAAATCAATAATATCAGGTATCAACGCAAGACTAGAACACTGGACAGAGCAATCACATCTCAACCCAGACAGGGAAATCACAAAAACAAATCAAGATTAAAAAAAAAAATGCTCAAAACAGGGAAACAGCAATGTTACTACGTAAAAGAAGACAACATTAAAACAAGAAAGAGGGACTAAGAAATGTAGTCATAGATCTTTCATATGGAGAGGAAGACAAGGTGATACAAAGAAATAAAAGTTAGGTTTAAATTTAGAAAAATAGGGGTAAATATTAAGGTAACCACAAAGAAGACAAACCATTCTACACATCAAAATAAAATACAAGAAAAAAATAGAGACTCAGCAGAAACAAAATCAACAACAATGAATAAGAGGAAAAGGCAATGTATAAAGACTAACTACGCAGCACAAAAATTAAGTGGGAAGAAGAAACTGTCTACAATACACAAAAGAAGATGTCAAAATGACAATATTAAATTCATACCTATCCATAATTACGCTGAATGTAAATGGACTAAATGCACCAATAAAGAGACAGAGAGTGGCAGGATGGATTTAAAAAAACATGATCTGTCTATATGCTGCCTCCTAGAGACACACCTTAGACTTAGAGACACAAACAAACTAAAACCCAAAGGATGGGAAAAAGTATATCAAGCAAACAACAATAAAAAAAGAGCAGGAGTAGCAATATTAATTTCTGACAAAATAGACTTTAAAGTTAAATCTACCACAAAGGATAAGGAAGAACACTATACAATGATTAAAGGGACAATATACCATGAGGATATAACCATATTAAATATGTATGCACCCAGTGACAGGGCAGCAAGATACATAAAACAAACTCTAATAGCATTGGAAAGTGAGATAGACAGCTCCACAATAATAGTAGGAGACTTCAACACACCACTTTCGGTGAAGGATACAGCATTTAGAAAGAAGCTCAGTAAAGACATGGAAGATCTAAACGCCACAATCAACCAACTTGACCTCATAGACATACACAGAACACTCCACTGAACAGCAGTCAAGTGTACTTTCTTTTCTAGTGCACATGGAGCATTCTTTAGAATAGACCACATATAAGTCCATAAAGCAAGCCTTAGCAGAATCCAAAACATTGAAATATTACAAAGCATCTTCTCTGGCCATAAGGCCATAAAAGTAGAAATCAACAACAGAAAAAGCAGGGAAAAGAAATTGAACACTTGAAAATTGAACAATACCCTGCTCAAAAAAGACTGGATTATAGAAGACATTAAGGATGGAATAAAGAAATACATAGAATCCAATGAGAATGAAAACACTTCCTATCAGAACCTTTGGGACACAGCAAAAGCACTGCCAAGAGGTCAATTTATATCAATAAATGCACCCATACAAAAAGAAGAAAGGGCCAAAACCAAAGAATTATCCCTACAACCTGAACAAATAGAAAGAGATCAATAAAAGAAACTCTCAGGCATCAGAAGAAAGCAAATAATAAAAATTAGAGCAGAACTAAATGAAATAGAAAACAGAAAAACAACTGAAAGAATTAACAAGACCAAAAGCTGGTTCCTTGGAAAAATTAACAAAATTGATAAACCATTGGCCAAACTGAAAAAGAAAAACAAGAGAGGAAGCAAATAAACCGAATAAGAAATGAGATGGGAAATATTACAACAGACTCAACTGAAATTAAAAGAATCGTATCAGATTACTACGAAAAATTGTACTCTAACAAATTTGAAAAACCTAGAGAAATGGATGAATTCCTAGAAACACACTACCTACCTAAACTAATACAAACAGAGGTAGAACAACTAAGTTGACCCATAACAAAAGAAGAGATTGAAAAGGTAATCGAAAAACTCCCAACAAAAAAAAAGCCCTGGCCCTAACAGCTTCACTGCAGAGTTCTACCAAACTTTCAGGGAAGAGTTAAAACCACTACTACTAAAAGTATTTCAGAGCATAGAAAAGGACGGAATATTTCCAAACTCATTCTACGAAGGCAGCATATCTCTGATACCAAAACCAGGTAAAGACACCACAAAAAAAATTATAGACCTATATCCTTCATGAACTCAGATGCAAAAATTCTCAATAAATTCAATAGAATTCAACAGCATGTAAAAAAAAATAATTCACCATGACCAAGTGGGATTCATACCAGGTATGCAGGGATGGTTCTACATTAGAAAAACAATGTAATCCATCATATAAATAAAAGACAAGAATCACGTGGCTTTATCAATTGATGCAGAAAAGGCATTTGACAAAGTTCAACACCCATTCATGATAAAAATTCTCAGCAAAATAGGAACGGAAGGAAAATTCCTCAACATAATAAAGGGCATTTATACAAAGCCAATAGCCAACATCATCCTAAATGGAGAGATTCTGAAAGCATTTCCCTTGAGATTGGGAATCAGACAAGGACGCCCTTTATCACTACTCTTATTCAACATTGTGCTGGAGGTCCTAGCCAGAGCAATTAGGCTAGATAAAGAAATAAAGGGCATCCAGATTGGTAAGGAAGAAGTAAAAGTATCTCTATTTGCAGATGACATGATCTTATACACAGAAAACTCTAAAGAAGGAATCCTCAAGAAAACTACTGAAACTAATAGAAGAGTTCAGAGTATCAGGATAAAAGATAAACACACAAAAATCAGTTGGATTCCTCTACACCAACAAAAAGAACATCGAAGAGGAAATCACTAAATCAATACCATTTATAGTAGCCCCCAAGAAGGTAAAATACTTGGGAATAAATCTTACCAGAGATGTAAAAGACTTATACAAAGAAAACTACAAAACACTACTGCAAGAAACCAAAAGTGACCTGCATAAGTGGAAAAACATACCTTGCTCATGAATAGGAAGACTTAACATTGTAAAAATGTCTATTCTACCAAAAGCGGTCTATAGATACAATGCAATTCCAATCCAAATTCCAATGACATTTTTTAATGAGTTGGAGAAACAAATCACCAACTTCATATGGAAGGGAAAGAGGCCCCGGATAAGTAAAGCATCACTGAAAAAGAAGAACAAAGTGGGAGGCCTCACTCTATCTGATTTAGAACCTGTTATACCACCAGTGTAGTGAAAACAGCCTGGTACTGGTACAACAATAATACATTGAACAATGGAAGAGAACTGAGAATCCAGACATAAATCCACCCACATATGGGCAGTTGATATTTGACAAAGAGCCAAAATCAGTTAATTGGGGAAAAGACAGTCTTTTTAACAAATGGTGCTGGCGTAACTGGATATCCACCTGCAAAAAAATGAAACAAGACCCACACCTCACACCATGCATAAAAACTAACTCAAAATGGATCAAAGACCTAAATACAAAATCTAAAACTATAAAGATCATGGGAGAAAAAATAGAGACAATGCTAGGAGCCCTAATACATGGCATAAACAGTATTCAAAGCATGACTAACACTGCAGAAGAGAAACAAGATAACTGGGAGCTCCTAAAAATCAAACACTTATGCTCACCCAAAGACTTTACCAAAAGAGTAAAAAGATTAGGTACAGACTGGGAAAAAGTTTTTAGCTGTGACATTTCCGATCAGCACCTGATCTCTAAAATCTACATGATGCTGCAAAAACTCAACTATGAAAAGACAAATAACCTAATTAAACAATGGGCAAAAGATATGAACAGACACTTCACTAAAGAAGATGTTCAGGTAGCTAACAGATATGTGAGGAAATGTTCATGATCATGAGCCATTAGAGAAATGCAAATCAAAACTACAATGAGATTCCATCGCACTCCAACAAGGCTGGCGTTAACCCAAAAAACACAAAATAATAAATGTTGGAGAGGTTGTGGAGAGACTGCAACACTTAGACACTGCTGGTGGGAATGTAAAAAGGTACAAACACTTTGGAGTTTGATTTTCCTCTTCCTTAAAAAGCTAGAAATAGAACTACCATAGGATCCAGCAATCCCACTCCTTGGAATATATCCTAGATAAATAAGAGCCTTTACGCAAACAACTCTATGCGTAGCCATGTTCATTGCAGCACTGTTTACAATAGCAAAAAGATGGAAGCAACCAAGGTGCCTATCAATGGGTGAATGGATAAATGATTTATGGTATATTCACACAATGGAATACTATGCATTGATAATGAACAATGATGAATCTGTGAAACATTTCAAAACATGGAGGAATCTGGAAGGCATTATGCTGAGTGAAATTAGCAAAGTTGCAAAAGGACAAATATTGTATAAGACCGCTATTATAAGAACTCAAGAAATAGTTTAAACAGAGAAGAAAATATTCTTTGATGGTTTCGAGAGGGGGGAGGGAGGGAAGGAGGGAGGGGGTTTTCACTAATTAGGTAGTAGATAAGAACTATTTTAGGTGACAGGAAAGACAACACACAGTACATAAGAGCTCAGCACAACTGGACTAAACCAAAAGCAAAGAAGTTTCCTAAATAAACTGAACACTTTGAAGGCCAGAGTACTAGGGGCAGGGGTTCGGGGACCATGGTTTCGGGGGACATCTAAGTCAATTGGCATAATAAAATCAATTAAGAAAACAGTCTGCATCCCACTTTGGAGAGTGGCATCTGGGGTCTTAAAAGCTAGCAAGTGGCCATCTAAGTTGCATCAATTGGTCTCAACCCATCTGGAGCAAAGCAGAATGAAGAACACAAAGACACAAGGTAATTAGGAGTCCAAGAGGCAGAAAAGGCCACATAAACCAGAGACTACATCAGCCTGAGACCAGAAGAACCATGTGGTGCCCGGCCACAACCGATAACTGCCCTGACAGGGAACACAACAGAGAACCCCTGAGGGAGCAGGAGAGCAGTGGGATGCAGACCCCAAATTCTTGTAAAAAGACCAGGCTTAATGGTCTGACTGAGACTAGAAGGACCCCGGTGGTCATGGTCCCCAGATCTTCTGCTAGCCCAAGACAGGAACCATTCCCAAATCCAACTCTCCAGGCAGGGATTGGACTGGACAATGGCATAGAAAATGATACTGGTGAAAAATGAGCTTCTTGAATTAAGTAGACACATGAGACTATGTTGGCATCTCCTGTCTGGAGGGGAGATGAAAGGGCAGAGGGGGTCAGAGGCTGGCCGAATGGACAGAAGAAGAGAGAGTGGAGGGAAGGAGTGTGCTGTTTCATTAGGGGGGGAGCAATTAGGAGTATATAGCAAGGTGTATATAAATTTTTATATGAGAGACTGACTTGATTTGTAACCTTTCACTTAAAGCACAATAAAAATTGAAAAAAAATATGTTGTACCAATTGACATAAATGCCCCCTGAGTCAATGGTCCTTTGCCTTCGAGCTGGGAACTTCATCTCATGAGGTGTTTGGTTATGTCTAAGAGTTTCGCCTGACTGTGCCACTTGCATGCTCTATTGTCTGTATTAATATATGAGAAGCACCTACAATAATATATTTAGAAATTGCCACCTCCGAACCTGAATCCTCTGGTGGGTGTGTTCCCTTACCCCCTCCCTCACCTCTTGGCATATCTATGTAACAATTCGTAGATTATTCTTTATTGATAATATTGTTGCAGGATTGTGTATGTATAATAGTTACATATTATTGTTAGGTGCTGTTGAGTTGGTTCCAACTCATAACGACCTATATACAACAGAATGAAACACTGCTCGATCCTGTACCACTCTCACAATTGTTATTTTGGTTAAGCTGGTTTTTGCAACCACTGTGTCAGTCCTTCTTACTGAGGCTTTTCTTCTTTTTCGCTGTTTTTTTTTTTCTACCAAACATGATGTCCTTGTCCAGGGACTGATCTCTCCTGATAACATGTCCAAAATATGTGAGGCAAAGTCTCTCCATCCTCACTTCCAAAGAGCACTCTAGCTTTACTTCTTCCAAGACAGATTAATGTGAAAATTATCAAACAATATCATTAATATCACATACAAGTAAAATTTGCTGAAGATCATTCAAATGTCACAGTGGTACATCGATAGGGAACTGTCAGAAATTCAAGCAAAATTCATTTATTTATTCCTGTGTTCCTCTCAGTGTCTTTTCTTGCCTTGGTCATGTTGTGCTGACTTCTCCGATATTGTATATTGCCTTTCCCTTCACCAATAATAACTCGCGTCT
The DNA here is from genome assembly GCF_030014295.1 of Loxodonta africana. Taxonomy (NCBI): domain Eukaryota; kingdom Metazoa; phylum Chordata; class Mammalia; order Proboscidea; family Elephantidae; genus Loxodonta; species Loxodonta africana. Next base: position 89,563,141 of record NC_087345.1, read on the forward strand.
ACTACCTCTTTGGTAATTTTCCCTCCCTCTCACTCCCATCCCTAGTAACCATCAAAAAACCATTTTTTTTTTCCCATGTGTAGACCTTTTGTCGTTACCTTATAAAAGCAGGCCCATACAATATTTGTCTTTTTGTGATTCACTTATTTCACTCAACATAATGTCCTCCAGATTCATCCATGTTGTGCGATGTTTTGGGGATTCATCATTATTCCATTGTGTGTATGTACCACAGTTTTTTAATCCATTCATCTGTTAATGGGCACTTAGGTTGCTTCCACCTTTCTGCTGCTGTGAATCATGCTGCAATGAACATGGCTGTGCATATGTCTATTTTTGTCACAGTTCTTATTTCTTTAGGGTATATGCCTAGGGGTGGGATTGCTGGATCACATGGTATTCCTGTTTCTAGCTCTTTGAGGACACGCCATACCATTTTTCGTAGTGGTTATACTCATTTTACACTCCCACCAGGAGTGTACAAGAGTTCCAATCTCTCCACATCCTTGTGAACATTTGTCATTTTCTGTTGTTTTTTTTTTTTAGTGTCAGTAACGTTGGTGTGAAATAGTATCTCATTGTAGTTTTGATTTGCATCTGTCTAACTGGTAATGATCATGAGTATTTCTTCAAATGTTTGTTAGCAGCTTGAATGTCTTCTTTGGTGAAGTGTTCATTTCCTTCGCACATTTCTTAATTGGATTATTTGTCTTTTTTGTTGTAGTTGTAGAGGTGTTAAAGTTTTCTACAAATTTTAGAGATTATACCCTTGTCAGATATGTTGTAGTCAATTTCTTTTTTCCAATCTGCAGGTTCTCTTGTTACTCTTTTGGAGAACTCTCGTGGAGCATAAGTGTTTAATTTTTAGGAGGTCTCATTAATCTAGTTCATTTTCTTCTGTGTGTGCATTTTTAGTTATGTTTGGTAATCTATTTATACCATATATTAGGGCCCTTAGCGTTGTCCCTAATTTTTCCTCCATGATCTTTATAATTTTATGTTTTATATTTGGGTCTTTGATCCATTTTGAGTTAGTTTTTGTGTATGGTATGAGGTACGGATCCTGTTTAATTTTTCTACAAATAGATATCCAGTTTTGCCAGCACCATTTGTTGAAGAGATTGTTTCTTCCTCATTCAATACCTTTGGTCCTTTGTCAAAGATCAGCTGTCTATAGGTGGATGGATTTATGTCTGGGTTCTCAATTCTGTTCTCTTGGTTTGTGTCTCTTGTTGTACTAGTACTAGGCTGTTTTGACCACCATGGTTGTATTAGGTAGTGTAAAGCCACCTACTTTGTTCTTTTTTAATAAGGCTTTACTGATTCACAGGCAAGTGGCACTGCCAAGTGACTGTACTTGGGTTTAGTAGACTGGATTTGCAGTATTTCCCACTTCGCTAACAGGTTGAAATGCAAATCTTCATAAAGACCCTGAATGGCAAGACCATCACCCTGGAGGTGGAACCCAGTGACACCACTGAGACTTTAAAGGCTAAGATCAGGATAAAGAAGGCATCCCTCCTGACCAGCAGAGGCTCATCTTCGCAGGTAAGCAGCTGGAAGATGGCCGCACTCTTTCTGACCTCAACATCTAGAGTTGACTCTGCATGTTATCCTTCATCTGGGGAGTGACTGTTAATTCCTCGATCTTTCATTCACAGGACCCAAAGATGGCATTACTCTGCACTATTGCATTTGCCCCAATTTAAATTTAGAAATTACCTGTTTCGGTAATAACTAAACCTCTTCAAAATGTTAGTAAAGGTTTCGTTGCATGGTAAACAAAAAAAAAGGCTTTATTCATTCAGGGCCTCTTTCCCTTCCACATAAAGTTAGTGATTAGGTTTTCATCTCAATGAAGAAAGCTGTTTGGATATCGATCAGGATTGTATTATACTTGTGTGTTGCTTGGGTAGTATTGACATTTTCACAATGTTAAGTCTTCCTATCCAAGAGCATGGTTTGTTTTTTCCACTTATGTGGGTCTTTTGGATTCTTGCAGTAGTGTTTTGTAGTTTTCTTTGTATGTCTTTTATGTCCCTGATTAAATTTATTCCTAAGTATTTTATCTTTTGGGGAACTATTGTAAGTTATTTGCATCTTCTCCTGTTTCTCTTTTGTCAGTTTGGCCAGTGGTTTGTCAATTTTATTAATCCTTTCAGAAAAACAGCTTTTAGTCTTGTTTCTTTCTAGTGTTTTTCTGTTTTCTATTTCATTTATTTCTGCCTAATTTTTATTATTTCATTTTTTCCACCGACTGTGGGCTTCTTTAACTGCTCTCTTCCTAATTGTTTGAGCTATAGGGTTAATATTTTGGTTGTTGTCATTTCTTCTTTTTTTGAAGAAATTGACCTCTGAGCACTGTTTTTGCTGTGTCACAAAGGTTTTAGTATGTTCTGTTTTCATTCTCATTTGATTCTAGGAAATTTTTAATTTCATCTTGGATTGGTAATCTTCTATTACCCAGTTATTTTTAAGAAGGGTGTTATTTAGTTTCTATTTATTAGATTTTTTTTTTCCTTGCTCTTCCTGTTATTGATTTCTACTTTTATAGCACTGTGGTCAGAGAAGATGCTTTGTATTATTTTTATGTTTTTTTAATTTGTTGAGGCTTGCTCTGTGGCCTAAAATGTGCTCTATTCTGGAGAAATGATCTATGAGCAGTGAGGGAGAATGTATACTTTTCCACTGTTGGGTGATGTGGTCTGTATATGTCTATGAGGTCAAGTTGGTTGAGATCTTCTGTGTCTGTCGAGTTTCTTTCTTGTTGTCCTGTCCTTCACCAAGAGTGGTGTATTAAAGTATCCTAGTATTATTGTGAAAGTGTCTATTTCTCCTTTCAGTGCTGTTAGAGTTTTTGTTACGTATTTTGGAGCTCTGTTATCGAGTTCATACATATTTATTGTGGTTATGTCCTCTTGGTCGGATTGATGCTTTAATCATTATATAATATCCTTTCTTGTCTTTTATAGTGGATTTTGCTTTAAAATTCATTTTATCAAAGATTAATATTGCCACTCCTCTTTTTTGGTTATTGTTTGCTTGATATATCTTTTCCCATCCTTTAAGTTTTAGTTTATTTATATTTTTGTTTCTAAGGTGTGTCTCTTGCAGACAGCATATTGATGGGTCATTGGTTTCTTTTTTTTTTTTTTTTTTTAATCCATTCCACTACTCTCCGCCTCTTTACTGGTACATTTAGGCCATTTACATTCAGTGTGATTATCAATAGGTATGAGTTTATTTCCGTCATTTTCTTTCTTTTTTTTTTGTGGTGTTGATTATTTCTTTGTTCCACTTAATTTTCTCTGCTGAGCTTTTTTTTTTTTTAAATTGTGGCTTTTCTTTTCATTTCCTTCTTTGTATTTGGTTTTGTGTGTGCTGAATGTTTATGATTGCCTTCTTTTTTTATATATAGCTTTTATTGTGCTTTAAGTGAAAGTTTACAAATCAAGTCAGTCTCTCACACAAAAACCCATATACACCTTGCTACACACTCCCAATTACTCTCCCCCTAATGAGACAGCCTGCTCTCTCCCTCCACTCTCTCTTTTCGTGTCCATTTCGTCAGCTTCTAACCCCCTCCACCCTCTCATCTCCCCTCCAGGCAGGAGATGCCAACATAGTCTCAATTGTCCACCTGATCCAAGAAGCCCACTCCTCACCAGCATTCCTCTCCAATGCATTGTCCAGTCCAATCCATGTCTGAAGAGTTGGCTTCGGGAATGGTTCCTGTCCTGGGCCAACAGAAGGTCTGCGGGCTGTGACCACCGGGGTCCCTCTAGTCTCAGTCAGATCATTAAGTCTGGTCTTATGAGAATTTGGGGTCTGCATCCCACTGCTCTCCTGCTCCCTCAGGGGTTCTCTGTTGTGTTCCCTGTCAGGGCAGTCATTGGTTGTAGCCAGGCACCATCTAGTTCTTCTGGCCTAAGGATGATGTAGTCTCTGGTTCATGTGGTCCTTTCTGTCTCTTGGGATAGTAATTGCCTTGTGTCCTTGATGTTCTTCATTCTCCTTTGATCCAGGTGTGTTGAGACCAATTGATGCATCTTAGATATCTGCTTCGACTCGACGGCACTGGGTTTTTGGGCTAGATGGCTGCTTGCTAGCGTTTAAGACCCCAGACACCACTCTTCAAAGTGGGATGCAGAATGCTTTCTTAATAGATTTTATTATGCCAATTGACTTAGATGTCCCCTGAAACCATGGTCCCCAGGCCCCTGCCCCTGCTACAATGGCCTTCGAAGCATTCAGTTTATTCAGGAAACTTCTTTGCTTTTGGTTTAGTCCAGTTGTGCTGACCTCCCCTGTACTGTGTGCTGTCTTTCCCTTCACCTTAAGCAGTTCTTATCTACTATCTAATTAGTGAATGCCCCTCTCCCACCCTCCCTCCCTCCCCCCTCTCATAACCACAAAAGAATGTTTTCTTCTCAGTTTAAACTATTTCTCAAGTTCTTATAATAGTGGTCTTATACAATATTTGTCCTTTTGCAACTGAGTAATTTCACTCAGCGTAATGCCTTCCAGGTTCCTCCATGTTATGAAATGTTTCACAGATCCCTCACTGTTCTTTATCAATGCATAGTATTCCATTGTGTGAATATACCATAACTTATTTATCCATTCATCCGTTGATGGGGACTTTGGTTACTTCCATGTTTTTGCCATTGTAAACAGTGCTGCAATAAATATGGGTGGGCATATATCTGTTCGTGTAAAGGCTCTTATTTCTCTAGGATATATTCCGAGGAGTGGGGTTGCTGGATCGTATGGTAGTTCTATTTCTAGCTTTTTAAGGAAGTGCCAAATCTATTTCCAAAGTGGTTGTACCCTTTGACATTCCCACCAGCAGTGTAAAAGTGTTCCAATCTCTCCACAGCCTCTCTAACATTTATTATTTTGTGTTTTTTGGATTAGCGCCAGCCTTGTTGGAGTGAGATGAAATCTCATTGTAGTTTTGATCTGCATTTCTCTAATGGCTAAAGATTGTGAACATTTCCTCATGTATCTGTTAGCTACCTGAATGTCTTCTTTAGTGAAGTGTCTATTCATATCTTTTGCCCATTTTTTTACTGGGTTAATTGTCTTTTTTGCAGTTCAGTTTTTGCAGTATCATGTAGATTTTAGAGATCAAGTGCTGATCGGAAGTGTCATAGCTAAAAACTTTTTCCCAGTCTTTAGGTAGTCTTTTTACTCTTTTGGTGAAGTCTTTGGATGAGCATAGGTGTTTGATTTTTAGGAGCTCCCAGTTATCCTGTTTTTCTTCTACATTCTTTATAATGTTTTGTATACTGTTTATGCCATGTATTAGGGCTCCTAACGTTGTCCCTATTTTTTCTTCCATGATCTTTATCATTTTAGATTTTATATTTAGGTCTTTGATTCATTTTGAGTTAGTTTTTGTGTATGGAGTGAGGTATGGATCTGGTTTCATTTTTTTGCTTGTGGTTATCCAGTTATGCCAGCACCATTTGTTAAAAAGAGTGTCTTTTCCCCCATTTAACTGTTTTAGGGCCTTTGTCAAATATCAACTGCTTATTATGTGGATGGATTTATGTCTGGATTCTCAATTCTGTTCCATTGGTCCATGTATCTGTTGTTGTACCAATACCGAGCTGTTTTGACTACTGTGGCAGTGTAATAGGCTCTAAAATCAGGTAAAGTAAGGCCTCCCACTCTGTTCTTCTTTTTCAGTAACGCCTTATTTATCCGGGGCCTCTTTCCCTTCCATATGAAATTGGTGATTTGTTTCTCCATCTCATTAAGGAAGGTCTTTGGGATTTGGATCGGAATTGCATTAAATGTATAGATCCCTTTTGTAGAATAGACATTTTTATAATGTTAAGTGTTCCTATCCATGAGCAAGGTATGTTCTTCCACTTATGTAAGTTTCTTTTGGTTTCTTGCAGAAGTGTACTGTAGTTTTCTTTGTATAAGTCTTTTACATCTCTGGTAGGATTTATTCCCAAGTATTTTATCTTCTCGGGGGCTACTGGAAATGGCATTGATTTGGTGATTTCCTCTTCGATGTTCTTTTTGTTGGTGTAGAGGAATCCAACTGATTTTTGTATGTTTATCTTGTATCCCGATACTCTGCTGAACTCTTCTATTAGTTTCAGTAGTTTTCTGGAGGATTCCTTAGGGTTTTCTGTGTGTAAAATCACGTCATCTGCAAATAGAGATACTTTCACTTCTTCCTTAAAATCTGGATGCCCTTTATTTCTTTATCTAGGCTAATTTTCTTGCTAGGACTTCCAGCACAATGTGGAATAAGAGTGGTGATAAAGGGCATCCTTGTCTGGTTCCTGAGCTCAATGGGAATGTTTTCCAGCTCTTTCCATTTAGGGTGATGTTGGCTGTTGGCTTTGTATAAATGCCCTTTATTATGTTGAGGAATTTTCCTTCTATTCCTACTTTGCTGACAGTTTTTATCATGAATGAGTGTTGAACTTTGTCAAATGTCTTTTCTGCATCAATTGATAAAATCATGTGATTATTCTCTTTTGTTTTATTTATGTGGTGGATTACATTGATTGTTTTTCTGATGTTGAACCATTTCTGCATACCTGGTATGAACCCCACTTGGTCATGGTGAATTATTTTTTTGATGTGTTGTTTGATTCTATTGGCTAGAATTTTGTTGAGGATTTTTGCATCTACATTCATGAGGGATATAGGTCTATAATTTTCTTTTGTTGTGGTGTCTTCACCTGGTTTTGGTATCAGGGATATGGTGGCTTCATACAATGAGTTTGGTAGTATTCCGTCCTTTTCTATGCTCTGAAATACCTTTAGTAGTAGTGATGTTAACTCTTCTCTGAAAGTTTGGTAGAACTCTGCGGTGAAGCTGTCCGGACCAGGGTTTTTTTTTCTTGGGAGTGTTTTGATTACCTTTTCAATCTCTTCTTTTGTTAGGAGTCTATTTAGTTGTTCTACCTCTGTTTGTGTTAGTTTAGGTAGGTAGTGTGTTTCTAGGAATTCATCCATTTCCTCTAGGTTTTCAAATTTGTTCTAGTATAGTTTTTCACAGTAATCTGATATGATTCTTTTAATTTCAGTTGGGTCTGTTGTAATATTGCCCATCTCATTTCTTATTCAAGTTATTTCCTTCCTCTCCTGTTTTTCTTTTGTCAGTTTGGCCAGTGGTTTATCAATTTTGTTGAGTTTTTCTTTTAAAAAACCAGCTTTTGGTCTTGTTAATTCTTTCAATTGTTTTTCTCTTTTCTATTTCATTTAGTTCAGCTCTAATTTTTATTATCTGTTTTCTTCTGGTGCCTGTGGGTTTCTTTTGTTGTTCTCTTTCTATTTGTTCAAGATGTAGGTATAATTCTTTGATTTTGGCCCTTTCTTCTTTTTGTATGGGTGCATTTATTGATATAAATTGACCTCTTGGCAGTGCTTTTGCTGTGTCCCAAAGGTCCTGATAGGAAGTGTTTTCATTCTCATCGGGTTCTGTGTATTTCTTTATTCCATCCTTACTGTCTTCTATAATCCAATCTTTTTTGAGCAGGGTATTGCTTAGTTTCCAAGAGTTTGATTTCTTTTCCCTGCTTTCCCTGTTATTGATTTCTACTTTTATGGCCTTATGGTCAGAGAAGATGCTTTGTAATATTTCAATGTTTTGGATTCTGCTAAGGCTTGCTTTATGACCTAATATATGGTCTATTCTAGAGAATGTTCCATGGGCACTAGAAAAGAAAGTATAGTTTGTTGCTTTTGGGTGCAGTGTTCTGTATACGTCTACGAGGTCAAGTTGGTTGATTGTGGCATTTAGATCTTGCGTGTCTTTATTGAGCTTCTTTCTGGATACCCCGACCTTCACTGAAAGTGGTGTGTTGAAGTCTCCTACTATTATTGTGGAGCTGTCTATCTCACTTTTCAATGCTGATAGAGTTTGTTTTATGTGTCTTGCAGCCCTGTCATTGGGTGCATAAATATTTAATATGGTTATATCTTCTTGGTGTATTGTCCCTTTAATCATTATATAGTGTCCTTCCTTATCCTTTCTGATGGATTTAACTTTAAAGTCTATTTTGTCAGAAATTAATATTGCCACTCCTGCTTTTTTTTGATTACTGTTTGCTTGATATATTTTTTTCCATCCTTTGAGTTTTAGTTTGTTTATGTCTCTAAGTCTAAGGTGAGTCTCTTGTAGGCAGCATACAGATGGACCCTGTTTTTTAATCCATTCTGCCACTCTCTGTCTCTTTATTGGTGCATTTAGTCCATTTACATTCAGGATAATTATGGATAGGTATGAATTTACTGCTATCATTTTGACGTCTCTTTTTGTGCGTTGACAGCTTCTTTTTCCCACTTGATTATATGTGCTGAGTAGATTTTCTTTATATATTGTCCTTTCCTCATATTTGTTGTTGTTGATTTTGTTTCTGCTGAGTCTGTATTTTTCCCTTGTATTTTATTTTGATGAGTAGGATAGTTTGTCTCCTTTGTGGTTACCTCATTATTTACCCCTATTTTTATGAATTTAAAACTAACTTTTATTTCTTTGTATCGCCATATCTTCCTCTCCATATGGAAGGTGTATGATTACATTTCTTAGTCCCTCTTTATTATTTTTTTCTTTATTATTTTAATGTTGTCTTCTTTTATATAATAACATCGCTGTTACCCTGTTTTTGGCTTTTTTTTTTTTTAATAATCTTGCTTTTTTTTTTTTTTTGGATTTCCCTGTCTGGGTTGACTTCTCGTTGCTCTGCCCAGTGTTCTAGTCTTGGGTTGATACCTGATATTATTGATTTTGTAACCAAAGAACTCCCTTTAGTGTTTCTTGTAGTTTTGGTTTGGTGTTTATGAATTCCCTCAACTTGTGTTTATCTGGAAATGTCTTAATTTCACCTTCATATATAAGAGACAGTTTTGCTGGATATATGATTCTTGGCAGGCAGTTTTTTTCCTTCAATTTTTTAAATATGTCATCCCATTGCTTTCTTGCCTGCATGGTTTCTGCCGAGTAGTCCGAGCTTATTCTTATTGGCTCTCCTTTGTAAGTGACTTTTCGTTTATCCCTCGCTGCCCGTATAATTCTCTCTTTATCTTTGGTTTTGGCAAGTTTGATTATAATATGTCTTGGTGACTTTCTTTTAAGATCTACCTTATGTGGAGTTCAATGAGCATCTTGGATAGATATCTTCTCATCTTTCACAATATCAGGGAAGCTTTCTGCCAACAAATCCTCACCAATTTTCTCTGTATCTTCTGTTATCCCTCCCTGTTCTGGTACTCCAGTCACTCGTAGGTTATTTCTTTTGGTAGAGTCCCACATGATTCTTAAGGTTTCTTCATTTTTTTTAATTCTTTTTTTCTGATTTTTCTTCAAATATATTAGTGCCAAGTGATTTATCTTTGAGTTCAGAAATTCTAGCTTCTACTTGCTCAATTCGGCTCCTCTGACTTTCTACTGAGTTGTCTAATTCTGTAATTTTACTGTTAATCTTCTGAATTCCTGATTGCTGTCTGTCTATGGATTTTTCCAGCTTATTAAACTTTTCATTATGTTCCTGAATAATCTTTCTCATTTCTTCAATTGCTTTATCTGTGTGTTCCTTGGCTTGTTCTGCATATTACCTCATTGCCTTCCTGATGTCTTGAAGGGTCCTATATATTAAACTTTTGTATTCTGCATCTGGTAATTCCAGGAATGCACTTTCATCTAGAAGATCCCTGGATTCTTTGTTTTGAGAGCCTGTTGAGGTGATCATGGTCTGTTTCTTTATGTGACTTGATATTGACTGTTGTCTCTGAGCCATCTATAAGTATTAGTTTATGCTAGCTTACTGGGTCGTAGCTGCTTGTTTTGTTTTGTTCCGGTGTACCCAAACAGGTTGCTTGAGTGAGCTAGCTTGATTATTTTCACCTTTGGAGCTCTGGTGTCCTGTCCCCAGCTGGCTAGAGCTGTTATCAGGTATTTCAGTCTAGGAGTCCATTCAGTTTTCTTGCATGAATTCAGCTCAGGTTTCCAGGTAGCTGATATCAAATGTGTGGTACAGGTTCTGTTCTACAGTCTTAAAGGGGCAGGGGTGATTGGCATATATACCAGTATCTGATTGCAGCAGGGGGTCACACTCTGAAGAAGGCAGGGGCTGAGAACTGACCCCCACGTGTCTCTGAGGAAAGTGCATCTCTGCTCCCTAGAGCGTGCCAGTGGGTGGGTTTAGAAACATGGGCACCCAAAATTTTTGGTTGTAAGGACCAGTTATCTTTGGACCCCTGTTACAGGTGGCTGGGTGTCCTGAGTGGACCTACCAGTCCTTAGGTCCCTGACGTGGGTAGATGGGGACCTTGTTTATTAGGCAATGCAATGTCAAATGTCAAACACCCGCCTCCCCACCGCACAGCTGAAACGGTTGGAGTTTGCCAACAAGGGCCCATTCTGCCAAAACAGGCCCACACAGGTCCATGCAAAAGGGAAAGGTGCTCAAGGTCCACAGACGGTTTATGCCTGGACAGGAGCCGCTTCTGTCCTGAGCTCCTCCAGTTAATGGAGCTAGCAAATTATCTTTTCCCCCCAATTGCAAATTTTTTCCTTCCCCAAGGCCAGGAGAATGGCTCTAGGTGCTCACCAGGGTCTATCTCAGTCCCAGTGATTCAGCCACTGAAGCCGGCTTGGGGGTGGGGGGCGCAGTAAAATATACGTAAGTACTTAGCTTTTGCCCGGAGCACCGTTCTTCTCAGGTTGCAGAGGTGTGAGTAGACTGTGTGGCTGGCTGCTGCTCCCTGAGGAAACTGCGGCCAAACGCTAGGACTAGCCTGCCGCAGCCACCGCTCTGGGAATGGTGCCTGAGGGCTCCCTGTGATTCAGGTCCAGTAACTCCTCTCCACTTCTGAATGGTCTTTTCCTCCCCCGCCCCTCAGTTCGTTGTCTAAGCTTGCCTTTGATGCTCAGGGCTCCCAGGTTGTCACAAATATACTCATTTCACTTGCTTATTCAGGTCTTTGTTGTAAAGAGGGCTCTCTGGGAGCGTTTGTCTATTCTGCCATCTTGGCTCCGCCTCTTCTTTTATATTTTGATGAGTAGGTTTATTGACTTTCTTTATGTTTACCCTGAAATTTACCTTTGTCTTCTTAAGTTTAATTTTTTTTATTATTTCTTGATATTGCCTTGACTTCCTCTCCATATCGAAGCTCTAAATCTATACCCTTTATTCTTCCTTTAGGTTTTGAAGTGTTCGTCAGTTACATATTGACATCTCTGGCTTCCTGTTTTCCATATTTTAGCTTTATTTTATTTTTGAGAGTTCTTTACCTGGGTTGATATCTGTCTGATGTTGTCATGTGTTTTAATCTCAAGTTGCTGTTGTCTAGTGTGTTATTAGTTTTCTGTCTGAAGGACTTGCTGTAACATTTCTTGTAAAATTGGTCTGGTTTTTACAAGTTCCTTTAATTTCTGTTTATTTGGAAATGTCCTAATTTCACCTTTATAATTGAGGGATAATTCTGCTGGATATATAATTTTTGGTTGGCAGTTTTTTCTTTCAAGGTTTTATATATATTATCCCATTGCCTTCTTGCCTTCATTGTTTCTGCCAAGTAATCAGAACTTGGTATTATAGATGCCTCTTTGTAGGTGATCTTTCATTTTTCCTGAGCTGCTTTCAGTATTCTTTCTCTATCTTTGGTTTTGAAAAGTTTGATTATGATATGTCTTGGTGTTCTTCTGTAGGGATCTATCCTGTATGAGGTTCATTGTGCTTCTTGTATGTTTATCCTCTTGTCTTTCATGATATTAAGGAAGTTTTCTGTCAGCATATGTTCAGCAGCTCTCTCTGTGCTTTTTGCTGACACCTTCCCTTCTGGGATTCCAATCACTCATAAGTTATTTCTCTTAATGTCCCACTTAACTCTTAAGCTTTCTTCATTTTTATCCATTCTTTTCCTTTGTTGACAATAATTCCTTGAACAGATTATTGTCCAGGGATTGGCCTTCTATTCTGCTGATCTTCTTCCACTGTTTAAATTCTACTTCTATGACTTTCCAATGAGTTATTAATTTCTACAATTTTTTTGTTAAGCTTTTGGATTTTTCTAGCATGTTGTCTGTGCTTTCCTTGATTCCTATATGTAAGCCTTTTGAATTCCTTCTCGGGAAGCTGCATTAGCTTTTCTTCCACAGGGAGGATTTCTGGTTCCTTACTATGGTCACTTGCTGGGGCCATCTTGCCCTGTTTCTTTAGGTGGTTTGCTATTATCATCGTCTCCAGGGCACTAACGGATTTTGTATTTATTTTTTATTTGTATTATTATTGTTTGCTAGGTCCTGCTTTTTGTTTGTTTGTTTTGTTTTGGTGATTCCTGGCAGGTATGCTTGGAGTGGTGTTCTGGTCACTGGACTGGCCATACAGGAGCCCTCTCTACCTGTCTTTGGGTGAGTGGAGTGGCAGGTAGCTGGGGGCACTCGGGTATCTGTTTACTGATCTTGCCAGCCAGCTGAGGGTGGACTGGTTGGGCTTGGCCTCCATTTGAATTCAGTTTGGTGGCTTAGGAGTGGGGAATGATGCTCTTCATGAAGGTGGAGTGGCTGATGTGCTGGGTGTGATGGATGACTGGGAGCGTGCTCGTCTCCTCTCATTGTTTGTGGGGGGGGAAGTATGTGTGGCAGGGGGTGTGGTGGGGGGACGTCCACACAGTCACTCTGCCTCCACCTCCTCCTGGGCAGGGGAAGGGAGGAAGGAACAGCAGGCAGATGTTCACTCAGTCTCGCTGGATGGCTCTGTCTGTGTCAGGAAGAGGGAAGAAGGTACAGTGGGTGGGTATGCATGCACTCACCCTTCTCCCTCCCTGAGCTGGGCAAAGGGAGGGAGGAAAGGGCCTCAGGGAGGAACGTGCATGTAGTTGCAGCTCCTCTCTCCTCATTGAATAGGTTAAGGGAGAGAGTTGCACCTGGCAAATGCAACCACAGTGGTCCCACCTTGTATCAGTTGATGGACGGAGGGGGAAGGGGCTGCAGTGGGATGTGTGTGCAGTCACAGTTCCTCTCCCCCTCACTGAGTGGGTTAAGGGATGAAGTTGCACCTGGCAGGTACAAGTGCAGAAATGCCACCTTGGGCCAGATGGGGGGAAGGAGGAGCAAGTGGTGGGCAAGTTCTCTCTCTGTCCTGCTGCAACTGTGCTCCACCAGGCCCTTGGCAGGGGAGTAGGTAGCAAGTTGGCATATGCATAGGGTGCACCTAGTCATGCCCATTGGGTGGGCAAGGGGGACTAGTGGAGAGAGTTGGGTGGGGTGGGGGAAAAGAATAGGCTCATGTTATGGTGTCCTGGTCAGGCAAGGTAGTTGGGGTATGGGGCCCCTACCACTTTTGATCAGGGGGATGAGATGTGGGGGAGTGTTCCTCTGGATAGAATAGGTGGGTGCCAGGGTGCCTTGCATCTGCTACAGCCAGTGAGTGAGACCTGTCCTCTTTTGAGTGTGAGAAGAGGGGGTCACAAGGGGCTGGTTGGGTGGGAGAGCTTCTGCCAAAACTCCACGAATCCACCACCTCATGCGTGAACTCACCACTGAGGTCAAGGTCTGCTGCTTCTGAGTACCTCTGGTTCTGGTTCTGGATCTGGCACCCTCCCTGTCTTTGCATCGTTCCATGTGTGTCTATAGAGGTTCTCTATCCCTTTTGGGAAAGTCGTAGAGTTGCCTTGCTGTTTTCTTCACCCAAAGTCTCTGCTGGCTTTGTCCTAAATTAGCTGCGGCAAGCTGAGATGGCTGGCTGAGCACAGCCATTCCATTCCGTGTTACTCCTCTTTCACTGTTTTCCTTATTTGTTCCAATTGGTGTTCAACTCAGTCCTTAGACTTTGTTTTTTGATGTTAAGGGTTCCTGAAGTGTTACCTGCTTCTATTTGGCTTTGTATCTTGTGTCTTTGGTGCAGGGTGATGTTTATGGTGCATGTGACTAAGCTGCAATCTTGGCTGAAAAATAATATTTCTAAATTTATAAGGTTAACATTTTAAATAATATAATATTTCATGAATGAGTACATGAATGGGAGACTTCTAAATTTAACCTAGTTGGGCAAATTGAGGCATTTCCACTTTCTCCTTAGGAATTATCAAAACAGAACAAGGAGAGCAAGAAACATGAACATCACCTTCTATCGCCAAAACTAAAAGATCTTAAAATCTGTAAATCAAAAAATAGAAAAATGGCTCACAAAAATAGAGAAGTTTTGTCTTAGTCATCTGGTGCTGCCATAACAGAAATACCACAAGTGGATGGCTTTAACAAAGAGAGATTTATTTTCTCACAGTCTAGTAGGTTACAGGTACAAATTCAGGGTGTCGTCTCCAGAGGAAGACTTTCTCTGTCTGTCGGCTTTGGAGGAAGGTCCTTGTCCTCAATCTTCCCCTGGTCAAGGAACTTGTCAGGCACAGTGACTCCATGTCCAAAGGGAGCACTTTGCTCCTGGTGCTGCTTTCTCGGTGGTGTGAGGTCCCCAACTCTCTGCTCACTTCCCTTTCCTTTTATCTCTTGAGAGATAAAAGGTAGAGGAGCCAAACTCCAGGGAAACTCTCCTTACATTGGATCAGGGAGGTGACCTGATTAAGGGTGGTGTTAAATCCCACCCTGATCCTCTTTAGCATAAAATCACAATCACAAAATGGGGGACAGCCACACAACACTGGAAATCACAGCCTAACCAAGTTGACACATATTTTTGGGGGGACACAATTCAATCCATGACAAGTATAATCAAAGCCGTTAGGAACACTGAGAGAGATGCCCACAGCTGCAGATCTAAGAAAAGCCCAGTGCAGCACACTCTCAAAAATAAACAAAACAACATTGTAAGCACAAAGCAAAACCAAACAAAGCTAACATTGAGGTTTTACTACATGCCAAGCACTGTTGACTCATTTAACTCATGGAGAGACAATGTCCATGGCACTTCCTCTGGTCTAAAACCAAGAATCTCTTTTTTGCAACAATAGGAACTAGATGTGTGGGCTGGAGGCAAGACCCCATTTGTTACTGAATCTCAAGAAACTATGAAGGCAGGGTTGAATAATGAATCAAAGATAAGTGTCATTTGCACCCCAATTTGTTGGTGAGAGAAAGAAAGCAGAGAGGCTGAATTGTAAGCCACCCTGAAGTGATCTTTGTTGGCTGGCTAGGATTACAAATTAAAAAATTGTTCGGAGTCCTGGAATATGGCCCCAATTTCTCCGCTTCAGGAGCCCTAATGGCACAGTAGTGAAGCTCTTAACTGCTAACCAAAAGGTCTGCAGTTCGAACCCATCAGAAGCTCCTAGAGAGAAAGACGAGGCAGTCTGCCTTCATAAAGATTTGCAGCATTGGAAACCCTATGGACAGTTCTACTGTGTCCTGAAAAGTCACTATGAGTCAGAATTTGACTTGACGACAATGGGTTTTCTCTCCCTCAGAATACCTTCTGCAAATGGCTGGTCCAGAAGGACTTTACCTCATTCGAAGATGAGTACTTAACCAGTAAGGAACAATCTCAGGACCCATAAAAGATAATACATATTTAAAAAATGAGAGAAATAGAAAAAACAAAAGGCAGATAAAGAGCATTCACCAGAAAAAGTCACTATGAAATATTAACAAACAATTCCATTAAATAATCGCCTCCAGGAAAAAAGGGAATATATAGTAAAACAATAAAAGATAAAACATTAGGTTGTTGTTGTTGTTAGGTGTCGTCAAGTCAGTTCTGACTCTTAGTGACCCTATAAACAACAGAGTGAAACACTGCCCGCTTCTGCGCCATCCTTAAAATCATCGTTATGCTTGAGCTCATTGTTGCAGCCACTGTGTCAATCCACTTCTTTGAGGGTCTTCCTCTTTTCCGCAGACTCTGTACTTTGCCAAGCATAATGCCCTTCTCCAGGGACTGATCCCTCCTGAAAACATGTCCAAAGTATGTAAGATGCAGTCTCGCCATCCTTGCTTCTAAGGAGCATTCTGGTTGCACTTCTTCCAAGGCAGATTTGTTTGTTCTTTTTGCAGTCCATGGTATAGTCAATATTCTTCACCAACACCACAATTTGAAGGTGTCAATTCTCCTTCGGTCTTCCTTATTCATCGTCCAGCTTTCACATGCATATGATGCGATTGAAAATACCATGGCTTGGGTCAGGCGCACCTTAGTCTTCAAGGTGACATCTTTGCTCTTCAACACTTTAAAGAGATCCTTTGCAGGAGATTTACCCAATGCACTGTGTTGTTTGATTTCTTGACTGCTGCTTCCATGGCTGTTGATTGTGGATCCAAGTAAAACGAAATCCTGGACAACTTCAATCTTTTCTCCGTTTACCATGATGTTGCTTACTGGTCCAGTTGTGAGGATTTTTGTTTTCTTTATGTTGAGGCGCAATCCATACTGAAGGCTGTGTTCCTTGATCTTCATTAGTAAGTGCTTCAAGTCCTCCTCACTTTCAGCAAGCAAGGTTGTAGATTGTAGAGTTCAGAAAAACCCAGAGAAAAAAAATAATAAGCCATCTCAGAAAGGAAGGCCAAATTAAAAACAGTACAAAAGGAATAGACATTGCTGAATGCACAATCACGAACATACAGAAGAAGATACTGAGAGAAGTGAGCAGTATGACATGAGAATCAGAGAGTGTGAAAAGAGACTCAAGAGAAAATATAAATATGAAAGACAAAGTGGGCCCAACATAAGCATAATCAGAAATCTTAAGGAAATGAGAATTATATGAGAGATTAGAGATTGTATACAGAAGGAGAGGACTCACACTGAAGAAAGGCATAAAACAGTACAATTACTGGAAAGATATACAAGGAGTTGGTAACAGTGCTTTCCTACAAATAGGGGAACTGAGTGGGGAATAATCTTAAGCATGTATTTTGTTTCGTAAATGTGTACTATTCAACTTTTAAACATATGAATGAATGTGTAAATAAAATATTAAATATTATAAACAGACATTTAACTACATTTGGAAAAATGTAAATACATAAGAGAAACTTCTTAAGTTTTAGATTTAATTACTAGCCTATATGGAGACAGTGGTGGGTATACAGTCCATTTGTTGTTCTACTTTTCTAGCTGCTTGAATTTTTAAAAAGAAAAATTTTAAACTTAACATTTGTATTTATTTAAAAAACAGTGATCTTCCTGTTAGGGCATATGCAGTGGATTACATCTTATCTTTAATGTCTCAACTAGTAGGAAAGACTAGGTTAGGGAGAAAAGATCCCTCAGTACGTTGTAATACACAAACATAACATGTCAAACCTTTGATGAAGACAGTGACTAACTCCTGACTACAGTGAATTGAGAAGAGTTTTATTGTATTGTGATCAAGTCAAAGCTGGAAGGCAGGAGAATTTTTCCCTGACTAAAGGAAACTAAAACAGCAATCTTCAAATTTCATAACTTTTCTAGTAATCTGGGTGTGACCTCTCTCTTTGTAAAGCTCAGCCCTTGTCAACTTGCAAGCTCATCTTCCAGAACTGAGCCTAGCCCATTCTCACTATATATAAAGTACCCCAGGAAGCCCTCCTCAGAGTTTCCCTCCTGTCAGCTCCACACCACAGCTTCTCACACTTTCCTCACCTTCTCATCTTTAGAGAACCATGTCTAGCAAATCCACCATCATCCGCCGTGGCTTCAGCACCAGCTCGGCCAGAGTCCCTGGAGTAAACCGCTCAGGCTTCAGCAGCGTCTCAGTGTCCCGCTCCAGGGGCGGTGGTGTCCTCGGTGGGGCCTGTGGAGGAGCTGGCTTTGGCAGCAGGAGCCTCTATGGCCTGGGGGGCTCCAAGAGGATCTCCATTGGAGGGGGCAGCTACATCACAGGGGGTGGATGTGGCAGCAGAGTTGGAGGTGGCTATGGCTTTGGAGGAGGAGCCGGGAGCGGATTTGGTTTTGGCGGTGGAGCTGGTGGTGGCTTTGGGCTTGGTGGTGGAGCTGGCTTTGGTGGTGGCTATGGGGGCTTCCCTGTCTGCCCACCTGGAGGCATCCAAGAGGTCACTGTCAACCAGAATCTCCTCACTCCTCTGAACCTGCAAATTGACCCCACCATCCAGCGAGTGAGGACTGAGGAACGGGAACAGATCAAGACCCTCAACAACAAGTTTGCTTCCTTCATCGACAAGGTGAGACATGACAATGTTTTTCTCTCCATCAGGTATTTCAGAGTCTTCTAACTGAGAAACAATGAGTTTGCTGCCAGTGGGAAGACTTAGGAGGAGAGAGAAGGGGCCCTGATTAGCAATCCACGAGGATGCCACACTGGCTCCATGTTGACAACAGGCAGAGGTGATGCAAATAATTTTGAAATAATTAATCTCTTCAATGACCCTCATTCCTGCCTAGGAAGAGTTATCAACTTGTGATAATATTGACGTATAGAAAGGAAATAAAAGAATGTAACGTGTTCGCTTTTACTTCTGAACATTCGAAGCAGTTACAAAGAAAAGTCCAGTTACAAAGAGCTCTGGAAGGAAGGAAAAAATATGAGTTTATGTTAATAGTGGAGGAAAAATTTGGAAAAGGATAGCTAAAATGTTTGCACAACTTGACGACTGTAATCAATGTCACTGAATTGTACATGTAGAAATTGTTGAATTGCTATCTTTTGTATGTATATTTTCCTCAAAAATTAAGATAAGATATTAAAAAAATAAAAAGGGAGAATGTTTTGCCCAGGCGCAGAAGGGTTTATATAATTTATAGAAAAAATTTCTTATCCTAGAAACAGAGGATGACCATCACTCAAGAACATTTAAGGCGATACTCAGACACTAAATGGGAAGTTGGATTCTAATCTAGCAATTAGGGAACAGCTAACATCCCTTCTAATTGCTCCCAGAACCAAACTCATTGCCATCAAGTTAATTCTGATGCATAGTGACCCTGTAGGACGGAGTAGAAATATCCCCATAGGGTTTTCAAGGCTGTGATCTTTAGGAAAGCAGACTACCACATTTTTTTCCCACAAGGAGGCTAATGAGTTCAAACCATCAACCTTCAGATTAGCTTCTGCTTAACCAATGAGCAACCAGGGCTACTATTTAAAAAGAAAAAGTTTTGTATAATATATCCAGTAAATACTATTTTTGAACAAGATTTATGTTTTTTCTTGTCAAGAGGACAGACATTGTTGAAAATCACTGATAGGCTCCATAACTACAGGCTGAGAAAATCTCAAAAGTGCATGGGGGAGTTCCATGGAGGGATCTGTGAGGTGTGAAGGAAAAATATCTGGGGAGCAGGACTCTCAGCTTGAGCCCTGAGCTGCTCCTCCAAGGCCAGAACCATGGAGACTTCCCAGACCTGCTTGGAGACCTGAGAACACAGACATTTCATTCTTTCCTTTGTCTACAAATGACCACCTTGTTTCCTCCCCAGGTGCGGTTCCTGGAGCAGCAGAACAAGGTCCTGGACACCAAGTGGACTCTGCTCCAGGAGCAGGGCACCAAGACCGTGAGGCAGAACCTGGAACCCTTGTTCGAGCAGTACATCAACAACCTCCGCATGCAGCTGGACAGCATCCTTGGGGAGAGAAGCCGCCTGGACTCTGAGCTCAGAAGCATGCAGGACCTGGTCGAGGACTACAAGAACAAGTGAGTTAAAGAGAATTTGTAGGGTATGGTCCTTGAAGATGGATCTTCAAGAAATAAGATATCACCAGATGTAAAATTGGCCTTATAATTCCTTAGCAAAACCAGTACAATGGAAATAAAAGTCACAAATTAATGTCTATAACCAAATACGAAAAACGAAAGGAAAGTAGGGGTAGAAGAGGAAAGGAAAAAAGGGGGGGACAAATGATGATTCATAAAAATCGTCCTTTATGCTGTCTGTGGAAAGAAAGCTCAATATGTAACTATTAATCTTTATGGGAAGCATTGGATCTCAGGCTGCCTTTTCTATATCATCTTACCCATTGGCTAAATTATATTCTACCTTTTTCTTTTTCTAGGTATGAAGATGAAATTAACAAGCACACAGCAGCAGAGAATGAATTTGTGACTCTGAAGAAGGTTGGTTGATTCAGATCATGGATTCAGGTTTCTTTATAGGAGCAGAATTGGTAGACAGCCCTAAAAGTGAATAGGCTGGGGGTGAGGACTCAGCTGATTTAGGTTGTTGGTCTTTCCCCAGGATGTGGATGCTGCCTACATGAATAAGGTTGAACTGCAAGCCAAGGTCGATGGTCTTACAGATGAGATCAATTTCCTGAAGGTCTTCTATGATGCAGTAAGTATCCCTATCCCCATGTTATGTAGTCTAGTGGGGTTCAGTAATGGGTGGAAGATTCTTGGGCTGGGATCCCCTGTGAATGTCTCTGGGAAAGATAATCTTACAATCTTCTTTCCTGCAGGAACTGTCTCAGATGCAAACCCACATCTCAGACACATCTGTGGTCCTGTCCATGGACAACAACCGCAACCTGGACCTGGACAGCATTATTGCTGAAGTCAAAGCTCAATATGAGGAGATAGCTCAGAGGAGCCGGGCTGAGGCTGAGTCCTGGTACCAGACCAAGGTGAGCAGTAAGCTGGCAGCTGTGAGGAATCCTGTGCCCCTCTCCCTGATGATGCAGTTAGCAGAACCAGCAAGACTATGTCTTTATTTAAGAAATGTATTTCAGAGAAGCTGAGGTCATCTCACAGAATGTACATCCTTACACTATTAAAGTAGACATTTACAGAATTTATGCCCAAATATATTAAGTAAAAGAATGTAAATGCAAAAAGAAAGTGACCATTGCTTCCAGATTCATCCTAAATCCTGGATTTCAGAAACATCGTATAGAATATCACCAGCCTAGAAGACAACAAGGCCAATAGTGGTCCCATAAAAAGGATGTTCTCTGATTCAGTAGTACCACATCTAATCATCTTGCAACATCAACTTTTCCTACATTCCCTTGATGAAAAGCTATTAGCTTTGAGTTTTCTTAATGTCTAATTGAGAACTGAAAGCTATTGTCAGTATATGAAAACCCATACACACTGTCTCTCTCCCTCTGGACCACAGTATGAGGAACTGCAGGTCACAGCAGGCAGACATGGTGACGACCTGCGCAACACCAAGCAGGAGATTTCTGAGATCAACCACATGATCCAGAGGCTGAGATCCGAGATTGATCACGTCAAGAAACAGGTACAGTGATGGTGGATCAATGGTGAGGAAAAGCAACATTTCTTTGCTAGACCATCAGGCAGCCAGTCATCATTTGGGCAAGCTCCTGGGTACTGACAGAACAGCAGGGGAGAGGAGGAGATGCAGTGGCTGCCTGAGGGAGTCCCTACTGATTAGGAAAGATGGCCCAAACCCAAAAGCTGGATACAAACATGTGGACTGAAGCAGTCTTAACTGCTCAGAGCTATAAAAATAAACGCTAGAGGCATTAAAATAAATTTACACAATTAGAATGATTGACTTGGGAATTGCAAAGGAACGTGTTGGGAAGGGAAAGGGCAGAAAGCTTGAGGAAGATTGTTGTGAATGCAATCAAAATTTAGGGTAAAAAGGGAAGTGGAGCAAAGGCAGAGGATCGAGAGCATTGTTGCCCAAGTATGTGAGAGACTCTGAGATGGGAGAAGGCAAGATCTGAAGAGTCTGATGTGAAAACCCATCACCTCAATTGAAGGTGTTTGTAATTTTGTATAAGTGGTTAAGAGCTCAGCTGCTAACCAAAAGGTCAATAGTTCAAATTCACCAGCCACTCCTTGGACACCCCATGGGGGATTCTACTCTGTCCTATAGGGTGGCTATGAGTCAGAATCAACTCAAAGGCAACAGGTTTGTTTGTCTGTTTGTTTTGATTAGTGTGGCATCCACATGAGATCATTAAAAAATGGTCCTGTTTTGATTTGGTACACTACACTACAAAATAAATAATGAGGACTCTTCTTTCCAGTGTTCCCTGGTCTTATGTCCACAGTAGTGTCTTCCATCAATCATTACCCACATCCTCATGGAAAGTGGTTAACATGAAGAGGCATGGGTTTTTCTCAAGCAGTTCTCCAACTTTACAAGACTTGAAAGACAAAAATAAGACAGGAAAAGGCTTCAATTCTGGGCTGTAGATTTCTTCCTCACTGGGAAAGAACAAGAATCAAGGTTAGTCTCCTCTGAGGAACTGGATTACAAATTCTTTCTGCCTATTTTCCCTTCTAGTGTGCCAACCTGCAGGCCGCCATTGCTGATGCTGAACAGCGTGGGGAGATGGCCCTCAAGGATGCCAAGAACAAGCTGGCAGACCTGGAGGATGCCCTGCAGAAGGCCAAGCAGGACATGGCCCGGCTCCTGAGGGAGTACCAGGAGCTGATGAACGTCAAGCTGGCCCTGGACGTGGAGATTGCCACATACAGGAAGCTACTGGAAGGCGAGGAGTGCAGGTAAGTTACGCATAAAAATTCCTCAAATATCCGGCTATATCACCAAGATATCCAGTCCCTGAGCACAATTTTAGGGCACTCTAGTGGTGTAGTGGCTAAGTGCTAAGGCTGCTAACCAAAGGGTCAGCAGTGCAAACCCACCAGGCGCTCCTGTTCTACTCTGTTCTATAGGGTCACTATGAGTCAGAATCAACTTAACGGCAATGGGTTTTTTTTTTCCTTGTCATGGCCATATTGCTATTCCTGGAAGACAACCAAAAGGGCCATTCCCAAATGGACTGTTCCTCAGATATAGTGTCCCACGCTGACCCAGGTAATGGCTCTCCAAGGTCTCATCTTCCCTGTGTTTCCTCTTCCCCTAGGCTGAATGGGGAAGGCGTTGGACCAGTCAACATCTGTAAGTACCTTTGCATGGCTTCCTCATCTGCCTTTGCTCTTCTGCCTGGACTCAGGCTGGCAGAAGGAATTTCACCATGTTTCATTGTTTTCCTGTTCTTCTCCCCTCACAGCTGTGACACAGTCCACCATCTCCAGTGGCTATGGCAGCTCCAGTGTTGTTGGCGGTGGCTTAGGCCTGGACGCAGGCAGCGGCTACTCCTACAGCAGTGGCTTAAGTTCTAGCAGTGGCAGAGGCATTGGAGGTGGCCTCAGCTCTGTTGGGGGCAGCAGTTCCACCATCAAATACACCACCACCTCATCCTCCAGCAAGAAGAGCTACAAGCACTGAAGTTCTACCACCAGCTCCCAGTTCTCCAATGCTTCAGGCACCTCTCCAGCTGCACGGCTTTCACCTCAGGCTCCTTCTCGTCTCCTGGCCTCTCATCTTCTCTGCTGTCTGAGTTACAGCTGACGCTGCCTAATGTCCTCATTTCCTTTCTCTTCCTATACCTGCTCCACTTGAGCTTCCTTTGCTCACCGTCACAGTGTCAACAGTGTTTCACAGACATGCAAACATTCTTTTGATGTCCCCATGTTGTTACCAGATTTTTCAGTCTGAAGTAATTTTGGACAGAAAATGACTTAACACCTATTAGGAACAGAAACTGTGTTCTGCTGAAGAACGGGGCGGATTCCCTTTGATTATAATTGTCCTGTCAGTCATAGATAGCGCTACCTTTAAGAGTTCCCTATCTTACAAATAAATTGTCACAGTCTTCCCTTGCTGTATCCCTGGATGGTGTGATGTACAGAGACTGTATCCCTACAACATTTTTCTGAGATCTCTTAGCTTTCTTTTTTCCTGTTGAACAAAGCAGGTTTATAACATAAAAATTCCATGTTAGATTGTATTGCTCATCATGTAATGGTTCAGAAACTTTCTCATCCTATAAACTGTTCCTCATATTTGGAGTAGTAGTCCCTTGCCCACTGACAACCCACCATACTTCTGTGGGCAGAAGCCTACTAACAACTATGCAACCTTTGGTATTCAAGATTCTTTATTTAAAAAAAAATAGTCTGTTTTAAAGTATTAGGAAAGTCAGGATCCTGGAAACTGGATCAGCATAATCTGATAACTGCAGAGTTCTTTCCCCACCCTGATCTCTGAGTCTCCCTCAGTGACACACCCTACACTGCCCCTCCCACTGAGGAAACACTGCACTGATCCAATCAGAACAGAGGACAGTTGGTAGGAATAGCAAATGCTTGACTCATCTCTATGATATTTAAGACAGTTGCCACAAAGTTGTTTTGATACAGTATATGAGATGCATCACAGTCAAACCAATTTGTACAGAAAAGGAACATCCCCAGATCTTGGTGTATGGATTCAAAGCCACTTGGTACTACCTTAGTGCGAATGGATTTTGTGTGTGTGTGTGTGCCCAAAGATACTTGGGTTGGACTAAAGAACTTCTCATGAAAAATGCTGGCAAAAACTCATAGAACTGTACACATAAAAAATGGTGAGTTTCACTCTGTAAATTATATCTCAACCCTGAAAAAAAGTGATGTCATAAAAAATTTTTTCAAATTTCAAGAAGTTGTTGGTTGCCCTAAGCCAACTCTTCAGACAAAGATTAGGCTGGACTATAAGACATAAAATGATACTCATGAAGAGTATGCTTCTTAGTTCAAGTAGATACATGAGACTAAATGGGCAGCTTCTGGTCAGAGGTGAGATGAGAAGGCAGAAAGGGACAGGAGCAAGTTGAACGGACCTGGGAGATCCAGAGTGGAAGGGAGGAGTATGCTGACATACGGATAGCAACTAGAGTCACATAACAAAGTGTGTATAAATTTTTGTATGAGAAACTAACTTGAGCTGTAAACTTTCACTTAAAGCACAATAAAGAAAAATGTTGGTTAAGAGACTTTGTTTTGAAGTGCTATTGGCAGAGATGAGTTGATGGTCCATGGAAAGAGATAGCCCTCGAATTAGCACGGAGGTGGCTCTAGCTGGGGAATGGTATCATTTTGTGACAGAAGATTAAAAAAACTATTTTAAGTGTAAACTTTTATACAAATTTTGACAAACAGATGTTGGAGGTTCATTTAAATCTATCCTGATATTAGTGCCATGGTTATAATTTTGACTTTTAGACAGAAACACAAGTTTATTCTAAAATCCAATCAGACATTCTATACAAGGTCTTTCCAATATGCAAAAAGAATAAATAGCAAGGAAAAAATTCACAAGAACAACAATAACAAACTCGGTTATAGTAGTATTTTGCTAACTTGAAGCTATAGCAAAGACTCTCTGCCCTGGGTCACAAATCAAGTTGATATCCAGCCTTCTTCCCATGGTGTGCAAGAAGTCTTGTTGCTGAATAGGTCACTAGACAGAAGCTTTGGAGCTGGGGGAGACTTTTGAGTATTAGTGACCTGGTTTAAAGTTTAAAAGATTTCCTCAAGGTAATAGTTTCAGGAGGTCATCCAGCCTCAATGGCTCCAGAAGCTGGATTCCACAAGAATTTGAGATTCTGTTCCTCATTTGACTCCCTTTTAATCAGGATTCTTCTATAGAATCTTTGATCAAAATGTTTAGTAATGGTAGCTGGGTACCATACAGTTCTTCTGGTCACATGGTTAAAGGAGGTAGTTGTTCATGGAGGCGATTAAACAGGCATTCCAGTTCCTCCTCTGATTCCTGATGCTCCTTCTTCCTCTGATGCTCCCAGTGAATAGAGACCAATTATCAAGTTAAATTAGGTTGTTTTAAGGCCAAATTCTACAGGTTTTGACAAATACATGTCATATACCCACCATTACAGTATCATGCTGAATAGTTTCACTGCCCTTAAAATACCCAGTACCTCACTTATTTGAAGTACCTGGGTGGTATGAACAATTAATGCCCTTGTCTGTTAACTAAAAAGTTGGCAATTTAAGTTCACTTAGAGGCACCTCAAAAGAAAGGTGTTGTGATCTACTTCCAAAAAGTCATCCACTTAAAACCCTATGGAGCACATTTCTACTCTGACACATATGGGGTTGCCATGAGTCAGAATCAACTCAATGGCAACTGGTTTGGTGGTTCCCCCCAACCCCCAACCATTTTGAACTCTTTTGTCTGCAATATTTTCTAATTATTTAAAGAGTGTATGAAAACTATTAACTTCTATAACTTGATCTTGCAACCAACCACCTTGCTAACCTTTACCCCCACTTTAATAAGGAGGAAATCAACCCTCAGAAAGTTAAGTAATGTGGCCAATGAGTGGCAAAGCCAAGATTCCAGAATGGATCTCCCTGCTTTCAGAGCCTGTGCTCTTCCTCAACACCAGGTGCAGCCTGGCTGGGAGATGTGGTCTTGCCGGTGAATTCCAGCCCATCACCTCTATCACCTCTGCCTCTGGCCATGGGGAGAGCTGCCAATGTGAACAAGTAGGAACTCACCACAGCATCCTCTCCAGTCCATCCTTCCCTTGGTTTGCTGACCCTCTGGTGAAGGTACCACCGCCCGGGGTGCCAAAAGCATTCATAGGACCAAGTTCCTCACATAAAAGGGACATCTTCTGGGCAATGACATCAGCCAGTGACATGGTTCATACACCAAGAGCATGCCCTTTAGCCTGAGAATTCCAGCCCACGCAGGGAGGAAGATGAATTACTGCTTTTGCCCAAGCTGGCACCACTTACCCCTCTTTCCTCCCCCAGCTCAGGACTCCATCCAAGATCTATTTGGCCTTTCTTCATCCTGAGAGCCCTTCCTAGTCTCTGAAGCCTTAGTTTCCCTGTTCTGACTTCTTATTTACTCCTTGGTGATGAGGGGAATGTGACTGTCATTAGTCTGTGTGACCCTCACCTCAAAAAATGCCTTCAAAACCTCTCTATTTTCTTCTATGTGGCTTATGTCACTCAGCAATCTAGGTTAAGATTACCTGTGGCCTAGCTGGGTTCTGGATACTGCAGAGCAATTTAGAAGAAGATAGTGCATTATAAATGGGTGTTGAATCCAATTGAATTATGTCCCTACCCTTGAGAGATGCCTCTCACCTGGCAGAGCTAGAAATACATCCATTACAATATACACACACAGCCTGCATAACCCAAGAGGCAAGGGATATGGGGGCAAAATATGAAGGTGCACATGTAATGGCAAGTCTGACTTCAAAGAGGCAAAGCGAGTGACAGCTCCTTCAAGGGAAAATTGCAAAGAACATGAGGAAGCCCTCTTTTAGCACTAAATCTATAGAACGTAGATGATCAAACAGTATTATCAGGGTAGAAATTACAGGTGCTTATTTCAGACATTAAATGCTCCAGAAAAAAAGTCTCCATTTATTGCAGACGCCTCCAAACCCCACTGCTGTTGAGTCGATTCTGACTCATACTCCTAAATCATTCCAGAAAGAATCTACAGAAATCTCTGCAACTTCCCTGTAGAGAGTATTTCCCTGTTTACCATTAGAACCTAGAAGCTCTTTGATACTGAATTAAATTTTTCTTGCTGAAGATGAAGTTCATTCCCTGGTGATTAAAATGAAGAAGGAGGAGGAGGAGAAACAGCTTGGTCTCCTATGTAATTCCTTTCCCCTTTCTTCACACTCCTATTTCCCAATTCATTCGTCATTTTCATTACTCTCCTCCAAGCTCACTCCAAGCTTGCCAACTCTTGCCTAATAAATGTGTGAATGAAAAGCACTTTCAGGCAGTTCCTTTAAAAGGAATTCTTCTCTCTCACTGGCTTGATGGGAGCGTATTTGGGCTATCTAGGCCCCACAGGGCAGGAATCACACAAAGGGCACTGGGGCGTCTACCCGTGGTGTATGGTTTTTGCCCTTTTGTGGGAAAGGTGGCACTTCCCAGAAAAGGCTGCTCAGATGTAACCTGCATCAGACATGGCACTGCCCTGTTCAGTGAAGACTGTTTCACCCCCATCTGACTCCAGCAGTATAACTTGTTTTACCCTCTAGATGCCCTCCTGCAAAGCTGCATGCCAGTCAATTGAACTTTGAACACACACAAGAGGAGCTGGCTAAATGAAACAGCCCTCTGCTGAGTCCTTCAAAGAGACAAGTTCTTTTGCAATAACCAGTCATGAGCCCTGATTTTTTTCATTACTATGTGTCTGGGCTTTTGAATATTCACCCATCTTAAAGCAGACCATGGAGAGGTTCCTGTTTTCCAGTTACCCTGAGTCAATCACTCCCAGCTTTCCCAACATCCTAGACATTATCATTGTCACCATCCTTATCATCACTGTGTGCTGATTTGGTGCTTGCAAGTCAGTCTGGGCACGCTGCAGCCCAAAGTGAGACAGGGTCTCCAGACCAAGGCTAGTGCCCTGTGGGATCATGGAAAACACCTCCAGCTGCTCCTGTCCTTGGAAACACCCAGGTAAATGATGCCTTGCCTAGATATTTCACATAGGTATGCAGGTTTACACAAACAAGGTGGGTATACATTCAGCAAATAAACACAGTCCCATCTTAAGGATCTGTGAGTGAATTCATTGTGGCTTATCCAAGGTAAATGTGCAAACCCAGCCAGCTACCGCAGCCTCCCCATCTACGCTGAGGAGGCTGCTTCCTGCCAGCCTCTGCTGTGGGCCTGAAATGTGATATTTGGAGCCAGTGGGGAGGGCAAAACCTCTCTGACCCCTCAAGACCCATCTTGTCACCAATCATGCTATTCACTGCCTCAATTTCATATCTTTAAGGTATTTTACATACTGTTTTACATGACTTCTTATTCTTTCATATGTGTCAGCTTTATCTCCCTCTCAGCCCAGCAAGCCCCCAGCAAGAGGATGGGAATCTCATAGATTATTGTATATCCCAGCACACTGTTTCCAGCTGTTTTACTTCTCAGATGATGACACACACTTCAACCCCCAACCACAAACTCCAGGCCCCCGTAACAAGCCAATGAGATGGTATCAACAGCATCCCAAGGCACACCAGTATCCCCCAGCCCACCCAGCCTGTGCCCACAGGCTGTTGCTACATGCCAACAGTTACCTTGCTGGAATTTCTAGGTACTGTGCCCCTTGGTCCAGACAGAGCCTCTCAGTCTCCACCTGCTAGGAAGGACCAGAGAGCCATTCAGTTTCTCCCCACTTGCCTCTCCCAGAAATTTCCCGTTTGGCAGCCCTCCTAAACACAGACCAGGGAGACTTGATGAAGCATCCCAATTCTGGGAACAAATAAGAAGATTAAACTGGTCGGAGGCACATGGCCAAGACACCCCTGGAATTTTTTCTCGTCTAAATCCCTTTGATCACTTTTTGTGGGGGTGCATCCCATCCACACCATTCCTCAGGCTTCAGTCATGCCTTGTGTCTCCCTGCCTTGTTTTCTTTTTCCACCAGTCTCAGACCCCTGATCGTCTCCATGGTCCAGTCTCTGGAATCCATCACCTGCCAAGGGCCTCAGTGGAGCAGGAGGGGGAGGAAACAGGGAAATTGAAGATGTTTGGCTCTCCCAGCTTGGTCTCCAGAGCACATACCATAGCCCTTGAATTTGTCACTCCCAAAAACCTCAAGAAAACACCTCCCAGCCAGACTCAGTAGTACAGAGTTGGAGAGACTCAGGAATGCTTAGAAGAGGGAAAGGAATAAATGAGACAACTTTTACCTTCAAAGGAGACAAACTGTATTAAGTGAGCTTTGTCCACAATTATGTTTAGTGTGCTAGGAGGTAAGCTGGGAAAAGGAGAAACACCCCTATCCCTCAGAATTAAATGAACACCCAGAGCACTAGAAAGCTAAAGCAGTGGAAAAATACACTGAAGTAAGAGCCAAATACAGGAGTTCTAAGGGAATAGGTGAAAAGGGCCAGTCTTTGGGGGTACTAGTCACTTCTTGGGAGTGACTTTTAAGCAGAACAATAAAGGAGGTTAAAAACAAAACAAAACAAAAAACCTTCCTTGGCAGAAAGGAAAAAAGAGTTTTCAAAGTCTGTGGCATTTTTAGATGTTAAAGGGCTTGGTGACACAAGTTGTCAGGGAGACCACGGTGTCCTAAGCATTAATGTAGACAAGGTCATAGTGAAGGTAGAAGGTTAGAGAAGAAGGAGTGAAGGAGAAGAGAGGTGAAAGACTTATTCATGTCAACTTGTTTCACCAAAGTTGGTGATTAAGACACCTCTAGCTTCAGAAACAATCCTGGTGGAAAAATTAGAGAGTGGGAGGGAGAGATAGAAGTAGATGATCCCACACAAGAGGCGATGGCTGAGGGAAAGAAAGATGGAAATAAAATGAGATGAAAATGTCTAGGAATGGAGGTCCCAGGACAGGTCATGGGAAAGAGGAATGACCCAGGAGGAAAGGAAGCTTGGAGAGAGTTTCCCACTTGGGGAGATCAGTGGGAGAATGCCTCAGCAGCCTCCATTCTGATGGGTCTGTCAGATAAGACACTCTTTCCCTGGCCTTTGTTTGTTAGAGAGTTCTGCATAGGTTTACTTAGCACTGCTCAGGAAACAAGTGTCCCTTCTTCTGGGAGAGAGATTATCATGTACTAAGGAGTACAGAAAACAATGACAATTATTATTTCCACTCCAGGAGCATGCACCACCCCAGCTGGGACACCGGCATGTTGGCAACAAGCTTAGAGAAGCCCTGTGCTCCTCTTGGCCTGTATCAACAAAAGCTATGATTCATTGTTCCCTGTGGAAACTGAGACTCTCAAATGATCTCCAGATGGCAGGGAGGCTCACCTTCTGGCTTGGGCCTCAAGGAGGAAGCAGTTGAGAGAACAGAGAACGGCCACTCCAGCTGCCAACCTGCTGTTCCAGCCAAGCAAAAGTGCCTGCCAAACCCTTGGTTATCTTTGTGCCTCTGAAAGGACAACCATGAGGAAAGACTATGGAATTTGGTTCTGCCTCTCACTAGCGAGGCAGTATTGGTCTGCTTAAGTAACCATTCTGGGACTCAGTTTCCTCATCATCAAAATGGAGAACGAATAGACTTCATTTTCTCTCTCGTTCTCCTATCCTTCAAAATCACAGTAAGAGGCAAGAGGTCAGTAAGCTAAGAGAAGATCTAACAATGTCCCCATTTTACAGGCACATAAATTGAGGCTCAGGGGAGTTTCATGGCTTGCTCAAAGTTTCACAACTAGTAAGCAGCAGGGGTAGAACTCAAACTCAAGTCATGGTAGAGATGGGGAGAAGAGATGCAGAAAAAAGGACAACGAGGAGCCATGTAGACTCCCTACCAGCTTGTAGACTAATAGGGAATAACAGTCACAGTCAACTAGACTAATGGGGAAAAAAGGAAAGAAAAGTATTCTCTACAGGGTACAATCATCAGAGCTCTTTCAATGAAGGAGGAAGGAGTCTGGGATTCCCAGACCTTAGGAGGAAGAGTGACCAGTTTGGGAGACTTCTGGAATGAGGGAGCCTTAAATAGAGCTTGGAGGTAGAGCTTTATTGTATACTCTTTTGTTCATTATTTAATGTACTTCAGTTTTGTCTTCTCAGCAGGTCCATGAGCTTATTATTAAAGAAAAAAAATGTGTATTGTGCTTCTTCTGAATCCCCAGAGGCCTTGTCACAGGACTTGGCACACAGCTGGCCCTTCATCGACACTCACTTGATTGTATTGGAAGGAGAGAAGACTCAACAAATATTTACTTAGCATTTGCCTGTACCAGGCATTGCAAAAGTCATTTTCACATGTTAGCTCACTTAATACTCACCATAAACCCCATTCTACAGATGCACAAATAGAGGCTTAGAGGAGTTTCATGACCTTCCCAAGATTCAACAACTAATAAATGATAAGGCTAGGATTCAAACCCAAATCTTTCTTACTCTCACAACTACTCTCACAGAAGGCAGAAGGCCTGACTTGAAAGTCACATTATACTGAACTAGGGACACCTGCACACACACACTCTAATGCTCCAAAAAGTCGTTTATGAGCTGCACAATAGAGATGGAAGAAGCTCAATAGCAAAACAAAAGGACCATCAAAACTGGGTGGATTCCTAAGGAAGATGCGTGTACAGCAGAATTTTCAAGATGTGGAGCTTGGCGGGGGGTGAGGGGGGTGGGAATTGGGCA
This sequence comes from Loxodonta africana, assembly GCF_030014295.1. NCBI lineage: Eukaryota > Metazoa > Chordata > Mammalia > Proboscidea > Elephantidae > Loxodonta > Loxodonta africana. The sequence continues at coordinate 89,594,941 of NC_087345.1, forward strand.
ACAGTGCCTGAGAAAATGCTCAGGAATAGGAAGGAAACAGTGCATAGCAGCCATTTGTATTGACATAAGATGTTTGGACTGGAAAGAGTTGGTCCCAGGCCTAGGAAAGTGGTTTGGAAATGAGGCAGTGTTTGTCCATCATAGGATGCATGATTAGGACATGACTAAAAGCAATTAACATGCTTCTCACTCATCTGCTGATCAAGTTGCAGCTAGAAAGGAGTTTCCATGTGGGGGAGGGATGCCAGGGAGCCAACCAGTGGTTTTGACCCATCTCCAATGGGGCACTGAATGTGAGCTCAGTGCTGGCAGGTGCCTGGGGGATGCCATCAGCAAACCCTCCTCCATTAGTTGTGCCCCACCCTTCCTGGAGAACCATAAAAGCGAAGGGGGCCTAGGGCTCCCCAGAAACTGTGTTTCCTCTAACCCCCTTCACACGCCTCCACCCAGGGCTTCTTCTTGCAGCCTTCCTCATCCTCCATGTCCCTGCAGTCCTCCATCACCTTCCAGGCTGGCAGCCGCAGGGGCTTCAGCACTACCTCGGCCACCACACCAGCAGCCCAACACTCCCACTTCAGCTCCATCTCAGTGACTCATTCCTCAGGGGGCAATGGAGGGCTGGGGAGGATCAGCAGTGCAGGGGCTGGCTTTGGAAGCCGCAGCCTCTACAACCTGGGGGGGACCAAGCGAACCTCAGTTGGTGGGTGCAGCAGCAGCTTCAGGAGTAGCTTTGGTAGCAGGGCTGGAAGCAAGTTTGGCTTTGCAAGTGGGTCAGCAGTGGATTTGGCTATGGAGGTGGGGTTGGAGGGGGCTTTGGGAGTCCTGGCTTCCCTGTCTCCCCTCTGATGGCATCCAAGTGGTCACTGTCACCCAAAGCCTCCTGAGTCCCCTCTACCTGCAAATTGACCCCACCATCCAGAGGGTGCAGAAAGAGGAGCGGGAGCAGATCAAAACCCTCAATAACAAGTTCGCCTCCTTCATAGACAAGGTAAGTCAAGAACCTCATCTGTTCTACTGGGTCTGGGTTGAATGAACTCTCAGAGGCCCAGGCCCAGGGGGAAGCACAATAATGCTGTAGCCTCCCTGTGAGGAAGTACCACAGTTCATGCAGTCCCATGGGGCTGAATATTTTAAAGTTAGGCCAGCTTGCCCCACAGAACCTTGTAGAAATTTCTCATCGGTCTCTCTTACATCCATATGTTTTCGTTCAGAGTTAACACCTAGGGGAGAATAAAGTTGATTTTCCACAGGGAGGAGAATATCCACTGAACAGACTAACTTAACCAAGAGCAAGTGGTGTCAAGAAACTCAACTCAAGAATATAGGTTCCCCCATAGAGGCTTCTAAACCCCAGTACGCTAATTTTATGGAAGCCGTAGGGGACATTGGGGTAGTTGCATAAGCTTTCTCAGTTTTAGCTGGAGTTGTCAATTATATAGCTGCCAAATGTGTGTCATGTGAAAAATATCTTTCTCTTCTCACCCTGAACAATAGAAGTGACTGGCTGTGCCTCCTCAGTGTCTCGAGATTTACTTCTCTTCTTCCCTCCAGGTGAGGTTCCTAGAGCAGCAGAACAAGGTCCTGGAGACTAAGTGGAACCTCCTGCAAGAGCAGGGCTCCAGGACCGTGAGGCAGAACCTGGAGCCCCTTTTTGATGCCTACACTAGTGAGCTCCGACGGCAGGTAGACCGCATCACCACTGAAAGAGGCAGGCTCGAAGCTGAGCTGCGAAACATGCAGGATATCGTAGAAGATTTCAAAGTCCGGTAAGTGGGGCACAGGCTTCTGGCCACACATGGCCATCCTTGGACTCCTTTTTAAGAGGACCAGAGAGGAGCAAAGGAGCAAATACCAATGTCAGCTGAGAGCTTTGGAACTTGCAGTCATTGTCCCATAAGATGAAGACAGCATGGTGTGGGGTCACCAAGGGACCCTCATCTCATGCATTGCTAGTAACAAATAGTCTATCCTTATCCATCTACATGCCTGCAAAAGGACACTGGTATCACCTAGAAAAGCATTACTGCTCACCCTGGAGAGCATATTATTTTACAGTCAGCTTGTTATTTAACACCACTGACCACGAGCCCTATTATTGAGATGGTTTGCATTTCCAGGACACGCATTAGCTGGGGAATGAAGAGAGGTGGCAAGGGAGAAGTGGGCGTATAAACGAGGCAATCTGACCCTCCTAATGAGGCAATTTTGACTGCACATCATTCAGGCTTCCGTAGATGAGGTATCTGATGGAAAGAGATGGTCTTAGCTAACCACTTAGTGGGCGTACCGTTGGTTTCTGAGTTTTAGCTTCATCTAGTCACAAAACACACACTGCTCAACTGCCACCTTGAGGTTCCGTGAAAATATATCAAAATCTTCCAGGAACTGTGTCCTGAACAGACAAAATTTACCCTACAATTTCAGCAGGCACTTGAGGCAGGAAATTTTTTTTTTAAGATTGGGACTACGCATCTATTAAAAAAAGTTCCATGCTCACCTTTTAGTCTTGAGGGAAAAAAAAAAAAAAAACCTTCGGGCAGAAGAAATTATTCCTATTTTTTCGAGGGAGAAATAGAGGTTAAATGAATCATGCAAAGTCACACACAGGTCAGCAGAAGAGTCGGGAAGAAGGATCCACATTCTTTTTGCTCTTGCTTCACCGTTACAGTCTTCCTCGGCCTGGTTAAAAGTTAAATTGAACACTTGCTCAACAGCACACCTCTCTCCCCTTACAGGTATGAAGATGAAATCAACAAGCGCACAGCTGCTGAGAATGAATTTGTAGCCCTGAAGAAGGTAACTGGAAATGTCTCTCTAAGCAGAAGACTTAAAGTGGAATCTCAGAGTGCACTTGGCCCTACCCTTCGGCCACCCAAGAAAAGCCTCATCAACCTTGAGAATATCTAGAGAGCTCACACCTGCTGAAATGCTCCCTCTGTATTTATGGCCACACTGACCCTGCTTGGGTTTCTGTTAGCCCAGGGAACTCAAGCCCCTGGTACTGAGTATATCACCGAGCCCCAACCCCAAACACTCCAAACAGCATTTGCTAAAAACCAACCTAGAAGGACCAGAGAGGGGTTTTCTCAGCTTCCTTTGGGTGCCCTGCTTGGTGCCAGGGTCTCAGACGAGCCTGTGCTGTCATTCCAGGACGTGGATGGTGCCTACATGAACAAGGTGGAGCTGGAAGCCAGAGTCAACTCTCTGACTGATGAGATCAACTTCTTCCGGATGCTCTATGAGGCAGTAAGCATCTACAAATTTTTTGTTTGTTTGTTTGTTTGTTTTTCCTCTTAGGTTTGCAGCCTGGAAAGAAATGGATGCTCCGGAAAGTGTAACCTACTTAGTGCCTCTATATGGCATATGGCCCAAATACTCCAAACTCGGGCTTAGGGGCTAGTGGGGATCAGAGATACTGCTTGAAACCTTGAAACCACATGAAACCCCACCCCACAGCAGGACAACCCCTAGCAAGGAGGACATGCTGATTCGCGAATTCCAGGTCACTGGATAGTATTTTCTAGGACTTCTTGATCTCTCCTTTCCCCTTCCAGAAAAGTTCAAAAAGGTCAGCTTTCCCTCAGTTCACTGGCCAGGTGCTCCTTGCCCTCTGAATATGCCCCGTTGTTGTGCTGCCACTCTGAAAGCAGAGAGCAGGGTCTGTGGGAAGAGACAGAGAAGAAGGAAATGATAAAATCACATTATGCAGGGGCACAGAGTCCAAAAAATCACTGCAAACCAAACCCACTGCCATCACGTCAGTTCTGACTCATAGCAACCTCATAGGGTTTCCAAGGCTGTGTATCTCTACAGAAGCAGACTGCCACATCTTTCTCACAAGGAGCCGCTGGTGATTTTGAACCACCAAACTTTCAGTTAGCAATCACTTTAACCACTGCACCACCAGGGCTCCTTAAAAAACTCTCAACCCTAAAGATACCTTCTATGCTGGTATATGAAAAACATATGTCATATTCAAATCTACGTAACTTGAATACAGAGAACGCTTAACTTATCCTTCAAGCCAGGGAAACCCACAGATGGGGGCTTTGAAAAGTGATGCTGGGAAAACAGTCCCATCACACAGATTATGGCCCAGAACCTTCCTGGGCATTAGTATGAGACTTCCTGAATGTCAGTGAGTCCCCAGAGAAGAGCTGGAAGAATACCTACCAGGAATATCAAAAAAGGGATTCCTGACCTAGTGGGTAGTCAGCTGGGCAATCTCAGGAGCCCTTCCAGTTCACAAGTTGTATGTCTTGGTGATGCTGAGTTTACTGGCTCTGCAGGAGCTGTCCCAGATGCAGACTCAGGTCAGCGACACATCTGTGGTGCTGTCCATGGACAACAACCGCAGCCTGGATCTGGATAGCATCATTGCTGAGGTCAAAGCGCAGTATGAGGACATCGCCAACCGCAGCCGGGCTGAGGCTGAGTCCTGGTACCAGACCAAGGTGAGTGTGGCAACTGCCATGATAGGTTCCAGGGCTAGTGTTCTCAGTGGCCTCGTATCATCCTTTACCTCTCAGCCACAAGCCTCGGGAAACTCATGAGCGTTTCCATTTATTTAAGTTGGCAGAAACTGTTTTGATGCTATGATACGCATGTGGACACCTAACCATGCATACTCATATGTGGTCAGAGGGACATCCACCATCCCCACATTACTTAGGATCTGGTTGGGGGCTGGATGAGACTTCAGAACAACCAGGGAACAATCGTAAAACAAATCCTAGAGAGCTTATCTGTTCACTACATATTTACTGAGCTCCAATTGCATGCCAAGCAGGGTTACAGGGTTGTGAGTGGATGCACTGCAAACAGAGAACCCAAGCACTAAGACACCATGAAGTGAGTGGAAAATCATGGAAGGAAAAAAGATGATATTAATAAAAATTAAAAAAAAAAAAAAACCTTCCAGGAAGGTGGGCCTTTAGTTCCATTTGGGAGCAGTGAGAATCTAAAGATTGCCAAGGTGGGGGAGGTACTTAAGGCTAAGCAAGCAGCCCTGTGGGGCTGGAAGGCAGGATTAAGCACTTGGCCAAACAAGACAGCCAGTGTAGAGAACGGGAAAAGGGAGGTTGGGGTGACTGTAGAGAGCTACCGATTCAAGAATCAGATGGCCAGAAGGAGGTTTGGCTTTGGAGGGGTATAGACCCAACAATCCAACCAGATGAAATCATCTCTCTGCCAGACCCAGACCCCTTACAGGCAGCTGCTCACCCACAAGCGGCTCCTATCTCTTGCCCTGCTCTGTGCACTGCCTTTGTTCTGGTCAGCAGTGTGGTGGATGGGAAGAAGGCGGTCAGACTTCAGGGCTCCACAGTGCAGAGGCAGCCCCTTGACAGTGAGGGGGGGTGCAATACACTTAACCCCAAGGTGAAGTGGTTTGAATTAATAGTGAACAATTTCTTGTGTTGCTGTGGCTGTTGTTCCCTTAAATTTTGTGTGTCTGGGAACAGAGGAAGCTGTGCTATTCAGCACTTTCAAAACTGGACAGATCTTAGTTCAGGCAGGGGCTCTTCAGCTAGAAAAGGTGTTTTGTGTGCCACTCCAGCCTACTGGAGGAGATAGGTGCATTTATTTCTCCTAAATGATTGTGTCCTGGGTATGTACCATCAGATGGAGAGCTACCTGAGAGTGGGGATTCTTTTGCCAAGTCTCCAAACATGTGCCCTTCATATCCTCTGCACTACCCAACACTATTTCCCTCATCTCTTTCCCCAACTCCCCAGAACTGGCATTTGGAAGTCCACCAAAATTCATGGTCACTGTTGGTCTGAACACATGCCCCACAAGCAGGACCTCCCCAAGGACAGTGACCAAGTTACATCCTCAGTTCTGGAACTCACCATGCTGCTTCCTCCTGGAATCTTCACACAGGCTGTCTCCTCTGTCTGGCATGCCTCCCCCAGTGCCCACTCTCCCCCATCCCCTGCCACTTAGGTAACTCTTTGCCGTTCTCTAGGCTACAACTAGAGCACCTCCCATCTCCAGAAAGACTTCCCTGACCACCACCCCCCACTTCCAAATCTAGGTTAGATTCATTTACTGAACACTCTCCTAGGACCCTGTTCATTTCCTAAGGAGCCACTTGTCTCAGTTTAGAGCTACAAATTTAATAATCTGCTGATTTGATTAACTCCCTATTAACAGTAAGCTTCAGGGGAGCAGGGGCCCAGTTTTGCTCATCGTAGTATGCCCAGAACCTAGTACTTGCCTGGAAAGTAGATGATGTACTTAAGAAACTTCACCTGAGTAAATGAGTGAGGCAATGAGTGAACGATCAGTGAATGAATGGCCAGCTTGTGGCACCTAGGGCCAGAGTGTGCACGTAGGGAGTACTAGTCCAGGCATCTGACACAGTGACTGAGTCTTCTCTGGTTCTATCAGTACAAAGAGCTGCAGGTCACTGCAGGCAGACATGACAATGACCTCCGCAACACCAAACACGAGATCTCCGAGGTGAACCGAGTGATCCAGAGGCTGAGAGCTGAGATCGACAGCGTCAAGAAGCAGGTAAAAGTTTGGCTGAGCCAGGACCCCCCTGCACACTCATTTCTACCAGGTCATTCACCTATGCTTATAGATCTCCTACCAAAAAGCACCAGACCTCCAGAAGCCGTCAGAGGGAAACCCAAGTAGGGCTCATGGCTTCCCCATCCTTGCAGTGTGCCAGCCTGCAAACTGCTATTGCCGACGCAGAACAGCGTGGAGAACTGGCCCTCAAAGATGCACTAGCCAAGCTGGTGGACCTTGAGGAGGCCTTGCAGAAGGCCAAGCAGGACATGGCGAGGCTGCTGCGAGAGTACCAGGAGCTGATGAACGTCAAGCTGGCCCTGGATGTGGAGAGTGCCACCTACAGGAAGCTGCTGGAAGGCAAAGAATCCAGGTGAGGGTGACTGCACTAAGTCTAGCTCAAGGCAAGTTGTGCTCACCCCAGATGCCTGGGCATTCCTGGGCACTAAGGCTGCTGCAGCCCCCCCTCACCTGGAAAAGGGAGCAAAAATCCAAGGTGGAATTGGGCTATGACAATATGACAAAGATTACTTCCAGGTGAGGAAATCATTATCAGATTCCTGTATTTGAGATACAACTACTTTAGCACCCCATAGAAATCTAGGGTCTGATCATGTCTAAGTAACCAAATCTATCAAAGGAGAAAGTTGGTTATGAGGCAGGTCTGGATATGTGGTCTAAAAGGCTCCATATTGAAAATAAACTACCCTCATTTGGGGCTTACAGATCTACTTGTAACTAGCTATCTGACCTTGGGGAAGCCAGTATCCCCTCTCTGGACTTCAATCCCTTCAATGACAGAATGAGGCGGCCAGATTATATGATCCTCAAAGCTCAGTATGAGCTTTGTGCTCTGCCAATTATCAGCTGTGTAACCACCGGGAAAGTACTTAGCTTCTCCATGGCTGTGTCGTCACCTATAAAATGGGGATAGTAATAGTTTAAATAAGTGATATATGCTGAAGCTCTTAGAGTAATGCGTGGCATAGAACAAGTGCTCAGTAAATGTTAGCTGTCATTCAGTTTAGAGATCAAAGATGTAGACGTGGAATCAAATGAACCTGGCTTCAAATCCAGCTTTGTCACTGTAATCAAGTTAGTTAACCTCTCTGAGTTTCAACTTCTCCATCCGTAAAATAGTACCTATCTAATGGGGTTGTTGAAAGAATTAAATGACATAATGTAAGTAACAGGTACTCAGTAAATGTTAGCTCTCTTGAATGTTCTAAGTATGTGTTTATGAATGGACTCCAGTTAAGTCCCTGAGATACTTAAGGAAAATTACTCAAGCTGCCAAGATAATAATAGACTGATAATTCTATTATTATTTTTATGACTCAGGCTCCTCTCCACACCTACAATAACCTCAGCACTGGCCCAGCGCCTGACAATAGCCCATTGTTGAAAAAGGAATCTTCCTGTTCTATGACAAGCCCTAACTTTCCAACCAACGCCCGTGTATGATTAGCTGTAATTTCCTGAAGATGGCTAACTAGTTTAAACCAAAAATGCAGGGCTGAGACTACAGGTTTTACTTCTCTGTGTCTCAAAAGCATATTACTTTCTTAATTAGATTATTATGTTTCATACTACTAGTATTTAAATAACTTCAACCTGTACTACTTCTGTAATCAAAATAATAGTTTTTTTTTTTTTTTTCTAATGCATTTAGAACAATTACAAAAACGCCATTTCAAATTCCCCTAGCTGCTGATCACGGTAGTAACCTTCCTTTCCCCTTCCTCCAATCAGGCTGAGTGGAGAAGGCGTTTCTCCAGTTAACATCTGTGAGTATGAAATCCTTCCTGGGTCATTTGGAGTACATGTGGTTGGGGGACGGAGAGTTGGCGGGCACGAAGGAGGGTGGGCAGCATGAGGCGTTAGAGCGGATCCCATGGATAGGGTTCATTTTGTGAAGGTTTGAGGTTTTGAGTCCGTTAAAAAGGGAGCTATATTAGCGGAGCTTCTTTCATGTCACTGGCAATGGGAGGTTTGCAGTAATCGCGACCCACAGGCCACGCCTCCCACCTCCCAGGATTCCACGCCTTTCTTTCTGGGGTTGTGAGTCCAGCTCAGAGTAAACAGGATTTATGGAAGCCTCTTTAGGCTTTGGAGGGAGCCTTCAGAATGGGCACAGTGCATGGCCAAGTAGGCAGCTGCTCCCCAGAGCAGGGTGTGGGGAGAAGCCCCACTGCTTGACTTAACTCTGCAGAGTGTAACTGCACAAAGTCGCCAAGGGTTTTCAAGGCAGTGAGAGCACCATAAAATCAAGCAGTTGGTCAGTTACTCCAAAACAGAAGGGGCCTTGCACAGGGTTAACAAGTTGGTACAGGCTGGTGCCAATAAGACCAGAGCTATCACAGAACTCAGTGCTTGTCATGAGACCAACAGAAATCACTTTTACAACCAACACTTTACATATGAGTTGGGTTTTCTTGATGGAGGATTCATAAAAGCAACTGATCAGCCAATGATCCTGGAAGGCAGAACCGTCTGAATCACCAGGTGTTCTCCTTCCCTGGTGTCCTTGTCTAGTGGCTCCAGAGACCCTCAAAGCTAATTCTGGGACTGGACTCTGAGGCTTCCTTTCTATTAAAAGCATCTAAGAGTCCATTTTTTACTTCAATTTTCCTTCTGCTAAGCACAAAGTAAGGTACTAGAATGTTTAAGGAGATGAATGGTTGTTAAGTTAGGAAAAGAACAGATTAAGAGGGACAAAAAAGGGTTGACTGGCCAATGAGTTCATCTATCAGTTGGCCTATCAAAAATATCCAGGGATTCAAAGTGTCAGTGGAGGCTGGGGGTTACCAAGGGCACAGCACAGTTTCCCACCTAGAAGCCCCAGAATAAAGGGAGACACCAGAGCCAGGCCCAGAGAGGGACATAGAAATGGATGAAGCAACAGGGGAGAGTGAGACAGGGTCAAAGGGGAAGGCAGGTGGACTGGAATGGCTTCCAGGAGGAGCGAAGGCTCCAGCAAGATCTGGAAGGAGAATAGAGGCACTGAGTACCCGAAGCCATTCCGGACTGGGAAAATGTCCAGGCTGAAGCATGTAATACAGTGATCTCACTAAGCAGGAGGGGAAAATTGTAAGGAGACACACAACTACCTGACGAGACAACCCCCCATTCCAAGGACTTCAGGACACAAAGACCCTGACACCCCCTGGTGTCTTCTCTCCTGCCTTTGATTCTGACATGTCTCCTCTCTTCTGGCAGCTGTGGTCACCAACACTGTTCCCAGAGGCTATGGCAGTGGCAGTGGCAGTGGTATTGGAGGTGGAAGCTTGGGCCTCAGTGGGGGCAGCAGCTACTCCTTCACGACCAGTGGCGGGCACAGCGTGGGTGCAGGGCTCGGGGGCTCTGCCTTCAGTGCCAGCAGCAGCCGGGGCCTCGGGGGCAGTGGCCCAAGCGTCAAGTTTGTCTCCACCACACCCTCCAGCCGGAAAAACTACAAGCACTAAGTGTAACCACTCCGTTGCCTTACTGTGCTCTAGACATCTGGGTCCTTCTCCTTCTTCTTTTCTCCATAGACCCCTCTATGCTGTCCTGGCTAAACATCATTCCTTGTCCTCCGCACCCTGACAGTCTACAGACCGCTCGTGGTCCCCATCTTTGTTCTAGACATGCAAAGCCAAAGCCCACTCCCTTTCAAGATTCACATCAGCTTATCTTGCAGAGACCCAGGCAGTCTTGCAACACCCCCTTCAGCTCTACCCAGATGTGGAGATGGTGGAGACTCTGTCTCTGAGACCACCTCAATGCTACATTGTCAGCCAGCCTGTCTAACGGTGCTTATAAGTTGCCTTCTGGGGGCGGGGGGTGCTTCGTCTCCCCCTCCCCCGGAATGTGTCTATTAAAACGCATGTGTGTTGTGTTTGGTCTCCAGCCCTCTTTTTGGAATGGTGTGGGACACTGAGTGATTCTTCTCCTGCTAGCCTCCTCCCAGAACCAGGAGTCACACAAGGAGGGCTCAAAACACATCAGACCTTTCCCCTTCCTTGTCCTTCCTCAGAGCCAAGAAGGCTGGATTGGGAAGAGAGGAGGGACCAGGATGTAGAAGTATGGGGAGACAGCCAGACAAACTCCCCTTGCCTCTGCCCACTTCTTCCTATCTCTCCTTGGGATGCCTTGTTTGGGAAGCCTGAGCCCCTGGGCAGAAGCCCTGCCCAGCCTCCCCTCTCTGTATGTCATCCAGGGCGATACCATCCCCTCCCAAAACCAGACTGTTCCGGGGACACTGACATAGGGTGGGCAGCCCAGCCTTCAGCCAGCAAAGGGGCTGATTGTTCCCTGACAGTTTCAAACTTGCAGACCAGAGCAGAGAAATAACAGTCCACTGTTCAGACTTAGGAAACTTAAAAGTCAGCCCTGGGGCCAACGCTTTCACAGAGCAAAGAGCCATTTAGGCCCATAATTGCAGGCAGCAGTGAGACATCCAAGAAGCTCCCACATTCCTGAATTTACAAGTCTCCCGGACCCCTCTCATCAGCCCTGAGCACAGGATGGAGCCAAGGGGGCCCCCAGAGTAGTGAAGCCAGTGTTGTGGGCTTGGGGTGGGGGTGCTTTCGATGATCAGGACCAAGCTCAAGAATGCAGGGAGCTTTGAGCCAGGGGTCTGAAAATCAATCTTCCAGGGTGAAAAAGCAGGGAGTTAAGTGACAAAGAAGGGAGAAACCCTGAATCAGGAAGAGAAGGGAGAGTGTGAAACCAAGGGGCTAGAATTCAGAAGAGTTGAGAGAGGGAAGACAGCTGGAAGGAGAGAAATGACAGTGAGGGCAATTGTTAAATGTCCCCACCCCCCTTAGGGATGGCAAGTCAGACCCAGGGAAGGGGCAAGAGTTATGGCGGGGGCAAAAATTTGGTGATCCAAATTTGGTCCTGACTCTGCTTCTTACCTTGGACAAGTCACCTCTCCCTTCAGAGCCTGATGTCCCCGCCTGTGAATAGCGCCATGATTCAGAGCACATGACCTGGAGTCTGACCACCTGGGTTCTAATGTTCACCCCAATATTCACTAGCCAAGTCTCTTAATACTCTGCGTGACAATTTCTCCATGAATAACTACCCCTGTGGTGTTAGGTAAAGATCACATAAGAAGATTGGTGCAAAGCAGCTACCCATAAAGTTTTTATCGTTAGTTGCTGTTGAGTCGATTCTGACTTATGGCAACCCCATGTGTTACAGATGAGTTTTCTTGACTATAATCTTAACAAAAGAAGATCGCCAGGTCTTTCCTTCTGCAGTACCAGTGTGTGGGTTTGAACCACCAGCCTTTAGGTTAGCAGACCATTTGTAACACCTGGGGAACTTGAAAGCAGCTAAACATAATAGATGCTCAATAAATGTTGGCAATTGTTATTCCTATCAGCCACCCTCACAAGGTTATTACAGGAATTGAATGAAATAATGCTTTGTGATTTACCCAGTGCATGGTCTGGCACGTACTGGCTCCTCAATAAAAGGAATTATTATTACCATTATTATAAGTGACCAGGATGGGAAGGCATGGTTAAGTGCTGGGGTTTAGAGTTCAAGACCTGGGACCGAAGAGGGGAGGGGCAGATGAGAGGTGGTAGTGGCGTCAGTGGCACATGGCTGAGAACTTGGGTGGGTGTGGGGGTTCAGGAAACCAGGTCTTCTCCAGGCCTGGTCCTGCCCTGAGTAGGGTGTTCCCCACAGTGATTAGCAGGGCAGGAAAATGGGCCTTGGCCAAACATGCCATTGAGATGAACTCAACAGAGTGGTCTTTAATCTTCTCCAGCTAAGCCTAGTTCTTGAAAGGGATAAAAGTCAAGAAGGAGTTGGGAGAGCTTGAACTTTTAAGGATCCTTGTTCCTTTGACATTCTTGCTCCTCTGACCCTCTGGCACCAGCTTCCACCATGACCCAACGATCCTCTGTCACCATCAAGTCAGGGGGAACCTGGAACTTCAGTGCTTCCTCAGCCAGCCTCCTCCCAGGCTGCTGGACCAGCTTCAGCTCTGTCTCTGTGTCTCAGGGCGGGAAGAGTTTTGGGGGTGGTTTCAGTGGCGCTTTTGGGACCAGGAGCCTCCGTAGCCTTGGGGGTAGCAAGAGAATCTCCATCAGTGGGGGTTACCGCTCCAACTGGGTCAGCTATGGGGGTGCTGGCTATGGGCTGGGTCTCGGGGGTATCGGGTACAGAGCAGGGGAAGCCTGCAGTGGGTATAGATTTGGAGGTGGGATGATGTCCGGAGCCGAGGGCATCCATGAGGTCACGGTCAATCAGAGTCTCCTGACCCCCCTCCACCTGGAGATCAATCCCTCTCTCCAGAAGGCACGGAAGGAAGAAAAGGAGCAGATCAAGACTCTCAACAACAAGTTCGCCTCCTTCATCGACAAGGTGAGATCCTGGGAGCTGGAGAGCCTGCTGATGGAGTGGAGGGGAAGTGGTTTCCTACCTTGTTGAGCAGAAAAATGTCCATCCCCAGACTTAAGTGTTGTCTGACTCACTGCAAAGACTGCCATTTTGATGGATAGTGATCATATATTTGGCTTAAAATTAGATGGAAGAAGGGGAAGAGTTTGGAGGGAGGGGGATAACAGAAGGGAAAAGTTACGAGTTCATTTCATGGATGTGGGTTGGGGTCACTTTTTCTTGCCCTGTTTAATAGGGGCTGTTTTCCTCCTGAGGCATAGGCATCTTCCCAGTGTTTTGGACATGTATGGGTGCTGAGTAGTTGGGGAGGGATGCACTTAAAGCATTTTTTACTTTTCTTGCTGTGAGAGGAGAGCTGTGACTTCAGCCCTAAGTACCCCCTGCTGTGTGGCCTGGAATCCTAGAGATTTCTTCAGCTCTGAGAGAGACCCCTCCATAAAACATTCTATTTTGCACTACCACCACCACATACCTGAGCTGGTTGTTTTTGCCTCAGAAGAAGCAATTCAAGGATCTGGATAATTCAGGCTCCACACCTGGGATTTGGAGAAAGAGTGGTAAACTAAGAAGCAGCCAGTTCAACTACTGGGAGAGTCACCCAACTTCTCAGGTTTCAGTTGGGTTGGACAGGTGGACTCTAAGTCCCTTGGCCAGTCTAACAGGGTATGAAATTCCACACCATATGAACCCAGATCATTGAATGTGTAGACCTAACCAAAGAGACTGCTAAGGTAGTGGTTCTTAAACTTCATTATCCCATGTCATCCCACCCTACCCAGTGCACCAACAGAGGTGAGATTCCCAGGAGCCTGGCTGTGAAGGGATTAATGTGGCCCTGCTTTTCTTTGGTTCATCCAGAGGGGATGTGCAGATTGAGGGGATGAGACTAGGGGGAACTTGGAGCCAGAGTTTCCATCCTTCCTCTGATAATCAGAGACCTGAGGGAGGGAGTTCATTTGTTAAAGACCCTCCATAGACATGCTGCCATCTCCAAAGTCATGGTGGCTCTGTTCCTACCTTCTCTGAGACTGAATATCATTCTACCTGCTCCCAGGGCAAGGATTTTGTTTGAGGGAAAGGTTATGCGTATTCCCCAAGGCTGCCTTCCAGGCTGTGGAGAAGATGGATGTAACTCAAAAAAACCAAGTTAGCAGCACAGGACCAGAAGGAACTTGAAAGAGCAGAGAAAGGAAGGGGCTTGCCCAAGGCCACACAGCTAGTGACAGACATGGCTGGGATTGTGCTCAGGTCCTCTGAATGAAACTCCAAAGTGACTCATTCTAGCATTCCTTGAATGTGCAGACAACTAGGTCCAGATTCTAGAACTGGACTGAGCACACACAACATGCTTGAGAAACCATATCAAAAAGAAATGAATAGATTGGATTTTCTACCAACAACCTCCTGACCATTTAATGAGATTAAAAACCTCATCCAGTCATATAATGGTGGAGTATTCTTTTCTTAAGCTACCACATATCAGCATGGTTTGGTGCTTTCGGATGGCTTCCAGACCTTCTGGCCCTTGCTGCTTCTTCCCCTTCTAAACCTAGTCACTGCATGTCTCCCAAGCCCATTGCACCAACATTTGCTTGGCTCTCTACATTCCAGGCTCCTTTCAGGGTGAGGAAGAGAAGGAGCTTTCCACCTGGGCTCTGAGGTCTTGAGGAGCTTCCTGCACTTATGGGAGTCCTGTATCCCAGAGTCCTTCAGGAGGCTGCTATATGGAAGCTCTCACATTTTCTTATCTCTTATTGGTGCAGGTGCGGTTCTTAGAGCAGCAAAACAAAGTCCTGGAGACCAAATGGAGCCTCCTGCAAGACCAGAAAACCACCAGGATCAACACTGAGCCCATGTTTGATGCCTGCATCAGCAACCTGAGACATCAGCTGGAAGGTTTGGGCGGGGAGCAGGCAAGGCTGGAGACAGAGCTGAAGAGCATGCAGGATGTGGTGGAGGACTTCAAGAACAAGTGAGTGGATGCTCAGCCAGTTCCTGAGCCAGAGCCCTGCCCTGGGGCTCCTGGGGAGGCCGGGAGGAGCAGGAGAAGCAGGCTTTGCTCTCCAGAAGTGCCCACACATCAGGCATGTAATGTGGAATCAGAAATAGTCAAAGTAGAAAGAGACCTGGGACTCTGGGGTCAAGAATGTGGAGGCTTTGGGAGGGGCTGAGGTTATAGATGAAAATCACATGGATGCAAAGAGCTTAATACATACAACAATCCTTCAAACTCTGCAGATGAGTAAAGGAAGGCTCTGACTTATCCAAGTTTACACAAATGGCAACTCATGAGTTAAGAACTGAACTCACAGAATCTTACTCTCACATTTGTTCAATCAAATGCCACTATCAGCTTACACAGTATCTTAGTCATCCAGTACTGCTCTAACAGAAATACCACAAGTGGATGGTTTTAACCAAAAGAAATTTATTCTCTCGCAGGCTAGTAGGCTACAAGTCCAAATTCAGGGCATCAGCTCCAGGGGAAGGCTTTCTCTGTTGACTCCAGAGGAAGGTCCATGTCATCAATCTTCCCTTGGCCTAGGAGCTTCTCCGAGCAGGAACCTCAGGTCCAAAGGACATGCTCTGCTTCCAGCATTGCTCTCTCAGGGGTATGAGATCCCTGTGTCTCTCTGCTCGATTCTCTCTTTAATATCTCAGAAGAGATTGGCTTAAGATGCTATCTAATCTTATAGATCTCATCAATATTGCTGCCACTAATGCATCTCATTACATCACAGTGATAGGATTTACAACAGATAGGGAAATCACATCAGATGACAAAATGGTAGACAATCATTCAATACTGGGAGTCATGACCTAGCCAAGTTGACAGATATTTTGGGGGGACACAATTCAACCCACGACAGACAGTTATGCATTCACCCCAATCCTGGCCAAGGGCAGGGGGATCAAAGAAGGAAAAGACATTTGCTGCCTTCTCCCAGGAACACACATACACACACACACACAAACACACACACACACAATTAAACATAATGGTATGCTCATGCCTATATAAACCAAAAACCAAACTCGTTGCCATGGAGTTGATTCCAACTCACAGCAACCCTACAGGACAGAGTAGAACTGCCCCATAGGGTTTTCAAGGAGCAGACGGTGGATTCGAACTGCTGACCTTTTGGTTAGCAGCCAAGCTCTTAACCACTACACCACCAGGCCTCTGCTCATACCTATAAAAATAGATATGAGTAATTTACTTTTATCTTTAATTTTCTTGGTCCAAATAAAATAAGTAACTCAGGAATAAGCTTTGGTTATTGTTTGTAGACGATAATAAGAGATCGGATTTTAGAGTTGCACTGTCCAATATGGTAACCACATGTAGCTATTGAAATTTAAATTAATTAAAATGAAATAAAAAATCCAGCTCATCAGTCACACTAACCACATTTCAAGTGCTCACTTGCCACAGGTGACTGGTAGGTTTTGTATTGAACAGCACAGACATGGAGCATTTTCTTCATCACAGAAAGTGTGGACAGTGCTGCAGAATCTAGAGCAGTGGCTTTAGAATCTTGGTTCAACCAATTACTAGCAGAATGACACCAGGAAAACTCTCTAAGCCCCAGTTCCTTTATTGGTTAAAAGGGGCTATTAATAGTGCTCACCTCACAGAGGGGGTGTAAATATTAAATAAAAACTTGCACATAAAATACGTGGGATATAACATTCTTAATACATGTGAGCTACTTTTATTGTACTTTGATCAGGTATATGTGTGTAGTGATACAGAAATCAGAAGCAAATCCAGGTGTATAATTTATAATATTTATCTAAACATGGAGTAAGAGTTTTAGATCAAAGAAGACTTCCTGGAGGAGGAGACTAAAGCTCAAAGTTGAGATGAAAGGGAGGACAGAGGAGAGATATGGAAAGGGCTCAATTGAAGTGTGTCCCCCCTGGTTAGTGGACAAGTGATGTTTCAGTGACAGGTGTCAGAGAGTCCTCACAGACAGAATGTGAGCTGGGAAACACAGCTGAGGACTGTTGCATAGAGCTAGGTGAAGAAAAGATGTTCAAATTTCATAAAAAGGCAACTCAAGGAAATGAACTCAATTTTCCCAGAGAATGTGGGAGAAGGCACAGTACTGGAGATTCAATGGCAGAAAAGAGTTTTCTCAGGTGCTACTGGACAATAGAGGCAATATGAAAGCAGGGGAGATTCCGGTTACATACATAATGTGTGATAGTACTTTGTGGTTTTAAAAGAAGATCTACATTCCACCTCATAGGTGGGAAATGGCCTCAGAGAGGTTAAGCAACCTGCCCAAAGTTTCTCAGCTGATAGGTGAAGGAGCCAAGGCCCGAACTACAGCTAACCAGCAATGCTAAGCCACTTACTATTGAGTTGACTCTGACTCATGGCCACCTCATGTGCGTCAGAGTAGAACTATGCTCCATACGGTTTTCAATGGCTGGTTTTTTGACAGTAGATTGCCAGGCCTTTCTTTTGAGACACCTCTGGGTGGACTTGAACCTCCAACCTTTTGTTTTAGCAGCCAAGCATGTTAACCATTTGCACCATCCGGGGACTCCCCTAGCAATGCTGATAGGGTGGAATTTGCTGATGCTTGGGAGGATTGGGTGGGGAATGGGCCACCTATAACAGAAGTGAAACTTCCTACCCAGAGAAGAATGAGCAGGGAGGCAGCTCCACGTGCCCTGCGGCGGGGGCGGGGGAGTGGAGCTGGGCAGGAGGAGAGTGGGGTTACTGCCTGGGCACAAATTGAAGAATGAGAAAACTTTGTCTGGGTTGCTCCAGAGTGCCTGAGAACAGAATGTGAGAGTCTCATGGGGAATAAGAGCCAGGCCAGAGCCCAGGAGACACCCCCCTCACTGCCTGTTTGGGCTGGGACAAAATCATGAAAAAAATTTAAATAATAAAAAATTTAAAAACCTCACAGAGGAAGCACCCATGCATGCACCTTCAGGGAGCCCAAGTCTTCTAAGACCAAAGCTGTGAGAAAAGAAACCGCAGAAAGAACCAGGGGTGGTTCTGTTTGATTGCTGTTGTTTGGTCTTTTGCTTTGTTTTCAGAGGGGTGGCTGTTTGTTGTATTTGGAATTTGGGGACATGTTTGTAACAGGAGAGCTGTGCTGTATTAAAGCATTTTCCAGATCTGCTCTGGAGATGCCCCACTGCCTGCCCAGCTACATCCCCCACTTCCCAACCTCGGTCCTGGAACACCCACCCTCAACCCAAGTGACCTTGATCTTGCCCCCAGGTACGAAGAAGAGATCAATAGACGCACGGTGGCGGAGAATGAGTTTGTCATACTGAAGAAGGTGAGGAGAGAGGGACAGTCTGCTGACTCCCGGGCCCAAGCAGCCACTTAAGTAGTAATAACTGCCACTATGCCAGTCACCCTACATACAAGGCCTTATTAATTTGTGCAACAGATCTTGGAAGCAGGTTTTACTTTAAAAGTGAGAAAACTGAGGCTCAGGAAGGTTAAGTAAGTTGCCAAAAGTTACCAGGTAATCAGAGGTGAGCCAGGATCCAGGAATCCAAAGTCCCTTGGGAATCATTATACTAACACCCAAGCCCCACACAGTCCTGGGCAGAAAGAAGGGGAGAGAAATGAGCCTTGTCCTGAGCTGAGTCTTCACTGGATTAGGCTCAGGAGGACTGGATCAGCTCCACAGAGTTCTGGATGTGCCTGCTTAGCAGGCACAGGCAGAAGGAGCTAAGCTGGGGCAGAATGGTGCAACAGGGTGTGAAGGGGAGGACACCACAGAGGGTGGGAGGAGAAGGGAAAGTCACCACAGGTTTCAGGGAGAGGCTTGGAGAGCCCAGAGGCAAAGGAGTCCCAAGGGCCCAGGGCAGGGGTTGGCCTCACCTTGCAGAGGTGACATAGGAGACCTTCACCCATGGCACCAGCTCATGAACAGGGTGGGCATTCCCTGAGAGCCCTGGTCCTCACACAGTCTGGACCCCCCCCCCGCCCCAACCTCCACTCCATAGCCTGGAATAAAGAAATCCCCTCATCCCCATGAGTAAAAGTTCTCCCACTTAACTCACCACCTGAGGGGGCTGATGAGGAAGGCTAGGACTCAGGGTGACAGTGTGTTCTGTGCCCCAGGACATAGACGCCACCTACATGAACAAGGTAGAGCTGGAGGCCAAGGTGGACACCCTGATAGACAAGATCAACTTCCTGCAGGCCTTCTACGAGGCGGTGAGGAGCGCCTGGACTTGCCCTCAGGAGGCTCGGTGGCTGGTGTGCCTCAGATGGACACAGAGGCCGCTGGGTCCTTCCCCTGTCTCTCTGCTCCTCACCCTAGTCTTGGGGTGGAATTCCTGGGACAGACGTTGCTTCCTTTACCAGGAGAGAAAATGAGGCTCCGTGGGGCAGGGAAGGAATTCAGCCTTGGACCAAGCATGTTCTGCTGTCAGACAAAAGAACGGCTTCCTGTCATTGAAATCCGCTGGTTTCCAGAAGGCCATCTGAGCGACCTGGCTCTCCTGGCCCAGCCCAGGTTTACCTGCTGCTCTTCCCAGAACGGCTGCAGCGGGATGCAATTACACAAATTCAGTGGCGATTAGTGAGCCCTCGGGTGCTTCTAGAAGCACGCGACCCAGTTGTCTGGTTCCGGGCGGGACGCAAAATTTTGCATTTCTAGCAAGTTCCCAAGCGATGTAGCTAGTCCGAGGATAACGTTTTGAGAACCACTGCTTCAGGTGATTCTGAAAAGCGATCATTAACAAGTTAATTAGGGGCTTACTGTTTCAAAAATAATCTTACACAGATGTTAATTTATTTAATCCTCAGGAAGTTCCTAAGAGGCCAGTATTGTGAATATCCCCTCGGAGACTCACAAATGTTATATATAACTTGCGGGGCAGATCCAAGACTTGGATTCTTCAGCCTGGTGCCCTTTCTGCTGTTTTGAGCTGATTTTCACTTCCCAAGCTGGGAAATAGCATTGGGAAGAGGCAGAGCTCTCTGGCTCCTTCTGATTCAATTGTCTTTCACAAGATGATTTCTTTATTTGGTGTGTAAATCGGTGGATTCTCAGAACATGAGACATCATGGTTCTGACAAGTTATGACAAAGTGCATTCCTTTGGCAACAGGAGTGACTTCTGGAGAATTCTGGCTAGCATTACCTGTGCTGCTGCTCCATCTGAGGAAATGAGCTGACAATATAAAGGACAAGCGTAATTTCAGTGACCACTCTAATATCTTTTTTGGCCTTTTCAGACCTAAGCAGGGTGTTCCACCCTAAAAGTACAAGTGAGCTGCTGCTCAATGCCATGATTTGTTACAGAGTCAGGTCACAATCTCCTAACACACACATACATGCATACACACACACCACACACCATACGCCCTGCTCAGGTCTCCTATGTGTGCCTATTACAGGAGTTGGCTCAGCTTCAGGCCCAGATCTCTGAGACCTCTGTGGTCCTGTCCATGGACAACAACCGCCACCTGGACCTGGACAGCATCATCTCTGAGGTCAAGGCCCAGTACAAGGACATCACCAACCGCAGCCGGGCTGAGGCTGAGTCCTGGTACCAGACCAAGGTGAGGTGTCAAGTCAAGTCAACAAGCCCGGAACACTTAGTCCGACCAAGACCAGAGTTACAAAGGCCCTCGGTCTGGTGGGATTGAAGGGATGTGAGTTGAGGTTGTAGCTTACCCTCTGTTCTGAGCATGGCCTCAATGCAGCACTGTCAGAACCTGGGGGAATAGCCAGAGGAAGGTGGGAGGAAAAGGCCACACCTCCAATACCTATAGCAGAGGGACAGGGGCAGCTGGACAGTGGTGGCCATCAGTAGAAGCAGGGGGGACAGAGGGGGAATGGGAAGAGGTTTAGCCTCCTGGAAGAGGCTAGAGGATCCAGAGAAGAGAGGTGGAGCTGAAAGGCTTCCCAGGTGACCAGAAAACATGGGCAAAGGCTTGGCATTGGCCACAGAATGAGATTTTCCAGGATAGAGCAAACACTCCAAGCTGGGGAGTCACTGGGAATGGAGAGAGGTGGTGCCAAGGAAAACAGATACAAAGAAGCTTAAAGGTCAGAGAGCGATGGGCTGTGGAGACCCCGCATTGTGCTGAGTTTGTGAGGGTGAGATGTGTGGTGTCAAGGGAGCAGAGGACAGGCTGGACACAAGGAGAAGGGAAAGCGCAGAGCCACAGCTGTGGTCATAGAGAGCAAAGGTCAGAGCCCAGAGACAGTGCAGAGAATGGCGCCTCAGACCTCAGCATGGATTTTTTTTTTCTGGTGGGGGCAAAAGGAGTAGTATCCAATCACAATTAAAAAGCCTGTTGGAGGCAGCCAACAGATACATGAGAAAATGCTCTCGATCATTAGCCATTAGAGAAATGCAAATTAAAACTACGATGAGATTTCATCTCACACCAGCAAGGCTGGCATTAATCCAAAAAACACAAAATAACAAATGTTGGAGAGGCTGCGGAGAGATTGGAACTCTTATACACTGCTGGTGGGAATGTAAAATGGTACAACCACTTTGGAAATCTATCTGGTGTTACCTTAAACAGTTAGAAATAGAACTACCATACAGCCCAGAAATCCCACTCCTGGGAATATACCCTAGAGATACAAGAGCCTTCATACAAACAGATATATGCACACCCATGTTTATTGCAGCTCTGTTTACAATAGCAAAAAGTTGGAAGCAACCAAGGTGTCCATCAACGGATGAATGGTTAAATAAATTGTGGTATATTCACACAATGGAATACTACGCATCGATAAAGAACAGTGACGAATCTCTGGAACATTTCATAACATGGAGGAACGTGGAAGGCATTATGCTGAGCGAAATTAGTCAGAGGCAAAAGGACAAATATTGTATAAGACAACTATTATAAAATCTTGAGAAATAGTAAACCTGAGAAGAATACATACTTTTGTGGTTACAAGGCGGGGAGGGAGGGAGGGTGGGAGAGGGTTTTTTATTGATTAATCAACAGATAAGAACTGCTTTAGGTGAAGGGAAAGACAACACTCAATACATGGAAGGTCAGCTCAATTGGACTGGACCAAAAGCAAAGAAGTTTCCAGGATAAAATGAATGCTTCAAAGGTCAGCGGAGCAAGCGCGGGGGTCTGGGGAACATGGTTTGAGGGGACTTCTAAGTCAATTGGCAAAATAATTCTATTATGAAATCATTCTGCATCCTACTTTGAAATGTGGCGTCTGGGGTCTTAAATGCTAACAAGCGGCCATCTAAGATGCATCAATTGGTCTCAACCCACCTGGAGCAAAGGAAAATGAAGAACACCAAGGCCACACGACAACTAAGAGCCCAAGAGACAGAAAGGGCCACATGAACCAGAGACCTACATCATCCTGAGACCAGAAGAACTAGTTGGTGCCCGGCCACAATCGATGACTGCCCTGACAGGGAGCACAGCAGAGGACCCCTGAGGGAGCAGGAGATCAGTGGGATACAGACCCCAAATTCTCATAAAAAGACCAACTTAATGGTCTGACTGAGACTAGAGGAATCCCGGCGGCCATGCTCCCCAGACCATCTCTTGGCACAGGACAGGAACCATCCCCGAAGACAACTCATCAGACATGAAAGGGACTGGTCAGCGGGTGGGAGAGAGACGCTGATGAAGAGTGAGCTAATTATATCAGGTGGACACTTGAGATTGTGTTGGCAACTCTTGTCTGGAGTGGGGATGGGAGGATAGAGAGAGAGGGAAGCTGGCAAAATTGTCAAGAAAGGAGAGACTGAAAGGGCTGACTCAAGAGGGGGAGAGCAAGTGGGAGTAGGGAGTGAGATGTATGTAAACTTATATGTGACAGACTGATTGGATTTGTAAACGTTCACTTGAAGCTTAATAAAAGTTATAAAAAATAATAATAAAAATTAAAAAAATTTTTTTAAATTAAAAAAAAAGCCTGTTGGAATGTGGTTTGCAGCTGAGTTTCAGCGTAGGAGATGGAGATAGCATAACTGTTCTCCAAAATACGATGGGGAATTTTTTAAATCTCTTGGGAAGGAGGGAACAGAAGAGAGAGAAAAGAAATAAGATGCATTAGCAACAAAATGGAGAGGCCCAGAAACTTTTAAGGAATGAGGTGAAGATTATTCAGCTTTAATTTGTATGAGCTGTTGTGATAGAAACTTTCCATCATCCCCCTCAAACCTTCAGGGAAAGTTGGCTGCACACCCAAAACAAAAAAAAAGAAGCCTATCGGGCCCCAAGAAGTCCCAGCCTTCTCTTCCCTGACCTTGACCAACCCCACCTCCTGCAAGGGCCCCTCACCCAAAACCTGCTTCCCTCCGCCTCCCCCCCGTCCCCAGTACGAGGAGTTGCAGCGGTCTGTCGGCCAGCACGGCGATGACCTCCGCAACACCAAGATGGAGATCTCCGAGCTGAACCGTGTTATCCAGAAGCTGCGCTCTGAGATTGACGACCTGAAGAAGCAGGTAAGGCTGAGCTCACAGGGGTCATCCCTGCCATGCCCCTGCCTCCACACAGACTGTGCCTGGTCCTAAGCCCACCCATGCAGAGAGAAGCTGCCCCAATGAGTGGCCTCTCCGGATTATTAAAAAAAAAAAAAAAAAAAAAAAATTTTTTTTTTTTTTTTTTTTATCCCCTGGCCAGCCAGGGATGCCAGAGATCTGACTAGTATCAATGCTTCTAGGAAAGGCTCTGGCCTCTGGAGGCATAGGTGGCAAAACCTGGACTTGCTTCATTTACCCATTTTATCCACAGAAGTTCAGTAATGATAAAGCCAAAAACCAAACCCATTGCCATCGAGTCTATTCCAACTCATAGGAACCCTAGAGGACAGAGTAGAACAGCCCCACAGGGTTTCCAAAGAGTGGCTAGTGAATTCGAACTGCCAACCCTTTGGTTAACAGCTGTAGCTCCGTAACTACTGCGCCACCAGGGCTTCAGCAATGATAAGAGCCTCGAAAAAAACATTTTCTCCATCCCGGTTATATCTTAAACTGTTCAAGGTAGACAGTGGTCAAGCTTACTCTTAAAGATGACAGTGCCCCAACCCCCTCTGCATTAAATCCATTTCAGTAGATTCCACCAGGGGTGTACCTAAAGCCCATAGCACATTGCATCCTATGAATGATTTCACACACTCGTATCTCCTCTTGGCAGTGTGCTGCACTCCAGGCCGCCATTGCTGATGCCGAGCAGCGCGGGGAGCTGGCTGTCAAGGACGCCAAGCACAAGCTGACCGAGCTGGGGGATGCCCTGTAGAAGGCCAAGCAGGACATGATGAAGGTGGTGTGCGAGTACCAGGAGCTCATGAATGTTAAGCTGGCCCAGGATATTGAGATCGCCACCTACCGCAAGCTGCTGAAGGGCGAGGAGTGCAGGTGGGCTACCTATCCTCCCTCCCCTGGCTCCAACAGAGGCCACCAGAGAGCCACTATAGCAGTGCCCCAGAAGCCACTTGGGCCCCATGACATCAGGCCACTAGATAGAAATCCCAAAGACTGGGTTCAAATGCAGCTGCCCCCATAGAAGTGGCCTTCAGTTGCAGCCCCTCCCACAGCAGCTGCTGGACTCAGGTCCAGGGTCCAAGGCCTTAAGGGAGTGGTGCCCTTGGCTACCTGGAAGGCCTTAACCAGGGCCATTTCTGCCCAGCCCTGCAACAAATGACACCACACTCGGGTGAGCCCCAGGGGCTCCGCGTTTCCCTGGAGATGCTCTATAAACTGACGAGCTCACTCTACCTGTCTGGTACGGGCAGCTCAGCCCATTCTCTCTGTATTTTTAACTTGATCCCTTCTAGGTTTTCTGCCACATATTCAGAGTAGCTTCCTAAAGCTATGAGGTGAAGGAAAAGCTTGTTAACCACTTAGCATAGTCCCTGGCATCCAGTAAGCACTCTGGACTGATAACAGTTTAGATACGAAGAACTCAGGGCTCTTTAACTTCTCTACAATGAAATGTCTTTTTCTCTCCCCACCTGCAACAGACTCACTGGAGAAGGTGTTGGGCCTGTCAATATCTGTTAGTAAATGTCTTGGGATGATAGAAAAAGGGGAGACAACGGCATCCTGGCATAACTCATTAGGATTTGCTGGCTAGAGAATGGCCAAGTTGCAGCACGGATGTCATTAAGTCCCTCTTAAGGGCTCTGCAACCAGTTGCTGTTGAGTTGATTCCTACTCATGGCAACCCCATGTGTGTCAGAGTAGAACTGTGCTTCACAGGTTTTCAGTGACAGATTTTTGGAAGTAGATTGCCAGCCTTTCTTCCAGGATGCCTCTGGGTGGACTTGAACCACTAACGTTTTGGTTCGCAGCTGAGCATGCAATGGTCAATTTTTTTTTTTTATGAGGAAGACCCAGGTTCAATTCCCAGCCAATGCATCTCATGCTTAGCCACCAGCCATTGAATATGGGAGATGTCCGTGTAGCTATGATGCTGAACAGGTCTAAGCGGGGCTCCCAGACTAAGACAGACTAGGAAGTCCTGGTGATCTGACTCTGAAAATCAGCCAATAAAAACCCTATGGATCACAACAGTACAATCCACAACTGATCATAGGGATAGTGCAGGACCAAGCAGTGTTTTTTTCCACTGGGCACGGGGTCACCATGAGTCAGGAGCTGATTCGATGGCAGCCAACAATAACATAGGGCTCTGTGGAGACTCCCTCTTCTTTGGCCCCTTCTCCTAGTGGAGCCAAGAAAACTTCTCAGAAGTGAGACAATCCATGCCACTAAAGGAGAAGTTAGAGTGGGGCTCAGTGACTTTTTTCCTCACTCTGCGATAATCTCTTCAGAGACTGCAGATGACCCCTCATCCCCAGGGGTGGTCTCAGTGGGGCCACATGTCCACAGGAGTGTGACTCCACCCTAGAACCTGGCACCAGAGAATCATAGTTATAGGACAAGACTTCTCACAGCACAGAGGATCTCCAGTCTAAACGCCTGATTTCTCAGCTGAGTTCTGGCAGGAACTCAAACTAATACAACTAACAAGAGTCTACTAAACAGGTTAAATGGAAAGACCTACATTTAGATTTTACATAATTTAATTGAGCAAGGCTTCAACTCATAGGAAGGGTCTGGGAGGAATAATCTCACAGAATGACCTACCAGGACTAAAAAACAAAAAAAATCAAACCAGTTGCCATTGAGTCAATTCTGACTCATAGTGACCCTATAGGACAGTGTAGAACTGCCCCGTAGAGTTTCCAAAGACAGCCTGGTGGATTCGAACTGCCGTCCTTTCAGTTAGCAGTTGTAGCACTTAACCACTACCCCACCAGGGTTTCCGCCAGGACTAAGGGGGCTGTTAAAAAAAACTCAGCCCTCAGGCGGCATTAAAAGGAGCATGGGAAGTAAAATACCTGTGTGCCCCATGAGGATCAGACTATATTAGGCAGACCTACAAAGAGCTTGAAACCAGCTAATAAAAGGAGCAGGAATGTTCATCTGGAGAAACTGGCCCTGAGAGGGGGGCCAGAGGGACGTCTTCAAATGTTTGACAGGCTGTAGAGAGCTGCACCCTGAGGTGACGCACTCTCTGTTGATGACAGTATTAGAGCAGAAGCTAAGTGAGTGCCTCTCAGTGACATAGTAGAGGAATTCCAATCTCAGGGGGGAGGTTCATCTAGATGGTAGTAGGGCTTCTTCCAAGATGGTAGCCTATGATTCTATAACAGCCATCGATGAGGAATGAACACAGCATAGGAGCCTAAAGACTGGGTTTCTGGCCTATGTGACCTCGGACATGCCACTCTGATCTCTTTGCACTTCCATTTCCCCTATAAAATGGGAGTGCTCATAGTCATGGCGTCCTCTGGGACCTGTTGTAGTAGTCAGCGTGGTCACAGATGTGAAGGGCTTTGAAAGTTGTGACGCCCTATACAAATGCACATGCTAAGGCTGTGTGTGACAGAATGGTGAGTCCAGGCCCCATTCTCTGACTCCGTGGATCTCAGGGTCCTGAGGGGATTCCTGGTCTCTGACGACCTCAGGGAAGAGGGGGTTGGCTTGGAGCAAGACACCATGAGAGGCATGGCAACGAAGGGCGTTCAGCAGGGAAAGTACAATTTGGGAAACCTGGGGGAGCCTGCCAATGTGCCCTGTGACTTCTCTCCACAGCTGTGGTCTCTTCCACTGGGGGCACAGGCTACAGTGGGGGCGGAGGCCTCTGTGTGGGTGGAAACGGCTACAGCATTGGCCTCTACGGTGGTGGGAGCAGCGGCTTCAGCTCCACCAGCAGCCGCAGCATTGGTGGGAACAGCTCCAGCGTGCGCATCATCTCCAAGACCTCGTCCACCAAGAAGGGTTACAGGAGCTAAAGTGCCCTGCCTGCCTCAGCTGCCTCCCCTTAATGCCCCCAAGCTTTCTGACACCACATTCACAAAACCAACAGCAGGAGAGGCACAGGGAGCAGGGAAGTGGCTTGTGAGTTCTAAGGTCACCATGTCCATCCATCCCTCTACCTCCAGACAGGTCCCCACAGAGGTATCCCATTCACTCCAAATCTCAGAGCCCCCAGGGTCCAAAGGCATTTGTCCCAACTAGCACTGACTCAACTGGTTTGTGCCAGGCTAGAATCTGAGGGGACTCAGATGAGGACAGCCTTTGCCCTTAAGAAGCTTCCAGAATAGAGGTGTAGTCAGCCTCCTTCCTCCAGTTTAACCCAAATCCGCTGCAAACACAAGATGATTTCTCTTAAGTACTTCATAGGGGAGCTTATAATTGACCTTGGTTCCCCATAGTACATCAATGTCGTTTCTAATGGCAGACAGGAAATGTCCTTATAAACTGCACTATGTGGATTGCCTTCTCTGCTCCTGCTTTCCTGTCCCAGTCCAGGTCCCCTCACAGCTCCTACAAGGAGAATTTTTGAATGGAAATCAATAGTCTTTAAGGTGTCATCAACTCCGGTTATTCACACTAAGATGCAGTAAGTTTGTCAAGAATCCAAAAGTTCTCCATGGCTTGGGACTGCATTAAAAAAAATTTCATAGCCAAATTCCTTTCAAACCTGCCTCATTGAAGTCAATATTAAGATTGCTGTCCCTAAACAGAAATGTTCTGATGATGAGGGGGGAGGAGACCAGCTCATGGGAAGGTGGGGGGAAGGCAGCTCAGTACAAAACGCCTGCAGTAGATGCTCCAGAAATAGGACCCACTTAACCTGTACTACTAATTGCCTGGTGAGATTCCTTTTCGCAAAATAATCTTCCAGGCTCAGGACTTTTCCTCTTTGCTTTGTGCTAGCCATGGCTCTCCTGTAGAAAGCTGTCTTTCCTTACCCATGCCACCTGTACCCTGCCACCCTCTTACGTCTCTTCTCTTTCAACACCCCTCCTGTCCTCTCCTCTTCTTCACTTCTCTCTTTTCTTCCTCTCCCAGTCTTCCTATTTGGCAATGGAGTTCTTGCTGTCTTCCTCCTCTGACCTTTCTTTTCTTATCCCCTGTCTCTGAAATGGCACTCTTCTGTGCTGATTTGCCTGTAGCCAGCCAAGGCTAGAGGTGAAGCTCTCTATGTAAGAGCATCTAATTCCCTGCCCCCCAGGGAAGGCCCAAGACAGCAAACCTAGAGGAGAGAGACAGTTCTTCGATTTTTTTCCCTTGCTCTGAGGGGACATGTTAAAAAGGCAGAGGTAGGATGGGGGTGGAATGGAGGCAGGTAGGCACAGAGATCTGTGTGAGGCTGGCCTGCATGGTGTTGTTTCCCTATTTAGTCTGAACCATTGTAAACCCTCAAAACACCTGCCATTTATTCAAGACCAAGATGCACTCTGACGACAAGTAGAAAATGTCCGCCACACTGCTGACATGAAGACTGGGAGTCAACTATTTCAGAAAAAAAGTCACACCAGGTTCGATCATTTCAACCCCTTCTGAAGAGGCAGCCTGCTTTCTTGTGCTTGCCTGTTTCCTGAAATCGCTTCACTAAAATGTCACAGTGCTCTCTAGGTGTTGGCTGAGTCTGTATCTTGTCTTGCACTCTGAGGGAAGCCTTGAAGCTGATGGGCTCTGGGAAGAGGTGCCTTCCCCGCATGGAGAATCCTAGGAACCACACTGCCCTGTGCTCTCAAGCTCTGGTCCTGGGCTCTGAGAAGGCCAACATGGTCACTGAGACCATCCTCTGGCCTGAACCAGTTCATGACCCCTGCCCTCACAGTTCTTCCTGCTATTATACACTTTCCCCCTGTCAGGAATGGCTCTGCCCTCTGGTCTGGCCTCTCAACATTACCATCACCTTTAACACTGTTTCCCGGGCCCACCTCTGTGGCACTTACTCCAGGGCAGAATGAGAATCCCCTTTCCCCACATGGTGTAACAGGACACGCCCCACAACTGCATACCACCATCACCCACAGTCTCTTGTTACACTCTCACCTCCCTAAGCCCTAATCTTCCCTCCCACCACTCTAGGACCCAAAGTCAAGACTATTAAAGAAATTATTGTTGGTGGTGGTATTATTGTTGTTAGCTGCCATCAAGTCAGCCCCCAACACACAGTGGCCCCATGCACAACAGAACAAAATACTACCCAGTCTCGGGACATCGGTCAGACTGTTGTGATCCATAGGGTTTTCACTGGCTGGTTTTTTGAAGTAGATCACCAAGCCTTTCTTTCTAGTCCATCTTAGTCTGCTGAAACCTGTACAGCATTATAGCGACACACAACTGAGAATTCCAGAGGTTCAAGAAACTTTTGAATTCCAGTCTCCAAATCTACAGGTGGGAAAGCTGAGCAACACAGAAGCCATAATAAGTACTGGCAGCCAGTTCCTGATTCCTAACTCAGGCTTCTTTTCCAGAGCAGCAGAGTATAGTGAAGTCAGAAAGAAGAGGACTGAGTTCCAGCCTTATCCCAGATAAACTGTGTGACTTTGGGAAGTTATATAACCACACTGCTCTTCAGCAAAAGTAACTATAGCATGGTATTGTCATAAGAATTAAATGAGACAATGGATGTAAAATGCCGAGTGTGGTCCCAGCACATAGTAAGAACCCAATAAATGGTGGTGGTGGTGTTGCTATTATTATTATTAGCTTGATTTTTGACTTGGAAAAAAAAATCACCGTGGAGAAGAGAAAGACCAGTCTGCCACAGCAGAGGTTTCACTGATGGGATTGATGAAAAGGAAGAGGAAAGAGAAGGAGGGAAGGGACTTTAAACACCTCCAGAAAGCTGTGCCTTTGACCTGGTGCTGGCGAGAAAGCCTGCAACCTACATCTACCTGAAAAATTTCTGAAGGCATCGGCGGTGCTCAGAGATGTTCTCAGGCCAGGCAAGGCTCTGTCTAGCTCACAGAGGCTTAGGAAGTTCTAGGAAGAAAGGGAAAGGAACAGGACGTGGAACTCCAGAGCTAACAGCTGAAGTCAATGCATGCTTCAGAGGGGCCCAAAAAGCCTTGAGGAGGAAGAGCACCCCTTCCTCCCCTCCCCTCCCCTCCAGCACAGCGCATCTTCTCTTGAGCACCTGCGCCACTTTTTTACTAAAACGCCCCAGAGAGAAGAGTCAATGCCTGGAGCCTGGCTACCCTCAGGAGCCCTGTTGGGAAATGGGGTAGCTCGGCCAGAGACAGGACCCCGCCTTCCTGAGGAAAGGCAGGTCCAGCGTGCTGTAGGAAGGCTTCTCCATCCCCAAAACTCTCCCTCTCTGGGAGCCTCTAGGGCCACCTAGTGGCCCATGGGGGGCACTTGGGTCTGGACATCCTCAGAAAAACATAAAAGCAGCCTCAGGGAAACAGAATATACTGAAGCCTTTCTTTTTTTTCTAATTTGCCCTCTAATCCCAGGATAGTCAAGGTGTATAATTCATGTTCCTCCCACCTCCCCTCCTACGAAGCAGCACAAAGTCTCAACTCTCCCTTTCCTTGAGGCTGAGCCACTGAGTACACCAAACACATCTGTCTGGTTGACCCGTTTCATCACCCGCATAAACAAGGAAGGGGGACAAAAAGGCCAGCTCTGGCCATTTGCTCCTCCTCTTTGCTACCCTAATTATCCACCTTGGCACTTAGCAACTGCCAGTATCCCAAGCTTATAAATCCAATTTAATGGCGATTTGGGGTTTGACCTAGCTCAGCCCTCCAATCCCCTACAAGATAAAAGGGGGAAAGCTGAGCAGGGACTTGATAATTCGTGCCTCCCATTCTCCTCTCCCGGGCACGCACCTCTCTGTCTCTCTCTTCTGCCATGTCGTGCCGCTCCTTCCAGCCGGGCTGCAGAAGTGGCAGTCGGAGCTTTAGCTCATGCACAGCTGTCATCCCCCGGACAGTGACCCATTACTCAGTGAGCAAGGGACCTTGCCGGCCTGGGGGTGGTGGGGGCCTCCGAGCCCTGGACTGCCTCAGCTCAAGGAGCCTGTGCAATGTGGGCTTTGGGAGGCCCCGGGTCACCTCCAGGTGTGGCCTGCCTGGTTTTGGGCACCGAGTTGGGGGCCCCTGTGGGCCTTCTCCTGGCATCACCCCTGTCACCATCAATGAGAGCCTACTGGTGCCACTCGAGCTGGAGATTGATCCAACTGTGCAGAAGGTGAAGAGGGATGAGAAGGAGCAGATCAAGTGCCTCAACAATCGCTTTGCATCCTTCATCAACAAGGTAAGAGGCCAGGGCCCAAATGGTCCAGGGCTGCAGGATGAGAGCCATTGCAGGGAACCTGGGTGTCTGATCCCAGAGCAGCAGGGAGACATTGACAATAGAGAAGTCAGGGTTTGTCCATTGGCTGCTCCTATAGTCCACAGCCACTAATTGTTGTAAGCTGGTTAGACCAGGCTCAACATAAAACATTTTTGTGGCCTTGTCCTTTTTTTAAGTATGTCATCTCTCTCTGGATATTATCTGATAAAGTTATTGAAGTTATCTAAGGTTAGACTACAAGAAGAACTTCCAAAGTAAGGAAAGAAATTACCAAAGAGGCAGCGAATTGTTCTCCCCGAAGAGGCTTTAAAACTACAGCCACATTCTGTGTGCCCCAGCCAGGTTGAGACCCCTGGGCATGGAGGCAGCGATGGGCACTGTGACACCAGAATTTGCCATCAGCTTAGACCTTGGATGAGCAAAATGTGGGGCAGTCTGAGCTAGGGGCACTAGGTGACTATCATCCAGGTTTGTCAACCTCAGAGCCACAGCTCTGAAAAGGCTATGGGAAGGGCAACACATTGCCTTAGAAAGCACCAAACTGGCCTGTCACTCTTCAGCTGTCCCCAGGGCCTGTCCACATGCCCCAGGGAAGCTCTTGGGATCAGGATACATGCCAAGGGCTGAGTAAGTGTTTCTGGTAACCTCAAGGTTTAGAGTAAAAACCTGGGCCCTGGTGCTGGCTCTCTACTATTATCCTGAGGGCCTCATGCAAGCAAGCCACTTCCTCTCAATTTCAGGGGCTCTACTGTGTGTGGGGGGGTGAGGGGTGGGGTCAACTGAAGAGGTAATGTGTCCTAAAGTGCTTCCAAAAGGAAATGATTTTAGTGAGATGGGCACTACTATACTTACAGTTTTGTTTTTAAAGCTCATTAAGTTCTGGTTGTAAACTCGTTCCAAAACACAGGCCCTGATGGTCAACAATGTCACAACCATCTTCTGTAAGGGTGGGAGCCTCCTGGTGATGTGGCTGTGGAGGAGAAGCAGGGCAACATTAGTTCTTCTGCTGCTTTTTTGAGAGACAGTGCACAATATGGAAAATCCCAGGGGGCGGACCGAAGATGGTGTTCTCTTTCCCAATGGCCATGGTCAGCTCACTCAGCTTTTCCTCGTCTGTTTCCAATCCACAAAAATAGAGGCAGTGGGCCAGCAGCTTCCGTGTTACTATGCTCTTGGCATTTTTTGGATGCAGCCATGCAGAATGTGGCAGAATAGGTGAAGATCTTAGAGTCCTAAGCCAAAACCCTTGATCTGACCTTTCCGCCTTGAGTTCCCCTGGGCTATAATAAAAGCAAGCCCCTACTCCCAAGTATAATATCATCATCTTACATTAGTATGAAGATTTGCAAAGTGCTTTCCCACACATGATCTCCAGTAGGAGTTGTAGGAAGCAAAGTAAGTTTGAAGGGATGGGGTGGCTTGGTCAAAACCACAAGGCTAGTGAGAGGCAGGCAGGCAGGACAGGAACATGGACCTGCCCCAGGCATCTTGGGACTGCACCCTTGCTATTACAACCTGCGGCCCCTGAATGGAAGGTGGGGGTCCTATAACCTCAGGCAGGGGAGACACAGAGGCAAATATCCTCAGGGGCCAGTATACACAGAGACCCTAATCTTTGCAAATTCTAGCACATTGGTGGTGGTGTGTTGGAAGAAAAGACATGGCCCCATTCCACTTCCCCCGCCACCATTTACTCTCTCCAAGCAAGCTCCCCAGGGTCCCTGCTTCCCCAGTAACATCACATTCTTGGCTGCAGGTACGGTTCCTGGAGCAGCAGAACAAGCTCCTGGAGACCAAATGGAACTTCCTGCAGCAGCAGAAGTGCTGCCAGAGCAACATTGAGCCCATCTTCGAGACCTACATCTGCACCCTCCGGAGACAGCTGGACTGTGTGGCCGGGGACCAAAGGAGGCTGGAGTCAGAGCTCTGCAGCCTCCAGGACGTTCTGGAGGGCTACAAGAAAAAGTGAGTCTTCCCATGAAGGGTGACATGAACATGGACTTCAGAGCCTGACAGAAAACATCATAAGCCAACCTGAGACCTAGGGCAAGCTGCATAAACAATTTGGACCTCAGTTTCTTCATCTATAAGATAGGAAGCCTAAAAGTTAATTCAATGATAGAACAACTAAGTGGGATAACACAAGCAGAGCATTTAATATACTGCCCATTTGTCACATGATGGTGTGGGTAGCTGCCAACAAGTTGGCCCTGACTCATGGTGACCCCATGCACAATGGAACAAAACACTGCCCTGTCCTGTGCCATCCCCATGATTGATTGCAGATCAAACCATTGTGACCCCTAGGGTTATCACTGTGACCCATAGGCTGATTTTCAGAAATAGGTTGCCAGGCCTTTCTTCCTAGTCCATCTTAGTCTGGAAGCTCTGCTGAAACCTGTCCAGCATCATAGCAACAAGCAGGCCTCTACTAACAGATGGGTGTTGGCAGCACTTGAGGTGCACCGAGCTCTGAAATTATACATTTCCATCTTTATCTCTCTTCCCACAACCCTGTCTAAATAAGGCCCTTATTTTCTCTCACTGTAAGCCAAATTCTTTCACCTGCCATTCCAGCCACGCCAGGTTTCTGCTGCAAACCACCTCTTCTGCCCTGTCTTATGTCAATCCCTCTGCAGATCCTGAGCTACTTCCTGTTCTCCAAGCAGATTCCCACACCTTTCTCCCCACAAGCTTTTCCTTCTGCTGTCCCTTCCTCCTGATAAGCCCTCTCTCTAATAAGCACGTCTTCATACCACTTGCAGGCTAACATGTTGTTGTTGTTAGTTGCCCTTCGGTTGACCCATGTGGCAACCCCATGTGTGCAGAGTAGAACTGTGGGTTTTCAAGGATGTAGCTTTTCAGAACCAGATGGCCAGGCCTGTCTTCCAAGGAGACTCTGAGTCTGTTTGAACTGCCAGACTTTCCACTAGCAGTCCAGTGCTTAACCATTCGCACCACTCATGGACTTCTGCAGGCTAATGTAGCTCATGTTTTCTCTCAAGCCCTGACTTCCAGCTTCCCAAATCCCTCACTGTCAACAACTGGAAATAATCACCTTCTGCTCTCAGTTCGGAAACCCTGGTGGCGTAGTGGTTAAGTGCTACAGCTGCTAACCAAAAGGTCAGCAGTTCAAATCCACCAGGTGCTCCTTGGAAACTCTATGGGGCAGTTCTACTCTGTCCTGTAGAGTCGCTATGAGTTGGAATCGACTCGAAAGCAACAGGTTTGGTTTTTGGTTTGGCTCTCAGTTCCCACAGCACTATCAAGTCTCTGTCTCCTTCTCTCTCCTCCCAGCTCTTCGTGGTTACATGTTACCCATCCTACTAGACTTGCCCTCCCCTAGGGCAAGCTCTAGGGTCTGATGCACAGCCTAGAGTGGGTAGCTGACATGCATATGTTAATGAAGGATGTGCAGGCAAGCAGAAACCAGTGTCTGCAAGAGGTTGAAACCCAGAAAAATGTCACCACAAGTCCTGGGGGACCCATCCTGGGCTAGTGACCCATTGGAGCGCACATTCACATGGGGAGGAGATGAGCCAAGCACATTTCCAGTGATGAGAAACGAGTGCAAATATATTGAGAGTAATGATTGATAAGGATGTGGGTCCATGGAGTGAAGCCAGGTGGGGGACGCCAGTGCAGCAAGTGTCAACTGTGTGCCTACCTGGTGCCAGACCCTGTGATGGTAGGTGTGGGTGTTTGAGAGAGGAAAAAGTCTGGCTCCTTCCTGCAAGATGCCCCAGTCCAGTATGCATGAACCACGCATGCTTGCACAGGGACAGCTACAATGTTGTTAAAAAAGCAGGAGGGGAGAGGAATTCCAAGGGAGGGAGAGAGCAGAAGGGACCCAAGAAAGCTTCCTGGAGGAGGTGCCATTTTCTTGGGACCTTGAAGGATAAGTTTCATTCCCACGGCTTCTTAGTAAGAGGGGTGTCCAGAGGAGACCCTGGGAAAGGAGAGGACAGAAGCAGATGACAAGAGTATATCAAATGAGAGAGACAACTCAGGCAAAACCTGTAACAGAGACAAGATGCAGGAAGGCCAAGGAACAGGAGAAGCGGGGAAGGAGGCTGGCCCCCCAGGTGAGAAGTAACTTTCTGAGGAGTAAGTAGCAAAGTAAGACAAAAAATGGTTAGGAGACATTGTTTGCTGCTCAAGCTGAGGACTTCAGATTTTAAAAGCAGGGCAGTAAGGGAAGGGTGAGATCAAAACGGTATTTTAACAATAATAGCAAACACACAGTACCTACTCCCTGCCAGACACTGTCCTAGTGCTTTGCAGATACTAACTCACGTGATAAATTAACTCACAACAGATCTGTGAGACAGGTACTCTGTGAACAGGTACCTGGCTGTCCTCGTTCTGCAGATGGGGCGCAGAGAGGTTAGGTACCTTACCTAAAGTCACAAAACTAGCAAGTGACAGAGCTGGAATCCAAACCCAGGCTATCCAGCTCCAACGTCCACTGCCAGAGCCTCAGCAGTGCTCTTCGTCAGGAAGCACAGTGAAGCTTGCAATGGATCAAGGTCACTCATCAAACTGAGTCATTCTGAACCCCGGGAACCTGATTTCCTCACCTTGGGAGCAGTGAGTAGGCCGAGGAGTTCCTTCGGAGCCTAGGAAAGAGTTGAGCAGCCTCTGTGGGCCTGGTAAAGTGAGTAATTGCTACCTCTGCAACTGAAATGCCAGGGGTGGGCCAGCTCAGAACCTCCCGGTGAGGAGTGGGATGGGGTCTGTGGGAAATTCAGCGACCGCAGTCAACTCTCAGAACAACTCCAAAGAGGCAGAGCTGTGCCAGCAGCAGCCAGCGAGCTTTCCTCCACCTTCCCAGAGGAAACAGCTAGATGAAGTAGGCTTCCTCAGCAGAAAGATCTAATGAAGTAGCTTTAAGAAGGACTTTCCAGGGGATGATTCATCACAAGAACAGGCTACTGGGGGAAGAAGGTAAACTTGAAAATTGGCTAATGAGAGGCTGTGGTGATAATCATCTGTCTTGAATGGAGGGAGGGGGCTAGAGGTGCCCAGAAACACGTGGCTAGGCCTGGTGACCCCTTAGGCCTTCAGTCAGAGACAGGCACATTTGGAACCTAAAGACCTCTTCCCTCAGGCCTGAAACCAGGCCTTTTCCAAATTCCACAAGCCCAACTCAAATATTTCTTTCTCCTCAACCCTCCAGGTATGAAGAGGAGCTCTCCCTGAGACCCTGTGCCGAGAATGAGTTTGTCGCCTTGAAGAAGGTGAGGGGGAATGGGGCAGAGTGGGAGAAGACCCAATGCCCTGGCACAGCTGGCCTAGGACAATCAGCCCCTAGACTGTGTCTGAAAGTGTCTGTTGCTCACCTACCCGCAAAATGGTCTCTCCCCACTCAGACTCCTGTGCCAGCCCCACTGCCCCCCAGAAAAGGGAAGTCAGCTCCTCCCACCCCTTGTAAGGGGGCAGTGATTGATCTGGCCTCAACCTCCCAACTCACTTGGGCCAAAGCAGGTTAAGAGTGGTGTCTACACCTGCCCGAGAAGTGGAGACGTGGTAATCCCAGATCAAAAATAAAACAAAATCTCTGACAGAAACACCCCAAGATGAAAAGGGTCGTGATGATTCCTTAGACAGATACATTGCCAGATATTTCTAGGCCTGAACTCCACAAAGTGAGCTCTGAGGAACCACAGTCAAGGTTCTTTTAAGGCCATGCTCCCTTCAGATCCTTCCCCATCAGGGTTCCAGGCCACAGCCTGGGGTCCTGGGGCTGAGGACCTCCCTGCCCCCTCCCCCCCGCCTTGGTTCTGTCACCCTTTCACTTCTACATGGGTCTAAATGAGGAAAGAGGACCAGAACCTGCCACCTGCCACCAGCTGGCCTGGGAGGGGGCACTGGCTGGTAGAAGGTGGCTTTTTGAGGCAAGCTTGCTGGTAGCCAGACCACAGCCAGTGCCCCAGCCCCAGGTTATGGTCTGTCACTGCTCTGCCACAGGATGTAGACACAGCCTTCCTGATGAAGGCTGACCTGGAGACGAACGTGGAGGCTCTGCTCCAGGAGATCGACTTCCTGAAAGGCCTGTATGAGGAGGTACCTGCTACCAGGCTGTCCACCAGGTGGTCAGTCTGTGCCAATCCCAAGGGAGCAATGGGATGGGAACACCCCTGCCCAAGGGTACATTTCCAGGCTAGCAGACTTAAAAATGACTATGTAACAAAATCAGCGGGGACAAAGGTTCTCAGGCAATGAGACTCCCAGAAGGTGGATCTTTCAGACCTGGGCTCTCAGGCCCCTTTGGGAAAGTTTCCATGGGACTCAGTGTAACTAGGCAGTGAGGACGAGGAGTAAGCTGATGACTGAGGCCCAGAATGGCTGTAGTAAAGTCCGGTGCAGATCTGTCACCCAAAGGTCAAAGCAGGTGCTCCCCCTTTCCCGGTTTCCCTCCCCCTTTATCCTCAAAGAGCTCACTCATCCTCCCCCGGGGTCCTCCCCCAGGAGATCTGCCTGCTCCAGTCTCAGATCTCAGAGACCTCGGTCATTGTGAAAATGGACAATAGCAGAGAGCTGGACATGGACAGCATCATCGCCGAGATCAAAGCCCAGTACGACGACATTGCCAGCCGCAGCAAAGCTGAAGCCGAGGCCTGGTACCAGTGCCGGGTGAGGCTCAGGGAGTGAGAGGTGGGCGGGAAGTGACCCCAGACCTGCTCCCCCAGAAAGCAATGAGAAGCTAATGAGGGCCATGCCACACCACAGTGACAGGTAACCACATAAACCCCACCCCTGTTGTTGCTGCTGGTCCCAAGGCCAGGTCCCTGCAGAGCACGTGGGAGGGGACCCCACAGACAGCCTAGACCTGTCATTAGTGTGTCATGGGCACCCAGCATTTTTTACATGCAGACTCACCAGAGGTACTGGCTCCAGGCCTGGCCTCTAAGCAACAGTCAATAAATACTAATTGTTGATGAGGCCAAAGAGGGCTCTGGGCTTCCAGGCGTGGGAGGTGGCTGGTGACATGGGGTGGTTACTAATGCAGCAAAAATAGTGATTAAGGTGGCCCAGAGTTAGGTAATTAGGGGCTTGCTAGCAGGGCAGGGGTGTCCCTGGAGGCAAGTGGATCTAGCAAATTGTCATCTCAGTTTCATCTGCCCTGCTTGTGGAAGGTACCGCGCGTGTGTTCAGTCATTTGCGCATTCATTCATCCAGCTGTTGTTTATATCAAAAACCAAACCCATGGCTGTCAAGTTGATTCCAACTCATAGCAACCCTATAGGACAGAGTAGAACTGCCCCACAGAGTTTCCAAGAAGCGCCTAGTGGATTCAAACTGCCGACCTTTTGGTTAGCAACCATAGCACTCAACCACTATGCCACCAGGGTTTCCAAGCGTTTATCAATCAGCCATTAAATGCCAAGTGCAGTTCCAGATGCTTGAGATCCAGCAGGGGACAGAACAGACACAGTCCCTGTCTTGTGTCACTTTCATTCTGGAGGCAGGAGAGACAGGCAATAAACCAAATCAATAAATGCAACAGGTGTGTTTTAGACACTGTGTGCTATGGGGACAATAAATCAGGGTAAAGGTTAGGGGGTGGTACAGAGTATAATTTTCAATAGAGAGGTCAGGGAAGCATGGCCTTGCTGAGGACTGTGGCCCTGAGAGGATATGAAGACTCAGACATTCCCTGTCCTCAAGGAGACTGGGGGAGGGAGGCAGAGGTAGGAGGGAAGAAGGATGTGTGTAAGCAACCAAACCAAAATACAAGGTAGCATGAAATGATTGCTAAAGCAAGCAGCAGGCAGCAGGCAGCAGGCTGTGGCAATGATGGCAGAACAACAAATCATGTTTGGATCTTGAAGGACAAGTAGATTTCAATAAGCATAGACTAGAGGGCGGGTGGTCAGGCTGAGGAGCAGCAGGAGCCAGGAGGGGGAAGCATGGACGTACACAGCTGAGGTCCCTGGAGTGTGATATTCTATGAAAGAGATCAGGCCCAGAGGTACCCATGGACAGATCACAGGTCTGCAGAGCTATGCTAAGGACTTTGAACTTTTTTTCTGAAGTCAGTGGGTCTCACCGCCCAGGGAGAATCCCAAGTGATGCTCTATCCATTTTCTAGAGGTGCATGGTGATCAAAAGTAGCAAACCCTGGCCTGGAGTCAACTCCTGGCCCTTCCACAGCCAGGTTTCACCCTAGCAGGCCCTTCCTCAGATTGCCTTCCTGGACCACCCATGAGTCAGGTAGTCTCAACCTCATTTTCCCATCCTCCTAAATCAGATAGGATCAGAAAGGCAACTCTAATAATTAAGGACTGTACTTAGTTGTGAGGATCAGAAATCAAACCATAGTTAAAACAAATTAGGTTTTTACTTTTTTCTCAAATAACTTGAAGTACAGAAATAGATTACTAGAGATGGCATGGTGGTTCTCCGATGCTATCAGGAACCCAGGCTCCTTCTAGATTTCCATCATCCTTAACATATATGTTCATCCTCATGGCTGCCTCATGTCCCCAAATGGCTGCAATATCTCTAATCTCACATACTCATTCCGTGCAGGAATAAGGAGAACAGAGGGCAGAAGAAACATGCCAGCTGAGTCATCCTCAACATTAAAGAGTTTCCCTGGAAGCCCTACACAGCAATGTCTCTAGTTCTGACTGGCAAGTCCTCCATAGCTGCAAGGAAGGCTGAGAAATAAATCTTTTATCTGGGCTTACTGCCACCCCAAACAAAAGCAGTGTTCTTTTTTAAGAAGAAGGGGAGAGTAGATATTGTTTAGACAACTTCAGGGTCTCCTACGGTAACCAAATAACAAAAGAGCTAAAGAGAGTGACTTTGTGATTAATTCTTATTTGGGATTTTCTGTGCAATATGTTCCCATCCATTATATACAGAAAATCTAGAGTTGGACAATTTTTAAAAATACATAAATGTAAACTATAACACTTATTACACAGAAATTGTTTTCAGAGTACAAAAGTTTTTAAAAAGATAGGACATAACATTGCATTTTGTTTTCAGAGAGAACATTAAAATGTACTCACCTCAGTGGGCATATATGGCCTGACCTCAGTTCTTGATCAGTTAGGTGTCCCAGGCTGAGCTCAGAAACCCCTTCCAAAGTCCAGAGGGACATCTAAAAGAGAGACCCAGCCTTGGGAGACTACTGGTCTCTGGGACAGAGAAAATAGGATGAGACATTGAGAAAAGCATGAGCAACAGAAAAGCTAAACAGAGAAGAGGGGGTCTTGGAGCTTGGACGCAGGGATGCAAGGTGAGAAAGGACGGTAAGGAGCACCCTATGCAAGGTCACTGAAATTGGCCAGAAACGGAGAGGAGACAGGAGCAAAATAGGCATAAGAATTCTGAGAGCACCTGAGCCAGGATCCCTGGAGAAGGGACACAGGGCACCTAAGCTAGGATCACTATAGAAGGGAGTCGGGTCAGTGAGGGAGAGAGGATATTCCAAGTGTGGGGGCCTGGGGTTCTGACCTCCCCTGTCCTGACAGTATGAGGAGCTGAGAATGAGAGCTGGGAACCACTGTGACAGCCTCCGCAACCACAAGAATGAGATCCTGGAAATGAACAAGCTGATTCAACGGTTGCAGCAAGAAATTGAGAATGTCAAAGCCCAGGTGAGGCCAGGGAAGACCTTGCTGCTCTGAGAACCCATCAGAGGCTGATCCGCTGTCTGGGCCATGTGGGGCAGGCCTAGCACTCCCTGGGTGTAAGTGCTGAGGAAGAGGGAACAGACTTGTGCTGTCTTGCTTAGGAGGAAGTGAGCCCCTTCTTCAGAAGAACTGACCTGTGTCAGGATGAGCAGCCTCAGGAGAGTGAGGTCCCCAACAGAGGCTAGGTGACCTACCGTCAAAGATGAAATAGCAAGGGTGCTTCACGTGATGGGAGTATAGAAAAGATAGTCTCCATGGTCCTTTCCAACCCCCCCCCAAAAAAAACAACCAAACCCATTGCCATTGAGTCAATTCCAACTCACAGTCGGCCTATGAGACAGAGTAGAACTGCCCCATAGGGCTTCCAATGAGCAGCTGGTGGATTCAAACTGCTGACCTTTATGGTTGGCAACCAACCTCTTAACCACTGTGCTGCCAGGGATCCAACCCAAAGACTCTGTAATTCTCTTATCTTGAAATTCAAGGTGACTCTGAGGAGTTCAGGAAACCAGACCCACTCTATTCTCCAAGACTAGTGAAGACCAACCAAAAAAACAAAACCTACTGCCATCAAGTCGGTTCTGACTCATAGCAACCCTATAGGACAGAGTAGAACTGCCCCATAGAGTTTCCAAGGAGCGCCTGGCAGATTTGAACTGCCGACCTCTTGGTTAACAGCTGTAGCACTTAACCACTAAGACACCAAGGTTTCCTAGTGAAGACCAGAGACACTTAAAACCTACTAACCTCAAAGAAATTGCTCAGCACATCCAAGAAGGAAATCTCAGATCCCCTTGAAGTGTTATAGACAGGAGAACCAAAACCAAACCAAACCCACTGCTGTCGAGTTGATTCTGACTCATAGCGACCCTATAGGACAGAGTAGAACTGCCCCATAGAGTTTCCAAGGAGCACCTGGTGGATTTGAACCACCAACCTGGAGCACTTAACCACTACGCCACCAGGGTTTCCATAGACATGAGAGCGGGTCCCAATTCCCTGGAGAAACTATGTCACAATCCTAGGATGAAACCCACAGCAGATTTGAGTCTGGCATGTAAACATCACCATGTCCTCTCTGCTCTTCTGAGAGCCTGTTCAGGACTCCAGGGGCCCCCATAATACTTTTCTGCACCCTCTCCCCCAGCGCTGCAAACTTGAGGGTGCCATAAACGAGGCAGAGCAGCAGGGCGAGGCAGCCCTCAGTGATGCCAAGTGCAAGCTGGCCGGGCTGGAGGAGGCCCTGCAGAAGGCCAAGTGGGACATGACCTGCCTGCTCAAGGAGTATCAGGAGGTGATGAACTCCAAACTGGGCCTGGACATCGAGATCGCCACCTACAGGCGCCTGCTGGAGGGCGAGGAGCACAGGTGGGTTCAGTGAGGGGAGGTTAGTCAAGGATGGGTACCAGTTGTGTGTATTGCCCATCCCTCTGGGTGCTGCTGCTGCTGCTACCCAGCCCACAGTCATCGAGAATCCAAACCTGCACAGAGTCCACAGCCCTCATAATTACGTGGTCCATGGTAAGGGCCTCTAAGAAGCCCTGCTGGCGCAGGGGTTAAGTACTCAGGTGCTAATCAAAAGGTCGGCAGTTCAAACCCACCAGCCGCTCCTCAGGAAACCAATGGGGCAGTTCTACTCTGTCCTACAGGGTCACTACAAGTCAGAATCAACTCAACAGCAATGGGTATGGTGCAGGCAGGAGAAGGGGAGATGCAAACGCATATCTGCCTTGCTCTGTTTGATGCTGTTCCTTTTGTGTCTTCTTTTTCTCTTATCCCCAGGCTCTGCGAAGGTATTGGGCCCGTGAATATCTGTAAGTAGACGAGCCATGCTCCAAGGGCTCTGGCGGGGTGTTGGAGGTTGATCAGGCCAACATACACAGCCCACACCATCCCTGCCTGGGCCTTTGCAGGCCCCCAACCCCAAAAGAAGAACTCTGTCTGCCAGGAGTTCCTGGTCTGATGGCGTGCTCCCTCCAAGCTATCTTTTGGGGGTCAGAACTAGGAGCAGATACTTAGCATGGTTTTAGTGCTTC
The DNA here is from genome assembly GCF_030014295.1 of Loxodonta africana. Taxonomy (NCBI): domain Eukaryota; kingdom Metazoa; phylum Chordata; class Mammalia; order Proboscidea; family Elephantidae; genus Loxodonta; species Loxodonta africana. Next base: position 89,638,150 of record NC_087345.1, read on the forward strand.
AAGGCCCGCAAGCTGCAAGGAACCATGCCAACAAGGGGACACTTTTCTGGAGAAAGGGAATTTGAAGCAGGCTCAGCAAAGAGGGACGAGGCAAGTAGAAACAGAGAGGGGTGACCCAGATAACAGGACCAGCCTTGCCAAGTCTCCAGGGAAAGGCACGTGGGGAACTTCTAGACACTTTATGTGGCCGGAGTGGGAGACATGGACTTTGGTAGCTGGGATTGGGAGTGTTGTTAGAGGTGAGTGGCAACAGGTGGAGGCCATGGCCTGGCTGAGACATTTCAGGCCAGACACCGCTAGTGCCACGTGGTGCCGGGCCCTGAGCACCCCTTCCTCCTCCCACAGCCGTGAGCAGCTCCAAAGGTGCTGTCCTATACAAGCCCTGTGTAGTCAGCACACCCATGCTGAGGACCGAGTACAGTCCAGGGGGCACCAGCGTCCCGCAGAGCAGTGGTGGCTGTAGCATCGTGGGCACCGGTGAACTCTCTGTCTCCTGCGAGCCCCAGGGAATACCGGGCTGTGCGAGCGGGCGCCGCTCCAGCATGAAGCCAGGGGCTGGCGGTGGCTCCTCCAGCCACAAATGTTAGCCCCTCCCTAGAGGCTTGAAGCCCAGGGAACAGGGCCCCACCACCCTGGTCCCGGATTTGTACTTCCATTGGAGCTGAAGACAAAGATATTCCAAAATCCCCATCTCCCTGTATTAACTCCAGGTTTCCCTTGGTTTTCACTGGGAGCAGCCCCTCAGTGCACCCATATCTTAGCTATGTGCAGAGCCTGAGTTAGGCTCTGATGGTGGGGGTGGGCTGCAGAGAAAGATAATGCATCTCCCGTGTCTCCTGGACTGGTGACAGTCCAGCCCTAGTGTGGCCAAGAGAATAGCTGCCCCCAACTACTTCTCTTCCAGAAGAGAAGACCTGCTTTGTGGATGATCCTATAGAAGTTTCCCCCACAAGGCCAGCTTCCTCTGCCCCAGGAGGCTCCCCACTCCACCTTATCTCCCGCTGTCTTGCAGCGTAAGAAAAGCAAAATTTTTTAATGCCCACCTGAAGCACATACTATTAAAAATACCACTGTCAAAAGGAGACACTCCAAATCCCATTCTGAATTCCAAAGCTAAAAACCACAATTTCGGGATCACTGCCAATGTTCCTGTCAGCACAGGGAATAGAGAGGTGGTCTCTGGGCACTAGCTTTGCCTGCTCAGGTCTGTTGAACTCACACTATGAAAAGGAGTCCTTTTCCTGAGCCCACACTGGCAGCTGCCAGAGGGAGGCTCCCTGGAAAATGCCCAGAACAAAGGGCAAGAGGACGTGGAATATTTCCTGGAGAGACAGGATCAAAAGCTGAAATTATTTGCTTAATGGAATCAAGCCCTTTCCCCTCCCCTACTCCTGTGACTAGCCACCCGGTTCCTGCTCCCTCTTTCTTTAGTTTCTCTTGGTTTGGGTCTGATATGAACGTGTTTTCCTCACTACACGAATGCGCGGCTGCCCCAGCTGACTTGTGGGTTCTGGCTCTGAGGAGTTCACCTGACTGAGGTGGGCCCCGCCCACAACGCTGCATCATGCAGAAGCCCCTCCCATCAGGCATCCAAGGTTTCAGCCTTGATCAGCTTCTGGGCTTTTCTGTTCCAATAAACTGACTTTGGGTCACAGGCTACAGGAATCAGGATTATTCAGCCTGCACTGGGGGTGCATTGAGGCTGAGGGGGAACAGATAAGCAGCCTTTGGTGGATGGGGGGTTAGGTAGTGGAAATAAAGGCTGTTATAGAAAGGGGAAAGCTACATATGAATGATTTGCAAGTGGCCTGTGGAATAAATATGGGTCGTAAAAATCACTCTGAACACCCAAGTCGCTTGTCACATAAAAACCACACACCTACTGCACAGAGGCCTCCTCACATGTCCTAGAAAAAATCCTGGGTGCACCCTTATGGCGTCTACTGTACTTAAAACACCAGCTGCCGTGGAGGCAACTCCAACTCCTAGCAACCCCACGTGTGTCAGAGTAGAAGGGTGCTCCATAAGGCTTCCAAGACCAATATTTTGGAAATAGCTCACCAGGCTTTTCTTCCAAGGCACTAGTAGGTGGACTCCAACCTTTCAGTTGGCAGTTGTTTGCACCACCTAGGCACTCCATGTCAATTCTTAGCAGCCCCCAAGTCCTGGGCTCTGCCTCCCCACTCCCTGTCCATCTCCATATCTGGACAGCCCCTGCCAGAGAAAGCAGTCAAGATGGGCAGTAGCTGGTGAAAGATGAAGACCAGGACACTCCAATCTCCCTTTTCCTCTTGTTGTTAGTTGTTGTTGAGTGGATTCCAACTCATGGAGACCCCGTGTGTTCAGAGTAGAATTGTTCCATAGGGTTCTCAAGGCTGTGACCTTTCAGGAGTTGATCACCAGGCCTGGCTCCTGCGGAGTCTCTGGGTAGGTTCAGACCTCCAGCCTTTCAGCTAGCAGTCGAGCACTTAGCCATTTGCACCAGCCAGGGACTCCCTCTCCTCTTGGCGGGGGATCCCAAGTCCTGGGTTCTGCCTCCCTACTCCCAGTCCATTCTCGGTACCTGGACAGCCCTGGCTTGGGGGAAGCAATTGAGGTGAAACCCAGCTGGCAAAGGAGAAGGACCAGGACACTCCAGTCTCCTCTTAGAGAGCCCAAAGACCTAGAGACAAGACCTGGTCAGCAGCGGCTCCACCATCTGCGAGGCACAGATTCCCCTCCCTGATGCCTCCCCATCCCCCAACACTACCTACCCTTCCTCAGGGGCTCTCTTCCCTTTGTGGGCACCTCTCCTGAGAGTTGGGGTACAACCTCCAATCCCAGAGCCCTATGCTGAGCATCTATTGTGTGCCAAGTCCTGTGTTAGAGACCGGTGTTACAGACAGAGGTGACTTAGACAGTCTCTGAACCCTGGAAGGACTCTCAGCCTCGTGGAGGAGTCATAAACAACAAGTGCTAAAGAGGATGGGAGTGACCATGAAAAGCCACTGACGATTAAGCCTGCGAAAAGGGGTCACAGAGAAGACTGAAAGGGAACCTAGAGTTACAGATTCATGGGCAGCATTCAGAAGAGCCTACTCATTCAGTTTTTCATTCACTCAATATATATTTAATTGAGCACCTGCTATGGATCTGGTCACCCACGGGCTTGCGACACAGTGGTGGACAAGACAACCCCAGGCAGGGCTGACTACTCCAGTAAGCAGAGCAGACACAGTGCCTAGAACCAATGATACTTTTAAAGGCCCACAAAAATGTTTTAATTTTAGTTTCCTTCAAAATCAGAATTTAAAATTATATATAATAACTAATGTAAATAATGAATAACATATAATAATGAATTCAGCCTAGACTATATTTGTCTTTATACCAATGCAGGTGTAAAATGTCATTTTTAATATATGTTATGGAGGAAGGAGTCCACAGAAGACAAACTGTGCAACCCACACCTCGTGAAGCTCCCAATCCAGCAAGGAATACAGACCTGGAACCTGAGATCACTGATGTGAGGGTGCTTGTGGAAGGGCATGACAAAGGGCCATGAGGACATAGACAAGGGTGCCACCTTAGTCATGGGAATCAGGACACTCTCCAGCAGCAGGACAGGCAAGTCTGAATCCTGAGGATGGTGGAGGTCTGGGCAAGGGAGCAGCCACTGTGAGCCAGAGTGCAGAGCCGTGCCCAGGACAGCTGAAAGCGTGTGTGACTGAAGGAATCACATGCAGCCACTGGTTACAGAGGGAAGGCAACTTGGGTCCTCAGAGCCTTGGTGCCCCTTGAAACCACTCTGGACCTGACCCTAGAGCCTGCTAAGCTCCCTGCTGGTTAAAAACTCAAAGCTCTGCAGACAACAAGGGTGATCTAGCCTAGAGTTGGCAGAAACAGAGATTCCAAAGAGACGCCCATCTCTATGACCTACTGGGGTTTTCTGACTAACTAAGGAGTCAAGCAGGAGAGGGAAAGGAGACTCCTGCCACCTTCCTCCAAGGTAGGCTCCAGGCCTGGCAGCCATCCACGGGGGACTTCACATTCCAGAGTGCCTGGGAGTCTACTGAGTGTATGCTTGGGAGGGAAGGCTGTTTGGAGCCATCCATCAAGCCCTGCTCATTCCATTAGTGGGGGGTATCCCATCCCAGTCCTGGACCCATTTTAGAGGCATCCAGAGACTCCACCTCAGTGCTGACCAGGGATGCTTCCATTCCCTCCGTTCTCCTCACAGGAGAAAATGACTCAGGGCAGGTGAAACTAAAGTGCCTCCTGGTGGTGGCCCGGCTGGTTCACATTCCACTCATCTCAGCAAACATCTGAGCTTCTCCTCTGGGCCAGCCCCTCCCTGGATGCCAGGGATACAGGTATGACGAGGTCCATTGTCCCTGAGGAAGAAGAGACTTGGTCAAGGGAGGGAAGAATGGCTGCAAGAATTCAGAGCCTCATTGTATTCACCTTGGCTCAGGAATCCAAATTCTGGGTTCTTTGCAGAGCACCCCAGTGAGAATAGGAAGGAGAAGCCCCAAAAGGCATGGAGAGGGTGGGTGATGGGGAATGAAGCTCCTTGTCAATGCATCTGTCTTCCCAGAACTTCCACTTTCCTTGTCTATTCTGCCTCTTCCTCCCATAGTTCCCAAGTGGTCTTCTTCCACACTCCCTTCCTTGCTCCCCGTCAGGTGCACTCTGCCTCTGCCTCCCAATGACCCTCATCCCATCACATCAATGAACTCAGGTCCACCCATTACTGCCATGCTCTACCACTGGGGTTACCAAGTGCCCAGGAAGAATCCCGGAGGGGCTGAGGTTGGGGGAAATGGCTTCAGAAAATGTACCATAGCAGAGAAGGAGGAACTTAGAACCACTGAGTCCCATAGAAGAGGACTGCATCCCAGCCACTCAGCACCTAGATACAATGTGAGCACACATCAAAAACCACTAATTGCCCTCCAGTCAATTTCAACTCATGGCCACCCCATGTGGATCAGAGTAGAACTGTGTTCCATAAGGTCTTCAATGGCTGCGACCTTTCAGAAGTAGGTTGCCAGGCCTTTCTTCCAAAAGTGGACTTGAACCTCCAACTTTTCAGTTAGCAGCTGAGCCCCCAGTGAATGTTAGTTAAGCCTACAAGGAGCAGCATTTTCACTCTGGACAGGTAGTAGCTCTGTGAGTGAGATGAGGAACTTAGATGAAAACTGAAAAAGTCATCCTGCATGGGAGGAGTGTGGAACCAAAAGAGGGGAGTGGTGTTTAAATGCCACAAGAGCGTTCATTAATCTAACAGGACAGAGAGGCAGATGTACTTAGCAAGGGTTGGCTTACCACCCCCAGCTGTCTCCTACTGCCGGGGACTCCCAAGCTTCCTTTCCCAGCAGGGGCAGGTCTCAGCATGAAAACTCATCCCCAGGCAAAACAGAAGCACTCTGAAGAAGGCAGCTTTTAGCAAAGCCTTCTCAGCATCTGGACTTCCCCTATGTCTCTCGCTCTCTCTCTCTCTCACACACACACACACACACACACACACATACAGCCACAGCAAGCCAAGGTTCCCAGACCCTTCTTAGCCAACCAGCCTACTTATCCCCCCTTCCACTTCTCAGCGTTTCTCCCTCCTCTCCCTCCTCCATTGATAGTATCGTGATGACCCAGCAATTATCACACACAGCTGAGACACTGGGGCTGGGCTCGGCCAGCAGATCTCGGGATTACGATCAGGTTGACTGACAACAGTCAGAAGAAGCTGTCACAGCAGCAAAACTTCCAGCCAGAGTTGTCAGGGCAACTCCTCCCCATCTCCTCACCTAAAAAACAGCTGAGTGGCGTGATGCGTGATCTGGAGAAACGATGTCTCAGAACTATAAACTGCTGATGGGAAGAGCACATACCGGAACAGTGGTTATGCTTGACTGGTTCTCATTACCCCTACTCCACCCGGCCTGCCAGGGCTGAGGAAGCTGAGACGGGACAGCCCAGGAATGGCTAATGGAGTAATGAACACCGCAGCCACAGGAGCAGGGAAGAGGTGGGGTGCTGAACTGGAAAAAGGATGCCTGCTTAGGAGTGAAGGGAAGGTTATGTAAAAGAGATAGGAGGGAGGGACAGAGAAAAAGAGAGAAAGGGAAAGAAATGGATGATAACAACAGTAACAGCTGCCAGGCACTATGCAGTGTACATCCCAAACATTTTCATAACTAATCATCACAGCAACACTGTTAAGTACATGTGGGTCCATTTTACAGATGAGGAAACTGAAGCTTAGAGAGGTTATACCATTTTCTCAATGTCGTTGGCACACCACGGCAGGGGACAGGGTGCTGTTTGTTCACTCACATTGTTTAGAATGGCCAGCATATGGTGATAATAAAACGCAGAGCAACTTTTCATTTGCTTTATTATTGATTTTAAGTTCTGTAGACAAAAAAAAAAAACAAACCCATTGCCATCAAGTTGATTCCGACTCATGGTGACTCTATAGAACAGAGTAGAACTGCCCTGTATGGTTGTCAAGGAGCAGCTGGTGGATTCGAACTGCTGACCTTTTGGTTAGTAGCCTGAGCTCTTAACCACTGTGTCAGCTGGGCTCAAGCACGGTAGAACCCTTCCACCACCCTGCCCTCAGAGCACCACTGTCCAAGGTCACACTGCTGGTAGATGGCAAAGCTGGGACTGAACCCAGGACCATCTGACTCCAAAGGCTGTGTCAAGCTTCTGTCCTCAGCCTACAGGTGCTTAGCACACTTGCTGGTGTTCTCTATGCCATCCCTCCTTCTTCCACCCCCTCTTCCTTTACCCCTTTCACCTCTGGCTCTCTTCTCAGTCTCCTGTATCCCTTCACCTGGCCTAGGAGAAACAGAATGACCTTTCTTCCAGGCACCCAAAGTTAAGCCTCAAGAGGCTGGAGCTGGAAGGGCAAGCTGCGTTGGTTCCCCTGTGAACTTTCGACTTTCTGCACCATCATCTCAAGTGGTGTTCCTGTCCATTTTGGAGCCTGGGGTCTCCTCTTCCTAAAATACCTGCAAAACCAAATGGCTTAATTCCTCTTCTGTTTCTTTTACTCCCTGCTCCTTTCTCCCTTTTCTCTTCCTGCTTTTAATCTTTGTGGTGTATTCATTATTCAATAAAATGATACAGCATGTCTACCAAGCATTAGGGATACAGAGCAGAACAAAGCACACCACAATGCCTGCCTCCCGGAGCTTGTATCCAGTCAGGGAAGACAGGCAGTAAACAGGCAAATCCATGCAGTAGAGGACATGAAATGGTGGTAAATGCTGTGGAGAGAAGGAAGGAGGGGAAGGGGAGTTGGGAATACATGAGGAAAGGAATTTTAACTAGGTGTAGGAAGGTGATATACAAACAAAGACCTGAAAAAGCTACAGTACCAGCCATGCTAGCTATTTCAGGAAAGAGATTCCTAGCAGAGGAAAGAGCCAGTGAGAAAGTCCCTGAGGCAGAAGTTTGATGGACAACCAGGAGGCCAGAATGGCTGGAGCAGGGTGAAGAGCAGGGTGGATAGAGAGGGAGAAGGTAGACTGCAGGGTCCCGTACAGCATTTACTGAGTATGATGGGAAACCACTGTAGGCTTTTGAGCATAGAAATGACCTAACATGGCCTAGCATGGCTTTAAAGGATCACTCTGACTGCAATGTTAAGAAGTGGCAAAGGACGAATCAGGGAGGCTGGCTAGGACACTTCCATAGACCTTGTAAGAAGTGGCGGTCTTGGGACCACATGGTGGCAGTGGGGGTGATGAGAAGCAGTAGGAGTCTAGATATACTCTATAGAGGTAGAAGTTGCCAAAGGATTGAATATGGGGTATGGAAAAAAGAGTGAAAGAAAGGGTGACTCCCAAGATTTTTATCCCAGAATTACTACGGGGTTAGTGAGGCTGGCGAGAGGAACATCCTTAGGAGGTATGACCAGGAGTACAATTTTGGATATAGTGAGTTTGAGACGCCTATTTAACATCCAAGTAGAGACGTTGAGAATATATGTGTGGAGTGCAGAGGGGCGGTCAGTGATAGAGATATGTTTTGGTAGACATCGGTGGGTAGACCAGATTTAAAATCATGAGCCAGTATGACATCACCAAGGGAATGATTGAGGGCAAAGGTGAAAAAAGGCACAAGGACTGAGCCCAGAGATACTTCAGTGTCTAGTGGTTGAGGAAATGAGCAGGAACTGGCCAAAAATACAGGAAAGAAGCAGTCAGTGATATGGGAAGAAAATCAGGTGAGAGTGGAGTCCTGGAAATCAAGAGAACGTGTTTCAAGGAAGAAGGTATGATCAAGTATGTCAAACACTACTGATAAGTCAGGTTAAATGAGGACTGAGAACAGACTGCTGGATTTGGCAACATGAAGGTCACACTGGTGACTTCTGACAAGAGGGTTGTTATTATTTTTTCTCCCCCTTACACATACACCAGGTAGCTGGATTTAGGGAAAATAGCGCAGAACGAAGCTGGATAGTTCAGGTCAAAAGCACACATTCCTTGCCAAGTAAAATCCTAAGCATCCAGTCAAATACAAGTTCCCCTAGGAGTAACCATGTCACTCACTACAATCGAAAAGGAAAACACCAGTCTGTCTCTGGGTCCTACATGATAACAATATCCAAATGCTTAGAGCTTTACAGTTTTTATCCAGATGCCTGGTGCTTTGTGTCTCTCCATCCTAACCAAAGATTCATCAATAATTCAAGGAATTATTGATTCAGTCCTGTGGTATATTTGGGGTACACGGTATAGTTCAGTTTCCACACAGACACATGGCTAAATCATTGGCTGACTTTAGCCTCAAATCAGGCCACAAAAGTGTTGACTTGTGGAAGTCCTCAAGACAAATCTTCCTTTGCCACCATAAGGATGTTGTTGTTGTTAGGTGCACCATCCTCACAATTATTGTTACCCTTGAGCTGATGGTTGCAGCCATTATGTCAATCCATTTCATTGAGGGTCTCCGTCTTTTTCACTGGCCCCTGTACCATAAGCATAGAAACTGTATTTTCATCTCTGTATCCCCACAGCAAGCACACTGCCTGATAGAAAGTAAAGATAGAAAGTAGGCACTCAATACTCATTGAAAGGCTACATGAATGGATATTCTCTGACTGTCCCAAATCAGAGATGTGTCTATCCTAGCCCAAATGAGTTTTACTGAAGATTCAATCTTGTGTAAACAGCCAAACCAGGTGAAGAATAGATAAAACAGAGCAAAAAGGTTTTCTGACTATTCTACCTACAGAAATGTAATAAACTTGATTCATGCAATATCATTTCTTATTTGAAGCTATGTAGACCCTGCATCTCTTCTGTCCCCTCCCCCAGCTCTTTAGAAGATTGGATCTGTATAGATGGCTCCTTTGTAAGCCTCTTGCTGGAGCTGTTACCATCCTAACTTTCTGGTGGTTAGCCACACTCGAAGTGAAAAAGTCTATTGGATTTATGATCAAAGCAAATTAATGTCCCTATGATGGCAATTGTGGTGGATTTAGGAGAAAAATAGGACTATAATGTTTATGTGTTTTTAATGTTTATAGGTTTGATGTTATAACCCTGATCCTGATGAGAATAGGTGCGACTGAGACTAGGTCATTAAAAAGGAGGTTACAGGCATGAAGAGTTTCTGCTAAGTACCCAAGCTCATAAATGCCTCCAAGTGGCTTTTTTTCATTTTTATGGGGCCAATCCTCAGATACCCACACACATAAAAGGGGTAAGAGGGATCCACTAGCCTCAGAGGGACTCCTGGCTCCAGCTTGCCCCACTCTACACTTGTTTCTTTGCTTCGACCCAAAAAACCACCATGTCTTGCCGTTCCTACCGAGTCAGCTCTGGTCGCCGGGTGGGCAATTTCAGCTCCTGCTCGGCAGTGACACCCCAGAGCCTGAACTGCTTCCGGGCCAGCTCTCTTTCCTGCAGGAGTGGGCTTGGATTCCGGGGCCTGGGCAGCTTTGGTAGCCGGAGTGTCACCACCTTTGGATCATACTCACCCCGGATAGCGGCTGTAGGCCCTCGTCCCCTCCGCTGTGGAGTTGGCTTTAGTGCTGGCAGTAGGGTGGCCTTTGGTTTTGGTGATAGAAGTGGTGTTGGTCTGGGTTTTGGTGCCGGCAATGGTGTTGGTCTTGGGTTTGGAGCTGGCAGTGGCCTTGGCTATGGCTTCTGCGCCCCTGGCTTTGGTTACCGAGTTGGAGGAGTTGGAGTCCCAGCAGCCCCACCTATCACAGCTGTGACTGTTAACCAGAGCCTGCTGACCCCTCTCAACCTGGAGATTGACCCCAATGCACAGAGAGTGAAGAAGGATGAGAAGGAGCAAATCAAGATCCTCAACGACAGATTTGCCTCCTTCATTGACAAGGTACCTATAATAGCTGAATATCTGTATCTGGGATAATGACAGCTGGAATGCACTGTGGTCCTCTTTCTCTTATGAAGAACTGGCCGAGGTCTGGGGCTTCAACCTGTACCCCAGATCCTTCAGGTGTCAAGAAAAGGCATCATGGTGTGATTTCTGGGTCACTCTGCTGCTGCAGAGTAAGGACAAGCCTGAGGAAAACTGCATGGTGGGATAGACTAAGACAGTGTGTCTTCTGGAGGAAAGTGGAACATCCAGCCAAATATGAGGGCATTTAGGCAAACTAAGACCTACCATCTGGTAACTTAAAAATATCTCCCAAAAAAGGCTGGAAACTTTAGGACTTCAGCCGGGTGTCGGCTGGTGTATGTTTAAAAGGTTTTATCCTTTGAGATCCTCAGGCTCTTTTTGAGGTTTTCACAGTTTCTGAGGCTGGGGAACAATATCTACACAGGTCTAGGAAAGTGGAGAATGGAGTTGAGTAATTTTGCATTAAAAAACAAAGAATTTTTTCAACAATCTTGATTGTTTTATAGTGAAATACTTATTATCTGAGTCTATACAGCCCAGATTACTTCTGATTCTCTATTTATAGTATTGTAGACACAGCTTGAGTTTAAACTCCTCCAAACTGTGAAACTTGAGTAATGAGTTTATTTACTGGGAGTATGTAGTTAGGCAAACCACATCATTTGAAACCATTCAAAAAAAGTTTTTTTCAGGATTAAATTCACTTGGGAGTCTAGTCCATAAAGGAGAGAACCCATAACCCCACCAACATGGAGTATCAAGATTCATGCTGAGTTTCCTAGGTTGGGAGAAATGGTAGAGAATGACCACCAGTAATCACTGATCTTCAGGCTGATATAGGGGAGCAGTGATGTGGATAAGCCAAAAGAACTGACATCTCACAAACCATGTCTCCAAGAAGCTAGAATGCTTTGATTGTGACTGAGAATGGAAATTAATCTGTGAGCTTCAGTTTTCTCGTCTCTAAAATGTGGGGGTTGGAGCAAATGATGTTTAAGTTTTTCTACAGCTCTACAAGTCTCAGACAATGGAATATCTTGGATGGTGGATATGACTTACAACCTGGTAATTCCCATCTCTAGTACCATACAATGAAGCCCCATCCATACAATGAAGACACCACCCCACCCTAAATGTATTTCACCCTGCTTCTCATTCTTTGCTGGAATGAATGACATAATTTTTTTTAGACATAGGCAAAACATTGGCTTAAGCAGAATCAATCTTCCTAACTTCCTGATGGAAGCTGGCTTATACATTTCTTAGAAGGTAGAAGGGGAAGAAAGGCACTCAAGTGTTTTGGTTCAAAAGCCTCTACTTGTAGCTGAGCCTGACTGAGCATGAGAAGGGGATCACAGGCTTGCCCCTACAGCTTCTATCAAGTTAGAGGAGAAGAGACAGTCAGTAAAAGAGAGAACAATGTCAACACGTGGTTGGACTTCATCCTTAGCCATCTGAATAACTGGTCAACATGTGGGTGGCCCTTTCGAGCACTTCAATTGCCATTTCTTTACCCCTGTGAATCTAGGTGCGATTCCTGGAGCAGCAGAATAAGCTCCTAGAGACCAAGTGGAGCTTCCTCCAAGAGCAGAAATGCACCAGGAGCAACCTGGAGCCCCTCTTCGAGAGTTATATCAACAACCTGCGGAGGCAGCTTGACGCAGCGGCCAGTGACCAGGCTCGGTTAAAGGCCGAGAGGAACAACTTGCAGGATGTCCTTGAAGGCTTCAAGAAGAAGTGAGTGTCATCTCGACTGCACATTCTGAGGATGGTAGTGAGCTGGCCCCAAAAGCAGCAGCCACACTCAGATGAGAGCAGCTAGAAGGATCAGGGTTGAATGTGGGTTACAATACCCAGCCTGGGGGCAGGCAGGGGATTGGGACAGTGACATGTAACGTGGGAGGGGGAGGCTCTTGAGAAATAAGAAGACTTGAAATTGGGGGTGGGTATCCATTGCCGAGTCAGAATCGACTTGAAGGCAATGATTTTTGTTCTGGCCCATAGTTCTACCTGTGGGAATAGGTGAATTGATCCCAGAAGTAGGTGGCCTCTGATTTTGAAAACAGTGATCAGGTTCAGCCTTAAGTTGAGTCCTCTTTCCTCATTGGTCAAGTGAAATGACCATAAGTATTTTCTAACTGAAGAGCATAGCAGTGATCCAGACTTTCAGATCCCAAATCCCAATTTGAGGAAGTAAAAGGGATTTGGATAAACTGAGGGCTACTGGCTTATAAAAAGTCCTGAAGGTGGGAGAGAGAGGATGATAGCATGTGGGTGGCAGCAGAAAGCCATGCTTCTGGTTGGACCAAAGAGGTCTTAAAGGCCCACTGGGAAGTCAGAAATAATTGAGTCTCAGTTCAGAGTGAGAACTCACCGCCTCCCCCCCGCCCCAACCCCAATGCTTATCATCCCAGGTATGAAGAGGAGGTGTGCTCCCGGACCAGTGCTGAGAATGAGTTTGTGGCTCTGAAGAAGGTAAGGGGGAGCAACAGGCCCAGGCAAACTTCCCTTCCGGATAGGCAAATGTTTTCTAGATGTCCTAGGAAACTGCCAGGTAGCCTTATGGGGTCTGGGACCATGTAAAGATAGTATAGAACCTCTAAGATCAAAACAGTTTCCCTTCAAAAGATGGATTTGGCCTCAGATTATTTAGGATTAGGTCTTCACAAAAACAGATGTCTAAAGAGATGACCTTTTAAGGGTCTTGAATTATCCAGATTTCTCCCTGCCTCTAAATAAGCATCAGAACTAAGATTGCATTTAGGGTGAGAATCCAGCAGTCACTGGGGGAGTTTTCACATTCTAGTGGGGGGAAAAACAATATTCTCTAAGCTTCATTTCCACCCTGTGACTTCATCACCCAACCTGAAAGCTCTGCGAGAATTGGCCTGATCTTCCCACCCATCTCTGGATTTGTCAAGGAGGGAAGGTGAAACAAACACAGAGGTAATGAGAATTTATCCTTCTCTCCTTTATGCAGGATGTGGATACAGCTTTCTTGAATAAATCTGACCTAGAAGCCAACGTGGATACCCTCACTCAGGAAATTGATTTCCTGAAAGCCCTATACATGGAGGTGAGGACTCATCCTCTCTCAGCCATCCATGGAGACCAGTGCTTGGCCTGAACTCCCGAAGGGCTTAGTCTGGGATGGCATATTTTCAAACATATGGTATCAACATCTTTTCTCCCACTCAAATCTATATGCTTTACATGTTGGTGTATCAAGAAGAGAAGGTAAGGTAAGCCAGCTTCTCAGCAGCCTTATTCAGGCCTTTGAATAAACTCTTTAGATCTATAGGATCCAAATCCTTATTGGTCAATCCAAAGGCTGGGATCTAGGAACCTCATGTCCCATTTATCAGTTAAAAGCTCTGGGACACTTATTTTCCAGGAGATGTAAGAAACATTACCAGTTTGATCCAATTAGCCAATCCAACTTGCTACCTTTTGCTTCATAAGTGGTCTATTTGGTCTGCTATAGACCCAGCCAGAGCCAAATTTTTAGCACTAAGCGGGAGGGCTAAAGAAAACTCCCTCACCTAGCAGAGCAGTTCCAAAGCCCCTGGTTTTATTAAGGACTTGGAATATAGGAATTCCTAGATCATGAAGTCCTATAATACTGTCAGCTCTCAACAATCCATGGCCGGCACAGCCACTCTGTGGATAATCCAAAAAAAAGCTTAAGCCTTAGCATGGCCCCCTCTCCCCTCCACCAAGTTCCTAGGGCCTCATGGTTTTAATAATCCCCTAAGAAATGTTAGGTGAGTATTAGGTGAGGATAATAAAGGGATGTTTCCAAAGGTGTAACAAGGGTTCAAACTGAAATGGTTCTCAGATCTGTCTTTACACAGCCCTCTGTTTGGACTATCTACTGCTCTCCTTTGCTCTGAACCATGACATCCTGACATCCTGGGGACCCTGGGGCCCAGCCTAGACCACTGAAAGGGTCCCTGAGCCCATCCATCTTGTTGGTCCTCCAACACAGGAGATCCAGTTGCTGCAGTCACACATCTCAGAGACATCAGTCATCGTGAAGATGGACAACAGCCGGGACCTGGACCTCAATGGAATCATTGCTGATATCAAGGCCCAGTATGAGGAGATTGCCAGGCGTAGCCGGGCTGATGCTGAGGCCTGGTACCAGACCAAGGTGGGTAGCAGAGGCTTGGGAAAGGTTGTAGGCAGCAACTGGAGAGAAGACTCATATACAACAGAGTGGGCCCAGTAGAGGTCTGAGGTCCCCAACTCAGTGGTGTCTGTGGTCTTGACCTGACCTTTAAACTCTTGGCACACCACCATCCCCAGTACGAAGAGATGCGAGTAACAGCTGGACTGCACTGTGACAACCTACGCAACACACGGGATGAGATCAATGAGCTGACCCGCCTGATTCAGAGGCTGAAGGCAGAGATTGAGCATGCCAAGGCTCAGGTAGGAAAAGACGAGTGGAAACCCCAGAGGAAAGAGGGGCAGGTTCCCAAGCTTTGGGGAGCCCCAAGTCTGATGATGTAGAGGACCAAGGACCAAGACTCAAAAACAAAGGCATGGAGGGATTCATCTAAGAAGGCTTTCTAGAGGAGAAAAATGTGGAAGGAAGGGGGGTCTACCATATGAAAGGAAAGGCCGGGAGCAGACTCAGACAGGCAAGGCGAGGCAGAAAAAATAGGTTTTCTCTTTGAACCCCATGGGTCTTGAGGCAGAATAAATTAGGAAGGGCAAATCAGAGGAGGTAGAAACTGAAAGAAAGCAACAGTACTTGTCCCTGATGACATCAAACCACAGAGTCACCAATCTATGGAGAGGCAGCCCCCAAAGTGGCACCAAGCTGTGTTCCTACCAGCAGGGAATAGGGTTTCTAATCCCACTTGGGGATTCCCCCACTCCTGGCCCCTGCCAAAGCCCACCTGCATTCTGCCCTCCCTGCAGCGCGCCAAGCTGGAAGCCGCAGTGGCCGAGGCAGAGCAGCAGGGTGAGGCAGCCCTCAATGATGCCAAGTGCAAGCTGGCTGAGCTGGAGGCTGCCCTGCAGCAGGCCAAGCAGGACATGGCACGGCAGCTGCGTGAGTACCAGGAGCTGATGAACACCAAGCTGGGCCTGGACATCGAGATCGCCACCTACAGACAGCTGCTGGAGGGCGAGGAGAGCCGGTGAGTGCTCTCAGTGCAGCGTGACAGGGTGAGGCCAGGCTTAGGCATCTAGAAAGACTGACTAAGGGGACTGGGGAGAACCAGGTGAAGAAGTGCTGAAAAGAGCAATCTCTAGAGGTGATGATACCTCTTCTGCAAACATTAGTCTGAAGTTGCCCTTGGCAAGGGATTGGAGGAAGGCTCCAGATCAGTGTCCCCCAAATGCAAGTTTGTAGACAAGTTGCACCAGGCCCACAAGGTGTTTTTCTTGGTTGGTGAATTTATTACAAAAAAAACAATAATACATTTCCTTAGATATTTTGATTCAATAGTTTTGGGGCCAGGACCATGTAGTTTTTCAAAACCCAGATGTATGCATAGCCAGGGGTGAGGGCTGCTGGTCCACTTGACCCCTTGGCCAAGAAAACCCTTTTTATAGCAAGTAGGTTTTCAGAGAACAACAGTGCTTGTGAACTGACTTGTTTCTTCCTCTCCAGGATCTGTGAAGGTGTCGGACCAGTGAACATATGTAAGAACTTAAGTCTTTTCCCTCTTGATAAATTTCTCCCCAAATTGCCTTTAAACTCAGGCCCACCGTGGGGTCAGGAGCCTGCCAAGAAGATGGCAGGGCTGGCCCTGAGAGTCAGGGGAGGAGGGACCATGTGGTCCCTGGCCTGGGAGCACATCCTTAGCCAAAGTCTAAGGTCTGCCAAGAGCTTGCCTTGCCCAGAGCAATGCATTCACAAAGGTTTGCAGCAGCTACAAGGTAGAAGAAGGTTCCAGGAAGGAGTCAGTCTTTCTTGCTTTGAGTGGCCTTGTCCTTCAAGTGCAAAGGCCAAGGAAAGGCTCGTGCCAGGAAATTTTCTTACCACTGATGGCAGGGGAGGGAACAAGGCTGAACAGAAGTCCCACCTGCTGCTGAGGCCAGACAATCAAAGCACTGATTGTGCCCAAATCATTAAGGGCTGTGCTGGCCACTGTGGAGTGGGGGCACAAAGAAGTACAAAAGCTAGTCCCCGCTCTCTACAGTTGTAGTCTTCTTGAGGAGATGAGTCCTATCCACCATCAACCTAATCTTCAAAGGATCCCTGGAGGGAGGAGTAGGCATTTGGCATCCCTGCATACCCAGAGATAACACATGATTTGCCCAAAGCTAGTCAGTGGCACAGCCAGAATCCAAACCCAGGTTTCTGACTCCAAAATCATAAACATTCCCTAGTGTGTGGTGGAACCAAGTGCTAAAGCGGGTGGGTCAGAGCTCCTAGTGCTCAGGAAAAAACACCCACATAGAGGGGGAGGCAGCAGGAAGTGGCTTTCTGCAGGAGGTTAGGCTTACCTCGACATCACAGACGGCAGGAAGGATTCTGCTAAGAGGAGAGGGCAGAGGAAGCTGTGTCTCTGCAGATGAGGGCTGGTCTAAACCAGGTTTAGTCAGATAGGGCAGAGGGTATGCCCAGGGGAGACCAAAGAGCTACAGAGCAAAGGGGCTGCTGCTGGGTCAGAAGAGTAGGGATAGGGGCTAGTGTTGGAGGGTTTCTTGTGTGCTCATCTAGGTGGACATGTGAGGACCAGAAGGGGCATAATACTATTGGAAGGGAAAACCCTTGTGGTTTTATGGAGGTCAATGTTACACCTGCCTATATAATCCAGCTCAGCTCCCTACCCCTCCCAAACACAATTCAATGGGATTTTGGCTACATCTAATTGATAGTCAACCCATGGATATATGCACACAACTGGTGAATTCGCTGGAGTCTCCCATTTTAATCTAGATGTTTGACCTTAGTGTAATCACCCAGACTAGAGAAGGAAAAAATGGGTACTGACTGTGTAGACAATAGGGACCACTTCTATCCAGGCCACTTCCGCTGATGGTAGTCCCGGGCCGCCAGACCCCCAGATGCAGCCCAGCAGGGAGCATGGAGAACTGGGCCCCTGGGCCCGTCGGGAGCGCCCTGGAATGGGCAATCTCTCTGACCGTTTCTTCCTCCCGCAGCTGTCAGCAGCTCCCGCGGCGGCGTGGTGTGCCGCCCCGAACCCTCTGTCCCCAGCTCCGCCCTCTCCCGCAGCGGGGTCGCCTGCAGCTCAAGCTTGGGCGGGGCTCAGGTGTCCGCGGCCAGCCGGGACCTGCTGGTCTCGGGCACCAGGGCCGGCTCGGTGCTCGTGGGCGAGGCCTGCGCCCCCAGTGTCCCCTGCACCCTGCCCATCGAAGGGGGCTTCAGCAGCTGCAGCGGCGGCCGCAGCAGCGTCCGCTTTGTCTCCACCACCACCTCTTGCCGGACCAAGTACTGAGAGCCAAGCCCCAGACAGCCACTGCCGAGAGAGGAACCAGCTCAACCTCCCCTGCTTCTGTTCCCCGAGACGCGTAGACTCGGCGCCTGAGACATCTCCAGCCACCCTCCTGCCAGGAAGCCGCCACTCGACTCTCCCCAGCGGCTGTTCTGCCTGGCCAGGATTTGTCACCATGTAGATGCCCCATCCACAGCTCCTAACTCCCCATTTGTTTCCTTTGGACCATCCAGCTGAATAGCCTCAAGAAGTGCAAATTTGACAAGAGAATCACACAACTCGGTCGGAAGGGGAGAGAAAGAACAGTTCACACCCGAAAAGAATGTGTTTGAGCATAGTCATCCTCAGTCATCATCATGCAGGCTTTGGACTAATTTGGGGAGTGGAGAGTTGACTGTCCATACACAAGCGTCTTGTCTTTAGCCCACCGCCCTTTGCTTTCTTCCTCTTCCTTTCCCTAGAAGGAGAAGGTTCTTTCCTTCTGTTCACCATCTAAAAAGATCCAAAGTCCTTGGTGGCCCAAGGGACCCCTAAGTCCCCTGAAATAGTTCCTCTCCCAGTGGCATATGTCCTAGCTGTTTCTCTTCTTGGGTTCTTGGTTTAAGTCCGGCCTGTGAGTCTACACATGGGTGGGGTACATGGAGAGGTGGGCTTTGCAGCACTCAAGGTACCCTTGCCCCATTGTGGTGTAAGGCCCAGTCCTACCTACTGAAGGAAGTTTTGTACCTGCAAGCTCCAGTGAGGGCTGGGAGTGAGGGTGGGTGCCTGTCTATACTACTCTTTGTGTTCCTGGATTTTCAATAAACTTGCCAAGCTAACTTCACAAAGACTCTGGCCTCTCCTTCTGAATCACACTGGGATTAGGGAAGATTCCTGCCTAGACTCCACCCTACTGAGGGCCTGCCAGGGGCAGAGTCTGGTGTCCTGGGCACTGGAGACACACTGAGGAAAGAGGACTCAGATCCTTCCCTGAGGTGGCTCACAGTCCAGCAAGGGAGAAGAGGCATGTAGCAAAGGCCCTGAAAGCAAGGGCCAAGCAGCCTGCTTCTCTCCAGGTATGCCTCATACCCACAGGTGTCCTCCCACCAACCAAGGCAAACCTATATAGCTATTACGCAGATCCCATCCCATCCAATTCTTCTGGGATCATTGCAGGGACCTCCCAGTCTTTCTGCCCTCACTTTTAAACCCATCCAATTCATTTACCATGATGCTGAAGGTCCCTGGGTGGCACTAACAGTTTATGCTCGACTGCTAACTGATTTGAGCTCAGCTGCTAACTGAAAGGTTAACAGTTCAAACCCACCCAGCACTGCCATGGGAGAAAGATCTGGCAATCTGCTGCCATAAAGATTACAGCCAAGAAAACCCTGTGGAGCTCAGTTCTACTCTGTAAGACATGGGGTCATCATGCTGCTAGACAGATCTTTCTCACATAGAAAACTGATCATGACTCTCGCCTGTTTATGGCCCTCAGTGGCTCCCTATTGCCTTCTAGAAATAACCTAAGCTCCTTAAGAGGGCATGCAAAGTGTGATCTGCTTAAACATTTTCACCTGCCGTCATCCTTTCCATGCACCCCACTTCCAACATTTCACCTTTTTTTTTCATCCTTTCAGCAAACATTTGATATGTGCCTACCACACAACAGGATACACAATCAACACCCATGGAAGCAGCAAGTCAAGAAATCAAAAGACACATTGCTTTGGGCAAATCTGCTGCAAAAGACCTCTTTTAGAGTGTTGAAAAGCAAAGATGTCACCTTGAAGACTAAGGTGCACCTGACCAAAACCATGGTGTTTTCAATTGTCTCCTACGCATGTGAAAGCTGGATGATGAATAAAGAAGACTGAAGAAGAATTGGTGCCTTTGAATTATGGTGTTGGAGAAGAACATTGAATATACAATGGGCTGCAAAAAGAATGAACAAATCTGTCTTGGAAGAAGTACAACCAGGATGCTCCTTAGAAGCAAGAATGGCGAGGCTACACCTCAAATACTTTGGACATGTTGTCAGGAGGGATCAGTCCCTGGAGAAGGACATTATGCTTGGTAGAGGGTCAACGAAAAAGAGGAAGACCCTCAATGAGATGGATTGACATAGTGGCTGCAACAGTAGGCTTAAGCATAGCAACGATTGTGAGGATGGCACAGGACCAGGCAGTGTTTCCTTCTGCTGGCACCTAACAACAACAGCAACACAACAGGCATGATTCTGGGAGAATACTGGTGAACAAGATTTGATTTTTGCCCTCAAAGAGCTTATAGTCCAGTCTGATAGATGGACTGGTAAACAAGCAATTATGATTCAACATGCTAAGTACTGTATTAAAAGTAGAACCAATGCCACAACGGACAGAGAAGAAACCCAACTCAGACTTTGGGCTTCATTGAAAGCTTCCTGGAGGATGTGATATGAAGGATGGTAAGTCAGCCTTACTAAGACAAGGAAGTATCCCAAGCAGAGGCAACAGCACGTGCAAAAGCAGGAGGTTGGAGAGAACATGACAAGTTTGGGGGCCTGTCTATAGTTGAGTATGACTATAGGATAGAATGTAAGAAAGCACACAGTGGGGATAGGAATCGGCCAAGGCACAGTCATGATCAGAACCCTGGGCATAGCTCCACTAGGGCACATACCTCGGCCAGCACTGTAAGAACCTTCAGGTTGCTCTGTTCACAGCCTAAGGCATGCCTGACCCTGGACTCATCAACCTACCTGATCTCCTGCTTCCAGGGGCTCCTGGCCTCCCACCTCATCTCCCATGTGAAAAGTCACACACAACCTTCAGACAGCAGAACACCAAAACTGCCCCCACTTGGTCTTGGTGCCTCTTCTCAGCTAGACCTACACCGACTCTACACCACTTATCGATTTATTGTCTCAGCTTAAAATTCACCCTTCATTGCCTGTACTGTGAAAATGGATATGTTCCCCTTAAGTATTTTTCCTTTGGCAGCCAGCGCATTGTTAATCTTTGTCAGTAGATATTGCAATAGACTTTGGAGAGACATTACAGAGAAACATAAAACAGAGGGATCAAAAAGAAAACAAATAATAAAATGGTAGACTTAAATAACACCATATTAATGATTACATTAAATGTAAATTTTCTAAACATATCAATTAAATGACAGAGATGGTCAGATTGGGTTTTCTAAAAAAAAAGATTCACATGTATGCTGTCCACAAGATATTGCTATTCCCAAGATACTCACTTTAAATATAAAGACTTAGGTCCAAACTAAAAGGATGGAAACAGATATACCATGAAAACAATAATCAAAAGAAAGCTGGAGCAACAATATTAATATTAGGCCAAGTAGATTTTAGAACAAGGAATATTACCAGCAATAAAGAGAGACATTATATAAAACTAAGAGGGTCAATTCACCACGAAAACAACAATTTCTAAATGCATATGTACCTATGCATCTAACAACAGAGCTTTAAAATTCATGAAGCACAGTCTGATAGAACTGAAATGAGAAATAGGCAAATCCACAACTGTACTTGAAAATTTAAGCACTCCTCTTTTAGTAATCAATAGAACAAGTAGACAGAAAGTCAGTAAGGATATAGGCTTGAATAACACTATCAGCTGACCTGACTTAACTGACATTTTTAAAACACTGCACTGCAAAACAGAAAAATACACATTTTTTTTTAAATTGCAAGCAGGGAATATTCACCAAGATAGATGATATCTGGGCTATAAAACAAATCTTAGCAAGTTTAAAGACTCAAGCCAACATAACACATGTTCTCTGACCGTAATAGAATTAAATTACATATCAATATCAGAACTGTATCTGTAAAATCCTCCAAATATTTGAAAATCAAGCAACACGTGTCTAAATAACAAGTGGATCAAAGAGAACGTCACAAGGGAAATTAGAAAGTATTTTTACTTGAATGAAACTAAAAATACAATATATCAAATTCATGGGATACAGTTAAGCAGTTCCTAGAAAGTTTATAGCATTAAATTCTTAAACTGGAATAGAATAAAAGTCATAAATAAACGAGCTAAGCTTTCCCCTTAAGAAATTAGAAAGAGAATAGTAAACTAAACACAAAGTAAGCAGAAGAAAAGAAATAAAGAGTATAAAATAATGATGTTGAAAAGCAGAAAAACAATAGATAAAATTAATAAAACTAATACCTGGTTCTTTCAGAAGATCAATAAAATTGATAAATCTCTATCCAAAATGACTGAGAAAAAAAGACAAAAATTAGCAATATTAGGGATGAACAAGGGAACATCTCTACAGACCCTATTGATACCAAAAGGAATATTAAAAAAAAAAAAAAAAGGAATATTACAAACAGCTTTATACTCAAAAATTTTACAACTCAGATGAAATGAACCAATTTCTTGAAAGTCACAAATTGTCAAAACTCATTCGAGAAGAAACAGACAAACTGAAACAAGGGCCGGCTTCATGGGTGTACAACCTGTGTACTCCCACAGAGCTCTACATACAAAGGCGCCATGCAGGGTGCCATGGATTGAGTTGTGTTCCCCCAAAATGCGTGTCAACTTGGCTATCTATGATCCCCAGTATTGTGTGATTGTCCACCATTTTGTCACTTGATGTGATTTTCCTATGCTTGTAAACCCTACCTCTGTGGTGTTAATGAAGTGGGATTAGTGGCAGTTATGTTAATGAGATACAAGATTACATTGTATCTTAAATCAATTTCTGTTGAGATATGAAAGAGAGAAGTGAGGAGAGTGGCATAGAAATCTCATACCACCAAGAAACAAGAGTCAGAAGACAAGCACGTCCTTTGGATCTGGGGTCCCTATAGTGAGAAGCTAGCTCCTCAGCTGGGGAAGACTGATGACAAGGACCTTTCTCCAGAGCCAACAGAGAGAAAAAGCCTTCCCCTGGAGCTGGCACCCTGAATTTGGACTTCTAGCCTCTTAGATTGTGAGACAATAAACTTCCCTTAGTGAAAGCCAGCCACTTGCAGTATTTCTGTTATAGCAGCACTGGATGACTAAGACACATGATCTAACACTCTGCTGTCACTATCTTGAAATTCTTGTTAATTTTTCACAAGGGGCCCTACATTTTTATTTTTCACTGGACCCCACAAATTGTATAACTAGTCCCACCTGAACAGTTCTATATTAAAAAATTGTGTGTACAGTTTAAAGCCTTCCAACAAAGAAAACTCCAGGCTCAAATGCTTTCCCTGGTGAATTCCACCAAACGTTTTAGAAAGAATTCAACATAGACTTTTCCAGAAAATGTGAGGAGAGAAAATTCTTTTTATGAGAACAGCATTACCTGATACCAAAACTAGGTCAAGACATTATAAGAAAAGAAAACTACACACCAATATCCCTCATGAACATACACATAAAAATTCTAAACGATGTATTAGTAAACCCAACAGCAATATATAAAAGAATAACATTTTTTTTAATATTTTACGTATTACTCAAAATATAGACAAATGTGAAACCTAAAATTATAAAACTTCTGAAGTAAAACATAGGAGAAAATCTTGGTGATCTTGGGTTAGACAAAGATTTCTTAGATACAACAGCAAAAGCACAATTTTTAAAAAAAAATTACAAATGGACTTCATTCAATTTTAAAACTTTTGCTCTGCAAAGGACACTATTCAAAAAATGAAAAGACAAGCCATAGACTGGGAGAAAATATTTTCATATCTCATAGCTAGTGCTCAGTAGACACTAGATAAACAGAGGAGGAGGCTTCACCCAGGAACTTCTGCAGAGAGGCAGAGAAGTGTCAAGATCACGGATAATCGTGCTCTGATAGTATCTCGCTGGCTCATTAGTTTTCCTGTTTGTTGTCTGACCTCTCCTACTAGAATATGAGCTTCATTAGGGCAGGGACCTTGGCTTTCAGGTCTATCTCTGTATCTTCAGGACCTAGAGCAGCGCCAGGTACGCAGGAAGTTTCAGTAAATATTTGTAGAACTATTGAATTAGGAGAGGGGTGACAGGGACATAAATTGGAAAACCAAACCCATTGCTGTCAAGTTGATCCTGACTCATAGCGACCGTGTAATACAGAATAGAACTGCCCCACAGAGTTTCCAAGGAGCAGCTGGTGGATTTGAACTGCCAACCTTTTGGTTAGCAGCCATAGCTCTTAACCGCTACACCACCAGGGTTGCCACTGGGACATAAGGAAATGCATATTCTCAGCACCTCCCACAGAAGGCCAAGCTGTCATGTTCCAGGCACTAGACAAGACTGGCTAGCCTGGAGTGGCTCACATTCCTGCCCAAAGTCAGTCACGCCCCTCATGCTCCGCCTGCTGACCAAATGTCTTGGCAGTGCTGATTACCAACCAAACCAAATCCACTGCGTCAAGTCAATTCCGACTCACAGCGACCCTATAGGACAGAGTAGAACTGCCCCGTAGAGTTTCCAAGGAAAGCCTGGTGGACTTGAACTGCCAATGTTTTGGTTAGCAGCCATAGCACTTAACCACTACACCACCAGGGTTTCCAGTTACCAACCACCTGGTAAGAATTTGGGATGACAAAGCACATTCAGGAGAACTTTCCTCTAGAAACCATGGCCTCAGACTAGCAGACTTTCCTATCATTTTTTCTTCTGTGTTGGAACCCTCACCTCTATCCATTATTTAAAAAGCCCATTTCATCTGTCCCATAACAGAGGAAATGTTGTTGTTGTTAGGTGCCATTGAGTTATTTCCAACTCATAGCAACACTATGTACAACAGAATGACATACTGTCCGGTCCCATGCCATCCTCACAATTGTTGCTATGTTTGAGCTCGTTGTTGCAGCCACCATGTCAATCCATCTCTTTGAGGATCTTCCTCTTTTTCGATGGCCTATTTTACCAGGCATGATGTCCTTCTCCAGGGACTGGAGTTGAGATGAAGCTCACCATTCTGGCTTCTAAGGAACATTCTGGCTATACTTCTTCCAAGATAAATTTGTTTATTCTTCTGGCAATACATGGTATACTCAATATCCTTTGCCCAACACAGTAATTCAAAAGCATCAATTCTTCTATCTTCCTCATTCATTGTCCAGCTTTCACATGCATGAGGCAACTGAAAATACCATGGCTTGGGTCAGGCACACCTTAGTCCTCAAAGTAACGTCTTACTTTTTAACACTTTAAAGAGGTCTTTTGCAGCAGATTTGCCCAATGCAATACGTTATTTGATTTCTTGGCTGCTGCTCCCATGGATGTTGATTGTGGATTTAAGTAAAATAAAATCCTTGACAACTTCAACATTTTCTCCAATTATCATGATGTTGCTTATTGGTCCAGCTGTGAGGATTTTTGTTTTCTTTTTTTATGTTGAGGTGTAATCCATACTGAAGGCTGTGGTCTTTGATCTTCATCAGTAAGTGTTTCAAGTCCTCTTCACTTTCAGCCAGCAAGGTTGTGCCATCCACATAATACAGGTTGTTAATGTGTCTTCCTCCAATCCTGACACCTTGTTCTTCTTCATATAGTCCAGCTTCTCAGATTATTTGCTCAGGATACAGACAATAAGTATGGTGAATGGATACAACCCTGACACACACCTTTCTTGATTATAAACCACACAATATCCCCTTGTTCCATTTGAACAATTGCCTCTTGGTCTATGTACGGGTTCCACATGAGCACAATTAAGTGTTCTGGAATTCCCATTCTTCAGAATGTTATCCATAACTTGTTATGATCCACACAGTCGAATACCTTTGTATGGTCAATAAAACACAGGGAAACATCTTTCTGGTATTCTCTGCTTTAAGCCAAGATCCACCTGACATCACCAATGATACCCCTGGTTCCATGTTCTCTTCTGAATCCAGCTTGAATTTCTAGCAGTTCCCTGTCAATGTACCGCTGCAGTCATTTTTGAACTATCTTCAGCAAAATTTTACTTGCAGGTGATAGTCATGACATTGTTTGATAATTTTCACATTCTCTTGGATCACCTTTCTTTGGAATGGGCGCAAATATGGATCTCTTCCAGTCTGCTGGCCAGTGAGCTGTCTTCCAAATTTCTTGGCATAGATGAGTGAGCGCTTCCAGCGTTGTATCCGTTCATTGAAACATCTCAGTTGGTATTCCGTCAATTCCTGAAGCCTTGTTTTTTGCCAGTGACTTCGGTGCAATTTGGACTTCTTCCTTCAGTACCATTGGTTCTTGATCGTATGCTGCTTCCTGAAATGGTTGAATGTTGCCCAAAATCTTTTTGGTACAGTGACTCTGCGTATTCCTTCTATCTTCTTCTGGTGCTTCCTGTATCATTCAGTATTTTGCCCATAAAATCCTTCAATATAGCAAGTCAAGGCTTGCACTTTTTCTTCTGTTCTTTCAATTTGAGAAATGCCGAGCATGTTCTTCCTTTTTGGCTTTCTAACTCCAGATCTTTGCACATTTCATAACCATCCCCACAGACGCCCCCAGGCCCTTATTGGCCTTGCTAACCCTTCCAGGCCAAAGTCTCTGATGCCAGGGCTCAGCCTCCTGGAGAGAAGTGCAGAGAGAGTTAAAATAGTTAACAATTAAGACTGTACTGCCATCAACCAATAAGAAAGGATAACAGCTGTCACACTGCAACAGCATGTCACCTGAAGACCAGCCCAGGACTCGAAACTGTTTGTCTCTGCAGCTCCCTGTTCCCCTCCCCAAGGAGGCAGAAGAAAATTCTTTAAAAAGTGCAAGTGAAAAGGGTGGGCTTTCTCTAGATGACCCCAGAGGGGTTGAACCAGGACCCCTGGGGACACCGCAGAGAGAGCCAATCTACCTCAGCAAAAGGAAGGGCTTTCCAGAACTAACGATGGATTGGGCTGACATGGGTGGTAGTGAAATCCCATTCATGGAGGTATGCAAGCCCAATCAGGGCATGTTCCGGGTAGAAATCTTAAAGAGGTGTTTGGGCTAAGGTCCCATTCAAACCTAAAAATCTATGATTGTGGAAACTGAGTTCCCTTTTTTCTCTTGTATTCTTCCCCTAGAGCCAAAGATCCACCTATCATGTGTCATTCAAGGCAGTGTATAGATAGACTGGCCAGGGCAATGCATATCAGAAAATGGCTTGGGGATGGAGCCCACATGCCCCAACCCCATCCATGTACCCTTAAGCCTGGTCTTGAGTATCCCAAGCCTATCCGGGTTGCTCCTCCAGAAAGCAGACCAGGGCTCAGATCCAGTCAGAAGCTGACACTTGGAGCCTTTCCTGGGGGTAGGATCTCCTGTGGCCTAGCCTGAGGACCCGCTTAAGGGGAGAAATTACTTTATACCCCCACCTCCAAGAGTCCAGACCTTAGCATCTGCTGCCCCCTTTGCTAGGCTCTCAGCAAAGCAGTTTATTTTCATGGAAGGTGGTGTAGGGGGTAAAACCCACGGACTCTGGTGTAGGCAAACCTGGGTTGAAATGCCAGGTCCTCTGTTTACTGGCTGTGTGACGAAAGGTAATAATAGGCCACAATAATACTTAACATAACTGAACTGAGCAGTGTTTCAAGTGCTTTTTGTGCTTTAATTCTCTTAATACGCTTAAGTGGTAGATTCTTTTGTTATTTCCCATTTGACAGATGCCAAAACTGAGGCACAAGGAGGTTAAGTAAGTGGTGGAAGCAAAGACACTCTGACTCCAGAGCTCATACTCTTCACCACCATGTTGTCTGCCTGCAAATCTCAATAAGCCTCTTGACTGTCCATAAAATGGGGAACTATTTCCCACTTCAATTTGTTCTCGTGGAGATCACATACAATTATACAGCTACAGTGCTTAGTCTAGCACATAGTGGGTACACAACAAATGGTTACTATTGGAAACCCTGGTGGTGTAGTTGTTAAGTGCTGTAGCTGCTAACCGAAAGGTTGGCAGTTCAAACCCACCAGCCAGTCCTTGGAAACTCTATGGGGCTGTTCTACTCTGTCCTATAAGGTCACTATGAGTCAGAATCAACCCGACAGTAATGGGTTTGGGTTTTTTCTGGTTTATTGGTTTGGTGATGGCAGTGATATCTATTACTGTTATTTCCACTTTTGTTATTAATGAGAGCAGCTGTGGTCAGCAACTCGACCACTCCAGTACCAAACAGGGCTGGATATAGAGTGTCAGAAGACTCTTTCCAATGTCCAAAGTGCTGGAGACCTGAGCCACAAGCAGGCACTCTCTAACCTTTCCTGCTCCTGAAGTGAGGGCCAACCTCCACAGGGCTAGCTGTAGGAGTTTGCTGCCCTCTGCCGGCTTCAACTTCAGAAGAGACACTGTGCAGGGGGTTTTCAAAGTAGACTTGCCAGCAAGATTATGGGGTTTTGGGGATATAGTGGGGCAGTTCTACTCTGTCCTCTAGGGTCACTATGAGTCAGAATCGACTGGACGGCAGTGGGTTTGGTTTGGTTTTTTGGTATATAGTGGGGAAGGTGAAGGGAGAGGGCTTAGAGTCTTTTAAAAGTATTTTTCTCAAAAAATTGTGTTTAGGACAAAACATTTCAACAAAGAACAGCAAATTTTAAGGAGAAATTCACCCCCTCTCTCACCAGCCCAATATGGCACTATTTTTACCATCCTGTGTTGGTTTTTGTTCCTACATGCACAGAAAACTACAGCCTTGAAGCAGGAAAGAGTTGTGGAGGGATCGGGGTCCATGGTTCTCAAACGGTGTGCTCCTTGGGATTCAGGGGCCAACACTTCTCACAAAGTGGCGTTTTCTGCCAAACATCCAATAAACTGTCCTAGAGATCCATTGGTTTATCCATTCAATCAGCCAACAAATATTAACCAGGCACATACTTCCAACACTGTTCTAAGTGCTTGGGATTCATCAGCGAACAAAGCCAAAAAAATGCCTGCTCCCATGGAGTTTACATTTTTAGAGTTACTGTTGATGTTGTTTGTTAGGTGTCCTGCAGTTTGTTTGACTCATAGTGACTGTATGTACCAAGGAATAAAACATTGCCCAGTCCTGTACCATCCTCACAACAATTGTTATTCTTGAACCCACTGTTGCACCCACTGTGGCAAACCATCTCATTGAGGTTCTTCCTCTTTTCTGCTGACCCTCTACTTTACCAAGCATGATGTCCTTCTCCAGGGACTGGTCCCTCTGATAACATGTCCAAAGTGCATGAGATGAAGTCTCGCCATCCTTGCTTCCAAGGAACATTCTGACTGTACTTCTTCCAAGACAGATTTGTTCATTCTTCTGGCAGTCCGTGGTATATTCAATATTCTTCACCAACACCGTAATTCGAAGGCATCAATTCTTCTTTGGTCTTCCTTATTCATTGTCCAGCTCTCACATGCATAAAAGGCGATTGAAAATACCATGGCTGGGTCAGGCTCACCTTTAGTCCTCCAAGTGACATCTTTGCTTCTGAACACTTTAAAAAGGTCTCTTGCAGCAGATTTGCCCAATACAATATGTTGTCTGATTTCTTGACTGCTGCTTCCATGGGCGTTTATTTGTGGACCCAAGTAAAATGAAGTCCTTGACAACTTCTGGCGGCGTGGTGGTTAAGTGCCACAGCTGCTAACCAAAAGGCCGGCAGTTCAAATTCACCAGGTGCTCCTTGGAAACTCTATGGGGCAGTACTATTCTGTCCTATAGGGTCATTATAAGTCAAAATCAACTTGACGGCAATGGATTTTGACAACTTCGATCTTTTCTCTGTTTATCGTGATGTTGCTTATTGGCCCAGTTGTGAAGATTTGTATTTTCTTTATGTTGTACAATCCATACTGAAGGCTGTATGTAGTCTTTGACCTTCATCAGTAAGTACTTCAAGTCCTCTTCATTTTGGAGTAAGCAGACAGTAATAACTGAATACACTAAATAAATAATTCTACAGTGATCCAAGCCATGGCATTTTCAATTTCCTCTTATGCATGTGAAACGTGGACAATGAGTAAGGAAGACTAAAGAAAAATAGATGCGTTTGAATTGTGGTGGACTACAAGAAGAATGAACAAATCTGTCTTGAGAGAAGTACAGGCAGAATGTTCCTTAGAAGCAATGATGGCATACTTTGGATATGTTATCAGGAGGGGCCAGTCTCTGGAGAAGGACATCATGCTTGTAAAGTAGAGGGTCAGCAAAAAAGAGGAAGATCCTCACCAAGATGGATTTACACAGTGGCTGCAACAACAGATTCAAACATAGCAACAATTGTGAGGCTGGCACAGATCTGGGCAGTGTTTCATTGTGTTGTACATAGGGTCGCTGAGTGGAAACAGAGTAGATGGCACCTAACGACAACAGAGGTGTCGGAAGACGCTAAGTGCTATGGAAAAAAAGAAATAGAGCAGAACAAGATTAGCCAGACAGGGAAAGTCTAGGGGTGGAGGGGACAGGTTGCCATGTTACAAGGAAGAAACAGGGAGCCCTCTTTGAGAGAGAATATTTGAGCAAAGACTCATTCTCCCCCTCCTCCCACAGGAGTGATTGAACAAGTCAAGTGGATGAGGGAAGAGAACTCCTGACAGAAGGAAGAGCAAGCACGAATGCCCTGAGTCTGGAATGTGCCTGGTGTTCAAGGGGCAGCAGGGGGCCAGTGCGGGTGCTGAGAGCAAGAAGACCAGTTGGAGGAGTTGAGGCCAGGCAGTGAGGGCCTTGTTGGCCATCATCAGGACTTTCTCTTTCACTCCAAGTGAAATGCGGAGTCACCGGGAGGCTTGAGTGGAGGAATAATGTGATCCAACCTAATGTTTTAAGGGGATTACTCTACTGTGTTGAGAATGGACGACAGCAGGGCAAGGGGACACAGAGAGACCAGTGTATCAATCTTACCTGTCTTTACAACTGAATATAACTAAATGAATGTATGGCTTTATATAGCTGTCTTCCTTGTAAGATTTAGGGAATGGTTCTGCTGCTCAAACGAAAAGAAGAAACATTTTCAAAACCACTGCTGTTGTTAGTTACCACCAAGTCAGCTTTGACTTATGGCAACTCCATGTATAAGAGAATAAAATGTTGTGCAGTCTGGTGCCATCTTCATTATTGTTGCTATGGTTCAGTCCATTGTTACAGCTGTTGTGTCAACCCATCTCATTGAGGGTTTCCCTTATTTTCATAGGCCCTCCACTCTACCCAACATGATGTCCTTCTGCAGTGATCGGTCCCTCCTGATGACATGTCCAAAGTAAGCAAGTCAAAGTCTGAGGCAATATTCTGTGATTCATAGGGTTTTCATTGGCTAATTTGCAGAAGTAGGTAGCCAGGCCTTTCTTCCTAGTCTATCTTAGTCTGGAAGCTCTGCTGAAAGCTGACCACCACAGGTGACCCTGCTTATATTTTAAATACTGGTGGCATGGCTTCCAGCATCATAGTAACACACGAGCCACACAGTACAACAAACTAACAAATGGATGGTGATCAAAACCATTGTTGTTGTTGTTAGGTGCAGTCAAGTCGGTTCCGACTCATAGCTACCCTATGCACAACAGAATGAAACACTGCCCGATCTTGCGCTATCCTCACAATCATTGTTATGCCTGAGCTCATTGTTGCAACTACTGTGTCAATCCATCTCGTTGAGGGTCTGCCTTTTTTTGCTGACCCTCTACTTTACCAAGCATAATGTCCTTCTCCAGGGACTGATCCCTCCTGATAACATGTCCAAAGTATCTGAGACCTAGTCTCACCATCTTTGCTTCCAAGGAACATTCTGATTGTACTTCTTCCAAGATAGTATTGTTCATTCTTTTGGTAGTCCATGGTATATTTAATAACCTTCCAGCACCACAATTCAAAGGTGTCAATTCTTCAGTCTTCCTTATTCATCATCCAGCTTTTGTATGCGTTAATATGGTCCATTTCTTGAAATTAGAGGCTCTGTGTTGACTGAGCATTTTCCCTGGCAAACAGCGAAGCCACAAGGGAAGCTGCCTGCAGGAAGGCATGTGGACAGGGTTGAGGAGGCTAGTATGGAGTTTCTTGGTGTTTCTAGTGGGGAAGCCCTTAAGAGAAAAGGTGGGGCAGGCCAGGGAGCATCTTTGACAGCTGGAAGAAGGGCCCAGCTCACTAGGGAAGAGAGGGTGGATTCATCCAACTCCTCCCTACTGCTCCAACCCTCACTCCTCTCACATAGGGTCAATGAATCATGTCCAAATTTTGCAAAAGCCACAGAAAGTGTCGTGGGACTAGAAGACCCTGTCCCATGGGACTAGAAGATCCTGTCCCATAGTTAGGTCCCGGCACCAGGAGGTGGCATAGATTTGGATACATAATAAAAGTGTAGAAGACCAGCAGAGTTGGACGGTGATGCCCAGCTTGAATCAGCTGGGTCAACAAGGGCACATGGGGAGCCGGTCAGGGTTGACTCAGAAGAACCAGCCAGCCAGGAGGGGCAGTGAGATGGTCCTTGACAGTCCAGGCAGATACAAATACACAAATGGGATGGTCAACAGGCAGCTCTAAGACAGATAGGACCAGAAAAGTTATCAGAGCTCCCCTATCTCCTAACAAATCCAGGAAGTCTTCCTGGAAGCAGGGGGGTTCTAAGTACACTGAAAAGAGTGGAAGGGAAAGGCAACAGTGAGCCCTGGTGTGAGAGAGAGCAAGTCTGCTCCAGACTAGCATCCCAGCTTAGGCAAAATGCAGGAGGGGGATGGGACCATCACTGAGTGGGTCTGAGGTGTGAGTGATGAGGTCACTAGGGAAATCCCAGGAGATTTAATGGTTCAGAGGGGGTCTGAGAAATTGCCTGAGACTCCAGGTGGGGACAGAAGCTTTGTCATCCAACTAGCCCTTAGAGACTTTTTATAAGAAGTGGCCACTCAGGAGCATTTTAAATATTATGGGAGGGATATAGGTTCTTGAGTGGACTTCTCAACACTGGGTGTGGCCTTCAAAAGGTGTGGGGGCAGAAGGGAACAGGACCAAAGAGGGTGATGAATGAGTGTACCTAGGACAAGAGGGTGTGGGAAGGGGTAATTGGAGTTACCTGAGGAGTGCCTGAGAGAACATTTTATGAGCTGCCTCCTGGGACAGGAGGAGAAATCACACCCTCCCTCTGATTAGTTCTCAAAGGCTTCCTGGAAGAGGTGGCCATTGCCATTCTGGAACATTCCAGGCAAAGGTGTGACTGGGGAGAAGGCTTGGGCATAGGAAGAGGAGTGTGAGGGAAATTAATAGGGCACAAAAAAAAAATTGCCATGCAGTCAATTCCGACTCATGGTGACCCCATGCCTTAGAGAGCAGAATTGCTCCATAGAGTCTTCTTGGCTGTAATCTTTAAGGAAGCAGATCACCAGGCCTTTCTTCTGCAAAAAAAGAGGGCACAGGTGAGCAGAAAATGAGGAGACAGGAAAGGAGGGTGGCTGAATGACAGGTAGAGGTAGGCATAGGGCTATAGATTATCTGCCCCTCCGTATAACCATACAGCAAAGGCCCAGCCTGGCTTGGTCTGTGAGTTTTTCCCTTGCCCTGGCAGCAGCACTATGAGAACTCAGCCTCCCTCTCCTCCTTGCCCTCACCTCAGCTTCTCCAATCCAAAGCTCTGTCTGGACAGCCATCCTGAGCAGTCCTCATGGCCCTGGGCTCACCACTGCCATCTTCAGCAATCCAAACTTCACCCAGTGCCCAGGAGCACATCCCTGTGCAGGGCTGGGCCTGTTCTCACTCCTAGTGTCCCGTGGGCGTGCTCATACCCTTTGTTCTGGATAGTTTTGCTGGTCTTGGGTGGTATCTTGTTGCTGAAAACAGTGGGGCTATCCCCAGGTCTCCTGAGCCTCCTGGCTTCCCCATCCCATCCTCAGTGCCCAGGCCCAATTCAGGGTGGAGGTTTGGGTGGTATGTGTATACGTGTGTGTGTATGCGTGCGTGTGCATGTGCGTGTGCGTGTGCGTGTGTGTGTGCGTGCGTGCGTGTGTGTGTGTGTGTGTGGCATGAATGAGCAGCTGACGCAGGGCCTCTGTCCAGGACAAAGCCTTGCCTCCCCTCTCTGCTGCCCCCAGAGGCAGAAATGGATCTGTTTCCATCTTCACCAAACTGAAGGAGAACAGAGGCTTACAGAAACTGTGAAAGGCGTGAGGTTTGATGGGTTTCCAAGGCTGGCTGAGCAGAGGACCCACCCATTCTCTACCTCTCACACACAGCCCCCACCCTCCAACGCCCCTTGGCCCACACCACACCAGTTGCTGATCTATACAACAGGTGGCCAGCCGGCCAATGAGCTCACTGTCCCAAGCATCAGCATTTGTCCTTGAGCCCAGGCCAACAGGGTCACTGTTGAGGTGGGGGCTGGGACTCATCCCCTGTGCTCCCTAATACAGCCTTCTCCTCTCCTCATCCCAGATTCCACCCAAAACTTCTATAATAGTGAAATCAGGTTAAAGAAAACACTAAAAGAAGCCATAAATATACAGAGACAGTGAAGTCCGTGGGCAGGGCAGGGGCAGACCCACTGTTCACTGGATGAGGGGGCACATGGGGTGGTGGGCATGTTCTGAAGAAACACATAGTATCTTTCCTTTATACAGGGTTTATGGCCCCAGAAGCACTTCCTCGTGTATTAACCCACTCAACCTACCCTGGAAAGTAAGGATGAATTCCATTTTATAGTCAAGGAAATGGAGGCTCAGAGAGGTTAAGAATTTCTCCAAATCCACGCAGCTAGGAAGGGTCCAAGCTGGCATATGAACCAGGTCTTCCAACTTTGATTCCACTGCCCAGATTGCTAAATCCCAGCTGCTTCCCATTAGTGAACAGAATCTGAATATCTTTTAGGGCCAGCTGGTGAGGCCACCTGCTCTTCCCCCACCAGCTGCCCAAGGTCTCTCTATCCTACCCTGAATTACAGGTGTGGGATATGAGGTAGACATCCATCAGCTTCATTTAGGTGAAGACCTGAGATGGGCCCAGTGGTGGGAATGAGGGCAGACCCAGGGCAGAGTACAGGGCATCTCACTGAGGACTCAGAGGGAAGGCAGTACACTGGCAAAGTCTGATTTTAGAAAGCTCCCTGGAGGAGGAGTCACCCTCTGAAGGAAGCTCATCAGCTTTTCCTCCTTACGTTCCCAACATCTCAAGAGTCTGGCTAATCTCCCTGGAGGCAGACATCACATCCCCAAGGGTCATGTTCAATAAACATTAAAACAATAGCAATTATTATCCTAATAAGGGGCCCAAGGATACACAGGGAAGCAGGGGTGTTAGAAAGAGCAGTGCTCCCAGAGCCCCCGGGAACCAAAAATCCCAGCGTTCTCTGACGAGAAAAAGCCACCATCCCACACACTTCTCCATTCTAAACGTTCCTCCAGAGGTGGGAATTTCAGGGCTGGTGAAAGGAATCAACACCTCCTCTGGCAATGGTCATGGGAGGAAGAGAGACTCACAGGGCCTGTTTCTTCTTAAGGAGCAAAGGGAAGCCACCCAGAGCAAGTTGGCAGCACACAGATCATCCTCAAATTGGTTTCTCCAATCCTTTCAGCCAACTGGGAGAAAGCGGCTGAAGAGGAGCCTCCCCATTACTCACGAGCACCCATTACCGTGGCCCCTGAGAGTTGAGTGGTTTCAAGTTTTGCCGAGTAAGAAATGATGACTCTGGCACAGAGCCTTCCGGACTAGAATCCAGAAGGTTCCAAGAGACCATCTGTTCCAGCCCTCTGTCAAAACACCCCCCCTGGTCCTGAACCACCTTCTGGCAATACTGCCTGGGTTGGTTTGACATGTCTGATCAATTAGCCCATGAAACACAATGATTCACTTGAGAATGAGCCCTGGAGATAGAGACCCCGTGACCCGTTGGGGTCTCCCCCAACTTCAGATCCCAGGATTTCCTGTCTTGAGATAGTGGCCCATCCTATACCCCAAACCTAACCACCCCCAGGCTGTTTGGAGTTCAAATCCGTCTCCAGGTGTGGGTTGAGGCCATCTCACAGGCAGACTACAAGAAAATTAATTACTTAATGTTATGTAAGGGAGCTTTGAAGATGAAAAGTGCAAACCCACAGTGTCCCTAATAACATCTTCAATACCTTTACGAAGCCCCAGAGTCGCCACTGAGCTCACCTTTAAGATGAGTCCTTGAGGAGTTGCTGGCAAACTCCCCAAGCCAATAAACAACATAAAATGGCTTTTCGCTCCTTTTATGCAGCCAACCCCAGCTCTCCACACCAATAAAAGGACCAGGAAGGATCAGAGAGGCCAGAAGATTCTGAGGCGCTCTCTCCACAACTCACACTATCTTGCACCATCGCCCAGATCCGCTCAGACCTCAGACCTACACCATGTCGTGCCGCTCCTACAGAATCAGTTCAGGATGTGGAGTTACCAGAAACTTCAGCTCCTGTTCAGCTGTGGCCCCCAAAACCGGCACCCGCTGCTGCATCACGGCAGCCCCCTATCGAGGCATCTCCTGCTACCGGGGCCTGACGGGCTTTAGCAGCCGCAGCCTCTGTAATCTGGGCTCTGGTGGACCCCGCATGGCTGTCGGCGGCTTCCGCACTGGTTCCTGCAGCCGCAGCTTTGGCTACCGCTCTGGCGGCGTGGCTGGGCCCAGTGCCCCCTGCATCACCACCGTGTCAGTCAACGAAAGCCTGCTCACACCCCTCAACCTGGAGATCGACCCCAACGCGCAGTGTGTGAAGCAGGAGGAGAAGGAGCAGATCAAGAACCTCAACAGCAAGTTCGCTGCCTTCATCGACAAGGTCAGTGAGGCCTATGAGGATCCAGCTCCAAAGAGCAGAGAAGGGCCCAGTGGTCCCCTGCCCTCCGGAAAGCCCCAATCTGTTGGGGAGATAGGATGGACACAGCAGAGGGAAATAAAAGCAGACCAGCGTAGGCAGAGGGATCAATTCTCATTTAATTCTAGAAATGTTTACTGAGGTCTAGGTATGGTCCGGGATTTTTGTTGTTTGATTATTGTTGTTTGTTGCCATTAGTTGCTGCCAAGTCCATTCTAACTCATGGCGAGCTCATGTGTGCAGAGTAGAACTGCTCCATGGGATTTTTAAGGCTGTGGCCTTAGGAAGCAGATCACCAGGACTGTCTTCCAAGGCAGCTCCAGGTGGGTTTGAACCACCAACCTTTTGGCTAGTGGTTGAGTGCTTAACTGTTTGCACCACCCGGGAGTCTCCCAAGGTTCCTAGGTGACACCAATGGTTTGCACTCGGCCACTAACCTAAAGGTTTGGTGATTCGAGCCCACCCAGCAGTACTGCAAAAGAAAGGCCTGGCGATCTGTTTCCATTAAGATTATAGCCAAGAACTATGAGGTGACCATGAGTTGGGATCAACCTGATGTCCACAGATTGACTTTGGTTTTTCAGACATGGTCCAGAAATTGAGAATGTGATCTAAAGTGTGTGTGTGCTTCTGGGGCCAAAACAACACAGGAATATCAGAGCTGTCCCTGGAAAACTGGACTGGCACTGGGTGCTGGAAGAGCAGGGGACAAAGGGGAGAACAGAAGACGTTGTGGCTCAGGTCCAGGGAAGAAAGGACAGCTTTTCAAGTGGTGAGCGGCACGCTCGGAGTCACGCTGCCTCCCCCAGTCCTGGCCTTGCAACTCAGCAGTTTGGGGCCTCAGTCATGTTACTGAACTCCATCTAACAGTACCTGCCTCATCGGCTTGTTGTGAGGATTGATAAGTTAATGCGTGAAGAGTGCTGGCAAACACTGAGCACTCAAAAAATGCTAGCTCTTAGTATGATTTCCCAAGGACAGTAGCGGGGCGAGGAGGCAGAGCAATTAACCTTCGGAGATTAATCAGAGGGAGGGCTAAGCATGTGAAAGAGGAGGAGGTTACACTAGCATGGGGAAGCCCACAGATGCAGCCAAGAGTGGGAAAAACACTGTGAGACTGCCTCCCAAGAAGGTCTAGGGAGGGGGGCTGAAGCCACCCGATGACGTTCCTCTCTCATCTCCTTCATGTTGACTTCTCCTGTGTCCACAAGACCTTCCTGTAGCTGAGTAGATAGGGCTGGGCTCAGGGGGCTGGGGCTGGAGTTGGGGGTGACTGTCTTGCTAACACATCACTTTAGTGATTTTGGTTAATCCTCAAAATTACCCAGGGCAGGGAGGTATTATTATCCCCATTTTTCAAATAAAGAAATTGAGGCTGAGGGAGCTTTGATAAGGTACTCATAGACATACTGTGGTGGTCGGAGGCAGAGGGTGGAAACTCAGAGGACATAGAAACCTGACACCATAACTTACTAGTAGTGTGGCCATGAGCTAGCTAGTCATTTCACGGCGTGGGGTCTCAGTTTTCCCGTCTGTAATATGGGGGAAATAACATCAACCCCTTCACAGGGTTGTGATAATCGAATGAAATTATATAAATAAATGTAAATGCACAGGCCTGACATACCACATAGTAAATATTCAATAAGTGTTGCATAAATGAGAAAATAAAAAATGACTGGTAACTATAAAAAACTATAATAATAGTTAAATTTATTGAGCACTTATTGTGTGTCAGGGACTGTTTTCAACACGTCATACGTATTAATGTGTTTAATCTTTACAACTCTAAGGTCAGTATATTATCATCTCCATTTTAGAACTAAGAAAAACAAGCATCAAGAGATTAATTAACTTAGCCACTCAAAGTGGCAGAACTCGGATTTGAATCAGACCTTTGGCACCAAGCCTAGGCACTTTCCCTTTCACCCACAACTACCTACCTGGGGGCCGGGAGTACAGCTCCTTGAGCCCCAGACACTCAACCCCATGGCTCAGCCCTTGGCTGGGTCCTGGCTGTTCAAGAAGTATTCAAGAGCAGAGAGGACTCTGGGGGACTGGACACTTCTCCATCAGGGCTCCCCCCTGAGTTTCTTTCCCCCACCCTGGATGGCAGGTGCGCTTCCTGGAGCAGCAGAACAAGCTGCTGGAGACCAAGTGGCAGTTCTACCAGAACCAACGCTGTTGCGAGAGCAACCTTGAGCCTCTGTTCAATGGGTACATCGAGACGCTGAGGCGGGAGGCCGAGTGTGTGGAGGCCGACAGTGGAAGACTGGCCTCTGAGCTCAACCACGTGCAGGAGGTGCTGGAGGGATACAAGAAGAAGTGAGTGCAGGCAGGGACCACGGGAGCACAGGGGGAAGGCTGGAAAGGTTCCATCCCTAGCCCACTTGAAGTAGCTTCTTTAGGATTCCTGACAAAGCCAGGAGCTCAGAGGGCGTCCAATAGGAATCTAAGTTTCTTCAGATTCTTTAGCTCCACTCCAGCCCTTTGAAGCCCCAGAGGTCTTAGATCTAGCTTTGGGGAGAGTGAAGACAGGAAACCCAATGGAGTTCTACAGCTGTCTATGCTCCCTGCCCTTCCCAGGTTACCTCTATGACTTGGGCTGGGTGTTCTCCCTGGCAGTGGCACGAGCTCTCTGTGGATCTAGGGTGCAGGGGATGACTTTAGACTTTAAGGATGGAGTGTGTATTCCTGGCTCTCACCCCAGAGGCAGAAGGACTGGGGTAAAATCAAGCCAGGCTGGAGCAAGTGCTAGCCCATGAAAATGCACTGAATAGGTCACTGAGAGAACCAGATAACATTTGAAGGAGGTCAGCCCCTTTTTATCCCTTGAAGAGCTTGCCCAGAAGCTGGGGTGGCATTCAATCCCCAGGGCCCTCAGCTCCTACCCCTCTCCTCCCCCATCCTAGGTATGAAGAAGAGGTGGCTCTGAGAGCCACAGCAGAGAACGAGTTTGTGGTCCTGAAGAAGGTGAGGGGGCTGCCCATGGGGCAGGGAAGGGAGACCCACTGTGCAGCCTCTAGTATGGGACATGGTTACCCCCGATCACGGGGCACCACCTTCCTTTGGGTCTTCTCTCACATACACCCCCTCTCTGTCCACCACCAGGATGTGGACTGTGCCTACCTGCGGAAATCAGACCTGGAGGCCAACGTGGAGGCCCTGGTGGAGGAGACTAGCTTCTTGAGACGGCTCTATGAGGAGGTGAGGGGCCTTGCCAGCCGGCCAGGGCAGACGGAGGGGAGGTGTGGAATCTGGGAGAGTGGGGAAAGGGGGCACATGTGTATGCCTGTCCATGTATGATGTGAGTGTGAAAAGAACATGCACACATATGCAAGAGGGGCCCATGGTACAGATGTGTTACATGGATCTCAGAGACACATGCATGTGTTTGCGTAAGCCACATCTGTGTTCATGTGGGAGTCTGGCACAGGTGTTTGAGCATTATGGAGTATATGTGTGCAGGTGGCTTCTCTGTCTGGGAATGGAGTGTGTGTGCCGAGCTGTGTGTATGAGTTCATATGAGCACAGTCTACAGATGGATATGAGCGTGTATGTGGCAGTGGGAGGTCAGGGCATGGGTTCCCAGTTAAAGTGGTCTTCATTAGTGGACCGGTCACTGGTTCTGGCATTCAAACCCCAGCTCCCCTGCTGGGTGCCTTTGGGTCAAGCTTTTTTCACTCTCTGGGCCTCAGTTTATCCATTTGCCCCATGACTCTATGGCCCCATTGAGCTTTATTGTTTCATGATGTCCCTACGTGTGAATAAAGGTGTGGAGGGTGGAGGGGCAAATGGAGCAGGAGTCATGTAACATTTAAGACCTGTGCTCCTGCAGGGAGTGGGCACCCCTCCCCCCGCAATGGGGCCAGAACTAAATGCATTAGCTGTTGTCCCCCAGGAGATCCGCGTTCTGCACTCCAACATCTCAGACACCTCGGTCATCGTCAAGATGGACAACAGCCGAGACCTGAACATGGACTGCATTGTAGCTGAAATCAAGGCTCAGTACGACGACATCGCCAGCCGCAGCCGGGCCGAGGCTGAGTCTTGGTACCGCACCAAGGTGCGCGCCTCTTTCCAGAACCCTGTAGGAAGGATGCAGAAAGAGCTTCAACCTTTGTCTAGGTAGCTGGGGGGTGGACAAGGGAAGAGCAGACAGCTGAAAGTAGGGTGACAGGTTGTGATAGGGTTAGAGCTGGATTGGGGTTAGGGTTAAGGTTAGAGTTAGTGTCCGCATTAGGGATAGGGTTAGGTTTAGGGCTAGGGCTATGTTTGGGTTAAGGTTAGGGCTAGGGCACGGGCTAGATTTAAGTTTATGTCTAGGGTCAGCCATGGGGCTAAGTGAGATGACCTGTCCTGCTTTCCCACAGTGCGAGGAGATGAAGGCCACGGTGGTCAGGCACGGGGAGTCCTTGCGCCGCACCAAGGAGGAGATCAACGAGCTGAACCGCGTGATCCAGAGGCTGACAGCCGAGATTGAGAATGCCAAGTGCCAGGTACACTTGAATACCCAGCATGGGCAGGTTGCAGCACCGGCCCTTCTCCCCCAGGAGGGCAAAGGCCTGGCCTGATCAGGCTTCTCGGTATGACAGTAAGGAAGCAGGGACCCACAGAAAGGCAGGGGCTCTACCACATCACGCAGCACTCCAGCGGGATGAGCCTTGTACCACTGACTCCCAAGGGTGGGATCTTACCCCTTCATTGGCCACTCTGGGACCCCCATTAAGGAGAGACAGTGAAAAGCCTGCTCATCTCCTCTCCCATGTTCACAGCCCATTAACTCCCTGGTCATAGACATGACCTTCTCCCTGGGACCCCCTGCTCCCTGCCCTTGCTCCATCAGCTTAGGTGAGGCAACATGTGTCTTCTCACTCATCCTTGTCCTCACATCTCCACCCCCATAGCGTGCCAAGCTGGAGGCTGCAGTAGCTGAGGCAGAGCAGCAGGGTGAGGCAGCCCTCAATGACGCCAAGTGCAAGCTGGCTGAGCTGGAGGCTGCCCTGCAGAAGGCCAAGCAGGACATGGCCTGCCTGCTCAAGGAGTACCAGGAGGTGATGAACTCCAAGCTGGGCCTGGACATCGAGATCGCCACCTACAGGCGCCTGCTGGAAGGAGAGGAGCACAGGTGAGGCTGAGGAGGACCTTGCAAGGTATAGAAGGTGGAAGCCCTGCTCTTCCAGGGGTGAATTTCCTTGAGCTGAAGGGTGAGCTATATCTCTGACCACTGCTAGTACAGGTGAAACTTCAAAAATAATGACAGTAATAATAATTTATCCCATACTTACTACGTGCCAAGCCTGTGCTAAGCACTCGTTTTAATCCTCGCAATCCAATAAGGTAGGCATAATTTTTCCCATCCAAAGATAAAGAAATAAGGCTCAGAGAGGTTTGATGGCTTTCTCATGGCTACACAGCTAATAAGTGGAAGAGCTGGGACCTGCACCCAAGTCATGTGACTCTAAAGTCCCTTCTCTCAGCCACTTTGCTACACTGAAGAATCACTTCCTACCTGAGGTTGCAGCTTGGCCTTCCACACAGGCTTGGGTGCTATAACAATACACCCCTATATGTATTTAGCTCTTCATCATCCACAGGGTCCTTTCACACACTGCCACATTTGATTCAGCTCTCATTTATGTGAACTTGATCTGCATGGTCAGGGTGACCTGGGGTCACTTAGATTGGGGGCAGGGGGTGGAGTTCATAATCTCTCTGGCCTCTACCGGACACCGGACGTGCTTGTCACCATGGTTAAAGAACAGTTGAAGAAAGAACGTGACCATTTAATTCAGGCTTTGGGGAAGCCCTGCCTGCCCCTCCGGAGGGGTCAAACCTGTGCACAGGCCATCCCCCCCAGTCCCCAGGCAGCCATCCAGCTCAGAAATCCCACTCAAATCCAGAGCTAATATACTTTTCTTTCCCATAGGCTGTGCGAAGGTGTAGGCTCTGTGAATGTCTGTAAGTATCTGCTTTGTCTTGTCGGTGGGCAAAGCTGAACCAGGTGGCCTAACCCATTAACCTTTGAATGATCTCCAACTGGGTGGGTGGGGGTGGAACATTTGTTCTTCCCCTGTTTCTCCATCGGAGAGCACCTAGGGAGTTACAGAAAGCAGAATGGAGCACCCTTTGCTGGGGCAACTGTGAGCTGCAGGCCATGGACATGGAGCAAGACAGATTTGCCCTTCTGGGTCCAGATGTCCTTGTATCCTTCTTTCCCTCAGCCCCTGGATGGAATGATGTCAAAAGGAACAGGGCCTGAATTACTGAGCATTAAATCCCTTTTGAAATCCCTGGGTGGCACAATTAATGCACTTGGCTGCTAACCCAAAGATTGGAGGTTCAAGTCCACCCAGAAGTACCTCAGAAGAAAGGCCTAGCAATCTACTTTCAAAAAGTCAGCCACTGAAAACCCTATGGAGCGTGGTTCTACTCTGACACACGTAGGGTTGCCAAGAGTTAGCACTGACTCCATGGTAACTAGTGGGAAACCCTTTCTAGGAGGAGGCCCCTC
Source organism: Loxodonta africana (assembly GCF_030014295.1). Classification (NCBI taxonomy): domain Eukaryota; kingdom Metazoa; phylum Chordata; class Mammalia; order Proboscidea; family Elephantidae; genus Loxodonta; species Loxodonta africana. Next base: position 89,681,125 of record NC_087345.1, read on the forward strand.
CTACAATACGGATGCATTTTGGGGCATGTCTGGGGTGGGCGAGATCCCAACAGGCCGCTCACCCCTCGTATCTCCTCTCCTCCCTCAGGTGTCAGCAGCTCCCGTGGTGGTGGAGTCACCTGCGGCAGCCTCACATATAGCACCACCCCAGGGCGCCAGATTACCTCCGGCCCCTCAGCAACGGGGGGCAGCATCGCAGTGATGGCACCCGACTCCTGTGCCCCCAGCCAGGCCCGCACCTCCAGCTTTAGCTGCGGGAGCAGCCGGTCGGTCCGCTTTGCGTAGTCGGGGCCTCCTGCCAAGTGCCTGCCCTGTATGCACCAGCCCTGGCACTGAATGGCGTATGAATGGAAAATGTGTGCTTGCTTCCAGAATCTCCCAGACGTTCCAATAGAGGGAAGGACCCCAGGTGCTGTCCTCCACCTTCTCATTTTAGGGAGTTGTTTTCTCGTTCTTCTCCTGGCTTCAGTTTAGAGAGGCAGTCCCAGCCCCTTACTTAACTCCAGCTTACCTCCAAAATACCTATGGCCAATTTGTATTATTCGCCTAGTCCTCTGGAACCCGGCCAGTCACCCAGAGTGGCTGGACCTATGGAAGCTTGTTCTCCCCCGGGACAAGGAATGAGCCTAACCATCCAGCCAGGTCTCCCATAACCTGAGGCTCAACCAGAGAGAAACTTCCTCCCACCAGTTCCCCTCTCCTGGCTGGAAAGCAGCGTTGCCTCCGCAGGAAGCAATTGCCTGCTTATTTTGTGTTTTGCTTGTCTCTCGAGCTGACTTCCTTCTTCTGGATAAACTTTCAACTAAACTCCTGTTTTGGCCTTCTAGTCGAGAGGCCCATTATGGTGGGGAATGCTTTTGCCCACAGCTCCCTGGTTAGGAGACTGCAGACAGGTCTTGCTATTCGGTGCACCTTTATACATTTCAAAGAAAACCATGGACACCAGGCTGCTACCGATCTCCCCTCCTCCCGCTGGGTGCAGGCGGAGTCTGGTCAAGGCAAAGCTGGTGAGGTGGAGAAGGTTAGGTCACTTCCTGGGTTTCCCTCTTGGTCATGGCTGTCTGTTGGTGCCTTGCCTTCCGGGTTGTCTTAATCTGTTTTAATAAATGCTGCTGCAATGCAAGGGATGTGATCTTGTGAACTATATAATGCCTCCGCCCCTGCAACATGTCAGACTCTTAGCTCGCTTTGGCCCCATCTCCAGCCAACACATCCTAGCCCAGCCCCATGCAATCTTTCCCCAGCCCCCGGTGATCCTGCCTCGTCCTGTGCACTCCCACAGCCTGACTCCAGCTCAGTCCTCAGGCCTGACCACAGCACCAACTCCCTATCAGACCTCTTTCTCCCCTACCCTACCCCTTCACACTCCCGGCAGCCAGAATCCTACCTTAAACTCGTTGCTCCCACCCTCTCCAGCCCTGGTTGAAATCACTAACTGGCATATGTTTGTGCTTCTTAATGCCAAGTGAATGCTCCCTCCATCTGCTCTTTCCCCACCTACTCCTCAATCCTGTCCAACCCCTCCACCCAGAGACGTGGACTCCACCTCATTGGATACAAATCCAACCTCTGAGGCCACCCAGGACCTCAGGTCTCTCATTCCATGTGGACCACCCCATGCCCCTCCTCCCATTTGCCTTGGCACAGTGCTCAACTCTGCCCTTCATACCTCTCTTCCCCATCCCACCCCACAGTGTCTGGAACCCTGAGGATCTCCCTTTCTATCCTTATGACTCTGGGCCGGGGATGTCAATGAGTGAATCTGGAGCCTGGATCAGACTGGAAGATCAGATCCCTGAGGGTAGGAAGTGTCTCCTGGCTCTGACCCCCACTAAGACCAAGGATTGGGCTCTGGTCATATATGCCCTGGGATGTGCTGGATGACACAGGCAGCTGGTAAGGTAGGAGGTATAGACATCCAGGCCTCTCAGGCTCACCTCCACTTCTCCACTGGGAGAACAAATTGGCTGCCACTATTGCCAGGCCCCCTGTGCTGCCCCACCACTCAGCCTCTTCCTGGGAGGAGAAGTTGAGGCCCTGTGCATTCTGACAATGCCTCACTTCAGGCCCAAAGGGTTGCAATCCCACTGGGGGCTGCTGGCCTCTCCTGAGCACTCAGGTTTCTGCTCTGTCTGAGGTTTGTCATCAAGAAGGCCTCCTTCAAGCCTCTTGCGTGCCCCCTCCTTTCCACCACCATTCTGGGCCTTGCAGGTGAGGCCATAATCACAGTAGACCAACCTTCAATGTAGACGCATCATTCATCCACAGGAAAGGTTGAATCTCAGAAGCCAAAAGTCAGGAGGTAAAATCTGAACCTCAACTCGGACAAGTCTTCGCAACACCTTGGGCAAGAAGTGGCTTCCATGGTTCGGGCATCTGTCTGAGGATCTGCTAAGTGGGTGCAGCTGAGCCAGGTCATCTCAGCCCTGCCACCTCCTGTGTCTCTAGGGTGCTGGAGTGAGTCTGTGCTTGGCGAAAACAACTCCATGTTACCATGGACATAGGCCAGGCATAACTAAAATGTCAAATCTGATACCCCGAAAAAATGACACAGTGCATTGAAAAATCAAAGAGCCAGGATATGTGAGATTTTAATAAGAATTTTAATAAGTTCCCATGCTTGGTGTGCAAAGACAGTCAGCTGATCCAGCCCTCTCCTCCAGCCATCCTCGTGATCAACAGGAAAAATCTAGAGCAAGTTCTTCTCGTCCAAGGATTCAGAAGGTCCCTCAGCCCTCTCCCACCAAAAGAGCTATTCCTCACATAAAGCAAAAGGTATAATCCAAGGATCACCAAGGATTAATGTTTTATTAGAGAAAAAATTTAAAGGAGACGTCAAGTGATCTGAAATCTAGAGTCAAGGAAAAGTCAGAAGAGCAACTGGCCCAAACAGCCTGATTCCACATCTCTCTCCTAGGCTCCCTTTTCCTTTGAAAACATCACAAATATCACAGGCCAAGCTAAGAGCTTAATCAGAGAAAATCAGAGCTGCTGTCCCTATTTGACTCTTATTTAAACATTCAAACAACCCCTCTAAAACACACACACGCAGTTTCTATACGGCTTATAGTTCTTTGAACACACATACACACACAAAGTAGATAATCTTAGGCTCTGTAGTCTTCTCCTTCCTCTCTGAGGCTATTAGCACTCCCCCACCAAGTTCCAAATCCCCTCTGCTTCCCGCCATCCTCACAAACACCTACTTCCAGGATGAGGCCCCTTCCAGCCCCAGTGTCTGACCATTCCCTGCTTCAGTCTTTGGGACCAGAAACCAAAAAAAAAAAAAAAACCCAAACTCACTATCAAGTCAATTCCAACTCACAGTGACCCTAAAGGACAGAGTAGAACTGCCCCATAGGGTTTCCAAGTAGCAGCTGGTGAATTCAAACTGCCGACCTTTTATGGTTAGCAGCCGAGCTCTTAACCTCTGTGCCACCAGGGCTCCAGGAAATACTAATTTGTGTTATGACTCACTTGAGCAAAGCATAGGGAGAAAACTAAGTTAACCACATTATCAAGAAAATTATGAAGTGTATACCTACGGAAATGGAATTCCCCCTTGTCTGGATTATCCGCATCAGTGGTGCACTCTGGGAATATGAACATGGAACGGCGACTGTACTAAGTTTTCGTTCACTGACTAGAGCACCTGGGACATCAGCACCAAGCGCACTTTCCTTGAGTTGGGGGCGGGTCAGAAAGATCCAGAGATAAGGGAGAGGCTTAGTCCCCACCACCTGCCCTCCCACCCAAGGCACCTTTGTGCCCCTGGAAATCCCTGCCCATTTCTGCCTTGTTCAGAAACAGTGGGACCCCCCAGTGCACCCACCATTATTCCTTTGGTGCTGCCGCACAGTGATGGTGAGAGGTGAGTAACCAGGGAATGGAGGGAGGGGGCAGCACTCACAGGATGAGTCTATGCATGAAAAGGAGTCCTGGGTTGTGCAAATGGTTAACTCGCTGGGCTGCTAACTGAAAGGTCCGATGCTCAAGTCCACCCAGATGTGCCCAGGAAGAAAGGCCTGGCAATCTACTTCTAAAAAATCAACCACTGAAAACCCTATAGAGCATGGTTCTACTGACACATATGGAGTTCCCATGAGTCAGAATGGATGTAAGGCAACTGGTTTCTGTACGCTTTAAAAACAAAGAAAACACACCAGAGGCACAAATGAGTACATATACACCCCCACCCCACCACCACCATCAAAAAGGAGCCACAGCCTCTCCCCCCACCCCACAGTTCACATCCCTCGCCCCAGAGCAGCAAGTGCCCGTGGAGCTCCTTTCCCTCTTCAAAGCGGCTCTGGTGGCCCTTGACCCTGACTTTACCTCTGCTCACACTTGGTGGGATCCAGGCCGTGATGTGCCCAGGACACAACCCCCTGCGGGCCCTCTCAGGAGGAGGCAGAGGACAGGGGAGCACCACTAAGAAAGACTTTGGTCCTCTTGGGTCAAGGCATTGCCTGACCAGTTGTGGCCCCTGGACGCAGTCTGAAGGCGTTGGAAGGACTGCATTGCCAGAAAGGACCGCTCAAAGGCTTCTACATCTTGAGATCAAATATACGTTCTCAATGCAAAAATGTCCCCTACGCAGTCAGGTCTTTAAAGAAATCTTGCCTCAGAGGGGACTCTGAGCGGGGTTCTTCAGGTGGGACTTCCCTAGGCAAAGACTTCTTGGGGACTGTCAGGTCAGGAATAAACCAGAGACAGAATTTACCCAGTAACCGTCCCGGTTCAGGCCATCATGGTAAATGCCCTCCCACCAGAGGTCTGATTTTTAATCCTGGGTTTCCACATAGAGGCCTGTGTCAATCGCTGATATCAGGATCTCCTGGAGATGGCGGCCCCTTAGCCAGGATCCTTGGAGAGCAGAGGCTAAGGGAAGTGTCTTCTTCCGCCTTTCTTTTCCAAAGTGCAGACGATTCTTAAAGTGGAATTCCTCCTCCGGAAGCAACTAATCAGACCAGTGAATCCAAATGTTCGGCTTGAGGGAACAGCTTGGGGAATGCCGTGGAAAAGCATGTGAATTTTGTACTCCCAAGGCACAAGGGTTAACTGCTCACTGTTAACCAAAAACTTGGTGGTTTGAACCCACCCAGTGGCTCTGAAGGAGAAAGACGTGGCGATCTGCTCCCGTAGAGACTGCAGCCTGGAAAACCCTATGGAGTAATTCTACTCTGCCACATGAGACTGCTAGGGGTCGAAAATCAACTCGATGGCCTCTGGCAACAACTGACCTGACTTGGAGTCCCTGGGTGGTGCAAATGGTTAACATGTTCAACTGCTAACCAAAAGGTTAGCGGTTCAAGTCCACCCAGCGGTACCTCAGAAGAAAGGTCTGGTAATCTGCTGCTAAAAAATCAGCCATTGAAAACCCTATGGAGTGTAGTTCTACTCAGACGCACACAGGGTCGCCATGAGTCAGAATCATCTCAGTGACAACTGGTCGCCGGTTAGATCCGACTTTGGATCCCAGACTAGCTGTGTGACCTTAGTAATGTTACTTAGCTTCTTTGAGCCTTAATTTCCTTATCTGTAAAATGAGGATAATGACAGTGCGCTGTGAGAAGTGAATGAAAAACATGTACAACATCCCAGACACATAGCAGGTGCTTAATGGATGCCCGCTCGCTTCTCCTGCCCCCTATACCTTTGTGCTCTGCCCACACAAATCAGGAGTTGTCAAACCTTAGTTCTTATAGGAACCGCCTGAGAGGTTGTTAAAATGCAGATTCCCGGGCTCATCCCTAGGCTTTTGTTTCCATAGTTCTGGATGGAGCCCTGGAATCTGTATATTTAACAAGTACCCATGGTGATCCTGATGCAGATGGTGGTCCATGGAAGCACCAGAAACAATCAGATCTTTAGGTGGGTTGGAAAAAAAATAAATAAACGAGGCAGGCATTAACTGGGTTATCAGGGAGACAGCCTTTTGCCACATTTAATCACACACCAAAGGAGAGAAGGAGCCAAGGTGAGAACCACCCAAATACAATAAAATTTCAAATAACCAGTAATAAAAAGCTCAGCTGGTTAATCTCAGTAAGCGTTTCATTCCTGACATGAATAGTTAGGGGATGCTCTGGGGATAGCCAATCTCTCAGACCAACTGGGGGCCTCCCCGGAGCCCCTGCTGACCCCTCCCTGCCAAGGCGGCCCCTCTCATCCAAGGCTCCAGCCTGGGCAGTGATGGCCCAGCAACACACATCCCTCTACCTGGCTCCCTGCCCCGAGGGCCAGGCACACAGTCAGACTTAATATATGTCTGCTGGCCTGAAGTTAATCAGGGAGAAAAGGACTAAACCATTTATATCAAAAAGGCTTTACATCCTTCTCCTGGACGGCAGGGAAAGGGCAATTAATGGAGGTGACAATGATGCCAAACACAGGATTTACATTCAAAGAGTAAAAAAACTCCAGTGAGAAGGGAACTGGAGAGTTGGTTTTGCGTTTCCTGCAAGGGGAAATTACTAAACTGACATTTGGATCTGAGAGAAATGATTTCCTCCTCCCGCTCCCTCCCACCCCCGTCAGATCCAACCTGTCCAGAGTCCCACTCCCCTCTACGCGAACCGCACAGATCTTGTACTGGGGTAGCCCCCGACTACAGAGGGGGAGCAGAGAGCTTCACTGCTGATGGCCACGTCCCCCAGGCCACGGGAAACGGCAGAACTGAGGTCCCCGCACACCACGCCACCCTGGGAACGGCTCACACCTGTGGACAGAGACATCAGGTCAGAATTCACGCCTTCCCGGGCATGGTATGACTCAGAATCTTTTAGAAGCAAGATTAATTCTCTTCACACTCAGAGGGATCAGCAACATGAATCTTTTAAATCTACAGACAAAGCTAAATGCATTCCCATCTGCTTCTCAAGGAATGTGGTTAGCAAACAGAACACACGACTCCACTTGGCCTAGGCTGATGTTGACATGCATTTATACAATCTTTACAGCAAAAACTAATGAATCACAGTAGAGAAACTAGAAATATGATGGTTGGAAAGGTGAGGGGAATAGGTGGATCAGAAGCAGACACCTAGCCTGGGGTCTGTGTACATACTGGGATAAAGATTTAAGAGTTGCCTGCAGTGACCCCAAATGACTAGAATATAAATCTAGTATTCTTTATTAAAACTGGTACCACTTGAGCAGTATTGTGTGTGTAGTAACTGGAGAGCTTAGGCTATTTTTGCAGAATCCAATAGGGGATCAGAAGTTGCCATGCTCATTACCTTAGGCTTCATGTATGTCCCAGGTGGATCTATAGAGGGGTCAAATATTTAAGAGCTGTCTATTTGTCCAGATCCCAGAGCCCTGCAGCCCCAGCCTCCACCACCCAGTGCCCCATAGACAGAGGCTCAGCCACCCGCCAGGTGCATCCATCCTGATGTTAAGACTATTGACACCCAAGAGAGCCATGGCCACACACCCTCCCAACTTACAGATGTTGATGGAGCCCACGCCCTCACACAACCTGCAGGGGAGAGGAGAGAGTGAGCAGTTAGAGCCAAGTTCCTCTGCTTCTGAGGCGATGACCCATTCTCCCCCATCCTGAAGGAGGGGCAGGTGACATGCTGCCCGCCTGCTGTAGGCAGCATCAGTGTTGGCACTGCTCACTGGCACCCCAAAAGGACAGGGCATGTTGAGCTGCAGCATCCAAAAGCTGACTTTATGCCTCATTTGCTTCTAAGCCATGGAGACTCCAAGAACTGAAAGGTAGAGATGAGGGTATCATCCTCCTTGTTGCTTGGCTGGAAACTCTAGCAAAGTCAAAGAACAGGTGATGGAAGAGCTACTGCCTAGCAGGACAGCTCTGGGTGGGGAAAAAGCATGGCTATTATGCACTTTGATTCATTTTTAATCCCATGATTTTCAGTGGTGCCCCAGACATCCACCTGATTTCTTTAAATGCAGGGGGAGGCTGGAAGGCCTGGTGGTTAAGTGCCTGGACTCAAGCCAGACAGCCCGGGGTCAAATATGGCTGTGCCTCCATTTTCCCATAAAATGGGGATGATAATACCTGCTGCATAGGATTGTTGTAAGATTTAATTGAGCTCTACATGTGACATGCCTAAAATAGAGATTGGCGCATAGTCTGCCCCATGTAAATGTGTGCTGTTAACACTACCTCATTAATGGTGAGGGACATGTACCACTAAAGTGGGCTTCTCATAAACGCTCCCTCCTCCCTCACACCTTCCTGCACTTTCTGTTCTACCTCTCCCCCTTCTCTAATCTCTAGCTTCAAGCCTTTTTCTCCAGGAAGGCTCTACTCAGATTCATTCTGTCCAGCTCAGAATACTTCTTTAATCCCCACATTTTCAGTGAGGTTATATTCATTTGGTTCACTTTCCTGCCAGGTGAATCTGACTTTACTACAGCTTTGTAACTATGCCTTTCTAGAAGATTCTAGCCAATGCCCATCATGGCACCTGTTGAGCCAAAATGCTGGCAGAGGCCATCTTCAAATTGAATGATTATAGCTTCTTTTGTTTGTGTAATCAAATTAAACATTTTAAACGCCAAGAGGAAAAAAACCTATCAAAAGATCAATGGCCATAATACATAAAACACTATAAAATATGGCAACCTGTTAAAATCTCACATGTTGGGGACAGCGGGCCATTCATTTTATGACTGAGTCACTAAAACATTAATTAGTATTTTTATGGTGAAAATAAGTTTCACAGTATAAATGCCAAGTGCCTCAGGGAATGCTGGTAAGTAGGTTGAGGACTTAAGGGTCCATAGGGGGAGATAGCTCTGGTGGCTTCCCCCAAAGCCCTGAGACCCAAAGCCCCAAAGCCCCAAAGCATGGCACAAATCCAGCAGCATGGTTCTACTACCTTCATGCTACTTCACGCCAGATTTCTAATGTCAATTGGGCTAATAGCCTCTCTGCGGATATATTCTCACTATAATAACAATCCGTTCCACCCTGTGCTTACTATGTTCCATCAACTCGTTTAATCCTCACAACAACCTTAAGAGGTGGGTATTAACAGTAACTCTGTTTTATAGACGAGGACACTGAGACATAAAAAGTCACATAGCTGGTAAGTCATAGAGCCAGTATTTGAACCCAAGTGGTCTGGGTCAGAGCTATGATCTTAATCTCTACGCTCCACTCCCCAATCTAGCCTGCTCCGTCTGATGGAACCTGCCCTGGGTTATAATAATGATGTGGCCGCTTCTAGGCTACAGACGCATTGTACCATCCCAGGTGTACGTCCACATTGCTTTTCACATGCTGACCTCACCTGCCCCAAATTCTTGGCTGAAACCGTCAGCACAGCCTGAAGTGTCCATCCTTTTCCCTCTCTCTCAGCTCCTCCACTTCTCCTCTAAGAAGCCCCTGAGAGCCCCCAGTCAGAATCCATCTCTCTGCTCCCTGTTTCTCAGAGCCCAAAGGGACACTAACCCAGTCACTTGCAGAAATTACTTATGTCTGCTCTGGTCTTTCCCTGGAAGACAAGTAGCCTGTGCTGCTCATTTCCAGTCCCTGGTTCTGAACATCAGACTATCTAGGTTGAAAGAACTCTTTGTCTGTGCATCCCAAATCAAATGGCCTTCAACAGATTATCTGAACAATTCCAGCTTCCAGAACCCACTGAGGAGTAATCACAGAGATACACTTTTGGCCAACAGGATAAAGTAGTTGCCTTGGAATGAGCTTTAGATACAGTCTGAGGGGACGTTAGGAGGGAAAACAACGCAGAGGTGCCAACTAGGAGACTGGTTTAATGCCAGCTCAGCCAATAACTAGCCATGATCTTGGACAAGCCCCTTGCTCTCTGAGCCTAAGTTTCCCTATCAGTAAACTGGGGAAATGGTTGAACTCTATGATCTCTAGAGTCTTTTCCACTTTGAACATTCTCAGCCAGGAGGCTTATAGTCCAAAACTAGTTCTCTCAAGTCAATTCCAACTCATGGTGACCCTAAAGGACAGAGTAGAACTGCCCCATAGGGTTTCCAAGGTACCTACCTCTGGGTAGATTCAAACTGCCAACCTTTCAGTTAGCAGCTGAGTGTTTAACCATTCGTGCCACCCAGGGATGTCAGGTTATAGTCCAGGGAGCCCTGAGAGGGGATTCAAAGTGACCCTGGAGCCCTCTTTCTCACCGGCTCTCCTCGCCTTCTAGCAGTTTGCGGTAAGTGGCGATCTCCACATCCAGGCCCAGCTTGGAGTTCATCACCTCCTGGTAGTCCTTGAGCAGGCAGGCCATGTCCTGCTTGGCCCTCTGCAGGGCCTCCTCCAGCCCCGCCAGCTTGCAGCGGGCATCGCTGAGGGCCGCCTCGCCCTGCTGCTCCACCTCAGCCACCGCAGACTCCAGCTTGCAGCACTGGGGGAAAGAGAGGAGGGAAGAGGCTTGAAAATGGAGTAGCCTGTGGGGACCCTGGCTGGTCTCTAGTGGCCTTGGCCGTGCTATTTCACCCCATTCAAAATAGCCAACATTTGAACTTTGTACTTTTTTAAAAGAAATACATCAATGGGAAATTAACTAGGCAAGAAAGTAATAGCTTATCTGGAGTTTTCCTCTTCATTTTACACCACTTTGTGATGAAACTCAAACCGTGGAGAGCTGTTAGAGGAAGGAAATTTTAGTAGTAGAATAGGAATGAAGATAATTAGTGATATCACCTTATATTTGTATATTGTTGTTAGTTTACAAGACACTTCCACAGATGTTATCTTATTTGACTTTAATAATTACTCCATTAACTTGTCAGAACAGGTATTATTATTCCCATTATGCAGATGAAGAAATTGAGACTTACAGAAGCCGTGGCTTGCCATAGGCTACGCAGTTAATGAGTGCCAAGCCCAGGTTTTCAGAGGTCTTTGCACAGGGCTTTATTCTTTGGGCCACTGAGATCAAAAAGCTGAAACAATTTCCCATTTACAACAACTCTCAATTTACCTACAACTCCTCCGTTTGCCCCACTTAAGAAAGTCTATCAGAATGCCCTAGTGGCATAGTGGTTAAGTGCTATGGCTGCTAACCAAAAGGTTAGCAGTTCGAATCCGCCAGACGCTCCTTGGAAACTCTACAGGGCAATTCTACTCTGTTCTATAGAGTTGCTATGAGTCGGAATCAACTTGACGGCAGTGGGTTTGGTTTTTTTGTTGGTATCAGAACACCAGCGAGAGCACTGTTATTATGAGGAAAACTTTGAATCATCTCTAATTTCACTATTAAAAAGTCAACGATTTTCATATTTCAGTACTTCAGCTATGAATAGTAACAAATGACTTGTGACACATCTTACACGATGGTTCACAACAGCTACCCAGAAGGAAGAGGACAGAAATTGAGCCATGTAGAGTATCACAAATCAGTGGGGAAAGAATAGATTATATAATACTTTTTCTCACTATATGGAGAAAAATTAAATTTGAACCTTACTCGTTACATATACAAAATAAAAACAAATTTCAGATGGCTACAACCAAAATGTGAGAGATAAAACCATAAAACTAAGCGAAGCAAAAAAGCAAGAGGACACCTCTATGATCTGAAAACTTCACAAGTCTAAACCATTAAGGGCAGAACTGATAGGTTTGGCCACGTCCAAGTTGAAGGGTTCTGTTTAATGGACACCAGAACAAAGCAGACAGACTAGTGACGGACTAAGAGAAGATTAACTGACGAAGGGTTACCATCTAGTATGGACAAGGAAATACTGAAAATCACCAAGAAAAAAGAAAGGGATGCCCTTTTTTAAGTGGACAGATGATATGAGCAGGCAAATTGTTAGAAGGGAAGGACAAATGATTAGTGAGTATATGAGGAGACATTCAATGTCACCAGTGTCAAAACACAAATCTTATTAAGCTAATAATGGAAATTGATACGTTTATTTAATATACGATTTGCAACTCAGGTAACATTTCAACTAGAGAGTCAAAAATGTTCTAAGGAGCAAAGAACTTCCCAAGATTCTTATACCCCATCTTATTGATATTGCCATGGAAACTGACCAGAACAGACCTGATAAAACAATTTCTGGTCTGGAAGGAATTCACACAGCATTGTCTTGAAGAACAATTAAAATAATTACTGATTTACTCCAAAACATAGCTCTCCTCTGCCCTTTGGAGTTCCTGTTTCTCTAAACTGACTGCATGTGGCTAATTCCTCAGAATAGCACAATGGCTAAGGCAAAACGCAGGGGCAGATTATCCAACAGGCGAGGTAAGCACAGTGCTCACTTTGCTTACCAGATCATCTGTAGTGAACAATTTCACCTTTCTTCACCACTTTAAAGATTCTGCTTCTAGGTATGGCTGGCATCTGTCTCTCTCCCAACCCCACAGCACCTTCCCGCAAAATCAAAGCCTCTTCTAAAATTTACAATCCCTGACAGAAGCAGATGACCGAATAAGCAGGTAAACAGACTTACCTGTGCTTGGTTACTAATCTGTATAGAACAATTTCTTTTGGGTTTCCCCAAACAAAATGAAATTGTTCACTACAGATGATCTGGTAAGCAAGATAAGCACTGTGCTTACCTTGCTAATTGGATAAACCACCCCTGGCAAAACGGTCTTGACTAAAATTTATCCACTAGGCTCTTGTTTGACTTAAAGGTGACCTTAGGAAACCAGTTTCCTAAAGACTCACAGTTCAAAAGAACATCTCAGGGCAATGGCCTGGGTAGGTCACCCCACTCCATGGACCCCAGAAATCTGGATTCCAGGAGAATTAAAACTCCATTTCTCACTAGTAACCAGAGACATGAAAATTCAAATGATGATTAGATACCAGTTTACCCGTATTGGATCCACAAGAATTAGTCTGATAATAGCAAGTGCTGGAAACAGAGGCCTTCATGTGCTGATGATGGGAGTGTACGCCAGCGTAGCACTCCTGGGACTCAGTGCATGCATACTTATTCCCCAACAGTGCCCTTTCTTGCTTTAGACCTCCAAAGCATTTCTCACACAGGTGCACATAGAAACACACATACTTACTTCGCTTCCAGGTCTTTATAAGCATGCATCAGTAGGCGAATGGATAGGAAAGTATGGTTTATGCATATTACAGAATACCATACAACAGGCAGAAATAATGAAACAGATGGTTTACAGCAACGTGCATGGATTTCAAAAGCATAACGCCAAATTGCAAAGGTAAGAAACAGAATGAGATTTATAGTATAATATCACTGCATAAATTTAAAACACCAAAAAGCTTATGTAAATGTATTTTAAAGTACTTACGTATGTAAATATACACATGAAGATGGACTATCCAAAAAACCAAAACTCAAACCAGTTGTTGTCAGTTCCAATTCATGGTGGCCCCATGTGTTTCAGAGTAGAACTGCACTCCAAGAGGTTTCCAAGGCTGTGATCTTTCAGGAAGATCACCAGGCCTTTCTTCCAAGGCACCTCTGAGTGAATTTAAAACACTAACCTTTAAATTAGTAGCCAAGTGCTTAACCATTTGCGCAACGGAGGGCTCAAGGACACATATTAAATACATGAGAATGAGTCCTGGGGATGGGGAGGGGAATGGGATTGAAGATGGAGGAAAAAAAATTTTAAACAATGGAAGTGCATAGGTAATGATAACGTTCCCTTTGAACAGAGTTCTGTGCACTTCAAGCCCATCGAGAGAGTTGTGAGGATGGAGAAGGAAATAATAGAGAAAGCAGGAGACAACCACTGCCCTGTACCCTATCATCCCAGATGAGCTTAGAGGAGAGAAATGGTCAAGGGAGAAAACAAGGGAGCTGGATGCAGAGAAGGGAGTCAGGCCAGTCTTCTGCCTGAAATAGCTTGTGCGCTGTGGTCCTTCAGAAGCATGAGGTTAAAATGTAAGCTTCTTCAAAGGTAATAGCAGCCCCTGGAGGTAGGGAGAAAGCAGATCGGAAGCAGAGTGGGATCTCAGCACCCCCCTAACCTGCTGCTTGGCATTCTCCACCTCGGCCGTCAGCCTCTGAATCAGACGGTTCAGCTCACTGAGCTCATCCTTTGTTCTGCGGAGGTTCTTGCCCTGCTGGGTCACTGTAGCCTTCATCTCCTCGCACTGCAGGTTGGGAGACAAACGTGGGGAAATAGCCGGTGGTTGCAACATGGCTGGAGGGTGTGGTGGGTTATCCCTGTGGAGAGTCCACTTTCCCCCACCCAGAGGAGCCAGCCTACTGTTCTGCAGTAGTTCCACTACCTTCCTCTACTTGCTCAGGACATCGGCTGCAGCCCCGCTGGAGTGCATGGGTGCACTTCCCAGGGAAGGTCCAGGTTCGTTGTGATCTCTCTTGCTCACGTGGAAGCCTGGACTCAAACACACCCGCAGCCCTCCTGTTTACCTTGGTTTGGTACCAGGACTCAGCCTCAGCCCTGCTGCGACTGGCGATATCATCATACTGAGCCTTGATCTCAGCCACAACCGAGTCCATGTTGAGCTCCCGGCTGTTGTCCATCTTTACCACTACTGAGGTGTCCGAGATTTGTGACTGAAGGAGGCAAATTTCCTGTAGGAGACAACAACCAGAACCCTCATCTCCAAATCCCCCTCTTATTCTCCACCGTCAATCCAAAAAACAGCCCCAAATCTGAAACCTTAGGAAAAAAAGTATAAAACTACCAGCAGTTCAGGAAAATTCAAAAAGTGCAGCTTTAATTAAGAGAAGGTTGGGAAGGAATTTGGACTGTGGACTCAAGGCAATGAGTAAGCTGAAGGTGTATTAACGCCTGGATCAAGAGAAGCAGGTATCTGGATCATTCTACCTGGGGCCTGAATTGTCCAGATCAGCTGGAGTTATCTGTAAACTTCCAATAACAGGTGATGGCCAGATTTAGGTCCTGAGTTTTCTAATGGGTATTTCGCACTACCTGAATTAATAATTGTCACATCACCACTCATGTCATGCTGTGTAGACAGGGAATTAATCATGGTCTTCCAAGTTATTTAAAAGGAAGGGCAACACACATGTCCTTTTGGAAGGAAAACTAACAAGAGAAAACCTCTTCTAGTCACAGGAGGAAAGGGTGTTCAGGCCCTAGGAGAGTCAGGAACTTTCCCCAGAACCAAGGACACAGGACAGGCCACACCCCAGGAAAACCCTCCTCTGCCTCCTCACTCATCTGCTCTGCTAGATGGGGAGAGACTTACCTCCTCGTAGAGGGACTGCAGGAAGCCAATCTCCTCCCTCAGTGCCTCCACGCTGGCCTCCAGGTCTGCCTTGCGCAGATAAGCACAGTCCACATCCTGGTGGAGAGAGACAAGGAGAGGATGGGGGTGGGATAAATCCCCCTCACCGTGCCTAGGAGCCCTCTTCACTCCACTGAAGGGAACCCTGAGGCCATCTTCTGGCTCTCTGGCCCTGGCCTGTCCCTGCCCATCTAACCTGCACTTTTCAAGCCTAATCTGGACCTCTCATCTTCACCTTCAAGACCCCTCTAGAAGTGACAGGGCCTTTAACGTCTGCCGACCCACCGACATTATCTCTCAACACATAAACATGAGCAGGACCGGGAGTTTCTACCAGGAGAGAGGCAGAGGAGAAAAGTCTGACCCCATCAGAACTAGGGACCTTGATGAAGAGTGAAGCCTCATGTCAGCCCAGAATGTCAGGGTGCTTCCTCTAAAGCCAAACTGGCCCACACAGCATGAACATGTGGTGGCCAACAGGGCCATGAGTGCACCTTCCAGCGGGTCTCCCGGGCCAGGCAACACCCACTCCCCAAATAGCTGGCTCTCCTGCCTGAGATCAAGATCACTCCTCTATTAGCAGATTTTTTTTTACCACCCTCTCTTCTCCATTTAGAGTCCCTGGCTGGTGCAAATAGTTAAGGCAGTCAGCTGCTAACTGAAAGGCTGGAGATTCGAGTCTACCAGAGATGCCTTGGAAGAAAGACTTGGCAATCTACTTCCAAAAAATCAGCCACTGAAGACTCTATGGAGCACAGTTCTTCTTTGATACACGTGGGGTCACCATGAGTTACACTCAACTTGACAGCAACTGGTTTGGTTCTCTCTACCCCGTGATCACTCACAAGTAAGCACCTTATTACTGAAGACTATATACGCTTTTACTCGCCAACTTGACACCAAAGGGAAATCATAACAGTTTTTCTCTAGCTTGTTCATCCTCTACAATTGTACTGAATGAGGGCCCCAGCTCAAAAAATCACTAGCAAGTTGAGAACGAGAAACCTCTGATACGGATGAATGGAGGGGCCCGCATTCACGTGAGAGTGAAACAGATTTAAAAGCAAGCATTTCAGTTAATCAGGTAGTTTACAAAAAGCCAAATGGCAACATGTGAGGTTTTCTTTTTAAGATGCCTCTATCAGCACAGTTTGGGTCCATGTATGGAAGCCAAGATAGCATCCACAGCTGAATCAATGAGCCTTCTTTGCCAGGTGACCCAAGTGCCTTCCAACCAACAAGTTGACTGATATAAACATGACAGTACACCTGTGTGTCCAAAATTTAATTCTTCCCTGTATAGGAAGGTAGGAAGACTCACTTACCTTCTTCAGCACCACAAACTCATTCTCAGCCGTTGCCCTGAGTGCTACCTCTTCTTCATACCTGAAGAGAGAGAGCACAGGTGGAAATGTCCCTGGGACTGAGGGACCTGGCCTGTCCAGCAGAGTCCTAGGTTTTCAAAGCTCCCTGGTCCTGCCCCCTGACTTTCTTTGTGCCTTGGAAGAAGAGGCTTGGCCTCTCTGGACTTCTATTTCCCAGCCATAAAGAATCCATCAAAAGGACACTGGACCTGGAGTCCAAGTTCCTGCTATCTGGTCCCAACTTTGACCAAGGTAGCTGTAAAACCTAAGGCAAGTCATTTAATCTCTCTGTATCTCGGATTAAATTGCCTGGTGTGCAGTAAGGCACTCAATAAATGTTTGCAGAATGAATGAAAGACTAGATGCCCCAAGGGTCCTTTCAACTCTTTTGTTGTTATTAGCTGCCGTCAAGTCAGCTGCTGACTGATGGTGACCCCACACACAATGGGATCAGACCATTGGGATCCACAGTGTTTTTGTTGGTTGATTTTTCATAAGTAAATCACCAGGCCTTTCTTCCTAGTCTGTCTTAGCCTGGAAGCTCTGCTGAAACATGTTCAACAACATAGCAACACACAAGACTTCCCTGACAGGTTGGTGTGACTGTGCATGAGGTACATGGGCTGGGAGTCAAATCCATGTCTCCCACACGGAAGGTAAGAGTTCTTACACTGAACTGCCACTGCTCTGTTTCAGCTCTAAAACTGTATAAAAACATAAAGCTTTATGAAGCCACCCCCATGACGTTCTGTTCCCCTTCCTCCAACATACAAGTCTGGAAATAACCCATGGCCTGGAATCTTACCATGGTGCTCAGACTACTCAGGGTATTTTCCACAGCCATCCTCCACCAGCCTGGACCCGTTCCTCTTGCCCATGAGGCTTTATCTCTGGAGCAGCCCTGTCCCAGCCAACCAGGAAGACCAGAGTTCCCAAAGTATGGTTTTCATAACTTTTTAATTATAGGGTAATTTGGGCTGCTATAAACTCTCGGTCTAATTATTGGCCCTCACACCCCCAGAGTGGGAGACAGCACCTGCAAATTGGGAACTGTATCTGCATTTGCATCACCCCAAGTGAAGCCCCACTGCTGGGTCCATCTGGATGGTAAAACCTGGACTTCCAAAACCAGAATTCCAAGGAAGGTTACAACTACCAGGACTGGTTAATGTCAAAATCACCCTTCACTTTGTCTATAATTACAAGGTAAAAGGGGTCAAGTTGACAGTGACCCAGTGAGTATAGAGTGGGTAATGGCCAAACTAAATAATTCGGGTTAAAACAAAAGGTTTACACTATAAATTGTGGAGCCTTGTAGAACAAAAGCTGGAGTAAGTAAAGGAATCATTCAAGTGTCTTGAATTGCACCAGTCAGATCGTTTTCAACATGTCTCTTCCAGGACCTTTCCCTTTCAACCCCACCTAGCCCTGTCTGTTCCCAAATTCTGCTCTTGAGCTCTGTTGACCTAGCTCTTCCTGTTGCATTTTTCCTCTCCAACTCTGTGTCAGCCTGTGTCCTGGATGTGTGTCCCATCCCTCTCAGACCTGGAGCTTTTCTTCTAGCCAAATCTTTTCCCTGTCCCCTAGATGGGCTTGCATAAGGTGGGAGCCAAGACAAAAAGGAGGAGACCAATGACGCAGAACAATCGTACAGGTAGTCTGGGATGACTGATCTTCAGTGATCTCCACCTCTAGCAGAGTTCTGTGGGCCCGAACCAAGACCTACTCCCACTTCCTATAACCACCCAGCCCTGTTATGCTCACTTCTTCTTGTAGCCTTCCAGCGCCTCCTGCACGTGGTTGAGCTCTGAGGCCAGCCTCCCACTTTCGGCCTCCACACACTCGGCCTCCCTCCTCAGTGACTCGATGTAGCCATTGAACAGTGGCTCCAGGTTGCTCTCGCAACAGCGCTGGTTCTGGTAGAACTGCCACTTGGTCTCCAGCAGCTTGTTCTGCTGCTCCAGGAAGCGCACCTGCCATCCAGGGTGGGGGAAAGAAACTCAGAGGGGATCCCGGGGAACAGTCCAGTTTCCCAGAGCTTTCTCTGCCCTTGAGGATGACCTCTGGCCTGAAGCAGTCCCTGACCTTCCCCAGGAGGCCAACTCATTTGGCAAAGTCCGAAAGTACAGGTCACAATCATTACCCCAAGTAATCCCCCCACCCCCTGCAAATTCCATCTCCGCCTCCCAGAAAGATCACACAATTCACAGCAATGTGCTTATTCTGCACAGAATGAAATAATATCTGACCCTGGAAAAATACTCCAGACCATGTGTGGTAGGCTGAACAATGCCTCCCAAAGACACAAATGCCATAATCCCTGGAACCTGTGAATACACTACATTACATGACAAAAAGGTCCTTACAGATGGAATTAAGGTTATAGATCAGGAGATTATCCTGGATTATCCAGATGGGCCCAATGTAACCATATGGGCCCTTTAAAGTGGAAAAGGAAGGCAGAAGAGTGAGAGACATGCTTGAAAGAAGGAGACGGGGAGGGATTTAAAACTTGAGAAGGACTCAACCAGCCATTGCTGGCTTCGAAGATAGAGAAAGGGGAAGTCATCAACCAGGGAATGCAGTCAGCCCGTAGAAGCCGAGAGCCAAATGAAACTCAATTTTGCCAAAAGCCTGAACAGCCCTGGAAATGGATTCTCCTCTAGCTCCCAGAAAGAAATGTAGCCCTGCCAACACCTTGATCTTGGCCTTGTGAGATAATAAATCTGTGTTGTTTTAAGGTGCTAAGTCTGTGGCAATTTGTTATGCCAGCAATTAAAAAACAAACACACCATGACTCACCCTCACTCTGATCCTGAGGCACTGGCACACAGGAGGGGGACTCTGGACCAGGAGCCAGAAGCCACACACTGGCCTAATTCTGCCACTGGCTAGGTCACTTTGCCTCTCTGAGTCTCCGATGTAAACCGAGGAGTAGGAATGGATCAGAAATTGTACCCTGGTAGCCCCCAGGCCCTATCTGGACCACAGATACATTTTGTTTGGTCTGCACACTGCTTTATAAACATCTGAATTAGTTTCCAACGTTTAACACTTGAATGATTTCAGGCAAGAATCTGGATTTTTCTGACTGTTAGAGGTTGAATTGTGTCCCCGAAAACATGTGTTGGAATCCTAACCCCTATACATGTGGATTTGATCCATTTGGGAATAGGGTTTTCTTTGTTGTGTTAATGTGGACGTTTTGGTGTAGGGTGTCTTAAGCCAATCACCACTGAGACATAAAAGGAGCAAATTAGGCACAAAAGCAAGCAAAGATGAATGGGGGAAAGACTAATGCCACATGGAAATCACCAAATAGAGGAACAGAAGCTGAAAAAAACCAAGGACTTTCCTCCTGAGCTAACAGAGACAGAAAGCCTTCTCCTAGAGCCAGTGCTCTGAATTTGGACTTCTAGACTCCTGACTGTGAGAAAATAAATTTATTCATTAAAGCCACCCATTTGTGGTAGTTCTGTTATAGCAGCACTAAGAAACTAAGAAACTAAGAACCTCCTCCTCCTCCTCCTCCTCCTCCTCCTCCTCCTCCTCCTCCTCCTCCTCCTCCTCCTCCTCCTTGCCTTCTTGACAAACCACAAGCTCTGGCAAGGCAGGGCCTGTGTCTGGAGGTGAGTAGGAGCAGCTGCACCTCTCTGCAGGCCTGCCCTCTGCAGCCTGTCTTCCTGCACATGACCCTGGTGCATGCCTTCTTGCGCCCTCCTGGGTGTAGACATGTAAACCATTCAGCCCTCAAAGATGAGTCTTTCCCCCGTTGGACTTCGGTAGCTGTTGTCTCCCAAAGATCAGATTGTGGGATCTCAGAAGGGGAATCATGATGTCAAAGGGAGCCAAAGTTACATACCCAACCAGAAAAGAAACTCAGAAACTGCAGCATCAGAAAAGTGTAACTAAACAGCCTCTCCATGGACCATCCCTTAAGTTTCTCCACTGCCTGTCTTTTACCTATGTGAGTGTTGACAGGTTGGTGTCTTGGGCAGAAGCCCTGAGAATTCACAGCCTTCCTACGATGTTCCCACCAAAAGGAGCAGGAAAGGAGCCTCTGGTCCCTCTTGGCCCTGGCTCCCCTCTCAATGCTGGGAGGGACGGCATCTCCTCTAATAAGGAAATCAGCCATCAGCCTAAGCAGAGATGCCCGACCACCCCACTCTCTTATTGTATATGACTGCTATCTAGAAGATGGAGGACCTGTGTGTTTAGAGCCACAAACACACATTCAGCTCTTACTGGGCAGTATAAATAGCAACAATAAACCCTCCTGTTCTGTATTGTGGTTTCAGTTGACTCGCGCAGCAACATTTGAAAACCAAATCCATGATTCAACCACATTCTCACTCTCAGAGTTTGAACCCAGCCAGTTATTGGGCTCCAAGTCCAACGTACCTTCCTATGCCACAGCCCCAGGGAACAACACCCAGACCCACCTTGTCAATGAAGGCAGCAAACTTGTTGTTAAGACATTTGATCTGCTCCTTCTCCTCGTGCTTCACACACTGCACATTGGGGTCAATCTCCAGGTTGAGGGGTGTGAGCAGGCTCTTGTTGACTGTCACAGTGGTGATACGGGGGGGGCTGGGCCCATAAAGGCCCCCTGCCCGATAGCCAAAGCTTCCCCCACTTCTCAGGGGCCGTCCATAGTTCATCACAATCCGGGGGGACCACACTGCACACAGGCTTCGGCTGCTGAAGCCACCAACGCGTCTGTAGTTCGGCCCCCCAGGACTGCCCCCACGGTAGGCAATGGCACTGACACAGCTGTGAGCCCCAGGCTTGGGCAGGATGGCAGAGCAGGAGCTGAAGTTCCAGGCACTGCAGCCAGAGCTGATGCGGTGGGAACGGCTGCCCATGTCTCTGCTCTGCAGAATGTTTCAGGGAAAGGAAATGGCCTGAGAAGGTACGAGATCTCACCTGGGCAGTTAAGGCTCCTGCCTTTTATCGGGCAGAGGACAGGCCTCCAGACAACATAAACGGCAGGAGAAAGTTATTAACGCCCTTTATGAGCGTGGGAATCTCCAGCTAGACAGACAGAGGGGAAAGCTGAAACTTGCCTCTTTTAATAGGCATCAAGGAGACCCTACATCACAATAAACCTGCCCCCTGCCTTTTCAGTCCCACAGGCCTGGACATATTTGTTAAGTCCCTAATTCTCTTCCAGTCCTGGGAGTAGACCAGGAATCATTATCTCACACAGAAAAGTGGAGGCTTGGGCCCACACAGTCCTGAGACTCGAGGGTTCTATGTCCCACTAATGTCCTGCCTGGTCCATCCTCCCAGGGTGAGCACATTTCCACACACTGCTACAGAGACACCCAACCCATCCTTCTGGATCAAGCACAAATGTCCCACTACGGCTGCAGGGACACCTGGCCCATCCTTCCGAGTTGAGCACACATGTTGCAGTAAGGCTGCAGGGACGCCTGGCCCAGTCTTCTAGGTTGAGCACATGTGGACAATATCTCCTTAAGTCCTTCCTTACTATCACTTTTAACAGCATTCTGTCTATAGCATGGCTGTTGGGACTTATCTTACCTCCTTGAAGGCAGAAATAATGTCTTGTGCACTTTTACATCCCCCATGGCAATTAGCACATATTAGGCCCTCAGAAAGCATTGGCTGAACAGGCTGGACATTGGAGAAACCCAGTGAACATTGGAGGGATGGCTGATATCTGCATAGCTTCTTCTATCTAGTCCATAAGTATTTATTGACCCTCCACCATGTGCCAAGCCCTGTAACTGCCCTCATAGAGCCGCCCTGGTGGAGGCCCAGGCAAATCAATAAGCAAGGCCTTCTTTCAACAGGCAAGGGCCCACCAGAAGCAAGACTCCAATCTAGGTGCTGAGGGGAATAAAGCTGGTGGAGAGGACTGACCCTTGAGGAGCCTGTGATCTCAGTGGAGAGGCCAGACAGAGACAGGAAAGATCCATATCAAGAGAGGGAAAGATGAACACAAGTAAAGGTCACGGTGGTGTGCTATCCGCTTTCTGAGGAGGGACACTCACAGCAGGCTGGAGGACCACCAAGGAGGGGGCCCTAAGCAGGTCCTAGAGGATGGTAAGATTTGGTGGAGAGAACAGAGGTCAAGGGATGCCAGTCCTGATTCCCAGAGAAATTGCTCAGTGGTCCAGATCCTGCATAAAACCAAGGCCCTCAGCCAGAGGGTGCTCTCCTCGGCCTCTGGGGGCCTCATCTATGAGCCTCACCCTGCACCCCACTCCCATCTTCCATGATGCCTCCATTCCCCACTAGGAAAGTGCAGGGTGCAAATGGGATTGACTGGTTAAGCACCTGCCTTTTTTATATAGTGCCAATGGCAGACCCACCTGTAATTATGCCAAACTACTCAACCCCCCAAGCCCTTGAGTAAAGCCCTCATTACAGAGTATCTCTGTGCATGAAGACAAGAATGGGAAATAACCTTCTGGAATTCCCTATCAGAGAAACAGACCAGGGATAGGAGAGGGGACAAAAAAAGAGCCAAATGGAACAGTAGAGAATGGTGGGTTTCTCTGGTGCCTTTCATATCCCCACACACACACACACACACACAGAGAGACACATACTTCACTGCAGAAAGACAGTGAGGACAGACTGACATTCTGTATGTGGGTGTAGGGGTGGACCCAGAAGGAGCAGGTCCCAGCCCGGCCTCAGTGAGTATTGGCCTGAGAGGAGGGCCTTGTTTCTTCATCTGGTGGACAAAGCTCTGCCCGAGTCAGCAGGGCATGGACTGGAGAGACACCCCAGGAACTGAATTCCTCCTGAAACAACCAGGGCCACATAGTAAGGAGCACAGCAACTTTGCTGTGGTTGGGTGCCCTCAAGCGGATTCCAACTCATAGTGAGCCCATGTAACAAAACAGAACTGCCCCACAGGGTTTCCTAGGCTGTAATCTTTACTGAAGCAGATCGCCAGGTCTTTCTCCTGAAGAACCACTGGGTGGGTTCAAACTGCCAGTCTTTCAGTTAGCAGCCTAGCACTTAATCTCTAGCCACGGCAACTTGAAGCACAGAAAATTGCCTGGGAATCCTTTCCTCAGAAGTGGCTTAGTACTGGGCAGTCAGAACTTCCTGCATTACTGTGTGTATTCCTGTATTACAAAGAAGGCTAAGTGTTTAATGCAAACATACATTAAGCCAAACCAAACCCATTGTTGAGTCGATTCCAACTCATAGTGACCCTATAGGACAGAGTAGAACTGCCCCATAGGGTTTCCAAGAAGCAGTTGGTGGATTCGAACTGCCGACCTTTTTGGTTAGCAGACAAGCTCTTAAGCACTGTGCCACCAGGACTCTGATACATACCTCAAATTGTATAATGCCTCCTGTGATGAACCAAGGTGTGTGGAGGACTGGGAGTGGGGAGGTAGAGAGCAGTGTGCCCTGATGAGGAGGAACAGTATTTTATCAATGACATTGTTTAGAATTGCTGATGCGCATAGTAATGAAAAGTAGGCTGATTTTTTTAGTTTGTTTTATTATTGTTTTTTCATTCTCTACAAAAAACTCACCCATTGAGGCCTACACCCAGGGAAGACCAGCTCCACTGCTCCCCACCCCCAAGTCCGAGCCCTACATCACTGAATGGCTCAAAAACAGTAAAAGTTTATTCCTTGCTCACTTAACAATATTGAGAAAGTTAACTGGCCAGTGAGGCAACTTCCTCAATGAAATCACTCAGTAACCCAGGCTCTGACAAATGTTGCAAGTCTCCGCCTTACCTTGCATAGATAGAGAGAGGCTTTGGGCTGTTGTGGTGGCAACATCAAGTCGATCCTGTGCCATCCTCACAACTGTTGCTATGTTTGAGCTCATTGTTGCAGCCACTGGGTAAATCCATCTCATTGAAGGTCTTCCTCTTTTTCAAAGACCCTCTACTTTACCCAGTATGATGTCCTTCTCCGGGGATTGGGCCCTCCTTATAATATGTCCAAAATATGTGAGATGAAGTCTCACCATCCTCACTTCTAAGGAACATCCTGGCTGTACTTCTTCCAAGATAGATCTGTTGGTTCTTCTGACAGTCCATAGTATATCCAGTATTCTTTGCCAACACCATAATTCAAATGCATCAATTCTTCTTTGGTCTTCCTTAATCATTATCCAGCTTTTGCATGCATATGAGGCCACTGAAAACACTATGGCTTGGGTCAGGCACACGTTAGTCCTCAAAGTGACATCTTTGCTTTTTAACACTTTAAAGAGGTCTTTTACAGCAGATTTGCCCAATGTAATACATTATTTGATTTCTTGACTGCTGCTTCCATGGGTGTTGGTTGTGGATCAAAGTAAAATAAAATCCTTGACAACTTCAATATTTTCTCCCTTTATCATGTTGCTTATTGGTATAGTTATGAGGATTTTTGTTTTATGTTTATACTGAAGGCTGCAGTCTTTGATCTTCATCAGTAAGTGCTTCGAGTCATCTTAGCCTTCAGCAACCAAGTTGTGTCATCTGCATATCACAGGTTGTTAATGAGTCTTCCTCCAATCCTGATGCTGCATTCTTCTTCATACAGTCCGGCTTCTCCGATTATTTGCCCTCTATATAGACTGAATAAGTATGGTGAACGGATACAACCCGGACACACACTTTTCCTGGTTTTAAACCACTCAGTATCCCCTTGTTTTGTTCAAACGACTGCCTCTTGGTCTATGTACAGGTTCTGCATGAGCACAATTAAGTGTTCTAAAATTCCCGTTCTTTAAAATGTTATCCATAATTTGTTATGATCCACATAGTCGCATGCTTTTGCATAGTCCATAAAACACAGGTAAACACCTTTCTGATATTCTCTGCTTTCAGCCAAGATCCATCTGACATCAGCAATGATATCCTTCATTCCACTTCATTCCTCTTCTGAATCTGGCTTGAATTTCTAGCAGTTCCCTGTCAAAATACTACTGCAATCATTTTTGAATGATCTTCAGCAAAATTTTACTTGCCTATAATATTAATGATATTGTTCAATAATTTCCACATTCTGTTGGATCCCTTTTCTTTGGAATGGGCACAAATACGGATCTCCTCCAGTTGGTTGGTCAGTTAGCTGTCTTCCAAATTTCTTGGCATAAACAAGTGAGTGCTTCCAGCATTGCACCCATTTGTTGAAACATCTCAGTTGGTATTCTAGCAATTCCTGGAGCCTTGTTTTTTGCCAATGACTTCAGTGTAGCTTGGGCTGTAGGATGTTGGATTAATCCCCAAAAGAAAACCTGGAATCTTCTATTGAGAGACTTGGAGAGTGAGTCAGTAGATAGGAGAATGCGATATATGACATCTCTGCTTTGCCTCTGGCTTAAGGACAGCTGGATTTCTCATTGACTTAGCAACAGTACGAGGGCATCCAGGGAGAAAAAAATCCAGAAGGGAAGATCTCAGCTTGACTCTTCTGACGCTCAGCTTTAGAAGGAAGGTCAGCAATTCCTGGCCAGATTCTTCAGGAAACCACCAGGGCTGGAATATGGATGGTCCCTGTCAACAGACAGCCCAGCTGTGGAGTGAGACCTGTTCACAGCCCAGACAGGCTGCCTACCTGGCATTCATCTTTGGCAGGAGGCCCTCACCTGCCACTTCAGTGTGTCTGGCAAGGGTATGATGGCCACACAAATTGATGCTCTGTGATGTAGGGGTGGCATAGGGGCCACTGAATGCCCATCTTCCCCCGTCATGCATGAGTCTTTAGCTTGACCTCACCCAGTCATCTATTCCTTCAACAATTACTCATCAAGTGCCTGCATGTCAGGCACTAACTAGACATTGGTGATACAAAGATGGGCAAGAGCCAGTCCCTGCCCTC
Organism: Loxodonta africana; assembly: GCF_030014295.1. Classification (NCBI taxonomy): domain Eukaryota; kingdom Metazoa; phylum Chordata; class Mammalia; order Proboscidea; family Elephantidae; genus Loxodonta; species Loxodonta africana. The sequence goes on from NC_087345.1 coordinate 89,707,477, forward strand.
AAGTGGCTCACAGTCTAGCAGGCAAGATGGAAAATCAAACATCTACAGAACAGTGTGGTAGAAATATGCGAAGATACCTGGCTGTGTTGAGAGGCAATGGTCCCTTTCTCAAACTCAGGAAACAGTGTGCACAAAGGTATGGAGGCATGAGAGAGAATGGCACACTCAGGGAAGTACAGCTGGGGAGCATGACTGGGGCACAGAGTGCTCCCTAAGGAGTGGCGAGCAGTGAGGTTGGAAACATAGGCAGGGCCAGGACATAAAGACCCAGTGCCACATCTAGGCATTCTGACTTTCTCCTGTCAGTAGTCAAGAATTTTCATCCAATAGTGATATACTGGGGGGAATGGATTGGGGTGGATGGTGATGGATGAATTGACAGATAGGTGGGGGAAGCGGCTGAATGTATGATCATAACAACTAAGTACTGGGGTGGAGAACAGACTGTGGGAACATAATAAAAGGTAAAAAAAAAAAAAAAAATCCAGTTAGGAAGCTATCACAGGGAATGAAATAGGAAATAACATACATCCGAGCTAAGACCTGATGCAAACAGTTTGCACTTGGCTACTAATAGGAAGGTTGGCAGTTCGAGGTCATTCAGCAGTGCTGCAGAAGAAAGTCCTCGTGATCTGCTTCCGAAAAGATTTAAAAAGCCAAAAAAAACCAAACCCATTGCCATCAAGTCACAGCCAAGGAAATTCTATGGAGTTGTCCCCAGAGTGAGATGCGTGTCATGTGGGTGAGAGGCAACGTGGTGGTCTCCTGGAAGGTGTTGCCCAAACCCATTGTGGCTGAGTCCAACTCACAGCCACCCTGTAGGACAGAGGAGAACCATAGGGTTTCCAAGACTGTAAATCTTTAAGGAAGCAGAGCACTGGTGGGTTTGAACTGCTGACCTTTCAATTAGCAGCTGAGCACTTTAACCACTGCATCACCGAGGCTCCTTGGAAGAAGATAAGATAGAAAGGGGCAATTATAAGAGTTTCAGGGCCAAGTGTTTATTCCTGTTTGTCTCCTGTGTTCTGTGACTCAGATAATCTCTGTGGGCTGGGTGAGTCACTGCTGTGCTGCAGAGGTGCCTTAGAAAAGGTGCTCCTGGGCCAGTCAACTGCAGTGCTCTTTCCACTAGAGGGCACCTGAGCCTGGCATCACAAGGCACCCACTGCCACCATCTGGGAAAGCCCATTGCCTACAAGAAGCCTTCCTAGGCTGATCAACATGGAGTGTGGCTTCCCTAGCTCTCCCCTGCCTGAATTTTTCACTCCTCAATGGTCTCCCCCTCCAAGTGCTCAGAACCCTGTGTTGTACCTCTCCTTGAGCAGCCCGCAGCAGCCACCCCACTTGCTAACATCTTAACAGATGTATTGCACCACCTTCCCTCCTCCCATCCATTCATTATGCCCCTGACAGCTTTATCTCCCTAAAAGTCTGATGCCAAGACACGTCTATTCAGGCACCAAAGGCTCAGCCAAGGACATCGGAAGGCTCCTGAGCCCAATCCTCAAATTGGTCCCAATGAAGTTCTCTAAGTCATCTTCTAGGTTCTTCCCACCTTCTTTATTTTATTTTCAGTTTTTCCTGTGGACCTCAGAGACAGAGAATTGAGTCCATGATACTCTCCAGTTCTTTGCACAGTGTCGTCATCAGTCCACAGAAGACCCTTCCTGTGTTATTTTCCCTTCATTCCTTATTCCTACTGACACCCTCCTCATCTCAGATGTACCCACCATAATGCATATGATCATTGTTGTTGTCAGTTGCTGTCAAGCCAATCCTGACTCATGGTGACACCATGTGTGTAGAGTAGAACTGCTCCACAGGATTTTCAAGGCTGTGAACTTTTGGAAGCAGATCACTAGGGCTGTCTTTCAAGGCACCTCTGGGTGGGTTTGAACCACCAATCTTTCATCTAGTAGTCAAGCACTTAACTGTTTGGTTCACCCAGGGACTCCCTAATGCATAAGATATAAGCTCTCAAATAAGGATTCATCCCAAGTAAGTAGCAATGCTTTTGCAGTGTGTATGGTGGACTAGGAAGAAAGGCCTGGCAATCTACTTCCGAAAATCAGCCAATGAAACAGATCATGGGTATGGCACAGGACCAAGCAGCATTTCATCCCTTTTTGCACAGGGTCGCTGTGAGTGGGGGGCTGACTCAATGACAGCTAACACCACCAACCAACATTCTGTCACAATGGTCCATTTACCTGATCCTGCACGACTACAGTATTTTTTTTATTATATAGCTTTCTAGGCCTTGGTTACCCACTTTGCTTTCTTTTTTCAAAACTGACTATACTGTAAATGAACTTGAGTCTCTCCTATAAATTTTAGATTGATTTTATCAAGTTCCTCAAAATAAATCCAGCTGGAATTTTTATTGGGTTTGCACTGAACTTGTAAATTTAGAGGGAATTTACATCTTTAGACTCCAGGTGAAATTATTCCTGGATGTGGTGTAATTCCATTTAATCAGATTTTCTTGTGTATTCTTAAATAGGACTTTACATTTTTCTCCATAAAAATTTTGTGAATACTTTGCTAAATTGTATCCCAAATACTTCATCACTTTTACTACAATTAGAAATAAACCAAAAAAAAAAGAGAAAAAACCCAAACCTGTTGCCGTCGAGTCAATTCCGACTCATTGTGACCCTATAGGACAGAGTAGAACTGCTGTGTATGGTTTCCATGGAGTGTCTGGTGAATTCGAACTGCCAGCCTTTTGGTTAGCAGCCAAACGCATAACCACTGCGCTACCAGGTTCCCAACTAGGAACGGTATCTTATTTTCTTTTTTTTTTCTAGTTGGTTATCACTGATGGAGAAAAATGCGTTTGATTTTTGCAGGTTGACCTAGTAGCCAGCAGCACTGCTTGACTCTTCCTGCTATTTCTCATAGTTTTTTATTTTGCTGGGTTTTCTATGTAGCTGATCCCCTGAGCTGAAGGCAATGTCAGTTCTATCTCTTCTCTTCCAGTCCTTAAAACCAGTTGCCTTTGAGTCGATTCTGACTCACAGCAACCCCATGTGTGCAGAGTAGGACTGCTCCATAGGGTTTTCAAAGCTGTTACATTTAGAAGCAGATCACCAGACCTGTCTTCCAAGGTGCCTCTGGGTGGGTTTGAACCACCAACCTTTCAGCTAGTGGTCAAGCACTCAACCCTTTGTGCCACCCCGGCACTCCTCTGCAGTACACAGTACTTGTCTAATAAACGACCACTCAGCATGTGACTACAGGATCATCTGCTGCCTGGTTCCACATTCCATTAGGTCTAGTCCGTAGGCCTCAGTACATTGTGAGTTAAAGACAAAACTGTCAGCATCAAGGTTGGGAGAACAAAGGTGAGGGAAGGCACAGGAATCCCGCCACTCCCCGCCCCAGGTAAGAAGGTGGATGTACAATCAGCCCTTTGATTGACACGTCTACGTGTTTTCACATCTGCCTGCTCACGCCAACTTCATGGAGACCCCGGGGGCAACTATTATAATCCTCATTCTATACATGAGGAAGCAAAGCTCACCGAGATAAACTAACTTGTCACATAACTAGTGTCAGAAACAGAATTTGCATCTATATCTCCTGACTCCCCGTTCTGTGTTTATCCCACTAGTTGGCTGCAGCAGCCTCTCCATAGAAACATCACTTCCACAGCCAGGGGGGCAACAGACAGGCCTCCATGGGAACAGGACAGTCTCTTTTGAGCAAGCATTTCCACCTCTAGGGATTTACTTCAGGGAAATGAGTGGAGATGGGCACAAAGATATATCTACAAATGTTCATCACAGAATAGGAATAGCCAGACACACCAGCAGGCAGCCGCCAGAAAAACACACAGCAAGGAAGGAATAAGGCCAGGTGGTGGTTGCAACACCAGGCGGTAGGCAGGAGTCAGAGGAACAGACGCTAGGCAAGAAGTCACTCCAGGCATCAGGGATTCAGGCATCAGGGACCAGGCAACAGCACCCTCAGGCAGCCCAGACCCAGGGCACAGGCCTTGGGAACTAAAGCAACCTGGGCCTCAGCCAAAGCCTTTATAGTCCCTGGTTAGGGCAGGAACCAATCACAGCCTGGAGCACTGGTGGGGCTGCTGCTATCCTTTTGTCAGCTTCCTGTCTGTGTCACAGGTGTCTGCTTTCACAGGCTCGTCCAGGTCTTCAATTCTCTTTGTTCTGGGCCATTTACAAATAGGTGCTTTAATTAAGGCTTTGTGGAGCAGCGATGAAGGCCTTGTAAAGCTGTTGGGGCTATTTGCTGCTCACCCAGGATGGCACTCCATATCTCCCTGCCGGCCCCATGCACACTATCCTTTTGCAAGGCCCTGCCAGCTGCATGTAACCCAGACCCAGTCAACTTGTTAGTGCAGGGTGGGGGTAGCTAAGAAAAGTAGGCACTTCTGCTACCAGGAACTCTGTATTCACTTAACCCTCCTAACAACCCAGTAAGACCTGGATTGTCATTTAAACTTTACAAATACAGAAATTGAGGAAATAATTTGTCCAGGCCACCAAGCTAGTAAGTGGCAGAGCTGCACCTCAAACCACATCTTTTCATCTTTAGAGCCCACGTTACCACCACCTCCAATCAGGACAGGGATCTGAGCACAGTCATGATTCCCCCAACCCAAAGAGGTGGGTGTGCCTACCAGAGACTCCCAGTGAAAGAATCCAACTCCATACTGAGCCTGCTGGTTTGAGACAGACAAGCAGAGTCAGAGGATGGAGGAGCAGTTAGCAGAATGGGCAGAGAGAAATGCTTCATGGAGGATTCACTGCCTTGCACCCCTCAGCATCTGACCAAGAAATAAATCTCACATAATCATTGGACGTGTATGGAAGAACTTCCAGGTCCTAGCCAGTTCTGGTGTGGGTGAAGAAGAGAGGAAAGATCTGACTCTTCCTTGGATGTCTGGCTGATGTTTGACCCAGCAGAGGCTCAGCCAAGCCTCTCACAGAAGTGCTTCAAAAATCTTACCAGCCATTCAGCTGGGATCAACTACCCCCAATTCCTTGGTGTGTCCCTCGCCCTAGAAGTCCCTATCCCACAGCCCACCCCCTCAGAGTTCCCAGAGGGCCTGAGAAGAGGGGTTCGAGGAGTTCTTTCCTTTTAGGGTCCATAGTTGATGTCTCTAGCTCCCTGAAAGATGTCCACAGCAGCATCAGCTACCTCCCTTTAGGCCTCACCAAAAACGGGCCCCTTCTTTGTCATCCTCAAACCCCACTGTAATTGGCTCACTCACCCAGAGAAGAAATGGGGAGGGCAAAAGGTGATGGCCCCAATAGGATGAGTGCAGGGCTATTTTTAGCCCAGGTGAGTCAGCATTGGTTGTGGTTGGGTCAGAAGGCAGGTGCAGCAGAAGAGTCATCCTCAATACAGGGGTCATCATAGAGACGTGCGCTTGGAGAGGTTTACGTGGAAGGGTTTACGAGCTCAGATCCTTGGGTCAGGGGAAACTTCCTGGCTCAGTGCCTCCATCCATCCATCAAGGTCATCATCTGTCCTAGTCCAAAGGGATGAGAGGACAAATTAAGAGATCTTGGCTTTAGAAACAGCCCTGTGAGTTCCCACCCCCTTCCCTTACTCTATGTGTCCTCTGAGGGGAGGAAGTGATGGCATTTCAGGACCCTGGGTCACCTTGCCCTCAATCTACAACATCTTTCATCCTTCCTGGTAGGTGTATACACACTGAGAACCAACTCTCAGCAAGAGACTCCATTGCTAAGCTTCCTTGCAGAAGCCAAAGGATTTCCACACCCCCATGTCAGACACCAACTCCTCAGCCTGGGCATCATGGGGTTGTTTCCCTTCCCACTGGCCTGATGTTGGCATCACATCTGCATGTCCTCTTCCCTATATCCAAACACCCCAGTTCTCTGCTGGATCCCCAGAACCACAGTGTCTTGTATATAGGTGGCATCGGTAAGTATTTATAGAACGAATGAATGACTGATAACATATAGTCTAGTCTCCAAATCAGAGATGAATTCTGTTCTCCTCTCTTCCCAACCAAGTCCCCGCCCACCCTAGTCCTTCTCAAACCCAGAAGCCTTCTGTGAAGCTCCTACAGGAGCTCTGGGGGTGTGCCGTGCTTCTGTCCCTGCTCCCTATCCCACCAGCAACAACACCCAGAGCTCTGAAGAACTGCCTTGGCTTTGTCCTGAACTCTCTGACTCAGTTTCTCCCACACCCTAGCTGGTCCCATGGCTTCTGTCATCCTAGGAACATCCAAAGTGCAGGGACCATGCCTTCCCCCCTAAACCTCTGCCCCCACTCCCATCCCCAACTGAGCAGGAACAAGATGGGAGAGGCTAACCTTGACAATAAAGGAAAGAACATGCTTTAGCAACAGAGGGGAGGACAAGAAGGCCTAGAACAAGAGGTCTTAGGGGCACAGCTCCTTCCATGGGCAGGCCAGGTCTCAGGGCCTGTAGCCCAGCTATGCCCCTCCCGAAGAGGGTCCAGAGAGAGGCTCCACCCCAGGTAGCTGCATCCATGCCCTACGCTCAGAGCGTGGAATCCAACTGATGTTTCAGGACCCCTCTCCCTTCTCCACTTTCAGCAGCAATGGGAGAGGGAGAGGCCATAAGGAAGCTTGTAAAGACCTTTGAAGATGAAACAGGGTCTGTGGCCAGATATTGTTGACACAGCCACACTGAACAGGCAAGCTACGTTGGCTCTTAAGAGACGAAGGTGATGCCAAGCCAATAAAATGCAGCTATTGCCTCTTTGCTGCTCCTTTTAATGCCAGCTGCCCCTGGTGCATAAAAGCGCCTGCCGCAGCCCAGGGAGCGCAGGTCTTTGGCTCTGTCTCTTGTCAGCTTTCCTCCACTGCTCAGAAACCTCCCAGCCTCCGTCATGACCTGTGGATTCAGCGGCCGCGCCTTCAGCTGCGCCTCTGCCTGCGCGCCCCGGGCCGGCCGCTGCTGCATCACCGCCGCCCCTTACCGCGGCGTCTCCTGCTACCGCGGCCTCACTGGGGGCTTCGGCAGCCGCAGCGTCAGCGGGGGCTTCCGCGCCGGCTCCTACGGCCGCAGCTTCGGCTACCGCTCTGGCGGCGTGACCGGGCTCAGTGCCCCCTGCATCACTACCGTGTCCGTCAATGAGAGCCTGCTCACGCCCCTCAACCTGGAGATCGACCCCAACGCTCAGTGCGTGAAGCAGGAGGAGAAGGAGCAGATCAAGAACCTCAACAGCAGGTTTGCTGCCTTCATCGACAAGGTGGGTGCCTTTGATCACACTCTTCCTGAACCCTCACCCATGTGCAGGGCTCAAACTGTGCATTGAGGGGGAAGACAGAGGCAGGCACTTGTCTATCAAAGCTCCCAAAGGGGGGCAGTCATAGACACAGACAGACATTAAGACAAGAATGGTATCAGAAGCTCCTAGCCTGATGGTGGAGACAAACTGGAAAAATATATATATATATGTATTTATTTTTATATTTATATATGGAAACCCTGGTGGCATAGCGCTTAAGAGCTACTGCTGTTAACCAAAAGGTTGGCAGTTCAAATCCACCAGGTGCTTCTTGGAAACTCCATGGGGCAGTTCTACTCTGTCCTATAGGGTCTAAAAGGTCGCTGTGAGTTGGAATTGACTCCATAGCAACTGGTAGATATATATATATATAATTAGGAGCAAACTGTAGCCTTTAGTCCTGGAAGGTAACATCCTTGACTTGAATAAGGTAAGAGAAGCGTCTTGAGCAGTGGGCCAACATTTAGGTGTTAAACGCATTTGGAGCTAACTAACTGCTCACATGGCAAGAAAGTACTCCCTATGTCAAGGTCAGGGCTAGTGAATGTGATCCTGGAAGACTATGGAATCTCATGGATCTGGATAGCAAGAGCTGTTTCTAACCACGTGGTTACTTGGCTGCTGACTGTGGAGCAGGGGCCAGAGTGATTGGTCCAAGCCACTGTACTGGGGGCTCAGGGTCCAGAAGTGAGCAAGAGACAGAATCTCCATTCTCGTGGACCTTATAGGGGGGCTGGCAGTACATGGGCTGGGTGCAGTTGAAACCACCCATAGATGTTCGTATTCAGAGGAAGTTTGCAGTTGCCTCCTCCACCAAATCCAGACAACCCCATGTGGCAGTGGGTTGAGGGGCTAGGAGAAAAGGCTCAGACTCAGAAGAAGTTCTGAGCTGGGGGAGATCTTTCAGAGCCAAACTTGGGAAAAGTCATGCTAGAGAGATGCTCACCAGGAAGGACAAAAAATAAAAACAAAAAAATAGCCTGGAACTCTGAACAGCATGAGAGACCAAGGCTAGTACAAGAAAAGACTTACCAGGCATATGACAAAGCATCTGAACGGAGGCAGTGAGCCAACCTCGAGGCAGGGTAATGGATATGAAACTTTCCTTGTGGCCCAATAGTTTAAGATTATTAGTCATAGTGAGAGAAGAACCCCCTGTGGGGCAGACAATCAGAGTTCAAGTTCTTTGTGAGGTTGGGGCAGTCAGGTAACCTCCCCGGGCCTCCATTTCCTCATCTTTAGAAGGCTGGAGCACAGGGCATTCCTGCATTAGCATCCCAGGTGACTATTATTCTAATTGCATTGTTGTTGTAGGAGTTAAATACTTGATGCATACTTCACTTTTCAATTTTTACACTCTGCCTTTCTCAAAAGGTCAGCCTGTTCATTCTCCTGCTCTGAATAGCACCTGACTTCAGGCAGTAGCTGTTCACCATGCTGGTGCTTTCCCATACAGGTGCTTTCCCATACAAGCACTCAAGTGATCCTCATAGTAACCCTGTGAGGTGAGCATTATTCTCCCCACTTTGCAGAGGGGCAAAGTGATTTGCCGAAGGGCACATTATTAACAAGCAGCAGCTGAGTCGGGACTCGAAGGTGATTTCATGTGCTTTCCATGACACAATGTAAGTTGCTTTCTAAGAGGTTGAAGTCAGCCGATTAAGACCCAGTGTGCTTTTTTAGAGAGATGGCATAACCACTTCCAAAGAAGATTCTGGGTAGCAAGTTGGGGGCACAAGTGCTGGTGCTGGGGCCCCCTTTGCCTCTGATCCTAAAAGAAGAGATTCTCAGACTCTGCCCCTGGACGCAGGTGCGCTTCCTGGAGCAGCAGAACAAGCTGCTGGAGACCAAGTGGCAGTTCTACCAGAACCAGCGCTGTTGCCAGAGCAACCTGGAGCCACTGTTCAATGGCTACATTGAGACGCTGAGGAGGGAGGCCGAGTGTGTGGAGGCCGACAGCGGGAGACTGGCCTCTGAGCTCAACCATGTGCAGGAAGTGCTGGAGGGCTACAAGAAGAGGTGAGTGCAGGCAGGGTGGGCTCAGGAACGGGCTCAGAGTGCTTAGGTTCCCAAGCAGAGGGGGGTGTAGGGTCTGTAGCTGAGGTCTCTGCCTGAGGATAGGAAGAGCCTGCATGCACTCTTTGCTGTTCCTCAAGGCACAAGGGTCGTTTGGGTGGGTGCCAGCCTTCTGGGGGGCAGGAGTTCATCTCCTTTCCCTATCAACATGTCAGGGAAATGACACTCTCTTTCCTTTTCCATCCACCAGACCCTTTTCTTTAGACCTCAAAAGAATTATTATTCCTTGGTCCCTTTGAAAGGACCCCTGGTGGCACAGTAGTTAAGCACTCGACTGCTAACTGAAAGGTTGGCAGTTGGAACCCATCAGCCCCTCCATGGTAGAAAGATGTGGCAGTCAGCTCCCATAAAAATTATAGCCTTGAACCCTGTGGGGCAGTACTACCCTGTCCTGTAGAGTCAACACGAGTCAGGATTGACTCTCCAGAAACCAATTTGGTTTTATCTGTTTGTCTGCTTGGTCCCTTCGAGGTCAGCTCAGAGTCCTGGTCATTCTTCAGTTTACTCCTTCCCTTAGCCAACATTTGCTAAGCACCTGCCACGTGCCGCTCAGACACTGAGCTGGGCGCTGGGGATTCAGCCATCAGCATAATTCCTGTCCTTGTGAAATTTACAGTCTGCCGGAGAGGCAGACAGGCCATAGGCACAGAGAGCTTTAATTACAAAGTGTGACATAAGGTATGCAGGATGCACACTGGGTGCTCGAAAGGAATCTGGTTTCTAGTGGGTGCCAGCTTCCTTCAGCAATGCTCTCAGTCACAGACTCCCAGGCCCTCCGTGACCTTCCCCCTTTCTCTGAGCTGGCCTCCCCACAGGGAAGGAGGAAGTGGCAGGGATGATTTCTCTTGGCTGAGCCTAGAAGGGGCATGACAGAGAGGGGATTCCACTACCTACTACAAAGTGGGGATAAGAGGACGGTCAGAAGGAAGAAACATGGAAACATGGGTGAGAAAAACAGCCATCTCCTGCTCCCTAACCACACACACATACAACTTCCAGACACTGACCCTACCCTACTCCCACCCCCTACTGAAAACCTCAGAGGTGCTGAAGGGGATGGGTACTTGCAGCCTGATTTCTCCTTGATCCCGCCCCATATCTTTTGGAGGCAGGCAGATAGAGCAAGGGTAGGTCTAGGAATTGGACTTTTTTGCATGACTGTTTCATGGCCAAGGTGGAGAGCTGCTCGGACAAGGTCCTTTTCTCCCCCACCCACCTCAGGTATGAAGAAGAAGTTGCGCTTCGGGCCACTGCTGAGAATGAGTTTGTGGCTCTAAAGAAGGTGAGTGCTTAGAAGTCCAGCCCCCACCCTGGGTCCCTGAGCACCCCATCCTCTCTGCCCTGCACACTGCAGCCACATCCTCAGAGCACGATGAGGAGACCCATCTTCATGGCCCCTTGCTCACCCATACAGGAGGTGGACTGTGCCTACCTCCGCAAGTCGGACCTAGAAGCCAACGTCGAGGCCCTGACCCAGGAGATCTACTTCCTGCGGCAACTGTATGAGGAGGTGAGGGGGCCCTCAACCTCACCGAGCACAAAGATGGCTCTAATGGGATCCTGACCCCTGCCTAGACCCCCACAGACATGAAGGAAGCCTGCTGACATGTGAACCCAGGCTCAAGGCTGGAGGGTTAGAGAGGGTAAGGAGAGGGAAGGATAAGGGAGACAGAAGGATGACTAAAAAGGTCAAAATTAGTCAGAGGCAAGAGTGTGAGCTCTCCAGGATGGCTGTGTTGTGAAACCTGCCCAACCAAGTCTTTTCCCTGAGCCAATGAGGCCAGAGAAGCGTAGGTCATCCCTAGCATCAGACAAACCTCAGATTCGCTTGTTCTGGCCCAGGATCTTCTCTGGCAGCCAACTGCCTTCCTTTATGCATAGCTCTCAAGAGTGTAGATCCTTCAAGAGTATCCTGCAGCATGCTGGCTAGAGGGTAGCAGCCTGAATAATCCCAGAAGCAAGAATTTGGGAAGTGGTTATGTTTTCCTCTAAGAGGGATTTCTCATTTGTGCATAAAGTTATGCAATTTCATGAGGGGATTTTCTGTTCCAACCATTAGAAGTTGGCTCCAGATAAGTAAAAAGCGTTATAGCCATAGGCCAAGAGAGGCTGTGAATTAGGAAAAGTCCAGAAAAAGTTGTTGTCCTTCCTCATCCCCTACCTCCAACCCCACAGGAACTTCGCATCTTCTACTCCCAAATCTCGGACATCTCAGTTGTGGTGAAGATAGACAACAGCCGGGACCTGGACATGGGCTGCATCATTGCTGAGATCAAGGCTCAGTACGATGACATCGCCAGCCGCAGCCGGGCTGAGGCTGAGTCCTGGTACCGCAGCAAAGTGAGTGACACAGGACACCAGCCTCCTAGGCATAGCAGTGGGAGGGTACACAGTATATATCACAAAATGCTTCTTTTGACTGGGGATTCTGATACCTGAGGCAAAATTGAGGAGATCCTTCCCTAGGGCAATCACTCATCTGTCAGTTTGTCATACTGTGGTGGCATGTGTGTTGCAATGATGCAGGAGGCTATGCCGCTGGTATTTCAAATACCAGCAGAGTCACTCATGGGGGAAAAGTTTCAGTGGTGCTTCCAAAATAAGACACATTAGGAGAAAAGATCTGGCTGTCTACTTCTAAAAAAAACGGCCAGTGAAAACCTTATGAATAACAGTAGCACATTGTCTGATATAGTGCCAGAAGATGAGCCCCCCAGGTTGGAAGGCACTCAAAAAATGACTCCGGAAGAGCTGCCTCCTCAAAGTAAAGTCAGCCTTAATGACATGGACAGAGTAAAGCTTCCAGGACCTATACTTGCTGATGTGGCACAACTCACAAGGAGAAGAAACAGCTGAAAACATCCATTAATATCAGAATGTGGAAAGTACAAAGTATAAATCTAGGAAAATTGGAAGTTGACAAAAATGAAATGGAATGCTCAAAGATTGATATCCTAGACATCAATAAGCTGCTATTGGTCGTTTTAAATCAGATGAACATTTTGCTGGGAATGGCAAATTAAAGGGGAACAGCATCACATTCATCGTCAAAAAGAACATTTCAAGATCGATCCTGAAGTACAACGTTGTCAGTGATAGGATAATATCCATACGCCTACAAGTAAGACCAGTTAATGTGACTATTATTCAAATTTACACACCAACTACTAATGCCAAAGATGAAGAAATTGAAGATTTTCATTTCTGCAGTCTGAAATGGATCAAACATAGAGTCAAGATGCATTGATAATTACTGGTGATTAGAATGGGGAAGTTGGAAACAAAGAAGGATCAGTAGTTGGAAAATATGGCCTCTGTGACAGAAACGACATCAGAGATCACATGATAGAATTTTGCAAGACCAATGACCTTTTCTTTGGAAATACCTTTTTCAACAACATAAACAGTGACTATACACATGGAACTCACCAGATGGAATACACAGGAATCAAATCAACTACATCTGTGGAAAGAGAAGATGGAGAAACTCAGTCAGAACAAGGCCAGGGGCCAACTGTAAAACAGACCATCAATTGCTCATGTGCACGTTCAAGTTGAAGCTGAAGAAAATTAAAACAAATCCACAAGAGCCAAAGTACAACTTTGAGCGTATCCCACCTGAATTTAGAAACCATCTCAAGAATAGATTTGATGCATTGAGCATTAATGACCAAAGATCAGACTTGTTGTGGGATGACATCAAAAACATCATAGATGAAGAAAGCAAAAGGTCATTAAAAAGACAGGAAAGAAACAAAAGACCAAAATGGATGTCAGAAAAGACTCTGAAGCTTGCCATTGAACACAGAGTAGATAAAGCAAGTAGAAAAAATGATGAAGTAAAAGCTAAATCGAAGATTCCAAAGGGCTGCTTAAGAAGACAAAGTAAAGTATTATAATTAAATGTGCAAAGACCTGGAGTTAGAAAACCAGAAGGAAAGAACACTGTCAGCATTTCTCAAGCTAAAAGAACTAAAGAAAAAAAGCCAATCCTCAGGTTGCAATGCTGAAGCATTATATGGACAAAATATTGAACAATGCAGGAAGCATAAAAAAAAAATGAAAGAAATACACAGAGTCACTGTACCAAAAAGAATTGGTCAATGTTCAACCATTTCAGGAGGTAGTATATGATCAAGAATGAACGGTATTGAAGGAAGAAGTCCAAGCTGTACTAACGGCATTGACAAAAAAACAAGGCTCCAGGAATTGACGGTATATCAATTGAGGTGTTTCGACAAACAGATGCAATGCTGAAAGTGCTCACTTGTCTGTGCGAAGAAATTTAGAAGACAGCTACCTGGCCAACTAACTGGAAGGGAATCATATTTGTGCCCAAAGGTGATCCAACAGAATTGGAAATTGTCAAACAATATCATTAATAATACACGCAAGTACAATTTTGCTGAAGATAATTCAAAAACAGTTACAGCAATACATTGACAGTGAACTGCCAGAAATTCAAGCCGGATTGAGAAAAGGACATGGAACTAGGAATATCATTCCTGAGGTCAGGTGGATCTTGGCTGAAAGCAGAGAACGTCAGAAAGATGTTTATCCGTGTTTTACTGACTATGCAAAAGCATTCAACTGTGCATGGACCATAACAAATTATGGGTAACATTTCAAAGAATGGAAATTCCAGAACACTTAATCGTGCTCATGAGGATCCTGTACAAAGACCAAAGAGGCGGTCGTTTGAGCAGAACAACGGGATACTGAGTGGTTTAAAATCAAAAAAGATGTATGTCAGGGTTGTATACTTTCGCCATACTTATTCAATCTGTATGCTGAGAAAATAATCCTAGAAGACAGATTATATGAAGAAGAACGGGGCATCAGGATTGAAGGAAGACTCATTAACAGCCTTCAATATGCAGATGACACAACCTTGCTTGCTGAAAGCAAAGAGGACTTGAAACACTTACTGATGAAGATCAAAGACTGCATAGCCTTCATAACGAAAACAAAAATCCTCACAACTGGACCAATAAGCAATATCATGATAAACCGGGAAAAGACTGAAGTTGTCAAGGATTTCATTTTACTTGGATCCATAATCAACACCCATGGAAACAGCAGTCAAGAGATCAAAAGACGCATTGCATTGGGCAGATCTGCTGCAAAAGACCTCTTTAAAGTGTTAAAAGACAAAGACGTCACTTGGAGAACCAAGGTGTCCCTCACCCAAGCCATGGTATTTTCAATCGCCTCATATGCCTGCAAAAGCTGAACAAGGAAGAAGGAAGGAGAATTGATGCCTTTGAATTATGGTGTTTGTGAAGAATATTGAATACTCCATGGACTGCCAGAAGAAAGAACAAACTGTCTTGGAAGAAGTACAAACAGAATGCTTATTAGAAGTGAGGATGTTGAGAATTCATCTCACATGCTTTGGACATGTTATCAGAATGGATCAGTCCTTGGAGAAGGACATCATGCTTGGTAAAGTAGAGGGTTAGCAAAAAAGAGAAAGACTCTCAAGGAGATGGATTGACACGGTGGCTGCAACATGGGCTCAAACACAGCAGTGATTGTAGGAATGGCACAGGACTGGGCAGTGTTTCCTTCTGTCGTACATAGGGTGGATTTGAGTCAGAACTGACTCAATGGCACCTAACAAAACTTCCCTAGGAATGTATAAGAGTAGGGCAAGTAGCTCTTATTGGGGTGGCACAGGCAGGACTGCGGTGTGTGGTTAAGCAGACTGAGCACTGTACAACCTGCACAATCATTCCTGGTATCCTGATGAGCATCCCTGCTTTCCCACAGTGCGAGGAGATAAAGGCCACAGTGACCAGGCACGGGGAGAGCCTGCGCCGCACCAAGGAGGAGATCAATGAGCTGAACCGTGTGATCCAGAGGCTGACGGCCGAGATTGAGAATGCCAAGTGTCAGGTACGGGTCAGCCCATGCCCAAGACCAGAGAGGCTGGGGCCTCCCCACAGTCACACAGCCAGTGCGTGCACAATCCGCATCTCCCCATTCATTCTCCAGCCCATTTACATGAATAGAGTCCCTGGTTGTGGTCACTCAGGGAGACCCAAGGGATGAAGGAGAGAAAGCCCTGTTCCTGGGTTGTTTGTTCCTGGCTGGGTGGGGAAAACTGAGCAAATCCAGGAAATGGCCAGAGAGACCCAGGGACCATAACCCATCTTGTTCTCTTCTGGGCCCCCAGAATTCCAAGCTGGAGGCTGCAGTGACTCAGGCTGAGCAGCAGGGTGAGGCAGCCCTCAACGATGCCCGCTGCAAGCTGGCTGGACTGGAGGAGGCCCTGCAGAAGGCCAAGCAGGACATGGCCTGCCTGCTGAAGGAGTACCAGGAGGTGATGAACTCCAAGCTGGGCCTGGACATCGAGATCGCCACCTACAGGCGCCTGCTGGAGGGCGAGGAGCAGAGGTGGGGCCCAACCCAACTGGCCTAAGAACTCTGCTTGCATAGATCTGCCCACCTTTGATTCTTCCACATCCCAGAGAACTAGTCCCAAACTAGGCTGTTAGCCTTGTGGATCTAGGTCTCAAAAGACTGGATCTTGAGCATATTCCCCTCGTCACACAGAGGAAAAAAACAAAGTCAGCGTCACTGTGATGTCCAGAGTCCCAGAGAACCCAGGGCCCCACCGGCATTAGAACTTAGGCACCTTACCTCTCAGTTCAGAACATCCTTACTCTTCCAAGCCCTGCTTACACAAAGGCATAAATATACTCCAGAAATAACCCTGAGATGGTCCTTTTCAGCACCTAGAGGAAATCTGAGGATCTCATTCTGACCTGTTTTCTCTTCCCCTTCCTCCCGTTTTCCCTACTCAGGCTGTGTGAAGGCGTTGGAGCTGTGAATGTCTGTAAGTACCTTGAGCCCTGAAAAGGAAAATTTTAGGGCGTGCGACAACAAAGATTTCCTGGTTATGAGTGTATAGAAACACTGGGAGGAGTGTTTCCAATAATCCCCCCAGTTAGGTTGGTCAGCAGCAGGAGAGACTGAGTTTAGCTTGCAGGAAGAATGGGTTGGGGGGGAGAGGAAAGAATAACAAAATGTCACTGCAGGAAGGAACCTCAGATGTCACTCAGTACAACCCCCACCTCACACAGTTGAGGAAACCGAGGCCCAGAGAGAAGTGACTTGCACAATGTTACAAAGCAGAACCAGGTCTCCTGACTCCCAGGAGAGGGTTCCCTCTGTGCCTTCAGAACTAGACCTGAAAGTCCCTGAGTCCTTCCCTTGGGGACTAAAGGAAGGTGGCTGAATGAGGTCACCAGCCAAGTCTCCTGACTCTGCTCTTATCCCTGCAGGTGTCAGCAGCTCCCGGGGCGGAGTTGTCTGCGGGGACCTCTGTGTGTCCGGCTCCCGGCCTGTGACAGGCAGTGTCTGCAGCGCCCCCTGCAGCGGGAACCTGGTAGTGAGCACTGGAATGTGCGCCCCCTGCGGCCCACTCAACACCACATGTGGAGTGGGCCCCTGCAGCCCAGGGAGGTGTTAGGTGCCCCAAGAGAGAGCCAGAGAAGCCCTTTCTATCTGCCAGACGTGCCACTACCCCACCCCAACTGAGAACAGTGGTGCATCAGTAGCTGTTCCCCTTGTGTTCCGAGAATACACCACCCTGCTCACTCCCATCAGCCATTCCTGTCATCTTGTCCTACTGGAAAGGGGCCAGCTGCCTGGGAATGGACCCATCCCTTTCCTCATCTTGGCCTCCAGACTGTCCAGGGAGAAGGGCTTTTCTTCCATGGAAAGACCACTGCCTGACTTCTCCTGTGCCTCTCTGGCCTCTTGTCCCCTGTTTTTTCCAATAAACTGGGGAACCTGCTTTCTGTGCTGCAATGTCTTACTTTCCTGGAGTGTGTCATGTCCACCAACTGATGAACACCCCAGCCCAGTGAGATGGCCTGAAGACTAGGGTCATTCTGGCCTGTCCTTAACCTGGATACCTACAAGGCCTGTCCCCAAATAGTGCCATCCTCCCCTGGCCAGGCAATGCTAGCTGTGCTCACAGCGCTTTCCACCTGAGTAACATATGTCAGTTTGAGGTAGGTTGGGACATTTGTCTTCCAGCTGGTTCTGAAAGGAACTAGAAGGAGGCCATAGAATCTACTGGAAGGCAGTGTGTTTATCTGGTTGTCACCCCTCCCACACACATACCATTATCTTTCCTTGGCACACCTTCACTCTGCCCCTACCATCCCTACCACCACCACACATATGCACCACAGCAGCAACCACTCTCAAGGCCAACAGCCACCCTGGGATGTCAATCTGGACCCCACGCCACCCCATTCCCTCTGTTCTCCCCATGCTGCCTATCAACAAGCAGTGATGAGACCCTTGAGGCCCATGCTGGCACCCATTCTTCTCCCTTTCCCCATACACACACAGTTCTTCAGTACCTGCGACTGCCCTTCCCTGCAGCTGGGAAGAAGATCCAATCTACCCTCTTCTTGACTTCCCCACTCACTCTCCTCAGCCCCAGATAATCCAGAGCTTCAATCTCAACACAAGATGGCTCCTATGCCCCTTTCCTTGGCTCAACCACTCCTGTCATCTGCTCAGGAAGAGTCTGGAGAATCCTTGGGAGGAAGACTTTGTGAAACCCCTAACCATATTCTTGAAGAACAAGGCTTGAAACAGTCCTCCTGAGGTTTCAGTCCACTCCTCATACAGTCCATTTCCTTCTTTCTGGCCCTCTTCATGCCTTGTCTTTGCCCTGCCCCAGCCCCATTGCTGACCTCTCTTCCTCCAGGCCCTGGCCTTTCCCATCCATCTCACCAAGCTCTCCTTGGAGAACGCCACCTCCTTCACTCCCTCCCATAATCTCTAGGCCCCCTAGAGCCCTCTAGACTCCACATCCAAGTTCCTTCTGCTCCTCTTCAACTGAACTCCCTCCCACTTCCCAGCCCCTGAGTCTGGGGCCTCTTACCTCCCTGTCTCCCTAGTCAGGCTCTCAGCTCCTCACAGGCAGCCCTGCTCCCTGGCTCACGCCCTTCTGACATACACCCTGCCCTCAAACATTAAAGTATCTCAGAGCCCATTTCTCATATTTCTGCACATTCTCCTTGGGCAACCACATCACTCTCTTGAACTTCACTTACCTCTCTGGATAATATCCTCCCTGGATAATGTTCTTGCACTGTGCTTCAGAGTCCTGATGACTCTCCTCTAGCCCTAATCACACTCCTCAGCTTCAGAGCCACATGCCCCAGTTCCTACAAGACATCTCCCCATGGGAGCGCTAGAGACTCTTCAAACTCAACAGACCTCCAAGCTTAACTCATTGTTTCCCAACCTCTCAACCCAATTCTCCACTCGTCTCTCCTATCAAGATCATCAACACAATTGCCCTAACCAGCATTATAGCAACACACAACAGTGTGAAATATCACAGTTAGACTGAGAATTCCAGAGACAAGAAGAACTTTTGAATTCCAGTCTCCAAATCTACAGATGGAGCCCTGGTGGCACAGTGGTTAAGTGTCCCACTGTTAACCAAAAGGTTTACAGCTCAAATCCACCAGCTGCTCCTTGGAAGCTCTGTGGGACAGTTCTACACTGTCCTATAGGGTCACTATGAGTTGGAATCGACCTGACGGCAATGGCTTAGGTGAGTTTAATCTACAGGTAAGGAGCCCTGGTGGTGCAACAGTTAAGTGCCCAGCTGCTAACCAAAGGTCAGCTGTTTGAACCCACCTGTGGCTCCACAGGAGAAAAGACCTGGAGATCAGGTCCTGTAAAGATTACAGCCTAGGAAATCCTATGCGGCAGTTCTACTATGTCCTATAGGGCCACTATGAGTCGGAATCGACTCGACGGCACACGACGAAGAGAAGTATCTCTCTAAGCCATCTCCTATCTCTCTCCCCACTGCTTCCACCCATGGCCCAACCACCACCATCTTGACTGGAGTCCTGCTCCTCTCTCCCTGCAATTGTCTTTCCTTAGAGCAGCCTAAGAGACCTTTATAAAACACAGACCTGACCTTTCAGTGGTTCTTAACTGCTCTCTGAGTAAAGTCCAGACTTTAAAACATAACTTCCTGATCCTACATATCTATGCCTTCTCTCACCACTCTCTGTTCCCCACAGTCCCCACCGTCCAAGATGTGATGAACACCTGTCCAATGAGGGGTTAGACCAGAGGCTCTCAAAGGGTCTTTTCAGTTCTGACCCTCTCGGGAAGTGACTCTGGGCTCTGCTCGGGGGTTTTAACACTCCTTTCTCAGGGACTTAAGTGTACTGTAAAAAGACTGCCATCCTTGGGAGGTCATTGAGTTGCCACCTGGGAGAGGCCAGGGGGGATCCATGCCTCTGGAGGAGACTGAATTTCCACCTACCAGCTCAAGGGTCCAGGCAAGACCGAAGGTGAACACTGCCCATCTGTTGGAGCTTCTGATTCTAAGTCCCTGAGCCCCACCTCCTCCATCACCATTGCCACTTCTCCATCAAGGAGAAGTGTGGCCTCAAAAAATTTTGGCCCCTGGTGCACTATCAGAGGAGTGTTAACCTGAAAACTAATATTAAAACTAGACCTAAAGGAAGAGTAGGAGTTCATTTATCCAATCAACAAATAATTATTGAGCACCTACTATGTACCACGTACTTTTATAGGAGCTTGAGTTCTTTTTTTTTTTTAGTTCATAAAAGTGAAGAAAATAGTCAAAGATGACTGTTGCCCATGAAGCTTATATTTTACAGCAAAAACTAAACCTAAATAAGGAGTTAACTGGAAGGGAGAGATGTGTTCCAGACAAAGAGAATAGCGTATGAAGAGGTAGAGTTTGAACCCAAACCATTCCACAAGAAAACTAATAGAACTAATAGAACAATTCAGCAGAGTAGCAGGATACCAGATCAACTTACAAAAATCAGTTGGACCCCTATATACCAAGAAAGAGAACTTCAAAAAGGAAATCAGGAAAACAAAATGTTTATAATAGCACCTAAAAAGATAAAATACTCTAGACATAAAAGACCTATACAAGGAAAACTACAAAACACTATTGCAAGAAACCAAAAGAGACTTACAGAAATGGAAAAACATACCATGTTCATGGACAGGAAGACTCAACACTGTGAAAATGCTCTACTCAAAGCAATCTAGAGGTATAATGCAATCCTGATCCAAACATCAACAGCATTCTTTAAAGAGATGGAAAAATTAATCACCAACTTTATATGGAAAGGAAAGAGGCCCCAGATGAGCAAAGCATTATTGA
Organism: Loxodonta africana; assembly: GCF_030014295.1. NCBI lineage: Eukaryota > Metazoa > Chordata > Mammalia > Proboscidea > Elephantidae > Loxodonta > Loxodonta africana. The sequence goes on from NC_087345.1 coordinate 89,728,016, forward strand.
AGAAAAAGAACAAAATAGGAAACCTCACACTACCTCATCTCAGAGCCTACTATACATTATGGTAGTCAAAACAGCCTGGTACTAGTACAACAACAGACACATAGACCAATGGAACAGAATCAAGAACCCAGACATAAATTCATCCGCCTATGGCCAACTGATCTTTTACAAAGGACCAAAGTCCATTAAAAAAGAAAAAGACAGTCTCTTTAACAAATGATGCTGGCAAAACCAGATGTCCATCTTAAGAAAAAAATGAAACAGGACCCGCACCTCACACTATACACAAAAACTAGTTCAAAATGGATCAAAGACCTAAATATAAAACCTAAAACAATGAAGATTATGGGAGAAAAAATAAGGACAACACTAGGGACCCTAATACATGGCATAAATAGAATAAAAACGGTAACTAACAATACACAAACACCAGAAGATAAACTAGATAACTGGGAGTTCCTAAAAATTAAACATTTATGATCATCAAAAGACTTCACCAAAAGAGTAAAAAGAGAACCTAAAACTGGGGAAAATTTTTTGGCTACTACATATCTGACAAGGATCTAATCTCTAAAATCTATAGAATGCTTCAAAACCTCCACAACAAAAAGACAAGTAAATGGAAAAAAGGGCAAAGGAAATGAACAGACACTTCACCAAAGAGGACATTCAGGACATTCAGGCAGCTAAGAGACACATGAGGAAATGCTCTCGATCATTAGCCATTAGAGAAATACAAATCAAAATTACAATGAGATACCATCTCACGCCGAGATTACTGACAGGAATCGAAAAAACAGAAAATAACAAATGTTGGAGAGGTTACGTGGGGATTGGAACTCTCATGTACTGCTAGTGGGAGAGTAAAATGGTACAACCACTATGGAAAATAATACAGCACCTCCTTAAAAAGCTAGAAATACCATATGATCCAGCAATTCCACTAGGGATCTATCATAGAGAAATAAGAGCCATCACACAAATAGGCATATGCACACCCATGTTTACTGCAGCATTATTAACAATAGCAAAAAGATAAAAACAAACTAAGTGCCTGTCAACAGACAAATGGATAAACAAATTATGGTACTTATACACAACGGAATACTCATAGCAACCCTATAGGACACAGTAGAACTGCCTCATAGGGTTGCCAAGGAGCACCTGGTGGATTCAAACTGCCAACCTTTTGTTTAGCAGCTATAGCTCTCAACCACTAGGCCACCAGGGTTTCTAATGAAATACTATATAATGATAAAGAACAATGATAAACCTGAGAAACATCTCTCAACATGGATAAATCTGGAGGGCATTATGCTGAGTGAAATAAGTCAACCACAAAAGGACAAATACTGTATGAGGCCACTATTATAAAAACCTAGGAAAAGGTTTAAACACAGGAAAAAAAAAAAACTCTTTGATGGCTACAAGAGAGTGGAGAGGAGAAGTCACTAACTAGATAGTAGACAAGGGATAACTTTGGTGAAGGGAATGACAACACACAATGTAGGGAAAATCTGCACAACTTGACCAAGGCAAAGTCATAGAAGCTTCCTAAGCACATCCAAACATCTTGAGGGACCACATTACAGGGACTGAGGACTCGGGACCATTGTCTCAGAGAACAACTAGGTCAATTGGCATAGCATAGTTCATAAAGAAAATTTTCTGCATCCTACTTTGGTGAGTATCATCTGGGATCCTAAAAGCTTGCGAGCAGCCATCTAAGATACACGTATTGGTCCCATCCAGTCCAGAGAATGAAGAAAACCAAAGACACAAGGAAAATATTAATGCAAAAGACTAATGGACCACATGAACCACAGCTTCCATCAGCCTGAGCCCAGAAGAACTAGATAGGGCCTGGCTACCACCACTAACAGCTCTGACAGGGATCACAGTAGAGGGTCCTGAACAAAGAGAAAAATGTAGAACAAAATTCAAATTCACAAAAAATAGACCAGACTTACTGGTCTGACAGAGACTAGAGGAACCCTCAAGACTATGACCCCCGGACATCCTGCTAACTCAGAACTAAAGCCACTGCTGAAGTCCACCTTTCAGCCAAAGATTAGACAGACCTATATAAAACAAACGATAACACACATGAGGAATGTGCTTCTTAGTTCAGACAAGTATACAACACCAAATGGGGAATACCTGCCCAAAAGCAAAGACTAAAAGGTAGGAAGGGACAAGAAAACTGGATGAATGGACACAGGGAACCCAGGGTGGAAAGAGAAAGGGGGACAGTGCTGACACAATGTGGGGATTGCAGCCAATGTCACAAAACAATTTGTGTATAAATTTTTAAATGAGAAATTAATTTGCACTATAAACTTTCACTTAAAGCACAATAAAATTGAGAAAAAAAGAATTAACAGCAATAGCAACAACACAAAAAAGAGGTAGGGTTTGAGAAGGATCATGGAAACATCCAGGAGCTCTAAGGAGTTCAGTAAGGCTGAGGGGAGACTGAGGGCCTGCTCTTCAGAGCCTTCTAAAAGCTTGAAATGAACTCTTTTCTATACTCTCCTCTATTGTCCCTTCCTACCCTAACCCCAACTCCACCTCATAAAACTTTCTTCATCCAAGGCCATTCTCATTCCCATTCCCTTCAAGGAGGTTTTCCCATCATCTTACAGAGGTAGACGGTATGGGCCAATTAACGAGGCCTTCCACCCTTCACAGATACCCAACTGCCTCCTCCCTCGAAGACCATTCCCAAAGGTGGCCCTGTCCCTGGGAGTTTCCTACCGGCTTTTGACAAATATGAGCTATCTGGACATCAGGTCCCTTTGGGCTGACAAGCCAGAGATAAAGCCAGGTGTGGTAGTGGCAATACTCAGATAATGGTCCCTCAGTATCTGCCTTGCTCTTCACACTGGCCAAAGTCCTTGCTCATTCAGTGACCTGGTGGTATCAGCCCAATACATGGGTAAACTAACTGAGGTTCAGAAAGGTGAAGTGGCTTGACCACACACTCTTCGTAACAAAGCCAGGATAAGAACCTAAGACTCCAGACTTCCAGACCCTAGTCTTCCATCCAACACTGCCTCCTGCTATGCAGAGACTGGGAATACTGTGCTGTTATGGTGTGGTTATTATAAGAATAGATACCAATTTTTGGTATCTACTGTGTGCCATACTATAAACATTTATTCATGTTGTCTCATTTAACCCTTCTGTAGTAGTCCAGAGGATGGCCTCCAGCAATTTCTCCACTCTCTTTGTATGTCACTCCTTACATCAATAGGTAGAATCTATTTTCCCACCCTTTGAATCTGGTCTGGCCTTGTGACTGCTTTGACCAATAGTGGTAGAAGTGACCTTCTGGGGCTGCTGCACCCAGGCCTCAAGAGGATTGACAGCATATGGAGAAGAACAGAGGCCCCAGGCCATCAGCCCCCACTGAGCCCCCAAAAGGTAGCCAATACCAAATACTAATACGAATAAAGTCATTTTGGACCTTCCAGTTATCCCAGAGCCCTAGACAATAATATGAAGCAAAAGAATCTCTCAGTCAATCCACCCAGTCATGAAAAGTAATATTGTTGTTTCAAACCACTAAGTTTTGGGATACACTTTATGTAGCAATAGATCATTGGAAGAGAAATTGGTACCTAGAAGTGAGATGCTGCTGTAACAAAACCTAAACTAAAACATTGGCTTTGGGACCAGGCATCAAGCACAGGTCTGAATGTCCTCAGAGAATCAATTAGTGAAAACGGGACAACAAGGACATCATATTAGATGCTGGAGAAAAGACAACCCACATTACGTCATGGTGGAAAGTTTGGCAATACTGTTGTCTCTAGCAACATCAAAAATCGAAAGGGCATCTAATGAACATGTGTATCTGGCTAAGGAGATTTCCAGGCAGAATACTGCATATGCCAACTGGTTTTTTCTAGCCACCTGTGATAAAATACAAGAGAGAAATGGACTACAATTTAGAGGAACTATAGAGGCCCAAGGTCTCCAGACAATGCCAACAGTTTATGTTCAACTACTAAACCAAAGGCTGGTGCTTCAAACCCACCCAGTGGTACCACGAAAGAAAGACCTGGCTATCTGCTGTTGTTACGTCACAGCCAAGCAAACACTGTGGAACAGTTCTACTCTGTAACACATGGGGTCGCCGTGAGTCGGAATCAACACAATGGCAATGGGTTTGGTTTTGATTACAGAGGGCCAAAGACCGAGCTTTTCAGTCAACGAAATCAAAGTGAGAAATGGCTTCAGGGCAAAGGTCAAATTCAGAATGCTGCTGTTAAGTCATGCCAGATCAAGAGTGTATATAAGACCCTTTGTTAAGATCTTAGAAAGATTTAATTTAGAGTCTCATAGACTCACTCAGCTGACAAAGAGTCTTCTAGGGAAAAGACAGGCTTCTTAGACCCTGTCGGCCAAACTATAGGGTCTCTAAGAATATTAAGGATGTTATCCCACAGCATCATAACTCTAAGCCCAAGAATGAGAGAGGCCTGTCTCAATGAGATTTGTGGGTAGGACTTCTGACTAATAAAGTCTACTATAATTTGATGTCAGAAACTCACAGAAATTTTGAAGGAATTATAGCAGCTCTAACTAAAAGGGACAGAGATAGTTCAAACAGAAAACAGACTTCTGAGCCTCAACCTCCTACAGACCGAAAGCGTGCTAAGAAAGCTACTCCACTCAGCTGCAAGCATGGGCCATTCCTCATGAAAGAAGAAGGATGACCCAGAAGGTAGAGCCAAGATTTCAAAAGGTGGAGCCACAGGCCAAGGAGAACTACTTCCAGAAAATGAAATTGTTCCCTAATCAAATGTAATCCCTGCCCGTAGAACAGGAGGAGTTGGCAATGTATGTCTGGCTTTATTTAGAATAGTTATAAATCAGCGATTGCTAAGTGTCTTCAATTTTCCCTCCTTCTAAATAGAACAGCCTATTGTAGTTATTCTGTCCCTTCCTCACCATTGCATGATCGGTGCTGGGGGGACAGAAAATTGGCTTTCTAATTCAAAGGTTTTCATATTGAGATAAATCGTAATGGAGGAGTTGCACCAAAAAAGCTTCACCTGCACCTGGATCTGATCTAAATGGCAAGATCCCGAACTTCAAGCTGACACCACCACAATAGGATAAAACTTTGGGAGATCTTGGGAGGGGGTAGGCACATGTGGGAGGGATATGAATTATTGTTGTCTGAGAGAGAACAATGGAAGCTAGTCTCCGAAAGTGGCCGCCAGCAGTTCCTTCCCTTTCTGTACATGTAAGCCACTCCTCCCATCAAGGGGTGGAGCCTATTTCCCCTACCCTTGAATCTGTGCTAGCCTTGTGCCTGCTTAAAAAAATGCTTAGACCAACAGAATTCAGTGGAAGTGACCTTCTGGGACTTATGAGATCAGACCTAAAAAAGTACTGGCAGCTTCTGCTTCTTTTTTCCTTCCTCTTGGACCCCAGTCACCAGGCTGTGAGAAAACTCAAGTAGCCACATGATAAAGGCCTGTATGGAAAAAAACCAAGGTCTCTGTATACCAGTTATCAAAGTATTGCTTCTCAGCTCCAAAATTATCCTTCATTGCCTGCTCAGTGAAAGTGGAGGTGGGCCCATTAAATATTTTTCATTTGTCTACTGGCACGATGTTAAGCCTTGTCAGTAGAGAGCACTGTTTCTTCCTGGTTACAGTGTGCTCCTCTTGGCAGGCTGCTACAGCACCAACAGATTCTCCAGCACTCAGCTCCTGCAAGGCAGACAGCTCCTACAATGCCCAGCTCCTACAGATCAAGCAGAGCCCAGTGGTCAGCACCATTCTGTGGCCAGCCACCTAACCCAGTACTTTTCTCAGGTGGCTTTGGGATGGAGGCATCTCTCCTTGAACAGCTTTCCCTATCAGCCTAGAAAGTAGATTCCTGATAAGTTCTAGAGGATGAGTTTCTAGTAAGTTCTGCCAGTACAGCACCATAGTGACTTGTCTACCATGAGCCATGAGTTTTCTGGATCTCAGCCAAAGGGGGGGTCCTCTTCCTTGGGTCGTCTATCTCAGGGCTAGGGGTAGGAGCTGCTCCTTATAGCTGCAGCACCTATATTATTCAGAGCTTATGTTTTTTATCAACCAATTCCTCATTACTCCAATTCCCTGTCACAGTTAATAATTCTTTATATTAAACTTCTGCTCAAATTGCTGTCATCTGATTGGACCCTGACTGATACACCCTGGCCAACCATCCCAGCTGAGTCCCAAATCCAGTACTATATCCAGCCATGTGAGTAAAGCCATTTCCGAACTTCCAGCCATCCTAGCACCTAAACAACATCATTTAAAGAAGAACTTCCCTGTCAACTGACAAAATCATGAGAAAAAATAACTTATTGGTTTAAGCTTCTACCTTTCAAAATGGTTTGTTATGCAACAATGCATATCTGAATACCTCCCTACCATCCAGCAGTGTAGCACTCTTCCATTTTACAAATGAGGAAGCCAAAGTTCAGCAAGAATTAGTAACTTGCCCACAATTACAGAACTAGGAAATGGCTAAACCAGCATTCATCCATGGGGCTGCATTAACAAAACCCTTTCAAACACATTGTCTCACTTAGAGATCTGGGAGGGACCTTACGAATACTGTCCAACTTCCCTCATTCTACAGCCAAGGACACTGAAGCTCAGAGGGTGGAAGTTACTTGCCCATGGTCACACATTTGTTAAATGGCAGATACAAGACAGGACTCTGAACTAGAAACCCAATCCTCCTGACACTCATCCCAATGCTCTTCCTCTCCCCACTCTGCCTTTCTCACATGCCTGTCTTTCATTCTTACCTCCACACCTTTCCTCATGCAGTTTCCCCCTCCGGGAATGCCTATCAGAGGCAAAATCGCCCCGCTGAGAACCCCTAGAAGACATTTGGCAACATCTAAAGACATCCTTGGTTGTCACAACTGGGGGGCGGTGCTACTGGTATCTAGTGGGTAGAGGCCAAGAATGTCTCTAAACATCCTGCAAGGCACAGGACAGTCCTGCAACAAACAAACTATTCTTCCCAAAATGTCAATAGTGCTGAAGTTAGGAAACCTTGGTCTAGGTTAGTCCTTGACCCCCACAAGATTCCCTGCCTCCGGGAGCCTTCCGTTGTTTACGCCAAGGCTTGTGTTGCTCAAGGCCACATGGGCAGCATCTACTGCAGTCATTTTCACCTACTGAAAAATAACTAGGGAGATGGAGAGGTCCTGAGGAAATCGCTGGCAGGGACTACCTATCACAGGGAAGCACTGGCATTTCCAAGACTCTGAGGCACCAGGTTTGATTAGCTACAATTAGTTTATTGGAAACACAGAGTGAAACAAAGGCAAACATGCAGTTGAGTCATTGGCTTTCTAGAAGCTTCTGCAGACAGCCCTGGAAGGGTGGGGGCACTCTCCTTTCTCACAGATCATGTCCCCCACAGAGTTACAGAAAAACCACCATCGATGTTCCCCATCTCCATTCCACAGGCAGAAGCATGCTGGCAGATTTCAGGAGGAGCAGACAGGGAGATTTGGGGGGGGCCCCGCCCTCTTCCCCCAAGCTTGAGCGAAGGTATCAGGCAGGAGCAAATAACAGAAGGTGGAAGAAAAAGAGAGTCATCAACACAACAAATTGACTACTGGGAAAGGCTACAGAAAGAGGCCCAGCCTCCCCAGGACAGAGGGGAGCAGATAGACAGGGTATGAGAAAGTACACATCTGGCGACTGGTTCTTGGGAGGCTGGCAGGGCTTGTGGCAGCGGGAGGTGCATTCCAGTTGCATGAGGTCCTGGCTGGGTGGAGGGTGACAGTGACGCCCGCTCGCTGAGGCTGCAGCCTCCTAGCATCTCTTACAGCTAACACGGCAGGCACTGGCCCCAGAGGAGGGGGCACAGGCATTGGTGGTGCTCACCACCACGTTGCTGTTGCTGGGGGCACTGGAGACGCCTTGGATGACAACAGGGGCAGTACTGGAGGTGTAGAGATCGCCACAGACGATGCCACCACCGCGGGAACTGCTGACGCCTGAATGGGGGAGAACAGGCAGCGGCATGCATCAGGCACATCCCAGCCAGGCGGGCACTGCGACAAGTGAAAATGCCCTCCCAGACCACCCCCACTGGAGATGGGGGAGGGCTCGGACTACTTACAGACATTCACAGCGCCAACACCCTCACACAGCCTGTTGGGAAAAGAAAAAGGAGGGGTCAGTACTGGGGAAAAGTCCCTGGACCACGAGGTTGAGGTGGAAGGTGAGAACCAAAGCTGTCCTTCCCGGCACTAGCTGAGGGGAAGGGGCAATCACCTGACTAATTCAGAAGCCAAGGTAGCTCCTGGTCACCACGTGGGTTCTGTGCACTCCAACCCCTTATTAGCTATGCTATCTCCAGCCAGGATGTTAACCTGTCCCAGCTTAGGTTTCCTCATCGTGCAATTCTACTTAGGAGAATTAAATCAAAGAATGCATGTAAAGTGCTTAGTGCCTGGCACACAGAGAGCACTTGGGAAATGTGAGCTGCTACTGCTTCTATATCGGTGCTCACTGAACTGTACATGCATATGAGGGGCACCAGGCTGAACTCCCCAAATCTGGTCTGATTGGTGTCAGTAGAACGTAGGCTTCAGAGGGCCAGAGGTTTGGTCTGTTCTTTGCCACACTGCAGAACCAGCGGTGCCTAAAACAGTGCGGGCTCAGTAAATGACTGATGCGTGATGAATGGGATTTCAAAACTGGAACACGCTCAAAGGCTGTCTACACCAATTCCTCCATTTGACAGATGGGGAAACGGAGTCCCACAAAGAGGAGAAAACCAATGAGAGAGGCAGGGCTATAACAAAGTTCACTTAACTCCAGCCCAGCCCACGTGTCCTTCCCACACAACACTGTCTCCCTAAGGGAAACGATCTTGGGTCCCCCTGAGATCACAGTGCAAAGGGATATCAGCAGCAGATAAGAGAAAAATCCGGAGCCCACCATCTAACCACCCCATGCCCAGGTTTCCTGCTGGCTTCACTCCAAGGACTCTGTGTGATGGAGAGCTGAGCCCATCAGCTTCCAGTGCTACCTCCAAGTGTTTCTCCAACTTTCAAATTCAGCTTGAAAAACTCCTCCCAGAATTCTTTGCTAATAATACCCAGTGTCTCTGAGTTCTCTGATGCATTTACTTGAGTGTGTTGGGTGTCCCCATCTCTCCAGCACACAGGATGCCCCCTGGATACTCCCATATATACCCACGTCAAGGGACAAGATCCCTGCTGTTTAATCTCAGTCCCACTTGCTGCAGTAGGAGACCACTTAAGGGGAATCATTAGAATAGATAAGGGTGAGCTGATGAAATCCCCTAACTGAAGCCATCATTATGGGATAAATCTGAACTCCTAGAGGGCTGAGGCCTAGAAGAGTTGTGAGAGGAGAACTGAGGAAGCCAGAGGTAAGGAAGTTCTGCCCAGAGAAGGTGGCCCCAAGCCTAGAGTGGAGCTTCTCAGGGACAGGGATGACTTCAGCCTGACTCCTGACTCCAAGAGATAGATTTGTGGTTTGCAAAAGACTCCAAGCCAAAATCCAGTCTGTGAGACTCAGATGGGAATAGAAACAGTACTCAAAGACTTACTGAAATTATCTGTCCAGTTGCAGGAGAGGGAGGATTGGAAACAAAAGTTGAGTGGTGCCAGAATGTGAGGGCCAGGGCACACTGAGAACCCAGGCAAGGCTGGGAAAGAAAACTGGCTAGTTACCCACCTCTGCTCCTCGCCCTCCAGCAGGCGCCTGTAGGTGGCGATCTCAATGTCCAGGCCCAGCTTGGAGTTCATCACCTCCTGGTACTCCTTCAGCAGGCAGGCCATGTCCTGCTTGGCCTTCTGCAGGGCCTCCTCCAGCCCAGCCAGCTTACAGCGGGCATCGTTGAGGGCCGCCTCGCCCTGCTGCTCAGCTTGGGTCACTGCAGCCTCCAGCTTGGAATTCTGGGGGCCCAGAAGAGAACAAGATGGGTTATGGTCCCTGGGTCTTTGGCCATTTCCTGGATTTGTCGGTTTTTCCCACGCAGCCAGGGACAAACAACCCAGGAACAGGGCCTTCTCTCCTTTATCCCTTGGGTCTCCCTGAGTGACCACTACTAGGGACTCTAGTCATGTAAACAGCATGGAGAATGAATGGGGAGATGCAGATCGTGCACACACTGGCTGGGTGACCGTGGGGAGGCCCCAGCCTCTCTGGTCTTGGGCATGGGCTGACCCATACCTGGGACTTGGCATTCTCAATCTCAGCCGTCAGCCTCTGGATCACACGGTTCAGCTCATTGATCTCCTCCCTGGTGCGGCGCAGGCTCTCCCCGTGCCTGGCCACCGTGGCCTTTATCTCCTCGCACTGTGGGAAAGCAGAGATGCTCATCAGGATACCAGGAATGATTGCGCGGGTTGTACAGTGCTCAGTCTGCTTAACCACACACCGCAGTCCTGCCTGTGCCACCCCAATGAGGGCTGTCTGCCCCACCCTTACACATCTCTGGAGAGGGACCCTCTACAAGTGTCTCAGGCTTCAGGATCCCCAAACTAAAGAAGACTTTTCCAGCACATACTTGGATCTCTCCCACTGCCATGTGAGGAGGCAGGTGTCCCTGTGTCACTCACCTTGCTGCGGTACCAGGACTCAGCCTCAGCCCGGCTGCGGCTGGCAATGTCGTCGTACTGAGCCTTGATCTCGGCGATGATGCTGTTCAAGTTCAGATCCCTGCTGTTGTCCATCTTGACAATGACTGAAGTATCAGAGATTTGGGCAGAGAGGACCTGGAATTCCTATGAGAGGTAGAGGATGGTAGAAGCTTGTTTAAACCACAGCCGTATCCACTACGGCCTGTACCTAATCTTCGCAGCCCCTCCTGGTCCCCAGGCCATGCCCCTTCAGACAGCACCCCCCTGCCCAAATCCCTGTCGTCCCCATCAAGCCCTGTCTTCTAAGGCCTCCTGCTGGGTTTCTGTCTGGGCCACATTCCCTCACCTCCTCATACAGTCGCCGCTGGAAGTCAATCTCCTGGGTCAAAGACTCTGCATTGGCTTCCAGGTCTGACTTGCGAATGTAGGCACAGTCCACGTCCTGAAAGAGTGAGGAGTGTTTGAGTTCAAAGGACCCCTGGTGATCATGCCCCCAAACTCCTTTCTCCTCTAACCCACTATATGGAGGCCAGGGGAAAAGAATTCCCTGATTCCTGTTCCCATCCCACCTCTTTACCTTCTGATCAACTTCTTCCCCTTCCCGGAACAAACCTCTTTTGCCTTAAAGATGGCTCATAAGCCTTTCATCCCTCCTACCTGAGACATCTTGACCTCCCATCACTCCTTTTCACCCTTTCCTGTTCCAAGAAGGAGGAGCCTTGTGGTGCAGTGGTTAAAGCACTCCACTACTAACCAAAAATTTGGCAGTTCAAGCCCACCAACCACTCCTCGGGAGAAAGATGTGGCAGTCTGCTTCCGTAAAGATTTACAGCCTTGGGAACCCTACCGGGGCAGTTCTACTCTATCCTATAGGGTCACTACGGGTCAGAATCAACTTGACGGCAGTGGGTTTTGTTTTGTTTGGGTTCCAGGAAGCCTGACCAAAGTAAATACCCCAGATCTGCCACTTTGACCCCTTCCCTCTCCCCCCAGCAGTCCTCCAAGACTCCACTTGGCCACTCCTGGTTCTGCTCCATTCTCCCTCATGCCCTGGGACTGTGCCCCTTCCTCTTGCTCAGACTTCCCAGAACACTAGACAGGATATTGTTCCTCAACAGAGATACGGAACCAGCCATACTTCCATGGGACTCCAGCCAGAGATCACAACCTCTGAAGCAGAGCAGGGCATTGGAGGTCAACCCGGCCACCCCCTGTGCCCCAGGATAGGGTGCTAGGGTATATTTCAAGGATATTGCCCTTTGTCGAAGCCCTGGATGCACCATTCAATGAGCCGACTCTCTGAGAATTTCCCATCCTAATTTACAAATGTCATTGTACCCCATTTTGAGGTCTCCCCCAAAATAGGTTGTCATTATGAGATCCCTCGTGTCTGTGCTTCCCACTCCCATGTTACTCACCTGCTTCAGAGCCACAAACTCATTCTCAGCTGTAGCTCTCAGGGAAACTTCCTCCTCATACCTGCGACAGATAAGAGAGCAGAGAGGCGAGGTCATGGAGGGCAGGTCTCCATGGAATCCCCTCTACTTCGTACCAGTGATGGAGGCAACACTAGGATCCACCCAATGCAGCTGGGCCCCTGGCGGCCCTGGTAAGTCCTTTCTGGTTGGATTTGATATGTTCTGTGATTTTCTCTCCGGTTTGAATGAGAGAATGCAGGTAGCTAATCTTTTGAGAACTCCATCCTATTCCCAAGGCTGCCCGAGTCCCCTCAGGAGGCACCTAAAGACTCAGCTCCCAGCCACATGTCTCTCAGACGGTGCAGCCCAGCCTTCCCTGACCTGGGTGTCAGTCCTAGCTCAGGCACAGGGGCCTCTAGGGCAAAGGGACCCTCAAAACTCAGCACCCAAGGTGGTGGGGCACACAAAGTTCTGGCACCTGTCATTCTCGAGTGACCCTGGGGCTCATAGCTGATCCAGGTGCTACAGGTGTAGAGAGCCTGAAGAGGCAGGACAAGAAGGCCCCTGAGGCTATGGAAGCCTCCTCCCCCAAGTTTCAGAGGGGAAAGCTGCTGAAGTGTTTTAGCTTATAGAAGAGAAGGCTGAAGTAATACAGAGAAATCTCTAGGGCAATCACAGCCCTACTGTTAGGCAGGCATCTGGGCAAGAATTCCACAAAAGAAAAGGCCCTGTACCACAGTCAACCTGGCTGGTGTGACAACTCACCCCCCTTGGAAATTCTTATTATTGTTTAATCCAAATATGTCCTGCTTTAACCTCAGCTCATTTCCTATGCCCAAGCCCTACTCCCTGCTGCACTCACCTCTTCTTGTAGCCCTCCAGCACCTCCTGCACGTGGTTGAGCTCAGAGGCCAGTCTCCCGCTGTCGGCCTCCACGCACTCGGCCTCCCGCCTCAGTGTCTCGATGTAGCCATTGAACAGAGGCTCCAGGTTGCTCTCACAGCATCTGCGGTTCTGGTAGAGCTGCCACTTGGTCTCCAGCAGCTTGTTCTGCTGCTCCAGGAAGCGCACCTGCCATGGGGTGGAAGGAGGAGTCAGATGACTTCTGGTGCCCTAAAGCCAACTTTGGGATTGGTCGTGCTAAGGTAAATTCTTCCCAAACCTGGAGCTCAGAAGTGATTAGGCAGAGATAGACAGTGGGAGAAAAGGCAGCTTCTGGATTTCCTGATCATGATCTATGTCTGGATTTTCCAACTTAGCAAAGGGCTGGGGAACATCAGTTCCTGTTCTCAGGTGAGCTAAACTATCCCCGCCTGATGAGTCCAAGTGACAGGAAGCAGGCCAGGAACCAGAAGAAGAGCTCTGCTCCTTCACCCTGCAACAAGGCACTCTCACAGACAAAGCACCCAGGCTCAGATCACAGAATGGGTTTCTAGGGGGTGAGTACCAGGGAGAAGATGTTACAGGCCATCTAGAGGAGAGCTAAGCTACCCTGGCCTCTTCCCGTTCCATCTGACAGCCAGTCCACCCCACCCCCCAGAGAGAGCACAGTACTCAGCCTCGGGCTGCTGAAACTTCTCTGGTTTCCAAAGCAATAGTCTCATTCCTCCTCCAACTGAACTCTGGCTTGTGCCCCAGAGCACCCTGGTCACGCTTTTACTACACAAGCTCTGCGTATCTGAGCTCTCAGCTGTGTCTTTCTGGGTCTTGTGGAAGTGCCCTTTGGGGACTGTCTGACTGTCTATCTTTCCCATCAGAGTGGGAGTGCCCACAATCAGAGATCTTTCTGACTCTGTCTCACCCATCAGTGCACAGCTTGAGCCCTGCACATGGGTGAGGGTTCAGGAAGAGTGTGAGCAAGGGCACCCACCTTGTCAATGAAGGCAGCAAACCTGCTGTTGAGGTTCTTGATCTGCTCCTTCTCCTCCTGCTTCACGGACTGGGCGTTGGGGTCGATCTCCAGGTTGAGGGGCGTGAGCAGGCTCTCATTGACGGACACGGTAGTGATGCAGGGGGCACTGAGCCCGGCCACACCGCCAGAGCGGTAGCCGAAGCTGCGGCCGTAGGAGCCGGCGCGGAAGCCCCCGCTGACGCTGCGGCTGCCGAAGCCCCCAGTGAGGCCGCGGTAGCAGGAGACGCCGCGGTAGGGGGCGGCGGTGATGCAGCAGCGGCCGGCCCGGGGCGCGCAGGCAGAGGCGCAGCTGAAGGCGCGGCCACAATAAGATCCACAAGTCATGGTTCTTCTTTCGGGGACGGGAGGCTCTGAGGAGGGAGAAGTGCTAATGGAGGGTGCAGTGGAGGCGTCAGGTGTTTCCTCCTTGGACCTCTGTGGGCCTTTTATATATGTGGGGAGCCGGACTGCGCAGCGACCACGGGGTCAGGAGCAATTAGTCGTCTTTATGGGCTTGGGTTGCTTAACTGCTGTCGCTCATCCCTTAATGTACTTAATTGAGGCCAGATGTAGCCAGGTGTTTATGGCCCTTCTCCCTAAACTGCACAATTTTCTTCTTCAAAGGACCACCTCATCACCCTCCTCCCCCACCCCAATCTCCCCAGTAATGATGGAGAAACTGAGGGCTTGGGGACTGAATGGGGAGTGACTCAGGTTGGACCGGGGGTAGGAGAAGGCGCGGGGCCCCTGTTCCTCCAGCTGCGCCCAGTTTGATGAGGTCACCGCCGCTGTCCATGGTGCTGATTGGACTGGGCCAGGAACGCTGGCGAGCGTAGAGATCTACAGAAGACGATGCCAAACTTGGGGTGCGCTTGGTGGTTTCCCTGACCCTAAGGTACTCTTTATGCACCCAAAATCGCCACACTTACGCTACCTCTAACTTAATCATTCATACACAGACCCAACACACCCACTCCGGCTCCCAAATCACTTACACTCAGTCTATTCCCTCTCTCTCTCTCCCTTTCTCTCTGTCCCTCCTCTCTCCCTCTTTCTTTCTCCCCCCTCCCCTTCTCTTCCCCTTTCTCGCTCCCCTCCTTTCTCCCCTCTCTCCCCCACTTCCCCTCTCTCTCCGCCTCTCTCTCACCATGCTTTTACATGCAGGTCTTCCTACACACAATTTCTCAAAACTCTCACACATGTACACACTCACCCACCTCATTTGCGCACACACCAGTCCGTAGGCCAGTTCGTTAGGACCAATGTGGTCAGCTTGTGCTAACAGGAGGCATTTCCTCCTTCAGAGTGTCCATGAGGCCTAGGAGGGCATATTCTGGCTCTCTGGCCACAAGAAAGCTAAACCATGCCCAACAAGGCCCCAAACAAGGATTTCATGTCTGGATTTCACCTCAGTACACTGTCTCCTCTAGGGTCCATAAGGCCCAGGGTGGGCACCACTATTATGGGACTGTACAGCATTGCGCTCAGAATATGAAAGCCAGATAGAGCAGTATTAGGAGAGCGTCCAGTCCCTTGCAATCACCTCCTGAGTCCCTGCTGCTTTCCATGCTATGCACACCTTGCAACTCTGCTCCCTGCACAACAGTTTGTTAGTGACCTTGAAACATGACAGAACAGATCAGTATTGGTGTAAGTCATCCATCCAGTGGGTGTAGTGTGGGCATTGAACTCAAAAGCCCTGGATAGGAACCAAGACTGTTCCCCTGACAAGCTCTACGTGACTGGGGCAAGGCACCTCACTTCTGGGTTAAGACTTTCCCTCCAAATGCTACTGTGGGAATTTACAGAGATGTGCTGATGCTCAGTAAACTCCTAAATATATTGCACATGTGCCTTAGTATTGCCATTGAAAGGCAGTAGGCTGTGGGGCAGCATTTTTCAGACTTCAGGTTGTGACCCACTAACGGAATCAAGCATATAACAAAATCAAAGTAGAACAGAATAGAAAATATCAGGGTGAATGATATTTAGCAAGAATAACTATCGTTTCATGACATTTTTTGCTCTAATTGTATGTGGTGCATATTTATGTGTGTACTCAGTCCTTCATAAAATTATTTCTTATTAGGGTCGCTATGAATCAGAATTGACTCAATGGCAGTGGGTTTGGTTTGGTGGGTTTAATGGCTGTAACTAAAAAGAGTTTAAATATATGAAATAGTGGTTAAGAGCACAGGCCCAGATTCCAAAATGCCTGATTTTGAATTCCAGTTCTACCACTTTCTAGCTGTGTAGCCTCAGGCAAGTTACTTAACCTCTCTGTGCCTCATTTTATGAATTGTAAAATGGGGATAATAATGGCACTCACCTCATAAAGTTGTTGTAAGGATTAAAAGAATTAAACCATGTAAAGCACTTAAAACAGAGCCTGACACATTGTAAATATGTAATAATATTAGTAGGTATTGTTGATGAGGAGGTAGAGCTATGCCTACCCACATCCCTAAACTATCTGTGTTCAGTTTTCACTGATGGCGCCTGTCTTAAAGGACTAGTAGAAAATTTAAATGTAATAATCCATAGACAATGTTTAACACAGCACCTGGCACACAGCAATGCTCAATAAATGTTATCTACTGTTATTCCACTATGGGGCCAGCCCAAGAGCTGTAGTTATTCCCTCTTATCCTGAAAAAGGGCCCAAAACAAATGTCCCTCCCTGACTCACCACTCCAGCCTAATTGTCGCCAGGGAAAACCCAACCTGAATCTCTCCTTTTAGAAAAACGGAAAATGTCATGAATTCTTGGACAGCCATTCTACAGGTGAGAAGAGAGGCTTGGATAATCAAAAAGGTCTGGAAACTGAATAATTCATAATTTTGTAATTCTTACTTGGTCTTATCAGAAATCCTCAATCATAAATCAAACAATGACATGCCTACTCATCCTGCTTTTTGACTGATCATGAAACCTTCTGACTGGCCAATAGCCAGGGTTGAAGGTGGAGACATGTCCTCAATAATCCATCCATGCGTAATGAAGCTCCAAAGGGAGCAAGAGAAGGCAATATTTCACTGCGGCTGGACAGATGGAAGTTGGAACATGTGTAATCATGGTTTCCTAAAGGAACTTGTGGCATCTCTCCTGCTTAGGGAAGCTTCATATAAAAGAGAAATAAGAGATTGGAGATCAGATTCTCTTCTTTGGGCCCAAGCGGATCTCCCTTCAAGGGGTGATTGGAAAGAAAAGGAAAAACATGTGGTTTAACATTAGGAAGTTCTTGTTCAAGGCTCACTTCATCCTGCTGCTATGTAGAATGTTCTAAGGCAGATTCCCCAAGCTGGGTGATCAGTTAGACTAGATAACATCTTCCAGTTGTGGGATTCAGAGATTCTGTGAATGATATGCTGAGCCCTGTCTTAATTTTGGAGGGAGGAGGGCCGTAATGACATATGGGTTCTGGAGCTTCCAGTCTGGCAAGGAAGACAGACCCACATTCCTGAGAAAGGCCAGAAGTCTAAAGAAGGCTGCCTTGAGAATGTATCATCAGATGCCCAGGGATGCAAAGTCTGCTGAAAGTGTCCATTCTCGGGCAATGTGAAAAACAGCCAGCCTGATGGGAAAGGTAAGGAAGGCTTCCTGGAAAGGATGAGACAGTCTTTAGTAAGGAGGCACTGTTGGTGAAAAGATGTACATGGAGGTATTTCAGGCAGAGGGAAAGTGTGAGACAGGGCCAGGGGTGGATAGCAGGGGCCTCTGAGGGACTTGCAGGAGTGGAAGGATCATGAGACGCTGTGAAGGTGGAGAGGAGAGGGAAAGCCAGCCAGGATGGAGGCCTTGGGAGCAGGGCCAGTGTCCTCCCTGGGACTCTGCTCTGTGCAGCTGGCTGGGAGACAGCTTGTGAGCTCTACATCTGGAGAATACCAACACATCTCCATGCTGGGCTTGCAGGTATCCAAGGAGCCGTGCCATTTATAACATCGCAGTGCATGCTTCCTGTTTACAGAAATCAGGTGCAGGCCAGGTTCCAGTGGAGGAAATTGATGGAGTGGGAGGGTGGCTGTCTACACAGCACTCACATTGCTGATGCGGGAGCTGACCTCAGGTCCAGCCCCCCAGGACATTTGGGTTGGTGAGTTGAAAGACATTAGTCAGAGCTCTGCCTCCTCAGAAACCAGCAGAAGGAAGTCCCATTGGACAAAAGGACCAAAGCCTCTTGTGGGGAGCCTGGGAGGGGCTGGGGCCTGACTCAAGAACCCGTCCCCTGGTGAGGCCCATCCCACTAACCCAGCTGACCTGCTGATTAACAGCTTGGGGCCCTGCCTGTCCACCCACGTTCCTGTCTTGGGAAGGCTAATTTCCATAAAGCTGGAGCTAAGGCTGCCCTCCTCTTTGAGCAGGTCTATGACTGGCCTTCAGTGTTGCGTCCCTCCCCCCATCAACCTCCTCCGCCTTTGCTCTTCTACCCAGAGGGCCCCCTCACCATGTTCCCCTGGGTCTTCTCCCCACTTTTCCCCCAGTCTTCCGCTTCCCTCCTCTTCACTGTCTTCCCAATCTCCTCTCCCTCCCTTTCTCCTTGCCTCCCAGCCAAGTCTCCTTTCCTTTTTTTTCTAAGTTGCTCTGAAAGTAATAGAATCTGAGACCACAGCATCTCCCCTAGCTCCCTTCTCCCTATAAATCTTCCTCCCCATCCTCTTTTCTCTTTCCTTCCCCAACCCTACCCCCGGTCTCCACTCTGCCCAAGGCTTTCAGGGTTCTTCCCCAAATTGTCTGGCTTTCCCCACAATCCCATCACAGCTCAGGTCAAGGACTTCTCTTCAGTCAAGGACACATCTCCTTCCCTCCTTCAGGCCTCAGCCAAGAATGCCTCCCCATCCCATCCCCAGGAATGGCCACCCTCTGGCATGCTTCATCTGGTCTTCACCCCCTTCCCACCCCACCCTACCAGAAAGCTTTGCACAATTAACCACCAAGCTTTGATGGCTCCATTACTCAGCACTTAATATGCAACTGGTACTCATTTCATTCATTCAACAAATGTTTATTAAGCATCTACTATGTGCCAAGCCCTTCGTATATATTCATGAACAAAGCATTTGTACTCATTGGTATGTTGCCGGGGTTGCATTTTTGTTCATGATCTTGGTACACGTCCAGCTTTTCTCTTAAAAATAGGAGCTTCCCAAAAAGGACAAGGGTGAATTCTCCATCCTCTGCCCTTAAACGCTGAGAGCACCTTGAAGTACCCCAAAGAGGGATCTAGAGGGAGGGGATGAACAAGCGAGTGTTTTTATGTTATATATAAATACCATCTACTGTGATTCCTTTACTGATGGCCAACAGTGGATAGGTGGGAGTGCAATGAGACAAACTCATCCTTTTTACTGGGAACATACACACCCAGTTATGAGTGCCAAACTGCACAACATAAGCAAATTTCTTATCCTCCCTAAGCTTCAGTTTCCTCATCCGTAAAACTGGAATAATAAAACCAACCTCAGAGAGTAGTTGTGAAAATTAAATGAGTTAACTAAATTAAAAATTAAATGAGTTAATGAAGTGCTCAAGAAGTGTCATTATCTTTTAAGCTTAGAAGAATAATCATAAAATACTTTTCTATGCTAAACATGTACTACTTGCATAATTTAAAAAAAAAATCATATACCCTAGAAAAACTCTTGCACAAATGCACCAGGAGGCATGGAAAAGAATGTTCATGGCACTTTTGGTCATAGTACAGAATTCTGGAAACAACCATGAAGCCATCAGGGTAGAAAGTTGAATAAACTGTAGTATGTTCGTACAATTAGTCCACAGAGCAAATGAATACAATAAAGCTACGGAAAACAATGATAAACAAAAGAAACCAGACACAAAAGAATACATACAACATGATCCCATTTATATGAAGTTCAAAAACTGGAAAACTAAACAATGTATCATTTAGAGATGCATACATAGATTAGAAGGAACCTTCATGGCACAGTGGTTAAAGCGATCAACTGCTAACCAAATGGTCGGTGGTTCAAAACCACCAGCAGCTCCACAGGAGAAAGACGTGGCAGTCTGCTTCCTTAGAGATTTACCAGTGTTGGAAACCCTATGGGGTCGTTATGAGTCAGAATCAACTTGATGGCAGTCGGTTTGGTTTTTTGGTTTACATAGGCTATAAAATTGTAAAGAAAAGCAAGGGAATTACTAACACAAATCCAGAAAGGGGTCACTCATGGGCCAGGAAGGAATGGGGTACAATCGGAAGGAGGCACATAGGAATCCCCTAAACTACACATATGTTATTTCTCTCTAAATGTGGTAGGTATACTACCTATACATTCTTTTATGTGTATGACATATTTCACAATAAAAACAATCTTAGCTACCAGAAAGTACACATTGGCAGAGCCAAAGCCATATAGTGGCAATGCTGCCAAGTCTTCCCTTTTCATCTTCCCTCCATCCCTCCCCCCAGGCTTTTTTACTCTAAGGAAACTTACAGGTTGGATTTCCTTTTAAACCTTCAAAAATTAGCAATTAATAAGGGGACTTCTAAGTCAATTGGCAAAATAATTCTATTATGAAAACATTCTGCATCCTACTTTGAAATGTGGCGTCTGGGGTCTTAAATGCTAACAAGTGGCCATCTAAGATGCATCAATTGGTCTCAACCTACCTGGATCAAAAGAGAATGAAGAACACCAAGGTCACACGACAACTAAGAGCCCAAGAGACAGAAAGGGCCACATGAACCAGAGACCTACATCATCCTGAGACCAGAAGAACTAGTTGGTGCCCGGCCACAACCGATGACTGCCCTGACAGGGAGCACAATAGAGAACCCCTGAGGGAGCAGGAGATCAGTAGGATGCAGACCCCAAATTCTCATAAAAATAACATACTTAATGGTCTGACTGTGACTAGAGGAATCCCGACGGGCATGGTCCCCAAACCTTCTGTGGGCCCAGGACAGAAACGATTCCCGAAGGCTACTCATCAGACATGGAAGGGACTGGACAATGGGCTGGAGAGAGATGCTGTTGAAGAGTGAGCTAGTGGTATCAGGTAGACACTTGAGACTGTGTTGGCATCTCCTGTCTGAGGGGAGATAGGAGGGTAGAGAAGGTTAGAAACTGGCAAAATCGTCATGAAAGGAGAGACTGGAAGGAGAGAGCAGGCTGACTCATTAGGGGGAGAGTAAGTGGGAGTATGGAGTAAGGTGTATATAAGCTTATATGTGACAGACTGACTTGATTTGTAAACTTTCACTTAAAGCACAATAAAAATTATTTTAAAAAATTAGCAATTAATAATGCTTGAATTTTAGTGCAAATGGTATCACATTTGAATTTCTTTATATCTTCCCTTAAGTTGCTTCTTGTTTCTTTAAAATTGCTTAGCAAGGGCCAGCCATTAGTAATTTGCTCATGTTTACACATATCGTTCTTATAAGGAGTTACACTGGTAGACAAGCTAAAGTGTGTGTGAGAGGAACCTTGACTCAGCACTGTTCCCCAGACACCCAACCAGATGGCTTGCTGGGGGCACCCCTGCTCAATTGTGGGCAGTGCCCAGAACTGAGGATGAGGGTACAAAGAGCCTCAGGAGTGCTGGTCTGGCTACCTCAAACATGTAAAGTGACAGTCCGTGCCATACCCTTTCCTGGATGACCAGATGGCTGACACAGTCCTTGACCCCAACATTTGTCTTGTCACAGGGTGCCACTTCTGAATGTTTTGCACAAACACACAGAGTCCTGCCTCCTGACCCGACTCTCTTTTGCTGTTTTCTCTTTTCCCATCAACCCCACCCTTTTTCTCTTCACCAAGACTGCTTCACCTGCCTTTGCCCCTAAGGCGCAACCACTACAGGGTCATTTCACTTCTCTATTCTTCTCTTCAAGGAGGCCCTGGGTGGCACAAACAGTTAAGCACTCAACTACTAGCCAAAACATTGGTGATGTGAACCCACTCAGAGGCCTACCAATCTGCTTCTGAAGGGTCGCAGCCTTGAAAACCCTGTGGAGCAGGTCTACTCTGCATACATGGGGTCCCCATGAGTCAGAATTAACTTGACAGCAACTAACAACAATAACATTCTTCTCTTCAATTTAATTCAAACCTCTGTACTTTATGAGATAATTTTTCTAGAACCTGCTCTGTAGAAGCGGAGATAAAAAGAAGATAAAACAATCTATCGCGGTAATTACAATACACCAAACAGATATCAAATGATGAAAACTTCCTCCAATTCTCAGCCACAAGGCCATGCAGATCAAGCTTACATCCTTCTCCAGCCCCAGACGGGCTCCTATTACCCTTGTGCCACACACACCCCTGACTGGCCCCTCCTGGTTCCCACCATCCAGCCCTCTCTGACTGTGCTCACCTTCCTCAGGCTGACTCTCCCCAACCCTAAATTCACAGATACCCCCTCCTAAACAATCTTCTCTACCTTCTTGAACTTTCCCAGGGATTAGGAAATCCACAGGTTGTCACAGCTTGTAAGTAGGAAGGCATGGCACCAGCTGGGGGACTTGAAGCAAGTCATTTAACCTCTCTGAGCCTCAGTTTTCTCATCTGTAAAATGAGGATAATGGTACATAACTCATATGGTTGATGTGGGAATTAGAGATAGTTTGTGTCATATAATGATGAACATATAGTCGGTGTCCAATAAAAAGGAAATGCCCTCTTATCAAAAAAAAGGACCTATGTTTCCCTAGAGATTCTTTCTAATTGCAAAGGGGAAAATGTATTCAAGTGATCAAATTTAACATCACCAGGAGTAGGACAACTTGACATTTTGTGCTTCCTAATGTGATACACAGAAACCCTGGTGGCATAGTGGTTAAGAGCTACGGCTGCTAACCAAAAGGTCGGCTGTTCAAATTCACCAGGTGCTCCTTGGAAACTGTATAGGGCAGTTCTACTCTGTCCTATAGGGTCGCTATGAGTCGGAATCGACTCAACAGCAGTAGGTTTGGGTTTTTTTGTTTGGTTTGGTTTGGTTTAACTCTAAGAATTACTCGGCATCCCTTATGAAGTATTCTGCCCAAAAATGTTTAACCTAAACCCAATTAACCCTCTAGAACAGCACTGTCCCATAGAAGTTTCTGTGACAGTGGAAACGTACAATATCTGCTCAGTCCGATAAGGCAGCCACTGGTCAGGTGTGGCTATTAAAGACTTGAAATGTGGCTAGTGGCACCTGAGGAACTATATCTTTAATTTGTTTAGCTTTAAAATTTAAGTTTAAATAGCCACATGTGTCTACAGCCCAGCTCTAGACTTAAAGTCCAAACCCAAAACCAAACCCAGTGCCATTGAGTCAGTTCTGACTCATAGCGACCCTATAGGACAGAGTAGAACTGCCCCCATAGAGTTTCCAAGGAGTGCCTGGCGATTCGGACCGCCGACCCTTTGGTTTGCAGCCGTAGCACTTCACCTCTACGCCACCAGCGTTTCCAACTTAATGTCCAGTTTATAGAAAATATATGGAATAGACAACAAGTTAAATCACATAAAGCCTACAAAAATTCTTGGGATGATTGAGAACACTGAATTTGGAATGGCTAGTAAATGATTCTTCAGAATTGTTCATTTTCTTGTAAGTGAAAAATGGTTCTTATTCTTAAGAAACGGTCCTTGTTCTTAAATACATGCTGAAGTATGTAAGAGGGACCTGCTATGCTTTCTGCAGCTTACCTGTCAAATAGTGGGGCAGATGGGAAAGTAAATATACCGTAATGTTCAAAATTGTTGAATCTTAGTGAAGGATCTGTGGGTGTTTGTTGTACTACTCTTTCAAGTTTTCTCTATGTTCGAAAACTCAAAACTTGAAACAGACATAAAAGACAAATGTTTAATCTCTACTGACTGCTGCTATGGTAGGAAAAATCAGATGTTTCTTGGCAGCCCACTGGACCATATGGGGGTGGGGAAATCCAGATTTGTGTCTTTGTAGCACCTTGGCCACTAATGGAATAGAAACATCTGGAAGTTATTTGTTAATACCTCAGACTTCCCTGGGTCCCCCCGCAGGTGCGCGCGCGCGCGCACACACACACACGCACACAGCCCACAGGTCCTCTCTCTTCCTTTTCCCAGCACCTAGCCTCCCTTCCCCTCCCCTTCTCCTGGTCCCATTCCTCCCTCCCTCCCCCTTCTCTCTCCTCCCCAGTGCCTAAGGCACTTTGAAGATGACTGTGCTGAGTGCTTCTACAGCCCAGGGGCTGGCTCCCTTTACACAGAGGAGGGTGCGGGCCAATCCACCATGAAAGCACGTTCTGGAGAGGCGTTGGACCCGACTGACTGCCCCAAGCCCATAAAGCGGCAAATTGCCCAAACGCATCAGTACAGCCAAGCCCCTTCAGAGTCTGAGCATAAATAGGGCTGGGGCGCCCAGAGGAGCACATTGGAGTTTTCACCCGAGCTCCAGATCTTCACCCTGTCCCCTGCAACCCAGCCCTCCAGAAGCACCATGACCTGCGGATCAGGATTCTCCGGCCGCACCTTCAGCTGCGTCTCGGCCTGCGCGCCCCGGGCCGGCCGCTGCTGCATCACCGCCGCCCCCTACCGCGGCGTCTCCTGCTACCGCGGCCTCACTGGGGGCTTCGGCAGCCGCAGCGTCAGCGGGGGCTTCCGCGCCGGCTCCTACGGCCGCAGCTTCGGCTACCGCTCTGGCGGTGTGGCCGGGCTCAGTGCCCCCTGCATCACTACCGTGTCCGTCAATGAGAGCCTGCTCACGCCCCTCAACCTGGAGATCGACCCCAACGCCCAGTCCGTGAAGCAGGAGGAGAAGGAGCAGATCAAGAACCTCAACAGCAGGTTTGCTGCCTTCATTGACAAGGTGGGTGCCCTTGCTCACACTCTTCCTGAGCCCCCACACTTGCGCAAGGCTCAGGCTGCGATCTGAGGGGGAAGACAAAGGCAGGAAACAGCCCATAGAGTTCTCAGTCTGATGGAGGGGACAACAGAGCCAGATACTCCAATTCTGATGATGAAGTTACTATACACACCTGTAGAAATAAACTAACAAACACAGAGAGAATATAACGGAATCACAACACACCTCTCCCACACCCAGCCCCATTCAGATGAATGAGACAGACACAGAGCTGCGACAAGGCAAAAGGTGCCAGTCTAATGAGACGGTCACTTTATACACTCAGGACCACTCAGGCCTGGACAGTTCCAGAAGCTCCCAGCCCTGATTTCACCCTAAGTTTTTTTTTTTTTTTTTTTTTTTATGTGATGTGGCCTGAGCTCTTGGTTCTGAGGGGATGTCACATGACAGGATCACCTGAACCCCAAAGGAACAATAGAAGCACCAGTACATTGATTTCTGCCTCTGAAATCCCCAAGGTAGAAGGTAAAGAGAATGGGGTACTCACAGTCCCCAGAGGCATCTCCTGGTCTGAGGGAGAGGGTCAACCTTGAACTGAACTCCTGACTCCTCTCGGCCTCAAGGATCTGTAATGGTCTTGATCCAGTATTGTCAGAGCCCTGAGAACCTCAATACCTGGATAAATCAGCTCAAAAGAGCAGAAGCAGAGGTTTCCGCTTCCTTCCTTTAAAAAGAGTACTCTCAAGGTGCTTGGCTCTGTAATTTGGAGCTCACATCTATATGATCCCACATCATCCATCCTGGAGAAATCCAGCTGTTGTTCAACAGCCTATTGGAGACTTCCTCAATCCAAAACCATATGTTGCTCAGGAACTTGTTGAATTCTTTTTGAATGAGAAAACAAAGATTATGTTCAGCCTCCAACTGGCTGCCTTCTACCCACTCTCAGTCTCTACCACTGAGCCCCTAGGCTGTGAGTTGCCAGCACTTCCTCCTCCAGCAACCCCATCTCTAAAATATCCACCTGACCCCTCCTTCCACCCCATGGCAGGTGCGCTTCCTGGAGCAGCAGAACAAGCTGCTGGAGACCAAGTGGCAGTTCTACCAGAACCGCAGGTGCTGCGAGAGCAACTTGGAGCCTCTGTTCAACGGCTACATCGAGACGCTGAGGCGGGAGGCCGAGTGCGTGGAGGCCGACAGTGGGAGACTGGCCTCTGAGCTCAACCACGTGCAGGAGGTGCTGGAGGGCTACAAGAAGAGGTGAGTGCAGGCAGACAGTGGTTCTGCTTTCGAATCTGTCCTCAGGGCCAGCTTAACCAGCCTTGCAAATATCTCTTGCCCATTTGCTGAAGGCCAGTAGCTATTTAGAGCTGGAGATTTGAAACCTCATAGCTTTATTAATTTCCCTGAGCAACTCCTCATAGACTAGAAATTTGGAGAATTTTGGTTTGAACAGGTAGCTCTCCTGGAGCTAAAGTCCATCATTTGGATTATCCAGACTTCCTCAAAACTCCTCGATTCTTTGGCCTCTCCAGGTGCATGGGTTTCTACTATTTGAAAAATTCAAGGTTTCTGAAACTTAAACCAAAATTATGGTAACTGGATTGGTAAATATGAGTAAGTTTTCAGAATTCTTGCAAGCATACCTTAGAGAGATTTGGCAAAGTCCACACAATTGCACAAATATTTATGGAGCAGGTAATCTGTATGAGGCCTTCAGGAAGCAAAGAATTTAATAGGATGCTGATATCCAGCATGAACTTCAAACTACAGGGCTGTGGAGGATTTCTCTGTGTCTGGGAAGCATGCCCTTGGGCCTCCTTCCAAGAAGAAGGAACATGGGGAGGGCCCCTCCTAGAGCAGGACCCAACGTGCTCAGGAGGCAGAATCTCACTCAGACCCCACCCCTGCCTCCGGAGAGGGCCTTCTCTAGGGACATGAGGGAAACCTAATGCCATCTTCTCCCCTTGCCCCATGTCAGGTACGAGGAGGAGGTAGCCCTGAGGGCTTCAGCCGAGAATGAATTTGTGGCTCTAAAGAAGGTGGGTGTCCATCTGTTGATTCTGTGTACAGAGGCCAAGCTGGGCACTATGGGTATGGAAAGTCCCCAGTGAGACTCTGCCCTCAAAGGCACCCAGGCTGATGGGGACAGTGGCACAGGGACCCAGGACACAGACCTATAGAGGGTGGGGGAAAGAGTCAGAGAGTAGAGCTGAGCACAGTCTGGGCAGGCTTCCTAAGGTGTGAGGAGAAAGCCAGGCAAGAGTGAGGAATCAGTGCAGAGGGAAGAGAGGTGAGGCTATCTCAAGAGGCGATGTCCAATGTGAGGCTTGCATTGGAGTGGGAAAGGATTGACTTGGGCCTTTGAACAAAAAATAAGGGTTAGAGAGCCCCAGAGACCCTGGAAGACAAAGGATAAGCAACTGCAGAAAAACAGGAAGGCTGTTTCATGGCATGTGACTCCTGCGTAGTCAATCAACTTTAATACAAGTGGACTCCTGGTGGCCTTGAAGAAGACAGAAAAACCTTGGAGACAGAGAAGACTTAGGGAGGATTAATTTATTCCTTTTCAGACTCCCAAACCTCAACAAAGGGGGTTTGATCATGCCAAAATGGAGGACTCATTTATCAGGAGGTGCTATCTTGAAAGTTAAGATGAAATGGATGGGTGCATGGGGCTAGGATTGGTCAGAACAGGGGGACTCATGGTTGTCTGGGCTAGTCAGGGCAGGTCCTGCCCAGAGACAGGGGGATGGGCAAAACGACCTTCTGAAGTTGCTGTGGACCCACAAAGGATCTCATGTCTTGTTCTTTCACAGGAAGTGGACTGTGCCTACCTCCGAAAGTCGGACCTGGAGGCCAACGTAGAGGCTCTGACCCAGGAGATTGACTTCCTGCAGCGACTGTATGAGGAGGTGAGGGGGCATGACCGAGAGAGAAACCCTGGAAGCCAGTCTAGAAGAGAGGGACTCAAGCCTAGAGCTGAGGTGTTGGACAAGGGTTTGGACAGGGAGTGGCAGTCCATGAGTCTGTCTGACAGGGTAGGGGCTGGAGATCAGCAATGGCTGTGAAGATTGGGTTCAGGCTGTGGTGTATGGGGCTGTAGTCTAAAGTTCCTGCCATCTCTCACCTTCTGCCTTAATCCCTGAAGGAGCTCCGGGTCCTCTACTCCAACATCTCAGACACCTCGGTCGTGGTGAAGATGGACAACAGCCGGGACCTGAACTTGAACAGCATCATTGCCGAGATCAAGGCTCACTACGATGACATTGCCAGCCGCAGCCGGGCTGAGGCTGAGTCCTGGTACCGCAGCAAGGTGAGTGACACAGGACAGTTGCCTCCTAGATATGGCAGTGGGAGGGTAGAAGATATACATTAGAAAAGGCTTCTTTTGGCTAAGGATTCTGATGCCTAAGACAATTGTAGAAAGTCCCTCTCCAGAGATGTGTAAGGGTAGGGCAGACAGCCCTCACTGGGGTGGCACAGGCAGGACTGCGGTGTGTGGTTAAGCAGACTGAGCACTGTGCAACCCGCGCAATCATTCCTGGTATCCTGATGAGCATCCCTGCTTTCCCACAGTGCGAGGAGATAAAGGCCACGGTGGCCAGGCACGGGGAGAGCCTGCGCCGCACCAGGGAGGAGATCAATGAGCTGAACCGTGTGATCCAGAGGCTGACGGCTGAGATTGAGAATGCCAAGTGTCAGGTATGGGTCAGCCCATGCCCAAGACCAGAGAGGCTGGGGCCTCCCCACGGTCACACAGCTAGTGTGTGCACAATCTGCATCTCCCCATTCCTTCCCCAGCCCATTTACATGACTAGAGTCCCTGGCAGTGGTCACTCAGGGAGACCCAAGGGATAAAGGAGAGAAGGCCCTGTTCCTGGGTTGTTTGTTCCTGGCTGGGTGGGGAAAACTGAGCAAATCCAGGAAATGGCCAGAGAGACCCAGGGACCATAACCCATCTTGTTCTCTTCTGGGCCCCCAGAATTCCAAGCTGGAGGCTGCAGTGACTCAGGCTGAGCAGCAGGGTGAGGCAGCCCTCAACGATGCCCGCTGTAAGCTGGCTGGGCTGG
The DNA here is from genome assembly GCF_030014295.1 of Loxodonta africana. Taxonomy (NCBI): domain Eukaryota; kingdom Metazoa; phylum Chordata; class Mammalia; order Proboscidea; family Elephantidae; genus Loxodonta; species Loxodonta africana. The sequence goes on from NC_087345.1 coordinate 89,756,841, forward strand.
AGGAGGCCCTGCAGAAGGCCAAGCAGGACATGGCCTGCCTGCTGAAGGAGTACCAGGAGGTGATGAACTCCAAGCTGGGCCTGGACATTGAGATCGCCACCTACAGGCGCCTGCTGGAGGGCGAGGAACAGAGGTGGGGCCCATCCCTGTCTGTCCCAGAGTTTCCCATCCCCATCCTTTGCACAAAGGAGCCCTGGTGGTACAATGGTTAAGCTCTCAGCTGCTAATTGAAAGGTCAGCCATTCAAACTCACCAGCAGCTCTGCCAGAGAAAAGACCTGGTGATCCAGCCCTACAAAGACTAAACTTCAGCCTAGAAAACCCTATTGGGTGGGCCTACTATGTCCTATAAGGTTTTTTTTTTTTTTACTATGTCCTATAAGGTCGCATAGAGTCAGAATAGACTGGACGGCACACAACAACATCCCCTTGAGCAAGCCCTACCCTTGCCCTTGGCTGAGCAATCCTGGGGAAAACCCAATTATTTATTCCTTTGGGGAGGGGACAGCTGGAGAGGGAGTGTTCCCTCAGACCCTCTGCTCCTACCTCCTCCACCACTTGTGCACCCACCTTCCGCCAAGACTTCCAGGCACTCCATCAGGAATACTGGCCAAGTCACTAATGTCACCTTTTTCTTCTTCCCCCTCCAGACTATGTGAAGGCGTTGGGGCCGTGAATGTCTGTGAGTAGTTTAGGCCCTGTGTGGAAAGGTTTGCTGTGAGGGAGGGAGGGGAGAACCTGGAAGGAGGGCTTTCACTGAGACCTAAATATGAAAGTGGGCTGGCATTAAGGCCAGAGGTATTTGGGGTCAGACACCAGGAAACGCTTGGCAACTTTGAGACTAGATGGACCGGGAGTTGTCAACTAAAGGAGCTCCTGACTTTAAATCCAGAGCTCAGGGCTTGTGGAGAGGTAGTTGTCTAGGAGGTGGGATGACTTGCTCCCCAGAATTTTGACTCAGGCTTTGGGGTTCGCAGGTGTCAGCAGATCCCAGGGCGGAGTTGTCTGTGGGGACCTCTGCGTGTCTGGCTCCCGGCCTGTGACAGGAAGCACCTGCAGCGCCCCCTGCAGCGGGAACCTGGTAGTGAGCACCGGAACGTGCGCCCCCTGTGCGCCCTGTGGCCCCTGCAATTCCATCACTTCCTGTAGCCTGGGCACTGGCGGTGTGGGCTCATGCGGCGTCAGCTCCTACGGCGTGGGCTCCTTCAGCGGCAGCTGCCGGAAGTGCTAGGCACCCCAGCCCAAGCCCTCGGCCGAAGCATCTCTCCCATCCAGCCTCCCTCTGGCGCACTCGGCTCAGCCCACCCAGCCCCGCCCTGCCGAGGGGACCGGAGCAAGCACTCAGCTGCTTACGTCGCACTGTTGCACTTTAAAGCGTTCATTCCACTCCCCGCTTCTCATTTCTCTGCGTGATGCCCTCCTCCTCTGCTCTGCAGCCCTGTGTAGAGAAAGGCTACCCCAAAGAAAAGCCTCAGGGGCAGGCAGGACGAAGCCCAGGACTCAATCCTGAGCCCATGGCCAGAGCCCCCAGTCTCTTCCGCTCTCCTCTGCCCTGTTCATCTCTGCCTTGATCTGTGTTTCCAATAAATCAATATAGTCAACCCTGGGATTTGTTGCTGTCTCTGTTAACCTCTTCCGGAGTCAGGGTTTGGGAGGGCCCCCAAAGTCCCATGGAGCAGAGAAAGGCCTAGGCCTGGGTACAGTCTTCTATCCCTGGGCTCACAGCAGTCTCAGATTTAGCAAGGGCCCCAACATGATGCAATTTTATCCCCACACCCTTAATGATTTTATCCATGCCATTTTCAGGCATCTTGCAGATTAAGAAACTGAAGCTCAGAGATGCTCAGTAACTTAGGCAGAGTCCCACACTTGGTGGTACAGTGGGGCTTCAGCCCTTTGGGTATCTCTAGTTCTCGTTTCCCTAAACCACAGCTGCCTCCCAGAAATCATCCCTATGCACATCTGCAAACTGATGGATAATGATTAGATTCACCCATCACTCAAGACTTAGGGAAACACCACTCATTTCATTTTTAGTGGGGAAGACTCATGCCTGAGTGGTTTATTGGAATTCTTTAAGGGTAAATACAGAAACATGATTTAAACTTTCAAAAACCTTTGACATGGCTGTTTTTTTAAAGGAGTCCCTTCCAAGCTTGGAGACCTGTCATAGCAGATAAATTGCCTCAAAGACAGAAAGCAGCACGCACCAAGATGATGATGTGGCATAAAGATGAGGGCAGACTCTGGGGCCAGGCTGCCTGGGTGCAAAACCAGGCCCTGTTCCTCCCTACCATATTACCTTGGGCAATTTACTTACCCTCTCTGTGCCTCAGTTTCCACATCTCTAAAGTGAAGATAATAAAAAGAGAACCTCGTAAGTTTGTCAGGAGAACTGAATAATTTAATAGACGCAAAATGTTTAGACACAACTCTGTTTGCTGAAAGCGAAGAGGACTTGAAGCACTTGATGAAGATCAAAGACCACAGCCTTCAGTATGGATTACACCTCAACACGAAGAAAACACAAATCCACACACCTGGACCAATAAGTAGTGTCATGATAAACAGTGAAAATATTGAAGTTGTCAAGAATTTCATTTTACTCGGATCCACAATCAATGCCGATGGAAGCAGCAGTCAAAAAATCAAAAGATGCCTTGCATTGGGCAAATACGCTGCAAAATAACTCTTTAAAGTGTTAAAAAGCAAAGATGTTACTTTGAGGACTAAGGTGTGCCTGACCCAAGCCATGGAATTTTCAATTGCCTCATACGCAAGGGAAAGGTGAACAATGAATAAGGAAGACAGCAGAAGAATTGATGCTTTCAAATTATGGTGTTGACGAAGAATACTGAATATACCATGGACTGCCAAAAGAACAAACAAATCTGTCTTGGAAGAAATACAGCCAGGATACTCCTTAGAACCAAGGATAGTGAGACTTTGTCTCTTACTTTGGACATGTTATCAGAGAGATCAGTCCCTGGAGAAGGACATCATGCTTGGTAAAGTAGAGGGTCAGCAAAAAAGAGGAAGACCCTCAACGAGATGGATTGACCCAGTGGCTGCAAGAATGGGCTCAGGGTGGCGCAGGACCAGGCAATGTTTCGTTCAGTTGTTCATGGAGTCGCTCTGAGTCAGAACCGGCTCGATGGCACCTAACAACAAAAAAAATGCTTAGACAATGCCCGCCATAAAATAAACACTATAGGCATTTATCACTAGTATTATTCTTTTATAGAATAAAGAGTAGAAGTCCCTGCAGGATCAGGGCCAGGGCTGGCCTCTTATAAAACTTATGTCTGTGATCGGACATTGCAAATAAGAGAGAGAAGTAGCCATATCTACAAGGGCCACTGAGCTCCTTCCTGCAGGAAAGTGTCCCCGACACTTAGGAAGATCTTACAAGGGGCTGTGGGAGTAGAAATGTGGCAGCTCAGCTTCACTACGGACCAAGGTGAGTCCCCAGCATGCAACTTTACAGCAGCATGAATCTCTAAACATCTAGTCCCAGGCCCAGAAAACTGGCAGAAATGGAAGTTCCCTACCCTCACCCCACACCTCATGGCAATAGAAATAATTGAGAAAATTCAGGCGGGTACAGGGAGGTGTTCTAAGTCTGAAAAGACAAAGGAATAAGATCAAGCCAAGGTCTCCCAACCACTAAGGTAGCCCCGCCACCTCCCTGATGGAATTCTGAGCAGGACAGAACCCTTGGAAGAGTTCCAGAGTGCATAATTGTTGTAACCAGCGCCTACGCTGTGACACCACACAGCTCAGAAGCAGTCCCTGTTGGGAATCTAGAGCTGAAGAAAGAGCACCGTCTCCATCTTTCCATCCCTCCTCTTCCTGAAACCAACCGCAACTCTAGTCCAGATGGACTTATCTCTGGCAACTGGCCTCTCACTGGTCTCATCAACCCAGCTGGGCTTTGATGACCTGCCATACTTGACTCTCTCACCCTCCCTCCACCTCTGCCACTCTCCTACTTCCCATAGGTTCCCCCTGGACAGGATCAGGCAGAGGCACAAGGATGAATGAATCAAACACATGTTGAGTAAGGCCCGCAATGTAGAACAGTGAAGAAAACAGTACAACTCCCTGTTGTACTGTTGAATGAACCACCTCCCTTCTTTGGGCCTCTGTATGTTCATTTGTGCTAAGATCCATTACTAATCTGAAGCTCTATTAATATTACTATTATTACTAGGAGAGGTGGGACAGGACTAGGTGAGGTGTCTCTGAAGAAAGGGGAGCCTGTGAGATACAAAGGCCCAGAGGTGACTGGAGAGAGACATCAGATGCTGGGGAAAACGACAGGTCTGAGCAGCTAGAGGAAGCAGAGAGCCCAGGCTCCATGCAGCTGTGCTCTGTGTGTGCATGCTGCCAGTATATTTATTCTGCAGGACTTGGTGTCTGTATGGAGCTGTCTGTGAGTGTAACTGTGTGATTGCAGACAGGTACAGGCACATCTCCAGGCAGCTGTGTGGAAACATGTATATGTATTTGTGGGTGGGTCTGTGAGGCTTTATGTATGCGAGTGTGATTATATGGTGAATGTCTGCCTATGTATGAAGAGGGGGATTGTGTGGGTATGTGTGGATGTCAGTGCAGTGGGGATGCACCAGTGGACTCATGTGTGCAGGTGAAGTGGGGTCACAGATGGAGAACTGAGATAAGGTGGGAATGGTGATGGGCAGGTGCTGCTGGGTATCCTACCAAGGGTGCCCTCTGGCCAGGGAACCCTTGCTCTAGCCCTCAAGTTTGCCTCCCTCTCCTTCCTGCTCCAGCTGGGGCAGAAGGAGATCAGCTGGCCTTAGCCTTTGGGATACCGTACCTGTTGCCATCAAGTCTATTCCAACTCATCGCAACCCTATGAGACAGAGTAAAACTGCCCCATAGGGTTTCCAAGGAGTGGCTGGTGGATTCAAACTGCCAGCCTTTTGGTTAGCAGCAGAGTTTTAACCACTGAGCCACCAGGACCTTTCTTTAGCTACAGATGTTCAAAACCCTTCCCAAGAACCCCAGTAAGTAAAATATTAATTACGCTTACATAACTCTTACTATGTTCTAAACACTTTACATACAGCGATTTATTTGATTCTCAAACAACCCTATGATAGGCGTGTGTTGTTTTGTGCCATTGAGCCAATTCCGACTCATAGCGACCCTATAGAACAGAGTAGAACTGCCCCATAGGGTTTCCTAGGCTTAAGTTTTTATCGGAGCAGATTGCCAGGTCTTTTCTTCTGCGGGGTGGCTGGTGGGTTCAAACTTCTAATTTTTCAGTTAGCATCAGAGCATTGTACCCATTATGGCACCGGTATGATAGGTACTATTCTTATTTTACAGATAAACTGTAGCACAGAAGATTGAGGAGGAAAAATAAAAGGGACAAATGAATCTTCACCACTTAGATGTTCACCATTTAGGAGTAGGAGGGATGAAGCCTGGAAACAGGTGAAGAGTTTGACCGAGGTTAACGGCAAGATTGGGAATAGAACCCAGACCCTTCCTTCCTTACACCAGGCTGGTCTGGTTGGTATATTGCAGCTGGAATCACAGCAGAAAGAATTGTATTTAGACTCAACGAGAGATTTCCAAGGGGCTATGTAGGGTGAGATATGTTAATGGTAGAAGAACAGAGACCAGTACATACAAGGACAGGGCAAATCAACCAGGACTCCAGAGCTTCAACCCATGCACGCCTACTGCGTGGCAGGCCCTGGAGATAGATGACTGAGACAGTCACTGCCCTCTAGGGGCTCACACAGAGACACAAACACAGCTAAATTAGCATCAGACATGTTTAGGTGCTATTAAGCATGAGGCAGGCGTAGGAAGCCAACAGCAGGCTGACTTCTTGTGGTCCCCTTGCACTGAGAAGCGATGACTGAACTAGTGGCAATCCTTCTCCCTTCAGAAGTCACACCGACTCACAAAGCTTGTAAACAGGCTATGAATGACTCTCCATAAACGCCGTGACCCATGGCCAGGGGAGCCTGGCGGAGAATTGTCCCCAAACCACAAATATTGCTGGTGGTCCATATGGCCCTGGCCCAAGGAGAGACTCAAGCCTGACCCCAAAGCACTTGAAATCTCCTGGCCTGACATCAAAGTCAGGCTTCGGATTTAGAAAGGGGAAATGGGGGACAGTCAGTCTCCCCTGACATAAGTTGCAGAATGTACATCATAAATCCTGCTCAAACTCCTGGGTGATATTTGTCTGCACTTCCCACATAGATCCCTCCTGACATGATTCACACCACGGGAACTGGAAAAATCCGACCTTGAAAATCATAGTTTCATTACCGCCTAGCAAAATGCCAGGAATATGGGGCCCAACTAAATAATCTTAGAGAGGGGCAGCTCTACTTCGAGGCAGCTGTTTTGCATTGGGGGTGTTGGTAAGAATTTTATACCATTGATGTAGTTCAGTATTGATCAAATGGAGCTAATGTGGGAACCCAGTGGGCCATGTATGTCTCCTACCCCTCAGGTGAGTGGCAGCCTGCCAGCCAAGTTTCAATTCCATTCCTTCAGCATGAGACTGTTCTGTTTATCCAGGAAGGGGGCCTTTGGATGTCTGTTCTCTGGGCAGGGAGCCAGGGACCCAGGAGAGCACAGCAGACACACTGGCACTAGAGCACCTTAAAAGGTAAAGCCAGGGCCTCTGGCCAATGACACACCTTAGCCCCACCCAGGGACCTAGAAAGCAGGGATCATTGTTCCCAAGATGCATGGATGATGTAATCCTCGGTGTAATAGAAAAGAATGTGAGCTCACTGAACGTAAGGCTGCTTTTGGGCCTGTGTGACAAGGAAAGAGGCAAGAAACCCAGCCCCTCTCTGGCCACTCCACCCCCAAACTGCTCTATCTTCTGTCCCCCAAAGCCTGGTTGCCTTGTGAAAACATAGACCAAACCACACCATAGATCTGGAAGTAAAGGCAGAGCTGGAGCCTCGGCCTGTGATTCCCATGCTTTCCTCCCCCGTAGTAGGTTGTGCCCCAGCCCACCATCAGATCTCCTGTTAAACTACAACCCAGGCTGGGTCACCCAGTTGTGTTCATATCCTCCAACCCCAATCTGCAAGGGTCATCATCCCCGGAGCCACATCTCCTCTAGTGCCCCTGCCAGGATAGTAGAAGACAGCTCGCCTCTCATCCCCACCCTATTCCCTTTCTAGTCAGTTTCCTTGTTTGTGGTTTGCCTCCCCACCTAAAACATCATCTCCAGAGATCCAAGACTTGAGAGTCTTGCTCACTACTGTGTCCAAGCACTATGCCTGACCCTCAGAGGCCATTCAATAAGTATTTGTGGAGTGAGTGAATGGATGAACATAGTTCTCAGGCTCCTCAGCCAAGAAGAACTATTGTGAGACCCCAGCCTAGGCCACAATCAGACCCTCCTACATAAATTAACCCCTTCGCTAACTTTCCCCAGTGACCCTCTGACCCCACCCCCACCCCAATCCTAAAGATTTGGTTCAATCACTATTAACTTAAGTCACATGGACCCACACACCCAGAGGGGAGGGTTGTTTCCTGGCAGGGCTTCAAATTGGTTTGTTCCAGCTCAAACCCCTGCTGAGAATTTGCATTTCCACCCCATATGTACTGAATCAGAATCTATATTTTAACTAGATCCCTTGGAGATTCTTATGTATAATAAATTTTGAGAAACAGTACTCGTGGTTCTCAGGATTGGTCCCTAACCAGCAGTATTAGCATCACCTGGGAACCCTGGTGGGGTAGCAGTTAAGTGCTACAGCTGTTAACCAAAAGGTCAGCAGTTCAAATCCACCAGATGCTCCTTGGAAACTCTATGGGGCAGTTGTTCTCTGCCCTATAGGGTCACTATGAGTTGGAATCTGCTCCACAGCAAAGGGTTTGGTTTGGTTTGGGGCAGGGGAGCTTGTTAGAAATGCAAATTCTCAGCAGGGGTTCGACCCAGAACAAACCAGTCCAAAGCCCTGCTTCCTGGTACAGTTTTCTCTCAGCCCCTCCCCCAAATCCAGCCAGCTTTGTATTCCGGGAGTTCCCTGGGTGGCTCATATGGTTTGAGCTTGGCTACTAACCAAGACTGGCAGTGTGAAGCCACTCAGCAGCGCCACGGAAGGAAGGCCTAGCAATCTACTTATGTAAGATTAAAAAAAATTGCCATTGAGTCCATTCCAACTCACACAGACCCTAGGAGGTACAGAGTAGAACTACTCCATGTGGGTTTTCTTGGCTGAAATCTCAACAGAAGCGGATCACCAGGCCTTTCTTCCGAAGTACTGCTGGGTGGATTCAAACTACCAACCATTGAAAATCCTTTGGAAGGCACTTCTACTCTGACACACATGGGGTCGCCATGAGTTGGAGTTGACTCAATAGCAAAGAGTTGGGTTTTGGTTTTGGTTTTCTGGGAATGGCCTGCGGACTCCAGGCACAAAGAGCATGGCAGTTCAGTCACCTGCACAACTTTTTATTGAAAAGGAGAAGTCCCAGGAAAAGAGGGGGAGAAGTTCAGAAGGACAGGGTGTTGGGCCCAGATAAACTACAAGCCATGTCCCCCTAGGGGCACCAGCGTCCAGGCTAACTCGGCACTGGGGGCAGCTCTGTCACAACTCGGTAAACTGCCCTCCAAGACCTTATGCTCTGGGGTGGGGGACAAGAGGGAGAGGAGAGGTGAGTTCCATGGAAGGGAGGTCTGAGACAGAGGGGTAAGTCTCTGGGGCAGAAGCTGGGGTTCCTTGACTACTCTGGAGCGGGGCGGGAATGGTTCAGCATCCGCGGGGACCACTGCCGCTGAAGTCCCCAACACAGCCGGAGGATTCGCAGAGCGCGCAGCCGCCGCCAGGGGCGCTCGTCTCCAGGGCGTCGGAGCCGGCTCCAGGTGGGAGCAGGCGAGAGGGGCCTGAGGCTGAGCCCGGCCTGCCAGCGGGAGCGCTGCTTGGAGCTGATCGGAGATCGCTGTTGGAGGAAGGAAAGCACACGCCCCCCACCCCAGCCCCCAAGACAAACATACAAACCCCTCCTCCCGGAGACAGACACACAGACCCTGCCCTCCAACAGGAGACAAAGTGCTAACTCTCCCAAAGAAATAGATACACGGACTCCTCCCAAGAAACAGACCCAAGAATATTCCCTGGACACAGACACACAAATTCCCTCCACTCCAGAAAAAAAGTATCTTCCCTAGGGGAAAAAAAAAACCACCGTTGCCATGGAGTCATTCCGACTTATGGTGACCTCATGTGTTACAGAATAAACTGTTCCAGAGACCCACAAAAGGCCCTCCCCAGGACAAACCCACAGAACATACCCCCAAAGAATAGACGACAGGGCCCCCCTTTTCCCCAACACACACAGACACAAAGAATCACCCCCAAGAGAAGAAACAACCCCCACAAAGGGGAGACAGGGAGGCAGCACTCACAGACACCTCTCACTCACAAGGACAAAAACAGACCCTGGCCCCCAGCCCAAGAGGAGTAAGATATGACCCCTATAACCCACCTTATGCCTCTGGTTTACTTACTGACACTACCTTCCCCAAATACCAGACCAAGCCTGCAGAGGAGGAAAGGAAGCAGGTAAGTGAATCTACTTACTAGGTTTAGTAGTTTCCGTTCTTCACGATGAAACTCTCCTGAGCCTCCCCAGACTGGCAGAAATCTTGCTATTCTTCAAGTTCCTTGATTCTCTTGAACCCACCCAGCCTTTGAGTCAAAAACTCCTTCCAGACCTTTAAACTCCATCCCCCCTGACTTAAATTCAAATATTTATTTGGTTTGTTCCAAATTGTTGATGACTTCTTGGAGGAAGGAGAAAGCAAAAGATCTACACTTTCCTTGGCCTACTCTTAGCTTGAAAGGAGGGTCCTGATAGAGCATTTTAAACTTTTAAAGGAGACTACTGAGGACATGGTCCAATTATTGAAAGAATATTGTTCAAGTCCCACCCCATCACTTTCTACCTGTGTGCCCTTGATGTTCTCATTTACCCTCTCTGAGACTCAGTTTCCTCAGCTGCAAAGTGGGGGTTTGTGAGGTTTAAAGGAGTCCCTGGGTGTTGCAAACAGCAACGTGCTCAGCTGCTAACCAAAAGGTTGAGGGCTCAGATTCACCTAGAAGCACCTCGGGAGAAAAAAAAAAAAAGGCCTGGCAATCTACTTCCAAAAAATCAGCCACTGAAAACACAGTTCTACTCTGACACACACGAGGTCTCCACGAGCCGGAATCAACAGCAACTGGTTAACTGGTTTTGGTAATAAATGTAGCCTATCTGTCACATCCCCCACGTGTCTGTCAGTTTGTCGTACTGTGGAGGCTTGTGTGTTGCTGTGATACTGGAAGCTATGTAACCAGTATTCAATACCAGTAGGGTCACCCATGGAGGACAGGTTTCAGCTGAGCTTCCAGACTAAGACAGACTAGGAAGAAGGACCCGGCAGTCTACTTCTGAAAAGCATTAGCCAGCGAAAACCTTATGAATAGCAGCGGAACATTGTCTGATATAGTGCTGGAAGATGAGCCCCCCAGGTTGGAAGGCACTCAAAACATGACTGGGGAAGAGCTGCCTCCTCAAGGTAGAGTCAACCTTAATGATGTGGATGGAGTAAAGCTTTCGGGACCTTCATTTGCTGATGTGGCACAACTCAAAATGAGAAGAAACAGCTGCAAACATCCATTAATAATCGGAACCTGGAATGTATGAAGTATGAATCTAGGAAAATTGGAAATGGTCAAAAATGAAATGGAACACATAAACATCGATATCCTAGGCATTAGTGAGCTGAAATGGACTGGTATTGGCCATTTTGAATCAGACAATCATATAGTCTACTATGCTGGGAATGACAGCTTGAAGAGGAACGGTGTTGCATTCATCGTCAAAAAGAACATTTCATGATCTATCCTGAAGTACAACGCTGTCAGTGATAGGATAATATCCAGACGCCTACAAGGAAGAACAGTTAATACGACTATTATTCAAATTTACGCACCAACCACTATGGCCAAAGATGAAGAAATAGAAGATTTTTATAGCTGTTGCAGTCTGAAATTGATCGAACATGCAATCAAGATGCATTGATAATTACTGGTGATTGGAATGCGAAAGTTGGAAACAGAAGAAGGATCAGTAGTTGGAAAATATGGCCTTGGTGATAGAAACAATGTCAGATCGGATGATAGAATTTTGCAAGACCAACGACTTCTCCATTGCAAATACCAACATAAACAGCGACTATACACATGGACCTCGCCAGATGGAACACACAGAAATCAAATTGACTACATCTGTGGAAAGAGATGATGGAAAAGCTCAATATCATCAGTCAGAAGAACTCCAGGGGCTGACTGTGGAACAGACCATCAATTGCTCATATGCAAGTTCAAGCTGAAACTGAAGAAAATCAGAGCAAGCCCACAAGAGCCAAAATATGACCTTGAGTATATCCCACCTGAATTTAGAGACCATCTCAAGAATAGATTTGACGTATTGAACACTAGTGACCAAAGACCAGATGAGTTGTGGAATGACATCAAGGACATCATCCATGAAGAAAGTAAGAGGTCATTGAAAAGACAGGAAAGAAAGAAAAGACCAAGATGTATGTCAGAGGAGACCCTGAAACTTGCTCTTGAGCGTCGAGCAGCTAAAGCTAAAGCAAAAGGAAGAATTGATGAAGTAAAAGAACTGAACAGAAGATTTCAAAGGGCCCCTCGAAACGACAAAGTATTATAATGACATGTGCAAAGAGCTGGAGATGGAAAACCAAAAGGGAAGAACACGCTCGGCGTTTCTCAAGCTGAAAGAACTGAAGAAAAAATTCAAGTCTCGAGCTGCAATAGTGAAGGATTCTATGGGGAAAATATTAAACGACACAGGAAGCATCAAAAGAAGATGGAAGGAATACACAGAGTCATTATACCAAGAAGAATTAGTCGATATTCAACCATTTCAAGAGGTGGCATATGATCAGGAGCCGATGGTACTGAAGGAAGAAGTCCAAGCTGCTCTGAAGGCATTGGCGAAAAACAAGGCTCCAGGAATTGATGGAATATCAATTGAGATGTTTCAACAAACAGATGCAGTGCTGGAGATGCTCACTCGTCTATGCCAAGAAATATGGAAGACGGCTTCCTGGCCAACTGACTGGAAGAGATCCATATTATGCCTATTCCAAGAAAGGTGATCCAAATGAATGTGGAAATTATAGAACAATATCATTAATATCACACACAAGCAAAATTTTGCTGAAGATCATTCAAAAACGGCTGCAACAGTATATCGACAGGAATCTGCCAGAAATTCAGGCCGGTTTCAGAAGAGGACGTGGAACCAGGGATATCATTGCTGATATCAGATGGATCCTAGCTGAAAGCAGAGAATACCAGAAGGATGTTTACCTGTGTTTTATTGACTATACAAAGGCATTCGACTGTGTGGATCATAACAAACTATGGATAACACTGCGAAGAATGGGAATTCCAGAACACTTAATTGTGCTCATGAGGAACCTTTACATAGATCAAGAGGCAGTTGTTCGGACAGAACAGGGGATACTGATTGGTTTAAAGTCAGGAAAGGTGTGCGTCAGGTGTATTCTTTCACCATACCTATTAAATCTGTATGCTGAACAAATAATATAAGAAGCTGGACTATATGAAGAAGAACAGGGCATCAGGATTGGAGGAAGACTCATTAACAACCTGCGTTATGCAGATGACACAACCTTGCTTGCTGAAAGTAAAGAGGACTTGAAGCACTTACTAAAGAAGATCAAAGACCACAGCCTTCAGTATGGATTACACCTCAACATAAAGAAAATGAAAATCCTCACAACTGGACCAATGAGCAACATCATGATAAACGGAGAAAAGATTGAAGTTGTCAAGGATTTCATTTTACTTGGATCCACAATCAACAGCCATGGAACCAGCAGTCAAGAAATCAAAAGACGCGTTGCATTGGGCAAATCTGCTGCAAAGGACCTCTTCAAAGCGTTGAAGAGCACAGATGTCACCCTGAAGACTAAGGTGCGCCTGACCCAAGCCATGGTATTTTCAATCGCATCATATGCATGTGAAAGCTGGACAATGAATAAGGAAGACGGAAGAAGAGTTGATGCCTTTGAATTGTGGTGTTGGCGAAGATTATTGAATATACCATGGACTGCCAAAAGAATGAACAGATCTGTCTTGGAAGAAGTGCAGCCAGAATGCTCCTTAGAGGCAAGGGTGGCGAGACTGCGTCTTACATACTTTGGACATGTTGTCAGGAGGGATCAGTCCCTGGAGAAGGACATCATGCTTGGCAGAGTACAGGGTCAGCGGAAAAGAGGAAGACCCTCAACGAGGTGGATTGACACAGTGGCTGCAACAATGAGCTCAAGCATAACAACGATTGTAAGGATGGCGCAGGACTGGGCAGTGTTTTGTTCTGTTGTCCATAGGGTCGCTATGAGTCAGAACAGACTCGATGGCACCTAACAACAACAACATCTGGCACACGCTGGGTGCTCAGCTCCCTCTCCTCCTTCTCAGGCTGGTGCACCCTACTCATGCTGGCAGCCCTTGGTTCTCTACTGCTAAGTAAGGGTTAGAAGCCACACCCTCCATGTTCCTGTAACCCTGCCATTCCCAGGCCTGGGGGAAAGGGACAGAGTTGAGAAGAAGGCACTCCACACAGTGTACCTTGTTCCTACTGACTGGGCCTTGGTCCCTGCAGCTGTCTTGATGGACAAACTGCCCTGCTCCTTGATACTGGGGGCAAATGACTTCATGAATCTCCCCATCCTAGGTGCCAAAGGTGGTCATTAGCTAGGACATTTTGGACATTTAGGAAAACTGGCTCAGGAGAACAAGTTCCTGAATACCCAGGTCATCTCTCCCCACCCTTCCCTGGCTGATGGTGATCTAGGGGGTGACCTCCATGTGCCCCTGCACTCCTCACCCCGTGATCACACATGAAGCATTGCCTAGCCCTCACCTGCTTTCCTCGCCCTCCAGCAACTTGCGGTAGGTGGCGATCTCAAAGTCCAGGCCCAGCTTGACAATCATCAGCTCCTGGTACTCGCGCAGCTGCTGCACCATGTCCTGCTTGGCCTGATGCAGGGCAGCCTCCAACCAGGCCAGCTTGCCCTTGGCACTGCCTGAGGCACCTTCACCCTGCAGAGCTGGTGGATCCTTGGCTCGCTCTGGTTTGCAGGACTGGGGTAAAAGGAATACCAAGGACCTTCTCGGCCCCTACCCCTCCACCCTCAAGGTCCCAAATCTTCCTCAGAGGCTGAAGGGCTCCAGAGGCTGGAGATTGTCCATGGTTGTGAGAAGTGAGCATGCCTGCTCAGGAACATGTGTTTGTGTGTCTATACCGCAGGATGAACTACAACTCTCCACCCTTCTGCTATCAGGGTGGAAATTTGGGGCCAGCCATCGGGGAAGACTGAGAGAGAACCTTTACGTCTAGTATGGTGACACTTCTAATATGAGCCAGAATCCAGGAAGCATCAAATGCCCTTAGCACATAATGCTGGGGTTATTGTTTCACAGGGCACAGGGTCAAGGTCATGCTAACAGGAAGAATATCCTTTCCTCATAGGAGACTAGAGTTTGTAGTGTCTGGAAACAAATATTTGGCTGGCAAGGAATGCTTTGCTGCTTAGGAACTCTGGGGAAATTGGAGCAGCTGTGGCTGGTGGGAGACTAAGCCACCACCCGGGGAACCTTATCAGCTGGTCTCTTCTGAGAGTCGTCCATTCCTGGGCAAGGGATAGCCCCGTGAATGCCCCTCAGAGCCTGAGACACTTGCATCTGCAGAAAGCAAGAAAAGACAAGGAGCAGAACCCCTGCCTCCTGTGGGGTAGGGTGTGAGCCAGGGGGTTTGGAAGACAGGGCTGCTGGGAAAAAAGAGGAAGTTGAGGGGGGATAGATTGGGACACAGATAGCATCCACTTTGGAATGTCTCCTTCCCAAGGCCTCAAGCCTGAGAGTCGCAAACCCAAATGCCTACAGAGCCCTGGCGAGAAGCATAGACAGGTGAGGGCCAAATGGTGATCATATATCAATAGTGTTCAGTTCCACAGAGAAATATGCTCTCTTCCATTTTCCTGAAATCGTAACGACCTCTTTCATTTTTCAGTCTTTCACTTTTCTACTTTAGGTAGAGACATAAAGCTCAGAGCCTCGTCTCTTCTACAAGAAGAGTGACAGTGCTAACCAAGGCGATGATAAATGGCAAGGGACCCAGACTGAAGGATGGAACTGGGAGTGATGGGGACTGTGGCACACAAGGGGGCATACACCCAGTGAAGACAGAGGCCTCTCTTCTCTAGCCAAGTGTTACCATGTGGGAATCACGGCATATAGCCAGATCTTCAGTGTTTTTTTGTTTTTTTTTTTTAAAGAAAACTGAATTTGTAGGTAAAATCTTGCCATTTCTGAAGATGGACTCAAATTTAATGCTATGTAAGGCAAATGAAACACACATTCATAAAAATGTGCATACCCACATAAAAAGAAAGCAATATACAAGCATACATACCCATATACATCTTTACCTGCATGTTGATTTCTTATACATATGATATACAGAGTTCTAGGCAAATACCTCAACATAAAAACCCGAAACCAAACCCATTGCCTTCGAGTCAATTCTGACTCATAGCAACTCTATAGGACAGACTACAACTGCCCCATAAGGTTTCCAGGGAGCACCTGGTGGATTCAAACTGCCAACCTTTTAGTTAGCAGCTGAACTCTTAACCACCACACCACCAGGGTTTCAAATCCTTACGACTGGATCAATAAACAACATCACAAAAAATGGAGAAAAGATTGAAGTTGTCAAGGATTTTGTTTTACTTCGATCCACGATCAACACCCCTGGAAGGAGCAGTCAAGAAATCAAACTCCGCATTGCATTGAGCAAATCTGCTGTAAAAGACCTCTCTAAAGTATTAAAAAGCAAAGATGTCACCTTGAAGACTAAGGGGCGCCTGACCCAAGCCATGGTGTTTTCAATTGCCTCATACGATTGTGAAAGCTGGACAATGAATAAAGAAGACCAAAGAAGAATTGACGCCTTTGAGTTACGGTGTTGGCGAAGAATATTGAATGTACCGTGGACTGCCAGAAGACCAAACAAATCTGTCTTGGAAGAAATATAGCCAGAATGCTCCTTAGAAGCAAGAGTGGTGAGACTACATCTCACATACTCTGGACATGTCAGGAGTGACCAGTCCCTGGAGAAGGACATCATGCTTGGTAAAGTAGAGGGTCAGTGAAAAAGAGGAAGACTCTCAATGAGATGGATTGACACAGTGGCTGCAACAATGGGCTCATCATAACAATGAATTGTGAGGATGGCACAGGACTGGGCAGTGTTTCATTCTGTTGTACATAGGGTAGCTATGAGTCGGAACTGACTCGACGGCACCTAACAACAACAGGCAAATACAAGCATGATGTACACATACAACCGTACTCCTGTATGCTCAAACACTCAAAACAGGACACTCTACTCAAATATGCCAAAGGATTGGGGGGGTGGTTGTTTAGTGGTTATAAATAACGGACACCTCCCCCAGCATCACTCTGCCACATGCCTCCCCCCCTACCACCTGACTCTCAGTGCTGTCCACCTCCACAGTCAACCTCTGGATGGCCTGGTTAAGCCTGTTCAGCTCCTCCTTGCTGTGCCTCAGGTTCTGCCTGTGTTTCTGCACGTTGGCCTTTATCTCTTCACACTGCGGGGTGGAGGCAGCAGAGTAAAAAATAAATAGCAGCAGAGTAGAGTCGGGGAATTAGGGAGGTGAGGAGAGCAGACACGGGCATCTAATTGAAGCTAGCAAAACAGTTCCAACATCCACCCTTCTACTTGCTATCATGGGCAAGTCATTTAACTTCTCTAGCATCAGTTTCTCCATCTGTAAAACAGGGGTGATAATCTTTCCTGTTTCCAAGGGTTGCTTGGCTGGCACAGTGGTGGGTAATCCACTAGGCCTGGAGATGGTAAAATTAGCATGAACTCCGGCACAAAGGGCGAAAACGTAGGGCAACAGCCTGTTGAGCTGAACTTTTGGACTGAAACCACGTAGGGTTTATTACAGGAATAATCATTGCCATTGACTCGATTCTGACTCATGGCAACCCCTTGTGTTACAGAATAGGACCGAGCTCCATGGGGTTTTCTTGGCTGTAATCTTTATGGAAGCAGATCGCCAGGCCTTACTTCCGTGGTGCCTCTGAGTGAGTTCAAACCACCAACCTTTCAGTTAGTAGTTGAATTCCAGGAATAGATGTAGTTAAACTCTAGGAAATGAATTACTGTAATATACCACATGTGATCATCTAAATAAATGTAAAATACATTTAATAAAATTCGACAATAATTCCTAATTTTAAAAATAATTTTTTAAATATAGGAATATGAAAGAACTTCCTTAACTTGATAAATACTGTTAATCAGAAACAAGTTGCAAGGATCTAGATTCCAGGTCCCCAATTCCCAAGCCCAAGGCCACAATGGGAAGAGGTACCTACAAAGGACAAATTCAGGAGACTTGCCTCCAAATGCCTATACACAAATAGCATTACACTTGAACAGTGCCTTACACTTTGCAAAGTCTTTTACCTCCACCATCTTACTAGGGGCCCATGACCACATGAAGGAGACCAGGCAGACATTGTTGTTATTGCTGTGAGTCGATTTGGACTCGTGGCAACCCCATGAGTGCAAAGGAGAACTACTTCATAGAGTTTTCAAGGCTGTGTCCTTTTGGGAGCAGATCACTAGGACTCACTTCCAAGGTGTCTCTGGGTGGGTTCGAACCACCAGCCTTTCGGTTAGTAGTCCAACGCTTAGCCACTGGTGCCACCCAGGGACATCTACCTGGGTGTCTACCCAGGTAGACGTTACTGTCTCCGTTATCATTCCTTGGGCTAGTGTCCATCACCATTAAGAGATAGACCTGGCCACCAGTAGATTCATCACATAACGGGGGCCTTAATAATGTGAGTTATCCTGTCAGTCAACCACTGAGCCAGATAGCATCTCAAGCCCATTCTCTTTGCTCTGCACCCTAAGGGCCAGATAGAGCCAGAGAACAGGAATTGTTCACACCAGCCCAATGCAAACTTCTTTCCATGGCAGATGGAATATGGAGGAACAGGAATGAGCAGACTGCAAAGCATCCTCTTCCACAAATCCCCACCCTATTTGCACTGCCCTATCCTTTCCTGATCCCATTCCCAAAAGATAGTGACATAGCAGACAGGCTTGTGCCCGGCTAGGTCCAATGGAGCTAGGTAGAGTCCAAGGCCCCTCAATCCATATAATCTAATGAGCCTTGTCGAGCAGTCTTACCATGATGAAGGGAGCTGCAGTCTCCCCCAAGTATCACTTGAGCACCAAGCCCAGCTCCTGCCCAAGAAGCTTCCAGAATCCTTGCCTCTGAGGACTAGGCCCTCTCTTTCCTGGGGGCTTTGTGACCTCACCTTGTGACAATCACAGAGTTCTGACCAGGAGGCTACAGAAGCAGGGGATGGGAGGGGGTCGCATTTGACCCCAGATGGGGAAATGAAAGTCCCTGGGCAGGAGTGGGCCTTGAAGGAAAGTGGAGAAGAAGGAAGGATATTACAGGTCTAGGGGAAATGTGAGGCACTGAGGAGATATGGCTTATGCAGTAGGTAGCGGGAAGCCACAAAAGGTACTTGAGCAGGCTAGTGGCCTGATGTGAGGTGTGCTTTAGGAAAACCTGTCAGATAGCTGTACAAGGTAGGCAGGAGGGTAAAACGCTGGGGCTGGGGATGCCAGTTCCAAGACTTTGCAAAAAATCTGGGGCAAGCTGCTAGATGTCTCTAAACCAGAGGAGTGACCGCAGAACAAGCTGCTATTGGCATTTTCTGTTTTATGAATTTTTTATACTTGCTAAAAAAGTATACATAAACGTATATTAAATAACAATAATAAAGCAACCCCCTGTGTACCCACCCATGTCTTAGAAGGCCCCCGTTGGGACCTGTCTTAATTTCCTAGTGCCGCTGTAACAGAAACACCACACGTGGGGGCTTTAAAGAATGGAATTTATTTTCTCAACACTCAGGAGGCTAGAAGTCAGGATTCAGGGCACCAGCTCTTGGAGAAGGCTCTCTCTGTCCACTCTGGGGGAAGATCCTTGTCTCTTTCAGCAGCTGTTCCTTGATTCCTTAGCAATTTTCATGTGGCATCTGTCTTCCTCCATTTGTGTTTGCTTGTCTGTCTGTGCTGCACCTTATAACTCAGAAGTGATTAGATTTAGGAAGCACCCTACACTGATATGACCTTATTAACACAACAAAGAAAACTGCGTCCAAATAGGATTACGTCCACAGGAATAGAGGTTAGGATTCCAACACATATTTCGGAGGGACAGAATTCAATCCATAACAGGACCATTCCTCATCACAGCACTCTCCATCCCTGACCCATCCAGTCCCCGAATCACTATCCTGAGTTTCTGTGTGAATCATCTCCTTGCTTTTCCTTATAATTTTAACATGGATGTATGTAGCCCCAAACAGTTGTTTTGTTTTGCCTGCCTTTAAGCTTTATGTAAATAGAATAGCATCATTCGTATGCTTCTATGACTTGCTTTTTCCTCTTCAACATTCTATTTGTGAGATTCATCCATCCATTTTGATGCATTTTTTAACTCTGTATAGTCTTCCAATATGTGATTATCCATTCCCCTGTGAGTAAAGCATATCTGTATTTTGGGGTTTTTTATGATAAATAACACTGCTGTGAACTTTTTTGTGCACTTCTGCTGGTATACTTTGGCAACCAACACCCATGGAAGCAGCAGGCAAGAAATCAAATGATGCATTGCATTGGGCAAATCTGCTGCAAAAGACCTCTTTAAAGTGTGAGAAAGCAAAGATGTCCTCCTTTCCCTACTGATCTACCATACCACTGATGTTGTATGTCAAAATTTTATATATGTGTGTGTGTGTGTGCGTGCACACACAACACACTTGGCATTTCTCAAGCTGAAAAAACCAGAAAAAAACAAATGCAAGCCTCAAGTTGCAATAGTGAAGGATTCTACAGGGAAAATACTAAACAACACAGGAAGCATCAAAAAAAGATGGAAGGAATACACAGAATCACTGTACCAAAAAGAACTGGTCGATGTTCAGTCATTTCAGGAGGTAGCATATAATCAAGAACTGATGGTACTGAAGGAAGAGATCCAAGCTGTGCTGAAGGAATTGGAGAAAAACGAGGCCCTAGGAAATGACAGAATACCAATTGAGATATTTCAACAAATGGATGCAGCACTGGAAGCACTCAGTCATCTATGCAAAAAAAAATTTGGAAGACAGCTACCTGGACAACTGACGGGAAGAGATCCATATTTATGCCTATTCTAAAGAAAGGAGATCTAACTGGATGTGGAAATTATCGAACAATATCATTAATATCACACACAAGTAAAATTTTACTGAAGATCATTCAAAAGAGGTTGCAGCTCTTCATCAACAGGGAACTGCCAGAAATTCAAGCTGAACTCAGAAAAGAACATGGAACCAGGGATATCATTGCTGATGTCAAAAATGGATCATGGCTGAAAGCAGATGTCTCAATCATCTAGTGCTGCTATAGGAGAAATACCACAAGTGGATGGCTTTATCAAAGAGAAATCCATTCTACCACAGTTTAGTAGGCAAGAAGTCAAAATTCAGGGCATCGGCTCCAGGGGAAGGCTTTCTCTCTGTGTCGGCTCTGGAGGAAGGGCTGTGTCATCAATCTTCCCCTGGACTAGGAGCTTCTTAGTGCAGGAATTCTGGGCCCAAAGGACACGCTGTGCTCCTGGTGCTGCTTTCTTGGTGTTATGAGGTTCCTATGTCTCTCTTTCATATCTCGAAAGAGCTCGGCTTAAAACACAACCTAATCTTGTAGATTAAGTCCTAGCTCATTAACATAACTGTCAATAATCCCACCTCATTAACATCATAGAGGTAGGATTACAACACATACGAAAATCACATCACATGACAATGGTGAACAATCACACAATACTGGGAATCATGGCCTAGCCAAGTTGAAACACATTTTGGGGGGACACGATTCAATCCATAACAGCAGAGAATACCAGAAAGGTGTTTACCTGTGTTCTGTTGACTATGCAAAGGCATTTGACTGTGCGGATCGTAACAAATTATGGATAACATTGCAAAGAATGGGAATTCAGAACGCTTAATTGTGCTCGTGAGGAACCTATACTTAGACCAAGAGGCAGTCGTTCAAAGAGAACAAGGGAATACTGCGTGGTTTAAAGTCAAGAAGGTGTGTGTCAGGGTTATATTCAATCTGTATGCTGAGCAAATAATCCAAGAAGCTGGACTATATGAAGAAGAGCTAGGCATCAGGATTGGAGGAAGACTCATTAACAACCGGCATTGTGCAGATAATACAACCTTGCTTGCAGAAAAAAGAGGACTTGAAGCACTTACTGGTGAAGATCAAAGACTTCAGTCTTCAGGATTGATTACACCTCAACGTAAAACGAAACTCACAGCTGGACCAACAAGCAGCATCACGATTAACGGAGAAACGTTTGAAGTTGTCAAGGATTTCATTTTACTTGGATCCACAATCAATGTCCATGAAAACAGCCGTCGAGAAATCAAACAATGCATTGCATTGGGTAAATCTGCTGCAAAAGATATCTTTAAAGTGTTAAAAAGCACTGAGCTAAGAGCTGTGGGGACCATGGTCCTGGGGAACATCTAGCTCAATTGGAATGACAGTTTATAAAGAAAATGTTCCTACATTCTACTTTGGTGAGTAGTGTCTGGGATCTTAAAAGCATGTGAGTGGCCATCTAGGTTACTCTACTGATCTCACCCTGTCTGGAGCAAGGGAGAATGAGGAAAACCAAAAACACAAGGGAAAGATTAGTCCAAAGGGCTAATGGACCACAACTACCACACCCTCCACCAGACTGAGTCCGGCACAACTAGATGGTGCCCAGCTACCACTACTGCCTGCTCTGACTGGGATCCCAATAGAGGATCCCCAACAGAGCTGGAGAAAAATGTAGAACAAAATTCTAACTCACAAAAAAAGACCAGACTTACTGGCCTGACAGAGACTGGAGAAACCCCAAGAGTATGGCCCCTGGACACACTTTTATCTCAGTAATGAAGTCACTCCCGAAGTTCACCTTCAGCCAAAGATTAGACAGGCCCATAAAACAAAACAAGACTAAAGGGGCACACCAGCCCAGGGGCAAGGACTAGGAGGCAGGAGAGGACAGGAAAGTGGGTAATAGGGAACCCTAGGTCAAGAAGGGAAGAGTGTTGACATGTCATGTGGCTGGTAATCAATGTCACAAAACAATATGTGTACAAATTGTTTAATGAGAAGTTAGTTTGTTCTGTAAACGTTCTTCTAAAGTACAATAAAAAAAAGAAAAGAAAATTCCCTCCTGGCCTTTTGCAGTCAGTCTCCCCACCCTACTCTAGGTAACCACTGACCTGTTATCTATCTCTGTAGATTAGTATTGCCAATTCTAGAATTTCATATGAAAGAAGCATGCAGAATATATTGTTTTGTTTGACTTTTGTTCACTTACCAAAACCAAAAACCAAACCCAGTGCCGTCGAGTCGATTCCGACTCATAGCGACCCTATAGTAGAGAGCAGAACTGCCCCACAGAATTTCCAAGGAGCATCTGGCGGATGCGAACTGACGACCCTTTGGTTAGCAGCCGTAGCGCTTAACCACTACGCCACCAGGGTTTCCTTTGTTCACTTAGCATAATGTTTTTCAATTCATCCATGTTGTTTCATAAATCAGAATTCATTCTTTTTTATTGTTGAGTAGTATTCCATTGTATAGACCTGTCTTCATATTTCTTAAGGAGTGAAATTTCTGTCTCATATGTTAAGCATATGTTTAGCTTTATAAGAAATTGTCAAACTGTTTCCTTAAGTGGTTATACACTCCAAGAAAGTTCCAACTGCTCCACACTTGGTATTGTCTTTTAAATTTTCGAGTGGATGTTAGGAGCCCTGGTGGTGCAGTGGTTAAGAGCTACTGTTTGCTAACCAAAAAGTTGCCAGTTCAAATCCACCAGCTGCCCCTTGGGAGCCCTATGGGGCAGTCCTACTCTGTCCTATAGGGTTGCTATGAGTCGGGATCAACTTGACAGCAACAGGTTTGGTTTTTGGTTTAGTGGGTGTTAAGAGTTTTCTCATGGTGGTTTTAATTTGGATCTCCCTGATGACTGCTAACAATGAGCAACTTTTCACATGCTTATTGGAATATCGTATATCCTCTTTTGTAAAGTGCCTGTTGTCTTATTATTGAAGGGTAAGCATTCTTTACATTTACATTTCAAGTAATTATTGATATACTTGGGTTTAAGCCAACAGTATTGCTCTTTGTTTCCCATTTGTCCCTTCTATTTTTGTTGTTATTGCTCTCTATCGTTCTTTTCCTGATTTCTTTAGAGTTAATCAAATAATTATTTAATTTTTCATTTTATTTATTCTATTGGCTTCCTGGTAATACTTTTTTTTTGTTATATTTGTAGTTGTTACTCTAGATCTAACAATATGCATCTTTTATTTAACAAGGTCTATTTAGAGTTAACATTGTACCACCTCCCATTTCTCAACTGATGTTTCACACTTGAAGTTGACAATAGTATAATTCACTTACCCACCTCTCCATCATTTCTGTAATTGTTGCCCTATCTTCTACTTTTGCATACATTATTAACAATGTTATTATTTTGTTTTAAACAATCTTATAAATTATGAAAAAATTATCTTTTATATGTGTCCACTTATTTACAATTTCCAGTACTCTTCTTCCGTTTATGTAGATTTGAGATTCCATCTTGTATCATTTCCCTTCAGCCTGAGGAAATTCCATTGTCATTTCTTTGTAGTGCAAGTCCAGTGCACTGGCTTCTTTCAAGGTTTTTTTTTTTTTTATCTTCTCTTTTCAGGATTTTCACTATAATATACCTAGGTGTGGTGTTCTTTTTATTTATTGTGTGTGGGGCTGTCTGAGACCTTGAATCTGTAAGTAGATGTTTTTCACCAAATATATGAAGTTATTTCTTTAATATTTTTCTGCCCTACTCTCCTTCTCTTCTCTCTCTAGGACACCTATTAAGAGTATGTGAGATTATCTGATATTGTCCCATAGGCCCATAAGGCATTGTTCATTTTTCTTAATGTATTTTCTCTCTTTTTTTTTTTTTTTGGATTGGAAATTTTCTATTCATCTGTCTTCAAGATCACTGACCTGTTATCTGACAGCTTCCATCTGTTGTTAAGCTCATCCATTGACTTTTTCATTTCAGCTATTGTGCTTTCCAATTACAAAATTACCATTTTGTTATTTTTATTTATAGTTTCCATTCCTCCATCTGTTTACTCGTTAAGCTTATGTATTCCTTTAGTTCTTTGAACATGTTTATAATAGCTGCTTTATAGTCTTCGTCTGTTAAACTCAACATCTGGGCCACCTTTGGGTCACTTTTTATTGTCTTCTCTTTCATATTTTCCATTTATTTGTTGTGTTCTGCATAATTTCTTTAGACTTATTTGTCAAATTACTCTCTTTTTAATTGGGTGTAATCTGTTGTTTAACCATCCATTTGGGTTTCTAATTTAATTGTTATAGTTTACATTTCTAGAAATTCTATTTGACTCTTTTGCAAATCAGCCTGCTAATTTTTAAAATTGGGTATCCTCTTATTTCATTAAACATATGAAACACATTTACTTTATTTTCTGACTCCAATTATTTTCTGACATACCAAAAGTCTTTCTTGGTATGATTCTGGTGTGGGATGGTTCTGCTGACTTCTGGTTACAATGGCATTTTGCTCATCTTTCATTATGTTTGTTTTCTCATGAGCCCAGGTTTGTTGGAACTTTCTTCCTTAGAATTCCTTGAGGCCTGGGTTTAAGTGTCCTTCCTCTAGAAAGGATTTACATTTGCTTTTTCCAGACTTTGGGGAAGAATCACCAACCTGGGGTCATTTTAAAATATATTCTAAGCTTGGATATTTTGAATTTTTAATACCAAAAAAAAAAAAAAGTGAACTGTAGCCCAAACCTATATGAGGGCAAACTGTGGTTTAGAATTATCAGGGAAACTTTTCTCCCCTTTACCCAAAGCCAAAGTCAAGACATACAAGTTTCCTTCCTCTCTCTCTGCAGGCTCTTGTCCTGCTTCACCTTTCCCCGGGTGTCATGTTTGGGGGTCTCGGGCAGAGTGGCAAGTCTCCAGAGGCAACTCAGTCCCCAGAATTTGAGATCACCAGAGATGAGTCTGGAGTTGCAGTAGTTGATGCTGCAGCAGTTAATCAAACAGTGCACTTGCAAGGTCACAAGCTGGTGACCAGGCACTCTCCAGTCAGAGGGTCTTGCAGCCAACTGACTGGGAAGCTGTCTGTCCAAGGATGGGTCTCAACTGGGTGGGTGGTCTCTGGAATTGAGTTTTGTACCTCAGTAGAGTCCAGGTGCTAAATTCGTATCTGTGTGTTCTAAGCTATTTTTGTAAGGGTAAGCATTATTCTCAGCTAAACCTGAAAAGTTACATCTGTGCTGAAATGTTCCTACCCTTGAGTTGTCAGGGAAATGGCCACTGGGGTCAAATTTCTCCTCCAAGGACACATACTGAAAAGGCTTGCAAGACACTTATGACCTGTTGGCTGCTTACCGCCACAGCCATTTTATATGTCCTAAGGCGAGACCCTATTCCCCGTGTCCAGGTGGTACTAGTAAGGGACATACAGCAAAAAGGGCCTCACAAGATGCTTGTCTGTCCACTAGCCATCTATCATCTGATGGTCATAATTAAAAGCCCCCTAGCAGACACTACACTGAGGATGGTTCCAGTTTTCTGTTAGAGACATTGATTCAATTCTTCCTTGCAAGAAACAGAAGTTGCTGGTGGCAATTTTCAAAGAAATATTTGACTAAGTTTGGTGACTCTTTGGGTGGGAAAAATAGATATGAAAGAGTTTTAAGCTTGAAATATTAGGAAGAACTGATGTTGTTGTTGTTGCTGTTGTTAGGTGCCGTCAAGTTGGTTCTGACTCATAGCAACCCTATGCACCACGGAATGAAACACTGCCAGGTCCTGCACCATGCTCACAATCGCTGTTATGCTTGTTGCATTGTTGCAGCATTGTTGCCAAGAGCAACAGGAGAATGGTTCCTGCTTATCTCCATCTCCAGGGATGACAACAACATAAGTTTTCCTGTGGTCTGTCCTAGAGACTCTCACCCATGCATGGTCCTAGCAGCCCTAGCCACATTGAATGCCTTTCTGGAGATCCCACCCACTCCTCCAGGCCTGAAGTGATAGGCAGAAAGACTGACAACCAGGACAGGTACTACGTGACTTTATTTTAAACATAGATAGCAAGGAGGAAATGAAGATTTGTAAAAGAAGAGCAAGACTATGAGGGAAGAGGAAGGTTGAGAGGTGGGGACTGGGGGACTGTCCTCTTCCTGGGTTCAGACAGCCCAGAATCCTCAGATGGAACATATCCATGGGCTCCTTCACACCTCTCAATAGTCTTTCTCAGCCTAGGGGAGGCAAGAGAGGGGAACTCACACAGCGAGAGAATGGGAGAACAGGGAAGATGTGTCAGGGTGAGATCAAGCAGTTACACCCTGCCACCAGGCTACACATGGCACGGTAGGGCAGAAGGGTCAGCTGGGATCCATGGGGAGGATGAGAGGGCTGAAGTCTTCAGTGTAACCTCAAGTCCTGCCAGCTTAACACTTCGTGCAGCTATTGCCACAGGCTCCACCCTACAGGAGCCTATCCCACAGGTGTGAGTGATTTCAGGAGGACCGCCCTTGGGGACAGCCAAACTGATGAAATACCTGTTTTCACCCAGAAAAGTGTTTGACATCTTGAACATGGACACATGTGCTTTGGACAGACAGAGAATGGAAACTTCCTGTGATGGGGGAAAAAAAACACTGATAATGACAGGTCTTGAGTGAGGAATTAATCCACTCAATACCTGTCAGCTCGCTTTTTTTAACGGTGTGGCTGTAAATAAGGGAAGCCACTTCTCCTTGAGTCTCTCCACTCTCAGAGCTAAAAAGTTCTCACTGTCTTATTGTCAGGAACTACGACAGCCTTTTCTCTCCAGCACCACTCATGAGCGGGGTGACAAGTCCCACACAACTGTGTGAAGGCTTCAGTGATGTGACTATCTGTGAGTAACTCTGGCCCTGAGGGAGACACTGAAGTTAGTGGGGAATTTCACAGTCATCTCTCCTCTCTCCTGGGGGAACATCATCAAGATGGGGTTTTGGAAAGTCCTACTCAGGCAACTCTGAAGCTCTGGCAGAGTATCTTCCACAGCGGAGAGCCTGAAGGTGCCCTGAGGAATCATCAGCCAAGGCCGGGGCTTGAACAGAAGCTGCCCAAGGCCTCGTGGACTCTGCTTTTTGCAAGATCATTAAGGAGGGGAGGGGAGGCTGGCTTGGGATGCTTCCTTCCAGGTGGTCAGCTGTACTCATGACATCAGAGTCTTTCAGTTTGGGCCATAAGATGAGCTCAGACCAGGGGAAAAGGATGGGCCATCCTCGGCCTGGAAGATGGACCCTGGCAGCTTTGAGAAGAAGAGCTTTCCATGGGCTCCCCAGACAGGGCTCCAGGGGCCAAGTTCTCAAGGCAACTTGTGGCACTTAACCCTTGGCATACCCGGAAGGATATTGTATCTATCCCTACCAAGACATATGTGGGGATGTAGAAAAATCAACCATACAACCAAAGAGTTCTTTGTTCAGCTGCTTCATGCTATGGTACCCATGAAGTTGGTAGGTGTGTGTGGACAATGTGGTTTGAAGGTTCCAGATATCTGGACCCCTAAAACCCCAGCCTGCCTGCCCACCTCCATCCCTTCCTATGTGCCTGTAAGATTTCTTACCCCACCCAGCACAGATTCTCTCCCTCAATTAGTCAATAAATGCATGGCCACACTCTCCAGACGGTCTCTTTCAAAGGGCTCCCTGTTATATGGGACACCCTTCAGGAGAACTTCTCAGAGAAGCTCTGAGGCTGATCTCCCAAGCCTGGACTGAGGGGTGGAACTGGGGGTCCCAGCTGGGACAGTTTCAGTGTGCAAGAAGCCACAGCTCCCAGACCTGGAAGAGAGGCCAGGAGTCCTGTGATGGTTGTCAGGGTAGGCACCTGTGGTGACCAGGGTGATGGAGAGGAAATAATAATAGCAGCTACCATTTATTGTCCAGTTACTATGCATCAGCCATTGTGCTAATGCTTTACATATACACCTCATTTTATCCTTACAATGTCCCTGGGTGTCTTAGTTATCTAGTGCTGCTATAACAGAAATACCACACATGTATGGCTTTAACAAACAAAAATGTATTCTCTCACAGTTTAGGAGGCTAACCCAGACCCAGTGCCGTCAAGTCAATTCCGATTCGAGGCCAGAAGTCTGAATTCAGGATGTCAGTTCTAGGGGAAGTCTTTCTCTCTCTGTCCGCTGTGGGAGAGGGTCCACATCAACTTTCCCCTGGGTCTGGGAAGTTCTCAGCAGAGGGACCCTGGGTCCAAAGGAGGTGCTCTGCTCCCATCTCATCTTTCTTGGTGGTATTGAGGTCCCTCTCTCTGCTTGCTTCTCTCTTCTTTTGTCTCTTGTAAGATAAAAGGTGATGCAGGCCACACCCCAGAGGAACTTCCCTTACATCAAATCAGGGTTGTGACCTGAGTAAGGGTGTTGCATGCCACCCTAAACCTATCTCATTAACATAACAAACATAACTTAATCTCTTAACATAACCTAATCTTGCCTCATTAACCACAGGACAACTACATCATCACAAAATGGAGGACAAGTACACAATACTGGGAATTATGGCCTAGCCAAGTTGACACATACTTTGGGGGGACACAATTCAATCCATGACACTGGGCATGTTTTATTATCTTCATTCTAAGTACAAAGGAAACTGAGGCACAGAGATGCTGTGTAACTTGTCACCCAGCTTGTAACTGACAGAGTCCAGGCTTGAACCCAGATGTGTCTGATTCCAGAGTTCGTGCTTTTGACCATTAACCACAGAGAAGAAAGCGATGTATTTCTGAAATGGGTATCTTAATGTTGAAGTTGTGTTTCATAAGGATGTCTCAGGTTACCATAGGTAGACACACACACACCCTTAGATACTCCATATACTGACCCCCTGTCACATTCCCTCACACCCCTTGGGGCCTGCCTCTCTTCAGGTCAAACACCTCCTGTACTCAGCTTGACATTCGAAGCCCACCCAACCATCTACTATCTAGCCTCAGTTAGCCTCCTCTCCCCCTTTCCTTACCCCATTGTATTCTTCTGCCAAAACTGACTGCCCACCGTTTCCCTCATATCCTCTGGCCTTCCTTGCTTTGTGTCTTTGCTCATGTGGTTCCCTCTGCCTGAATTCCCCTCATCTCTCTCATCTCAGCATATCCCATCACTCACCATTCTTCAAGGTCCAACCAAAGTGTCATTTCCTCCAAGACCCTGCCTTGACCTCTGGACCCCAGTCCCCATAGTGAACACTCATTCTCCTGCCAAACCCACATGGCCTGGTGTCCCTCCAGTAGAGCTAGGCCCCATGCAACTTTATGTTAAGGTCTTCTGTGTCATGTGCCTGCTTTGCACGGGGATGCAGTCTCCTTGTTCACACTCTGTACCTGATGAGTGCTCAGTAGAGGTTTGCTCTCTACCTTGAACTGGCTCCTAGGACCCACTGGGGGCTAAAAGAGAAACATGGTAACTGAGACACAGCATTCACTTTTCATCACTAGATCAATGTATTGGAGACAAAAGGGGCAGGAGAATGCTTTCTAGAAGATCTGGTGAAGAATGGAGAGCCCTCCTCTTTCCCAGCACCTGTGACTACCAACCCTCTCTATGGAGAAGGCTTTGGTTGTGTCTGAAATCTCTCATTCTTCAGCCCATTTCTCTCCTCTGGGTTTCAAGAATAATAAAGAGGACACCAGGGAGTATGTTTCCCTGGGATAGGTCAGGGATTTAGTGCTAACTTTTTGGGGACCACTGTGGTCTAAAGGCCAAATCTTTTGATTCTGTCCCTTTTAGGTTGTGTTCTTAGCAAGCATCTCTCCCCTTTGTCTGGATATTAAATTATCAGTGTGGAGAAAGGCTGACTATTAACCTCCTTGTTGTTTGTGATGGCACAGAAAGTCCTCTCCATCTACCCATGAAACCCAGAAAGAGATCCAAGTATGCACCGTGTAAGTGCCTCCAAAAGTCTAATTTAAAACGTTCATGTTTCAGGGTAGGTCAATTTCCTCTTGTGGGGAAGGTGCTGAAAGAAGACTTCTCCGATCCTATTCCCTGGAGAAATAATCCCACTGCCATCAAGTTGATTTTGACTCATAGCGACCCTACAGGACAGAGTAGAACTGCCCAATAGCGTTTCCAAGGAATGCCTGGGAGATTCAAACTGCCAACCTCTTGGTTATCAGCCGTAGCACTTAACCACTACGCCACCAGGGTTTCCGCACAATCCTGAAACCAAGCATTAGCCACAGTCAGAGATTCCAGCTGAGGGTAAAAAGCAAAAGACACTTTTGAGTTGGGCTACAACTTCTATAGAGGGTGGAACTAAAGTTGCGTTTAAACTCTTACAAAACACACCTGGGCTGGACCAAAGGGATTCAGGACCATGAGTGCCTGGAAAAGATAGCTAAGGGTGCAGCGCAGCACTCTCTGGAAAAAAACGAGGTGCCACAGCCGGGGCTGGCTGTGAAGATCTAGGGAGTTTCAGGACTTAATTGCCATTTGCACAATAATAACACACATTTAAAAGCAAAGGAAGGGTGATTTGCCTGCTTCTCTTTAATGCTCTCTGCTGAGCACACACTCTGGATTTCCTCACTGATAATCAGGCATATAATTAACCTCCTTTATGAAAAATAAATAAATAAATAAAAATTTTTTTGCAGCATTCCAGAACTGGTGGCTGTGGCCAAGATCCAGCTGAGGGGAAGGCTTTGGATCAGGCCAATTTCTCCCGAAGTCCAGAGCCCAGAAGTCTGTGCTCCTGCCTCAGAGTTCAGCCCTCACTCAGCTCCCCAAAATTCAGACCCTGGGAGAGTCCAGTGTGGAGGAGGGGGCTCTGATTCAGATTCTCACTCTGCCAGTCCATTGTTGTGTGGCTTTAAACAAGAGCTTACTTTCCAAATCTGGGAAAATGAGCACAGTAATACCCACCCCAGAGGGCTGTCCTGGGGGTGAGATGAAATAATGTATTATACAGCCCTTAACACAGTGCTGGGAGCCCTAGTGGCCCAGCGGTTAAGAGCTACGGCATGCTAAGGGCTGCTGATGAAAAGGTCTGCAGTTTGAATCCACCAGCCGCTCCTTAAAAACCCTATAGGGCAGTTCTGCTCTGTCCTAAAGGATCACTGTGAGTTGGAATTGATTCCACGGCGACTGGTTTTGTTTTGTTTTGTTAGCACAGTGCTAGATGCATTGTAGGCTCCGCAGTGCACCTCCCATCCTCCCCCCAAGTGGAGTGGAGAGGGGTGTACCAAGCGGCTGGGGGATGGGGAGGAGACTTACTTGCAGAGGCTGTCTGAGCTAAGTCCTGAGAAAGAAAAGGAAAGAGAAAGTTTTTGCCTAAAGGGAGGCAAGATGGATGGCAAATTAATAATAGTAGAATAAATAGAACAAACAAATAAATAAACAAACATTATGAAGCTCTTAAGTGCCAGGTAAGGCCCTAAATGCTTTCCAGTCCATTAACTCATTAGGTACTCCCAACAGTTCTTAAATGGGTACTATTATTATCCCCAGCTGCTAACCAAAGGGTCCACAGTTTGAAACCGCCAGGCGCTCCTTGGAAACTCTGTGGGGCAGTTCTACTCTGTCCTATAGGGTCACCATGAGTGGGAATCGACTCGACGGCACTAGGTTTACTAGGATTATTATCCCCATTCTGCGGGTGAGGAAGCTGAGGCTCAGAAAGGTCATTCACCTGCCCAAGGTCATGGCATGAACCTGCAGGACTAACTTTAGAGGCCGTTCTTCAACACAAACTCAGGCGCACATCCTCTCTCTCTCTCTCTCCCTCTCTCTCTCTGTCTCTGTCTCTCTCTCTCACCCCCCACACCATGTGGAATGCACAGATAATGAATGAAGGCCAAGGCTTCCTACCCAGCTGTCCTGCCCAGGGACCGAGCCAATGACCCAGCCTTCCCTGAGCTACTCGGGCAGAGTCCCGCCGGAGGGGTGTAGGGGTCCCGCCCCCTGGGGCCCACAGCTCCTGGCGCGCGCAAAGCTGACCAGGCGCTTTCCAGCCCCATAAAGCGCGGGCCCGAGGCCAAAGCCGTTTTATGTGGGTGGCGGGGCGGCTGGGTCTGCTTTGATTCCCGGCTCGGTGAGGCGAGAGGGCCGAGCCCTCCAAGCTCGTAAACGCGCGGGCCGCGTGGTCCCTCAAGCGGGGCGATATAAGGCGCAGCTCGGCCTTGGGGTCCAGCCACCTGTCTCTTCCGACGCCGCCCCAGCCCTGCGCTCCCGTCGTCGCCGCTATGACCTGCCTTTCCACCCGCCTCGGCTCCCCCTGCGGAGCCCGCGCCTTCAGCTGCGCCTCTGCCTGCGCGCCCCGGGCCGGCCGCTGCTGCATCACCGCCGCCCCTTACCGCGGCGTCTCCTGCTACCGCGGCCTCACTGGGGGCTTCGGCAGCCGCAGCGTCAGCGGGGGCTTCCGCGCCGGCTCCTACGGCCGCAGCTTCGGCTACCGCTCTGGCGGTGTGGCCGGGCTCAGTGCCCCCTGCATCACTACCGTGTCCGTCAATGAGAGCCTGCTCACGCCCCTCAACCTGGAGATCGACCCCAACGCTCAGTGCGTGAAGCAGGAGGAAAAGGAGCAGATCAAGAACCTCAACAGCAGGTTTGCTGCCTTCATCGACAAGGTGGGTGCCTTTGATCACACTCTTCCTGAAACTGAAGGTCCTCGAGGGACCTGGGAATTACCAGACCAGCCTCTCCTGTAATGAGGTATGAGGACTGCTGATATTTTATGTGATAATTTTAATTGGCACGGATATGAAGCATTAAATAACGTGAAACGCAAGGTGAGAAAATTCATCTTTCCTGTCTGTTTGAATACTTAAGATCAGGTTAAGGAGAAACCCTTATGAAGTGCCAATATATCTTTAACATCTCTCTGATACTTACCACTCCCTGGATTTTAACAAAGAGAGTAGGCCTTGGGTTCAGAACTGTCTGGGGCAACAGTTTCAGCTAGAATATAATGTCTTATGATTTCTTTTTATGGAGCCCTGGTGGTGTAGTGGTTAAGAACTTGGCTGCTAACTAAAAAGCCAGCAGTTTGAATCTACCAACCACTCCTTGGAAACCTTATGGGGGCAGTTCTACCCTGTCCTATAGGGTCACTATGGTCTGAATCACAGGTTTGGGGGTTTTTTGTTTTGTTTTTTGTGGTAGTGGTTTTAAATCTATGGTGGTAGTATAAAGTTTCCCCTTTACATAATAGTAAATGTTAAGTGAATCCATTTATGAATATATATTGAGTAAAATAGTACAAGCAGATGGCAGAAATCCTGAAGTCAACCTGTGAAGGGTTGATATTTGGGGATCACTGTGCCAGCGCAGTCCTTTAGTGCAGAGAAGAGAAATGAGGGTGGAAGAGGCCCAACAATGGCCCAGGGACGGGGGGATGACAGAGCAGGGCTGCAAATCCAGACTCCTTCCAGCTCTCCAGACCTCTGGGGCCAGAGAGCCCAAAGTTTGGGGCCCCAGCTACCCTGCATCCCTCCAGAAGACCCTGGTCCACCTCAACAGGCACTGTGCCCAAGGGTGTTGATACTCACACCCAGGAAAGATGGCCAGAGAGTGGAGTATGAAAAGGGTCCTGACTCAGAGGCAGGGGGCCTGGACTCCGCACCCAACTTCTCCTTTGCTGTGTGATGCTGGGCAGGGGCCCCACTACTCTCCTCACCAGGGCTTGTCTGCCACAAGGGTGTGTGTGGCACAGTATGTGAGCTGGCCATGGCTTTGAAAAGTGAGATTGGGCCGAGGCAGCCATGAGACCCCTACCTCAGCTCAAGCCCTGTTGACTAAGACTACCTAAAATTATTACATAAAACATCAGCAGTCCTAGTTCCCCATTTCTGGAAGGACCGGCTGCGCTCATGGAGTTAGATGAAAGGGTTCAGGGCTAAAAGGCAGGCCAACGTCTCAACTCCAAATAAAATGAATGAGAAGTGGAAAACTGGAGGCCAGTGACCCCAACTTCATTGAGACCCTTTCTGACTAACTCAAGGCACTGTTACTACTGCTGTCTCTCCAGTGTGAATGATGTTCAGTAACAGCTTGCATGCCCCACTTCCCAAATCCTCACCCGCTCTATTTTCCAAGACCTTCACCCATTCACATTACCTGCCTAGCCTTCAGAGACATACAAGCGCCCAACCTCCGAATTGCACACATGAGTTTAGGCCACCTAGAACCACACCCCACCTCCTCCCATCCTGCTTGGTGAGAGCTACCCTCTGATCTCACCCTCCTAGGAAACCCTTCCCACCTTGACCATCCATTCAGTCAACTGCTCACCAAGCCCTGGGCTGGCCACTAAAGACATATATCAGTAAGCTACAGCCCTGCCCCAAGGAAGCTCACAATGGAAGGCTTTCATCCTGCTCTACCTTCCTTTCCTCCAGGAAGCCCTCCCTGATTAGCACTACCCCAATCCCTACCTCTTTCCCCAGCCCAACTGTAACCCATCACAGCCCTTTTGCCCTTCAGTTTCTCACTCATTATTCCCACCCAGAGGCACCTGGACAGACCCTCACTTGGGCCTGAACGAGCAGTCATGGGATGAGGATTCTCCTGGCACATCCTCAGGCCAGGAGAGTCCAGCAGGGGCATTGGCATCCACCCTTGCCTCTGCACATCTCAGTGCTAGTCCAGGCTTACCTGCCAGCTCTCTAAGGAGGGCCAGGGATCCTGGCTCCTCCCACCGACTTTTCCACACTTCCGCACTAGGTGCGCTTCCTGGAGCAGCAGAACAAGCTGCTGGAGACCAAGTGGCAGTTTTACCAGAATCGCAGGTGCTGCGAGAGCAACCTGGAGCCTCTGTTCAATGGCTACATCGACACGCTGAGGCGGGAGGCCGAGTGCGTGGAGGCCGACAGTGGGAGACTGGCCTCTGAGCTCAACCACGTGCAGGAGGTGCTGGAGGGCTACAAGAAGAGGTGAGTGCAGGCAGACAGTGGTTCTGCTTTCGAATCTGTCCTCGGGAACAAGAAGTAGGGTTTGGAGAATGAAAAAGGGATTATGAAGTCAAAGCAGGGTGGATTTAAATTAGACCACAAGAGGAACTTCCTAACAGGAAGAAGAGGATGACATGAAGCCTATGGGGAAATTTTTCTTTTTTAGGCTGGAGTTTAAACATTGGAGAGGCTCTGAGCTGCTCCAGCTGCCTTTCGTCATGATATGTTTATTTCATTATTTCATCAAAAGTTTATTGAGGATTGCCATGTGCCAGCTGCAATCTCAGGCCCTGAGGTGGAGTAGGGAGAAGAAAGGAAGGAGGCGAAGAAGGGGAGGGTACCAGAACCAGGGCAGGCTTCCTGGCCCCCAGGGAGTTACAGTCCAGAAGCAGAGAGGAGGTCTCCACAGATGTTCAGGGCACCACCTGACCCACATCAGGAATAAGAGCAGGAAGAACATTGGGTGACATGGGTTGATTTGAGTGTCCAGAGGGAAAGGATGGAGAGGTCCTTTCTGGGCAAACATTTTTGATTCTGTGACCACCTCCAAAAGATTGAAGTCCTGGAATCTGTTTGTCTAGGCCCTCTTTCTCTCTCCCTGTCTCTCTTTTTTTTCTCTCCCCAAATCCCAGCCTCTTGAAGTTCTAGCCACTGAGCCTTGTCCCCTTTGTCCTCAGGTATGAAGAGGAAGTGGCACTAAGGGCCACTGCTGAGAATGAATTTGTAGCCCTGAAGAAGGTGAGTGACCCCAGAACCCTCATCCCACAACTCACAGCCGAGGGCAGAGGCAGAAGACACTCACCATGATTCAGAGAATCACACCCCACCTCTTCCTATTCCTTTTTCCAAATGCTCCAGTGCTCCCTGGGTAGGTTAGACATCAGCGCACATTGCCTGCTTCACACAGAGCAAATAGTCTCCCCTCTCTGAGCTTACTCCCACCTGGCCACTGGCTTCCCACCTCCTTCTGCCCTGTGCCTGGCATAGAGTGGGCACTCAGTAAATACTGGCACATGAATGACAGAGATGGCCACATTCTCAGGCTAGTGTCAGCTGGGAAATGCTGGCATAAACAGTAGCCATCATTCCTCGCCTCTTAGACTTGACTCTTTACAAAGTACCATCTCATGGCCTCTCACTTCAGTATGAAGAGAGCAGGGATTATTGTGAGGAAACTGAGGCACAGAGGTTAAAGGTCTTGCCCTGAGTCACACAGGTTTGGAAGGGGCAGAGTTGAGCCCTTAACCCACTTCTGACACAGATTCAGAACTCTTTCCATGAGCTTTCAGCTCCAGGACCAGGGATGGGGAGACATCATTTAAATTGACCCATTTTTCACTAGTTTCTAAGTCTTGGTGATGGTCTAAGAAGCGGATTCTGGACGACCCATCCCAGTGGGTATCAGAGGAAGTACCTGGGGACCTCAAGCTCCCCCTCCCTTACCCACACCTTCTCCTGACCCCGCTAACTGCATGAAGGACTTGACCAGCCCCATGATGCCAGGCCCTGGGATGAGCATATAAGGAGGGTTTTGGGGAGTCTGCTCAGCCTGATGGAATGCCCTCCCTGATGGGAAGAAAATGAGAGCTCTGTGTTGTCTCCCCAGCAAGAACCCTGTGCCACCTTCTCCCCAGCAAGAACCCTGTGCCACCTTCTCCCCTTTAGGATGTGGACTGTGCCTACCTCCATAAGTCAGACCTGGAGGCCAACGTGGAGGCTCTGACCCAGGAGACCGACTTCCTGCGGCGACTGTATGAGGAGGTGAGGGGCCACAGGACAGTGGGGCAGCAAGGAACATGTTAGATATTTGAAAGAACTTGCCACTATTAGGCTGCTGAACCCCTGGGAAGGGAGGCAGGCAGTCCAGGGCCACAGCAGAGTTGAGAGACCTTGACCTGAGGCTTTAATGAAAAACTGAGTGGTAGGGAGGCAGGTTTACTGTGGAGAGGTCAAGATAAGTGAATCTTGATGTCTGATCTACTGTGCCCCAGACAAGCTGATGTTCATGGCTACTATGATAACAGTTATCACAAAGGGGTGAACTCTGGTCCTAGACCCAGAGGATTAAGGCAGAAGGCCTTGACTGAAATCAGGCCGTGGGCCTCAGACATGGGCTCTCTCTGTCTCCTCCTCTCAGCCTTGGGACTACAGGCCTGAGGAGCACTGAGAGGTCCCAGGGTTGAGGGGCAAGGCTGGGACATGGAGGTGGGCCTTTCTGAGGAAGGAGAGGAAGGGGACAGGAAAGGGCTGTGAGAGGGTGGGCTATGAGAGGGAGCTCAGGTCTAAGATGCTCTCACCACTTCCCCACCCCCACAGGAGCTCCGGGTCCTCTACTCCCACATCTCGGACACCTCAGTCGTGGTGAAGATGGACAACAGCCGGGACCTGAACATGGACAGCATCATTGCTGAGATCAAGGCCCAGTACGATGACATTGCCAGCCGCAGCCGGGCTGAGGCTGAGTCCTGGTACCGCAGCAAGGTAAATGACACAGGACACCGGGCTCTTAGACATGGCAGTGGGAGGGTACAAGGTATATGTTAGAAAAGGCTTCTTTTATCTGGGGGTTCTGATGCCCAAGACAATTGTGGAGGGTCCTTCCCCAGGAATGTGTAAGGGTAGGGCAGACAGGCCACATTGGGGTGGCACAGGCAGGACTGCCATGTGTGGTTAAGCAGGCTGAGCACTGTACAACCTGCACAATCATTCCTGGTATCCTGATGAGCATCCCTGCTTTCCCACAGTGCGAGGAGATAAAGGCCACAGTGGCCAGGCACGGGGAGAGCCTGCGCCGCACCAAGGAGGAGATCAACGAGCTGAACCGTGTGATCCAGAGGCTGACGGCTGAGATCGAGAATGCCAAGTGCCAGGTAGTGCATGGTCTGGCCCTCAGTCCAGGGACAGGATGGAATTAGCTGCAGCAGAAGGGTTTACATTGGATTTAGAGTTCCCCTTGCCAACGTGCAGGAAAAAGGACCAAACATCAAACATCAGGCACATTTCCTCCATGGAAAATGGGCTCTATTCATTCCCACCAAGCGGAGGGGGGCAGTGTGGAGAGAGATGGGGAGATACTGATTTTCCTGGTCCCAGGGGCAGAATGGGACAGAGAAAGCAGCACTGACCTGAGGGGCAGGAAACCTGGGTCCTGGCACCAGCTCGCTGTGTGACTTGGAACAAGACATTTAACCTCTCTGGCTTGTGGATCAGAGCCCTGGTGGCACAAGTGATTCCACTCCTTGGAAACACAATAGGGCAGTTCTAGTCTGTCCTATAGTGTCACTGTGTCTTGGAATCAACTCTATATGGCAATGAGTTTTTTTCTTTGTTTGGCTTATGGTTCTAGGTCAGTGATCACACACTCAGATGTCAGCTGAGGTTAATTAATGAGTGAAGCAGGCTGTACCCAAGGCATTGGGGTAGGCAGGGACAGCAGCAAACTGGAAAGCACATAGCCATCTAAAGGGTGGAGCTAATCAGACCAACTGGGCCAGGCCCTGCAGAAATGCAGGCCCAGTGTGGCCAGATCCGCTGATTTTTCAAGAGAAACCAGGAATCTATATTTTTATGTTAAATTTCCCAAAATTGAAGACACTGTGCCCACATTCCCTGGGGACACTAATTTGCAACCCCTGATCTAACAAATGGGTGAGGGCCCTCCTTCCTCTGACAGCCAATGGTCAGGCCTCTGACCCTGAACCCAGAACAGGGAGTCTTAATAACCACCTTCCCACCTCCCAGAATTCCAAGCTGGAGGCTGCAGTGACTCAGGCTGAGCAGCAGGGCGAGGTGGCCCTCAACGATGCCCGCTGCAAGCTGGCCGGGCTGGAGGAGGCCCTGCAGAAGGCCAAGCAGGACATGGCCTGCCTGCTGAAGGAGTACCAGGAGGTGATGAACTCCAAGCTGGGCCTGGACATTGAGATCGCCACCTACAGGCGCCTGCTGGAGGGCGAAGAGCAGAGGTGGGGCCCACACCTGTGGGGAGGGTATCTCTCCAATCACCCCCAAACTTTGTTTCAGAGTTTGAAATGTATATTATTTGCATCAAAATTCCTTGGGGGAATTTTCCAGATTCCATCAGCTTTCCTCCCCCCACTAATTATGGTCTCTTTGCTCTCCCCACAGGTTGTGTGAGGGCAGTGGTGCTGTAAATGTCTGTAAGTATTCTCTGCTGATGTTTTCTGAAATGAGGGCTTGGGCCTGAGGGGAGAAGGATCAACAAACCTTTTCCTAAAGAACCAGATAGTAAATATTTTAGGTTTGCAGGCCATGCAATCTCTGTCTCAAGTACTCAACTCTGCCTTTTCCTAGTGTGAAAACAGCCACTGCTATACGATATTTAAAAGAATGGGTTTGGCTGTGTTCCAATAAAACTTTATTTACAAAAACAGGAGGCTGGCCCTCTGCTGTGATTTGCCATCCTAAAAGGAGGGGGGTGTGGGCAATGAGTAGTCACTTGGTCACTTAGTTGTTTCTGCCTATAATAAGGGCCTGGGCTAACAGTTTATAAGACTTGCTCAGGTGTGAGGGTGTTCCCAGAGAAACAGAAATGGAAGGGACGGGTTCTGGGCAAGAGAAGGGGACTCTGGATAATAGGTAGGGGCTGCTGGGACTGGGACGAAACTGAGCCAGGACTAACACTGTCCTCCTCCCTCAGGTGTCAGCAGCTCCAGGGGCGGGGTCGTCTGCGGAGACCTTTGCGTGTCCGGCTCCCGGCCTGTGACGGGCAGCATCTGCAGCGCCCCCTGCAGCGGGAACCTGGTAGTGAGCACTGGAACGTGTGCCCCCTGCGGACAGACCTGTGGCTCCGTGCGGTTCGCGTAGTGCTCTCGGCTTTGTAAATGCACGGCTCCGCGAGTGACACCGTCCCCACTTCCAGCGATGCGTCCCGGAGCCCCAGAGGCCGAAGAGCTTCGGGAAGCAGCAGGCCTGACCTTCCCAAACTGCTGAGCGCACCTTCTTGCATCTCTCTACCCACAGCTTCCTCTCTTTTCTTCCAGGGAAGGCGGGGCTTCTAGCCTGCATGCCTGGCAGCTCCCCCTGTCCCCACGTGTCTAAATGGCAGGTTTCCTCACAGCCTTGAGCTAAGGGCCGATCGGCTGCCCCAGGACCCCTGGGGTTTGGACGTGCTTGCTCCCCCTCCCTCCCCGTTTTTGCTTAGTCTCGTGGCTTCCAATAAATCTCCCTTCATGTAATGCGCTCTGGGAATCTCCAGTTTGTCCTACCTACTCCTTCCAGCCCAGTTTTCATCCCTGGGAAAGCCGGCAGAGGAGCCACTCCACAGGGAGGAAGGGTGTCTCTGTGGCGCCCTGCCCCTTTTGTGCACATATGCACCCTTAAGTGGGGGGGGGGGCTGCTGCTAGGACTCTGGTAGGCTGCAGCCCCCAAACCCAGATACACAGGGCCAGGAAGGAGGGCATGAGCTGGAAGGCAACTGAGAAGAGCAGCGCTGAGGAGCCTGTAGCCAGCAGGGGAAGGGTTTCTATCTCCTGACACCCTGGTGGGGACCTCATCACTTGCCATTGCTAGGATACTGGACACTTCCGCCACCTCACCCCCAACCTCAACACCTGAAAATTCCCTGACGGTGCTCTCAAACATACAGAACACGTTCACCCTCAAACCAACTCCCCTAGACAACGCATACATGCCACCACCACCCTGGGGGGGGCGGGTCCCAGACCCAGAGACCTCCTATACCTCCTCCTCTGGTACCGCTCATATGTGTTACTTCCCATCAGGGGTGGAGATCTCCAGGCACAGACCCTGACACAAAAACACCCTGCACACTCCCACACAGACCCC
Organism: Loxodonta africana; assembly: GCF_030014295.1. Taxonomy (NCBI): domain Eukaryota; kingdom Metazoa; phylum Chordata; class Mammalia; order Proboscidea; family Elephantidae; genus Loxodonta; species Loxodonta africana. The sequence goes on from NC_087345.1 coordinate 89,797,946, forward strand.
ACATCAGGGGCCCTGACAGATGGTTACCCCCATCATGCAGACTTAACCCACAGGTGCCCCCTCCCAGGGATCCAGACCCACAGCTCATCCTTCTGCCCAAGAATCCAGGCACACAGCCCCTACCAGGTATCTAGGCTGGGACCCCTCACCCTTCCCTCCTCTCATACACACAGATATCCTCCCCCCGCCCTCACCCCCACAGAATCTCAGACACAGGCCCCTCCAGGGACTCAAACACTCACACTGCTTAGGGGCCCAGGGCCTGGCCTGCCTTTGAGCTCTGGCCAAGTCAGCACCAGGAAAGGCTGCAGGTAGCTGGACTGAGAGTTGGCTTATCTACCTGAAACCCAGGCCTCAGACAGCTGAATATTTGTGGCCTTCTCACCACCTAAGGAATGTATTCTGTCAACACAGGGCAGGGAGGGGAGCTGGTGTCCAAACTACCCTCCCACCCCTTAGCAGGAGAGGACTCTGGTGCCCACTTCCTGCCAGAGCCAGAATTTCGCTGTGGCATTTCTGAATTTGTCCTGAGAGGAATTGGAATTGGTCACAGTCCTGGGAAGCGGCCGAGTGCTCACACTGGATAAGAGCCCAGTCCCTTAGTGCAACACCCCCTGCCCCCATATTATCAGTGTGCTTTCCCAGCCTCCTGCACAAGAGGCTTCCTACTCATCATGGCAGAGGCCTGGCACCTCTAGTCCCCCTGCCCTCCCCTAATGAACCAGGACACCAGGCACCAGGCATGGCATTCACCCAAGCCTCAGAAAGAGGCTGCTTTATTGGAAGCAATTCTGACATCATTTTTGCAGACAGTCTCAAAGTCTTGAGATCAGGGATGGGAGACAGGAATGGAAGTCCTGCTGTAACTGTGGAGGGAGGTTGGAACAGGGGCCTTTCCACCTCCAGTGCTTAGTTGTGGGCACTCCTGTGGGTGGTCTTGTGGGAAACAACTCTCAGGGTCCTAGGCCTCCCACCACTTGAGAAGCTCAGGGCATTGCTGCCCATGGTTCCCCCGAAGGTCAGCCCACCACCACCACCACTGCCAACAGTATTCACCACCGCTGGGAGAGAAGGGAGGAGGGTTGTCAGCAAGGCCTACCACCAAGGACCCCATCCCTCACCCACTTCCACCCTTCTGCTGCAGCTGCTGTTACCTGTCACCCCAGCCTCTTCTCCCACCTCCCTCCATCAGCCAACCCAAAATGGGCCTCTGACGGTGGTAGGGGCTGCTCCACAGGTGCGCCCTACCCCCCCGCCCCCCGGCCCTCTTGCACCTGGTTCCCTAAGTGATTGAGCCAGGCTGGATGTGAGCTCCAGGGGACCCACCGGAAGCTTTTGGTGAGGGGGAAGAGGTTGGGAAGGTTGCCTATGAGCCAGCCTAGCCTAGCCTGCACAGGGCATGCTTCCCCTGTGCCACAGCCAAGTACTTACAGATGTTCACAGCTCCCACTCCATCACCGGCCAACCTGGGGGCAGAGGAGAGACCCATGAAAGCAGCTTTTTCCTCAGTGCCGGAGGGTAGCATTCCCAGTCACCCTCCTTCCAGGCCCCAGGGGGGACCTGCATTCTTTTCTCTCTGTCCCACACTTCCTGCCTTCCTTTGGCTTTGTTGCAAAACAAGCCTGGAGGAGTGGAAGGGACCGGCTACATGACCTTGGGCAGCATCTCCATCACCTTGCGTAAACTGAGCCTGACTATAGTACCAACCTCAGAGTGCTGTTCGTGAGGGTTAAATAACATAATTTACCTAAAGTCCTGGGCACACCAAAACTAAACCAAACCCACTGCCGTCATTAAGTGGATTCTGACTCATGGTGACCCTATAGGACAGAGTAGAATTGCACCACAAGGTTTCTACGGAGCTGTTGGTGGATTTGAACCGCCAGCCTTTTGGATAGCAGTTGAGCTCTTAACCACTGCATCACCAGGGCACACAATATTCTGTAAATGGTAGCTGCCATTATGATTATTTATGTAGAAGGCTGCCTTCCCTAACCAGATCATAAAAGTCCTCTGTGACTTATTGATTTCTGTATCTCCCCCAGCTCCTAGCATGAGGCCTGGCACGTAACAATTACTTGTTGTTGTTGAAATAATTAGTGAATTGTTGACTGATTGAATTTGGCTCTAGCTAGGCCTGAGGAGGGAGGGGGTAGGTAGGTGGGGTAGCAGGGAAATTAAAAATCCATTTAAGACAGCTGGGTGTGTGTTTTGTGACTCACTCCCTCACTGTTACCAAGCCCTTGGCCTTGGGGATCAGTTTGGCAGCTGGGTGCAGGGCTGACTTAGGTGGAGGGAATGACCTCAGCATCACAGAGACCAGGAAAGAGGCCAGGCAAAGGCCAAGGGAAAGAGATGGGTACGCTGGGAAGCTTCCAGGTGCCTTGTCCGAATAGCCCCAGCAAGTGCTGGCTGTTGTGGGTGGGGAGAGGGAGCCAGGTTGCTATCAGGAATTGCATGCAAGAGTTTCTGGTGCAAAAGCTACAGAGATCTCAGAAGGAAGGGACCTGAATGTCCAAGGCTCTGGTGGTTTGGGTCATTTTTCTTTTCTAATTCTAAATAAATATTTATTTTCACGCCTAATTTGATATTTGGGATTGTATATTCTTAAAGAAGGCTACCCAAGTTGTATGAACTTCAGGTCCACAAACCTTGGATCTGACCCTGGGGAAGACTGAGTGGGTTATCCATCTCCATGGCCCCAAAGGAGTGGGAAGGGGAGGGCCTCCCCTCGGAGAGCCAGAAAACAAGCCCTGATGACAGCAATCTGGACTGAAAATAGGCTCTCAGAAATGGATGTCTCCACTTGCTGTGTGTCGCTTGCTCTCTCTGAGCTTCAGTCCCCTCAGCTGCCCTTGGTGCAGGAGATGGTGGACCAGGCTCCACCCACTCTAAAGTCCCCCCCTCCCCCTGCTCTGACTCCTATGAGGAAAAGAGGCCCAGAGAAAGTAGGGGCCCTACACCCATGGTGGGACTGCTGGGTGGGCTCTGAGGCTGCCCTGCACCCCAGCTCAGCTGCACTAGCAGAGACCCCTTCTCTTCCTGCCTCTAATTCCCCCACTCTCATCCCACTGCCATGGGCTCCACAAGCTGCCAGGTTTCTTCTCTCCCTCCTCCCAGCATCCAGGCACCCTGCCCCCAGGCTCCCTCCTTCTCCAATTCCTTCCCCTCCACTATATCCATCCCCTACCCCTCAGGAAGGATGTTCGGAACAGAAAATGTTCTTTGTACACTCGGCATTTTACAAATGAGAGTTACTGGTCTCTGGGTGCTTCCTATGCAGAGGTTTGATCTCCTCAACTGCCCTGCAAGCTCCCTGAGGGCAGAAGCGTATCTTCCATGTTATCTATCTCCACATTGGGTTTCAACAAGCCATGCCTTGACAGTCCTACTTCCAAGTCTTTGCCCACACTGTTCCCTCCCACCCTCTCCAAATCCTAACCTTCCCCCAATGCCAACCTTCCCCGAAACAGCAACTTGAAAGCTTCGTCTGTTGACTGAATGAATCACCCAGTCCATCAATATGAGAATAAAGACCCAAAGTATGTGCCATGTCTTTTGTGAAGAACTCTCTATAAGACTAACCTGCCCTAGCCTCCTGTCTGGCTTCAGGTGAGTATGCAAACATCCTTGGGTCAGAGGGAAATTAACCTCCTCCACCACCTTCGGGCACTACTACATGATCTAGCACTTACATGTAGTGAGAAGCAGCCTGGTATCACTGAGAATGCCTGGACTAGAAATCAGCAGACCTTGACTGCACTCTTAATTAACAACCTGAACCTCAGTTTTCTCCTCTGTCCACTAGAGAATCAATAATACCTGATCTGCTTATCTGAATGTGTTCTGAGGATCAAATAAGATGACCCTGCTAATGGCCACACACAAGAAGGGACTGTTGATACTTCAACTTCTGCACTAAGCTTTACCTACGCGGTCTTTCCTTCTAGAAGGTCATCTCATTGAGGGCAAAGAAGCAAGCATCAGCTCCGCCCTCCCGCACCTCCCACTCCCAATGTCCTTCAGAAGGAGAAGCACACAGAAAATGCCTACTGATGGATGAATGTCAAGCCCCAGGCTCCACTGAGCCCCAGAAGGAGACCTGTTCCAGCTTTCTTTTCCTCACCGGCTCTCCTCGCCCTCCAGCAGCTTGCGGTAGGTTGCAATCTCGATGTCCAGGGCCAGCTTGATGTTCATCAGCTCCTGGTACTCACGTAGCTGCCGCGCCATGTCCTGCTTGGCTCGCTGCAGGGCAGCCTCCAGCTCCTCCTGTTTGGCGCGTGCGTCCTTGAGCGCCAGTTCCCCATTCTCCTCGGCCTCGGCGATGGCCGCCTCCAACTTGGCGCGCTGTGGACAGTGGTGGAGCTGTGAGCCAGGGAGCAGGGTTCACCCCCCAGTGTTTTCCTGCCTCCCATCCTGCAGCAAACACCTGGACAACCTGCTTAAGGTGGTTCCCCTGGCACGAGCCTACTTCCCCAAGCACCAGGGAACCTCAAGGGTCAAAAACATGGGTTTTGATGCCTGATGGATTCCAATTCTGGCCTAGCCACATAATAGTTATGTACCTCAGATGAGTCACTTAGCCATCCTGAGCCAAAATCTCCTCTCTTCTAAGATAGTAAATAAGAGCATCTACCTCATAGGGATATTGCAAGGATTAAATGAGGTAATATATACACGAAGTCCCTGGCACACAGTAAGTGCTTAATAAATGCTATTTATTATGAGTTACAAATGTCCCCTTCCAACGCCCAGCCCTCAGCTGCAGGAGCTCCAAGGCCATTCACTATTTAGTTCTCCTCCCCCCTCCCGCCCTGGAGGCTGGCACGTTCCACAGGATGACTCATGGCCCTGCATCTGCACCAGGAGGAAGCCTCAGCCCTCCTGTAAACAGGCCTCCAGGGCTCTCAGGGGAGGATGGCTCTGAAAATCACCCTACATCCATCCCACCAGCTTTGCAAGGCTGCTGCACGTGCCACCTGCTCAGGCTTAGCTGCCCCATCCACACTCATGCCTCCGCCAGGACTTGAGGACCCTTCCCTATCAACACCCCCAGCCCAACTTCCAGCAAAGCACATCCTTCTTGTTGGTCTCTCATCCAGGACCTGTGCCCCAACTGTGTGGCAGGTGCTGGAAGAGAGGAACAGTGAGCTTGACAGACAGGGTTCCTGCTCTCAGGGCATCAATGACTTCATTCATAAGACTCAGGACTCAGGACTTCATTCATGTTCACCCAGTGACAGGTGCTTCAAAGGACTTCAGACAGGCTACTGAGATAGTGGCTGAGTGGTTGAGGAAGCCATCTCTGAGACAGGGTCTTTTGTCCTACAGCCCAGAGAAAAGGAAGAGGCAACCACGTCAAGAGCTGGGAGAAACACAGCCCAGGGAGAATGAAAGGAATACGAAGTCCAAAGTTCTCGAAGCATGAACACACTTGGCGAACACAAGATATAGGAAGCGGACCTGTGTGGCTGGAGCATCATGAGGGAGAGGAATGGTGGGAAGTCAGGCTGGTAGGTGGGAAGGGACCTGTGAGCCATGGTAAGGATTTTTGCTGGCTTCTGTCTCCCTCTCTGCCCCACACTGTGAGCTCCCGGATATGGCATCTTGCACCCAGAGCTACATATAAGAAGAGTGCTCAGCACCAACTTGGTGACTAACGGTAGTTCTTCTCTGGCCAGCCAGCCAGAGGCTCCCTGACAGCCTTTCTGCCCAGCCAGGACTGCTCTCCTCCCAAGGTGGGCCAAAGGGCTGGTTGGGAAACATTCTGCTCATACCACAGGACACATTCCTCCCCTCTTGTCAATATCCCACAAGCAGGCCTGAGACTTTCAAGCTGTACCAGCCAGGGCCCAGCGGGGGCCAGGCCTGACCCCCCTCAGACCCAGCCTCCTGCTCCTCAGTCCTGAGTTGGCCTCAGCTGGCTGCCCTACTCAGGTCCCTAGAAGCAGGGAGGAGCAAGGAGGAGAGTATGTCCCCACCTGGTTCTTGATGTTGTCAGTCTCAGCCTGCAGCCTCTGGATGGCCCGGTTCATGTCTGCAATCTCATTTCTGGTGTTTCGGAGGTCATCCCCATGTTTCCCAGCCTGGGCCTGGAGGGTCTCCAACTGTAGGGGCCGTGTAGAGAGGTACAGCAGGGATGGGCAATGGTTACAAGTGACTCCTCTCTCTGCCCATCCAAGGAAGCCCTTGTTCTGAGTGACAGGCCTTTCTGGCTTCTACTTTCAGGGAGAGACCCTCAGACTCCAAGCAATCTTTACCCAACTCCAGGATGCCAGACTATTGGGCAATGGAGTGGGAAAGGGGCTCAGTCTCCTCCCAGGCAGGGCAGGGAGGGCAGAGAAGGCTCTTTCCACTCCCGTCATGCCCTAGCGCTGAAGAATCACTGAAAGTCTGAGATCCTCACTTGTTAAACAATGCCCTCATCAGTACAACCCATTTCACAGATGAGGAGAGTGAGGCCCAGAAAAGAGAAGGCATTGTCCCAGAGTCATACAGTTAATCAATATCAGAATTAGGGCCTGAGCCCAGGTCTCCTTGTTGGCATACCTGTGTTCTCACCTGTGCACATGGATGACTCCTGACCTCTCCGCAGAGACTTCCCTCTACACCAGTTTTAACCCTGCCTCAGGATCCCCTCCTCCAGGAACACTTCCTGGGTCTACCCCCACGCCACCTGCACATTCCCTCAGCACCTGCACGATCAGCGGTCTGCCTCCACGCTGTATGTGTAATGATTAAACCTCCCAATTGTAGAGGCCAAGGACCTAGCATCTAGTCTCTGCTCTTCTATCTACTAGCTGTGTGGAGTTAGGCAAATTACTAAGCCTCTCTGTGCCTCAGTTTCTACATCTGTAAAATAGAGATAATAACAGTACCTACCAAAAAGGGCTGTTTTATGGATTAAATGTGTTAATGCAATAAAACAAATTGAAAACATTGCCTAGCACTATGCAAGTACTTGACAAATGTTAGCTATAACAATCATTAATCCACATCTATTTCCTCTGCCCTGTTCTTCCACGAGGGCAAGGACCTGGCCTTCTCATCCTCTTCTTCCCAGAGCACCAGAGAGCACCACGGACTTAGCCACTGGTGCCTGACAGAACACGGGGACCCCAGGCCCTAAAGGGCTTGAGACAAGGTAAGGATAAGGCAAGAACACTGCCACTGAAGGTCCTGCCTGGAGGAGAAAGATACACCCCAATGGTCACACACCTTAGTCTGGTAGGAAGCCTCGGCCTCAGCCTGGCTACGGTTGGCCATCTCCTCGTACTGGGCCTTGACCTCGGCGATGATGCCATCCAGGTCCAGGGAGCGGCTGTTGTCCATGGACAGCACCACGGATGTGTCTGAGATCTGGGCCCGCAGCTCTGTCAATTCCTGTAGGGACCAGACAGAACATTGGGACCTCGGGTGTGATCCATCCTGGTTCCCACCCCTGCTCTGGGATTCCCCACATAAAACAGAAGAAGAAAGAAAAAGAAAGGAGATACTGGAGTGGGCATGAGTCTGATAGGATTCAAGGGGATAAAGCAAGTGACAGAGCATAGTGAGCTGCAAGGGCTACAGCTGTGAGATGCTGTGGGGTCCACCCTTTGTTGTGAAGGGGCCAGTGGGGATAGGTGAAATAAATTATATTTCATCCTATAATAGGACACTCTACAGCCTCTAAAAATGATGATATAGTTGTATTTACTGTCAGAGAAATATGGCCATGTTATACCTTTAAACAAAGAAATTATGACTCTATTTTTATTTAAAAATATATATATATTTCCACAACTATATGTATATATATGCACAGAAAATGTCTGGAAAGGTAGGTATCAAAATATTAACATTGGGTATAGGTGATGTTTTCAATTTTATGCTTCATTTAATTTTCTGGATTTTTTGCAATGATTATGTATTATTTTCATAAAGAGAAAAAAATAATTACATACATAACATTCCTGTGTGTGTTTGTGTGTGTATATATATATAAAACATGCTTATATAATAAGCTTATATATGTAGTATGTCATAAACATACAAAAACCCTCCACTGAGATTAGAAGCGCTGGAAATGAGCCTCAAGGATTCAGTCCCTGAAATGAACACACGTGTGGAAATTCACTGAGGGCTGATGAAAACTATAGGTTCAGAAAAAAGACTAGACTGAGGAGAACTGAGAACTGGTCTGCAATTAGTATCATATGCTAATTATGTCCCACCAGCTCCTGCCACCCTATCTTCAGCTTAAAGCCAGAGACTCACACTGAGGAGAAAGGAGAGGCTTTAAATCTCTGAGGCAGAAAAGGAGTTGGAAGCCCAGGGCAGGGTAAAGGTAGGAGGAAGATAACAGGATAGGAGGGGAGGACAGAGACAGTGTTTTGGCTGGTAGGTGGCCACTTACCCAGTTCCTCTGGTGCAAACTGTCAGTCACTCCAGACTGCCCTGACTTGGTGCCCCTTCCCGCCCCACTCAGCCCACCTTTGAACCCTGTCACAGCCTAAGATCCCCTGACCTCCTCTGGTTCCTTTCGGTCCCTCCCAATCCCCTTTCCTGACAAATGCTGCTTTGGTCATCCCATGTCTCTGGAAGGCCATTCCTGGCTGACCTCACCCTGCTCTACTACCCCAAGCTCCTCCTGACACTCTAGCCCACCATGGATCCCTGAGTCCAGGATAACTGAATAACCAGTCAGTTGCCAAGGAGTCAACCACGTGTGTCAGAGTAGAACTATGCTCCATAGGGTTTTCAATGGCTGATTTTTCAGAAGTAGATCAACAGGGCTTTCTTCCAAGGAGCCTCTGGGTAGACATGAATCTCCAACCTTTCAGTTAGCAGCTGAGTGTGTTAACTGTAACACCCAGGGAAGAGCAGGATAAATACCACACCCCCAAAACACACACACTTAGATTAGCCCAGAGGCAGAGGGCTGGACCAGACAGCTGCCTGATTGGGACACCACATGTCTCACACCCTGGAGGTCCTCACCGTCTCGTAGATGGTCTTAAGGAAGTTGATCTCATCATTAAGGGCATCAACCTTGGCCTCCAACTCCACTTTGTTCATGTAGGCAGCATCCACGTCCTGGGAGGTGTGGGTGAAGGAGTGGGAGAAGGGGACAGAGGGTCACTACGTCCTCACACACGGAACATTCAGTAGGGTAGGAGGAAGCCAGTACTGTCCAACCCATAAGGCCAAAAACCATGGCCCGTCACACCCAGTTTTCACAGGCTGCCTGACATGGCCTCAATTAGAAGTTTCCTGCACTGGGCTCTCCAGGCTGTGTGATTGGCCTCATCTCTGTGCATTCCCAGGACTGAGGTGCTTTCTCAACATGGGTAGTCCAGGGCAGCCTGAAGCCCCAGATGTAGCACTGGCTAGTTGCTAAAACTTTTCATGGTTTGGACACACTCCTGGCTCCACCACCTACTAGCTGTGTGACCTTGAACAAATCACTTTAACTCCGTGAACCTCAACTTCTCATCAGGAAAATGAGTGAGCACAAAATTATTGAGACTCCAGAACACCACTTCTAGAGATGACAGATTCCAGGCCTGAGGTTTAATTAGCAGTGTGGGTGATTCTGATGCAGGTGGGCCCCAGATCACACTTTAAACACCACAGGTCAAGATGATGTCTGGGGCCTCTTCTGGCTATACTTTCCAATAGCTAAACTCCTTGAGGGCAGGGCCCACAGTTACCTATTGCCGAGTCTCCAAGGGCCCCGAGCCCCAGGACAGACTATATTTCTGTAGATGGGTCTGGAGCACCAAGCTGCTCAGTGAGTGTGTGTTAAATCAGAATCTCAAAGGACGTCTAGTTCAAGCTCGTCTAAAACACTCCTAAGGCCTTCCAAGGTGGGCTTGTGTATCTCCAGTGACAGCAGCTCACTGTGCCTTGAGGCAGCCCATTCCATTCATTCAGCAAATAGTTCAGGCGGTCCACGGGCCACCTAGTCTGTAATGGAATGTTCTGACTAAGAGAGAGTACTTCCTTATTTGGGGTTGAAATCTTCCTTAAAACTTTCATCCTTTGGTCTTAGTTCTACCCCCTGAGGGCTCAAAATCCAGTGCAGTCACTCACCAGACACACACACACACACACACACACACACGCATGCACGCGCGCGCACACACGGAGGACAGAGTGTGCTGTAAGGGCGTGGCTTCTAGACTCCACCCTCTTGACGCCCATCACTCCCCTCTGGCAGAGCCCAGGCCAGACCTTGACCACAGGTCCCCATTGCTGTTCAGATGAGAGTGCAGTGTGGCCCATATCCCATGTGTTTTCAGCCCCAGCCTGTCTGCGACCTCACCTTCTTCAGCACCACAAACTCATTCTCAGCAGCCGTGCGACAGTTGATTTCATCTTCGTACCTGAAGTAGAGGAGGGGACATGGTGTTGGGGTGGATTTACCTGCACCCCCTTTGACACCCAGAGTGAAAACCTGCCCTGCACCTCCTTCACAGGTGTCAGGCTAAGAACCCAATTTCCCTGACTTTCCCATTGGCTGTTCCTAGGCTTTGAGTCTTGGCATAGGACAGGGTGGGGAGGATGGCAGGGAACATATGTGAATCAAAGGACAAAGGCTGCATATACTAAGGGAGGGACAACAAGTAATACTAGCCACACTTAGGGCCTGCACTAGGACATGCTTCCCACACACCACCTCATTTTATCCTTACAGCCATCCTCTAAGGACAGCCTGTGATTACCCAAGAAGGGACCAAGGCACACGTCGCTAAGCTAAGTGCCAAATCCCTGACTTGAGCCCTAGCAGTCTGACCCCAGAGCCTATGCCTTAACCACTGCCTATCACTTCCTACTGAGGGGTGAGCGAGAGGTCTGAAGGGCAAGAACCCTGGAGCATCAGGAAGTCCAGGAAGAACCAGGTCACAGTTAGATGGCCTATTCCCCACCCTTACTCCCACAGCCCCCCATCCCTCTTCCTCTACAGAGCCAGCCACTGACCCACAGGAGGACCTCAGCAAAACAGGGCACAGAGGAAGAGAGGGCATTGGACTAACCCAGAGTTTATCTGAAGACTTCGAAAAAGGTGTCAGAAGTGAGAAGTCAGCCATGCCCAAGAGGTGCTAGGAAGCAGCAGGAGCAGCCTGGGCCAGACATGGTGGGGACCAGGGTACCCAGACAGGCAGGGCCCCTCCAGAACCCAGACTTGGGGTGAGAGATGCCCACACCCCCAAAGCCACACTCCCTCAGGTTCTATAGAATAAAATGGAAACATCTGCCTGGCTGTCTGTCCACCCATGCCTCTACGATGCCCTGCCAGACCCAGAGGGTGCAGGGTTGGATTCGCTGAGCAGGTGTACACCAGGGCCCCTCCCTGCACCCCCTTCATGCTTCTTTTAGGGTTTTGGGGGTGAGGGGAGTGTGTGTGTGTGTGTGTGTGTACCTATCCATGCACACATGTATGGTACCTGGCAACAGGGGCGTACTGGTTGTCCCAGGCCTTTTCTGCCCTGCACCTGTCTGGTTCCACCTGCTGTGGGATTAATCATATTGACTTTTGCCTTAGGGGAGCAGGGGGAGGGGGGACACCCTGGCAGAGGTCTTGTTTGCTCTCCTCCAGTCTGAGCTGGTATACCTCTCACACTCAGTCACGCACCCCCAGGCAGAGCATGACGTGCCAGGGTTGGGTGGAGCCCAAGCCTCAGGCTTTGGTTTCTATTCAATAAGAAAGGCACTCAGCAGGTACCTCAAAGGCCTCTTTTGGAAAACCCCAGCCTTCCAGCTCCTCTACTCTCTGCCCCTCCTCACAGCCTCCTTTCTGGTCCCTGCCCTGAAGAGACTCAGGCTCAGACTCTGCAATCCCTCCCATCACTCACAGGACCATTCTCCCTCCTTGCTTCCTTCCTTTCAAGTCTGCTCCCTGTAGCCTTCTGGGAGTCAGGAACCCAAAATTCAAGCCCAGCTCTCCCTCTCACTTGCTATGTTCTCTCCATCAAGTCCCTGAACCTCTTTGCTCTCTAATTCTTCATCCGAACAATATGGAGTTGTTCTAGAATTATCTGTGAGGGTTGTGCCAGTTCTGAAGCACATCTATCATAGGGCACTTTCTGCCCTATCCTCTCTTGGGGTCTTGGTCATGTGCCCAATGGGAACAGTGAAGTTCAGGGCTGGGCTGAGACCATTCACTGGGATTAAGTCAGGAGAAAAGACCAGAATTAACTGGAAATAACCCCGAAGGACAAAGAAGTGGGAGAGGAGGAGTCAGGGAATGTGTTAGGAAAGACCTGTCCTTCAGGGAGTTATTGTACTGAGCAGTTGGCCTCTGACCCCTGGCCCAGAGGGGACTTGCAGAAGCGGTGCAATGGCCCAGGGGCAGGGGCCCCTGCCCCGCAGGTTACACTGGGGGACATTACTTATTCTTGAAGTCTTCCACGACGTCCTGCGTGTTCCTCAGCTCCAGCTCCAAGCGCCCCCCATCTACCTGCAGCACCTCAAGCTGCCGCCGAAGGGCAGCAATCTGGGCCTCAAAGATGCCCGGGAGGTGGCTGCTCTTGGCTGACTTCTGCTTCTGCAGCAGTGCCCACTTGGTCTCCAGCAGCTTGTTCTGCTGCTCCAGGAACCGCACCTACAAGGGACATAGAATGGGAACTCATGAGGGGCCCAATGGCACCCCCCACCGCGGAGCTGGGAAGGGCCTCCAGCCACCCAGCTGAGCCTATGTTCCCACTGGCTATTCGCCTGACACCAGTTCCCAGCCCTTGCCCCTCTCCTCCAGGAAGCCCACCCTAAATAAGTCTCTCTTCCACGACTCTTTCTCAAGTGTCCCAGAGCGTAACCCAGGGACTAGTCCTGCCTAGTTCACAATGTACTTCTGGTGCCTGGCTCTCAAAAAAATGTGCTTGAGAGTCTCCTCCCTCCTTCGCTCCCATCGTGTTACGGTACCCTTCTCTACCTCCCTCTCTGAGGGCTGCCCTCTTCATATCTGTGTCCTCAGCTGACAAGGCCTGTCTCTCCCCTCAGGCTGGGAACTCATCTCTTCCCTCGTCTGTATCCTTTCGTTCCTTCCCCTTTCCTCCGTGGAGGCCTCAGGACAGGGCTCTGTGTAAAATGTAAAACGAGCACCCACTATGTGGCCAGCCCTCTGCCAGCCCTGGGGCCCAGAAAGGCCCTTAGAAGCACCCACTGTGGCTGGGAGTAGGAGGCAAGAGTAGCCATCTCAAAGCCCAGGACCTGGGGACTGGAGAAGTAAGATAGTGCGGCTCAGTGACAGGTGGAGTCTAGGCCTGGATGGCCTGGCTTCAGGGGACACTGGAGGATGTGTACAGTCTGAATGATAAAGGAGAGGAGGACTCTCAGGGTGGGATGATGGAAGGGAAAGAGTCAGGGAGGTGCACAAAATCAGAAGACGCAAAGCCTGGTCTAAGCTAGTGGGAGGGAGCTCTGGCCAGAGGGGCCCAATTGGGCCAGTCCTTAGTTCCTGAGTCCAGCTATGCCCACCTTGCCCCCACCCCTTCCAGGCCCACCAGTCATCTGCCCCATGGGTGGGGCCGATGTGAGGCAGGGGCAAATAGCCAGGAGAAACGCCTCCCCAGGGTCCCTCAGTGCCACCTCCCCGTTCCCAACTGAGCTATCTCCAAGAACAGGTGTGTAACCTCACTTCCTGCCACCAAACAGAGGCTCAAGGACCAGGTAGGTGGGGCAGGTGAGACCAGGAGCCTCCCTCCCTCCAGCCCTTTATTTCTGTCATCTACCTCAGCATGGGCAGCATCTGAGGGAGGCGAGGATCTCAGCAGCTGAGAGGGGCATGTCACTTCCCACCCCATCCCTGACTCCACCCAGCACCCTCAGGAGAAGGGATCTAGAAAGAGAGCTCCTGGTCCTGTCCTCTGGAGCTCCCAGCCTGAAACTGGTGATGCAGCTGCCCCCAGTAGCCCCAGCGGATCACAGACACAGCCAGCCTGGGCAGCTGGACAGATCTCACCCTCACGCTCTGGGAGAAAAACCAAACCCATTGCTGTCCAGCAACCCTGTAGGGCAGAGTAGAACTTCCCCATAGGGTTTCCAAGGCTGTGACCTTTAGGAAAGCAGACTGCCACATCTTTCTCGGTGGGTTCAAACCGCCAACTTCTCAGTTAGCGCAGCCGAGCGCTTAACCACTGCGCCACCACAGTTTCTCTCTGGCAGGAAAGGGAGGGGCGGTTGGGGCAGCTTGCTGGAGGAGAGGGCTTGGATCCAGAGGTGGGCAAAATAGCGTCAGGGTTAGTGGGCCGGGAGCAGGACTTGAGAAGGCATCCCCCGATATTGGCAGAAAAGAGGAAACGGGCAAGTCTCCCAGCGCCTAGCCAGTGTGCCAGCAGGGTTTGGGTGGCTGGTGTGGCCTGGAGCATGGCTCGGGGCAGTATCCGTGCAGGGCTCACCTTGTCGATAAAGGAAGCGAACTTGTCGTTCAGGGTCTTAATCTGCTCGCGCTCCTCCTGGCGCACCTGCTGGATGGAGGGGTCGATGTCCACAGTCAGCGGGGCCAGCAGGCTCTGATTGACGGTGACCTCGCGGATGCCGGCGCTCACTGGTCCTCCGTAGGCGGAGTGCAGAGTAACGCGCGGCCGCGAGGCGCTCAGACCGTACAGGCTGCTGTTGCCGAAGCCCCCGGGGCGCGCGGAGCTCAGGCGCACCTGGGCGCCACGGCCGGGCAAGGCGGCGGAGCGCGAGCTGAAGACCTGGGAGCCGAAGTGGACTGACATAGCGGCTACGCCGGCTGGACAGAGCAGCAGGCAAGGCGCAGCGGCAACTCTTTGACCTCCGGTGTACTCGGCCTCTTTTATCCGCTGGGCCGGGCGGATCAGCTTACACAGGTAGGGGCGGGGCTGGCCACGAGCCACCTTTCGCTGCCAGACAGATCCCTCCTGGGGCCGCATTTCCGTCCTCCGCGCCGCCCTCCTCGCCGGGGCCCAGACTTTCAGTCCAAGCAAGAGCGGTCCGAAGCGGGGAGGGAGGGTGCGGCTGACGTAGACCCCTAGGCCCCCAGATGCAGGCAGGCGCCGGAAGCTGAGAAGGGCTCAGTCAGGGAAAGCTTCCCAAAGGAGGCTTGAGCAAGGTATGAAGAACATCCAAATTCCTGAGGCCAGAACAGGGAGACCAAAGGGTAAGAGACAGGGGCGGGGGGGTGGGGGGGACAAAAAAGTTTCAGTCCTGGGAGTCAGCTCCCCCAGCAGCTGAAAGCCAAAACGGCATCCCTCATCCCCACCCCAACCTTCCAAAACCAGCTCCTCCTCCAGAGATCAGCTCAGGTCTTGAATAATCTGACCCCAGGATGTGCCAGACCTCGGTGAGAGGCTGCTTGAGCTTGGCCAAGCTGGTCTCCCTGACCACATCCCCCCACCTCATTCCACGCTGAGTGGGGCATGGCCTGACTTCTGGCCCACTCCAATAGGCAACTGAAGCCAATGGGAATGGTTACCTTGGGCCTATGCTTCCCCAACCCACCCCAACTCACACCCCTGCCCACCTATTTTATTTGCCCCTGTAGAGAAAGGGGACACCTTTGTGTATTTGTGACACTTCTGTGTACACAGCTGTGAGTCATTGGACTTTGCATAGGCATATATGCATGCATGTCTGTATACATACTTACAGAAGTGGGAGTCTGTGTACGTGTGCCTGGGAGGAGGGTCTGTGGATATATAATTGCACGTTTGTATGCATATCTGTGTGCTACCTGTTCTGTCAATTCTGACTCCTAGTGACCCCATGTGTTACACTGTAGAATTGCTCCATAGGGTTTTCTTGGCTGTAATCTTTATGGAAGCAGATCACCAAGCCTTCTTCCGAAACACCACTGGGTGTGTTCGAACCACTAACCTTTAAGTTGGTAGCTGCTTGTGTGATCCTTTCTGTGTGCCTGTGCTTGTATTTGCACTCAAACACTCCTCCCCATCCCCCCAGCTCTGCCATTTTCCTCTTTAAGGGCCGCCAGCTCTGCCACCAAGAGTCACTCATCTACCAGACCTCCCCCACTGAAGCCACCACCAAACAATCCCCAGCAGTTTCAAACCGAGTCCAAGAGAGGGGTAAACATTGTGCTGGAACAGAACACAATGGACAGTCTTTGCTAACTGAGTGCTGGCCTCACTCCCTAGTAGCCTGGAGCCACACAGGCCACACCCCCTCCACTGCGGGCGGGGGGGGGGGGGTCAGGTTCCAAAATTCCCAGACCCTGCTCAGGGACAGCCAGAGGAGCCTTTGGAAAAGACTGCTGAAAGGCCTGTCACCTTTAGCCCACCGTTAGCCCCACCTGGATGAGCTGGACAGATTGTCACCTTAGACAAGCCCTTAGGGGAAGTCCTGGGTGGAGAAGGGTGGGGATGGAATGCCCTTCCTGGTCTGACATTTCAGTTAGACAAGAAATTACTTCCGGTGAGGCTAAACCTGTGGCAGTCGCTTCTCAGCACTCTTGGGGGAGGCCTTCCCCTCACCATTGTTTTGAGGGCAGCTCAGTCCAGAGGCAGAGGGATGCCCACGGAGACAGTGGAGTCTGCTGTGTGTGTGTAAGCATGTGTGTGCACCTGTGTGTGTGAGAGAGAGAGAGAGGAAGGGAGAAAGAGAGATTTAATCTCAAATTCTCAGGTATAGATTTCCTGGTCCTGTGATATTTGCAGTCATGGAGATTCTGCTCCAGCCACCCACACCTCCGCCCCCAGCCTCCAAGTGGGCAAAGGAGACTAATTGTTTAATTCACACACACACACACACACACACACAAATGCACCCACTCTGTGCTTACCTTTCAGGACTCCTCCTCAATCTGCTTTTCCATTCTTCCCCACATCCTCTCCCACCTTCAGCCCTCCCCCAGAATCTGTACTCTGGAGGAAGCTATGCCCTACCCATGCCAGGAATTCCTCCTCTAGAGCCTGGCCTGAGAAATCTTTGGCAAGGCACTGCCAGTGACCTGCCTTGTCACCCTGGATGCATCATTCCCCCTCCCCAGGCCACTTGTGTGGCCCTTCCACTTACCTAACACCTGGAAGGGCACAGGGGTTGTAGAGGGAGTTGAGGGAGGGATTGCAGAGAAAGGGCCTATGAGCCATGGCTTCAGCCTCCCGTTGAGCAACATTTCCCATTGCAGCCCCTGCCCACTGTCAGCCCTCAGCCTCTCCATCACCCCCCCCTTCAAGCATTCCTGGCAGCTCCAGCCCCCTCACTGTCCACCTGTCTACATTCACAGGCCAACACTGGGACCCCACTTGGTGCCAGGCAGTGTGCATAAACACCCACTGGAGGGGTTCTCAAGAAACTGTCAGCACTGATAGCCAAGGATCCCTGCCCCACAAGAGCGTGCAGTCTAGTGGTTCATCCAAACTCAGCTCCCCCCCCCCCCCAGCCCATGCCTCTGTCCATCTCCCAGAGACCACCTTATGGGATTCTGGGCAGAATCTTGAGATAAATTAATCCTACAAAGCCCTTCCCCCAGTAGTCCTTTGCCCACCCCCAAAGACTCATTCTCATCTTGTAGTATTCTGTGGCACCCCCCCCAAGCCCACACTCAACTTGTCCTCCCACTTCCTACCTCCTTTCCCACCGCGTCTTCTGGAGTCCAGATCTGAGCAGACAAGCAAGCCAGTCCCTCAGCCCTTCTAGGCTTCACTGAACTGTCCCAGACACCACAGCTGCTCCAGCCCTGGTGGAGGAGCTTACTTCTCCTCTTCCAGACAGGTGGGGGAGACATTCTTTTTTGCTCCCTTCTGCAGTTGTAGAAGGAGTCCTCGGGTGGTGCAATAGGTTAAGCACTCAACTACTAGCCAAAAGGTTGGCAGTTCAAACCCACCCAGAGGCACCTTGGAAGACAGGCCTGGTGATCTGCTTCTAAAAGGTCACAGCCTTGAAAACCCTATGGAGCAGTTCTACTTTGCACACACGGGGTCTCCATGAGTTGGAATTGACTTAATGGCAACTGGTTTGGTTTCTGGTTTTGCATTTGCAGAACCATTACTCATTGTCTATCCCATAAAAAACGTCCCCTGATTGGCCAAGGAAAAAAAGAATTTTTTTTTTAATTATCTTGGAATGCAAAGACTGGTAGTCATAATAAAAACTATTTAGTATTTCTGTATGAAATATAATACAAAAAAAGGTCAAATGGTAAAGGACAAGGAAGCTATACATAAGCCAGCCAACAGGCTAATTTCCTGAATATACGAATTAGTAAGAAAAAGACAAACAACCCAGCAGAAAAGTGAGCAACAGGCATGAATACTATGAGCTATTGTTTGTTGTTGTTGTTAGTTGCCATGGACTCGGCTCACACTCATGGCAGCCTTATGTAAAACAGAAAGAAATGGTGCCCAGTCCTGCTCCATCTTCACTGTACTTACCACGATTTTGCCTGGCACTCTTCTAAGTACTTTGCATCCAATTAACCCATTTAGTTCTCACAATAACTTGCGATGCAGGTGTATGTTATTGTCCTTATTTTAAGAGGGGAAACTGAGACACAACAAATTTAAATAAATTGCCCAAGGTCACACAGCTAGTATGTAGAAAAGCCAGGATTTGAACCTTGGAAGATGGACCTACTAAATTACTTCCGTGAACAGGTAGTTCATATAAAAAAAGAAAACCAAATAGTATACATGAAAAAAGAGCTCCACCTCATCAAATTAAAGAAATGTAGTAAGAATAGCAATGAAAAGCAATTTTCATCTATCAAACCCCCAAAGACTAAATTGTGTTATTAATAACAGCACTGGCGGGTGTGTGGGTAATAGAATGCTTTGTCCTTTCTTGGTGAGGTTACCAATTTGTGCGTTCTCTTTGGAGGGCCAGTTGGCAATAGCTATCAAAATTAAAGACATCTGCCCTTACCTCAATAAATAAATAACTTGTCCTTTGACCAAGTAATTCCATTGCCAAGGACTCATCCTACAGATGTTCTCACCAAATGTGTGCATATGAATGTGGTCTCTGTTGCCATGGTTTGATAGTAGCAAAAAACTCAAAACATGATAAATGCATAAAGGGAAGTGATTTAATGAACTGCGCTATGTACATTCAAAGGAATACTGTTTATTAAAAAGAGTGAAACCCTTTATATACTGGTGGAGTTTTTACCTGTGTGTATTGGTTGAGTGCACCAGTTGCTGCTGAGACGATTCTGACTCCTGGCGACCCCCTGTGTTTCTGAATAGAACTGTGCCCCATAGGGTTTTCAATGGCTGTGATCTTTTGAAAGCAGATCACCAGGCTTTTCTTTCTTCTAAGTAGCCTCTAGGTGGACTCGAACCACCAACCTTCCTCTTGGCAGTCTAGCGCTCAACTGTTTGCACCACCCAAGGAAAATAGTTTTTACCTTTATATATTGATTGAGAGCACAAATCACTGTAATATAAAAAGTAGTTTTAAAAAACCTTTGAGGCTCATGCCATCCAATACCATATCTACTCCCCAGTGGCCAATCCCTACCAGCTCCATAGTCATCTCCTGACCTCCTGGCTGCACCCGCACATTCACCAGAGACTCTGACACCTGGTTCCTGTTGCACCTCTCCACCTTGGACACCCTCGTTCTCCATGCAGTGACCCCCCCAGCGTCTTAACCTAATCATTCCTTCAGCTCCTCATTCCAGTACCTTTCACTTCCACCCTTGTCTAGCTCTGCCCCCAGTCACACACTAGACCCCAAAGTGCTCCGTGTCTGAAGTCTCAAACTCTGACATCACACTGCAGGACCACTGTAACTCTCTCACTCTCGGCAGATGAATTCTTAAGCCACACCAGCATCCTCAGGCCTGGGCTCCCACACCATACCCCCTCTTGGACATTCTTTCTAGCTTGGACCCCAAGAGCAATCTTTCCATTACCCTCTCTCTCTGGCTCCTTATCCTTCAATCTCCTCCACCTAGATAAACTCCCAGTCTTGAACAGTGTGTAAACACTGAACTCTGCTTGAGCTCTACACTGCAGAGCATCAGTGAAGAAAACTATGTTTTCAAGATCTGGTGTCATGGTCAGTTCACAGTCTCCAGGCTCAGCTGCATCCTCTTTGCTACTGGATACTTCTCTCTGCCTTTGGTTCCAACCTCTCCCAGTCCTCCTGGTTGTCATTTCAAAGCTTCTCTATTCTCCTACTCCCCCTTACTCTCAACATAGGATCATGGCATCCTTCTTCACTGAGAAAATCAAGGCTATCTGGGAAACTCCTTTACCTTACTTCCCCTACCCAAACTTGCCTCCCCTCTCCTCCATCCTTTCTCCTTCCCTTGACCTGTACCCTGGCCTCCATCCTCTCTGACCTCCTAGATACCATATTCCATCAATCACTCCCGACTCTGCCCTTCCCAGTATTTCCATCCTCTCCCCTCATCTCCCTCTGTCTATCTTCCTGCTTCTCTTTCCACACAAGCCTTTTGGCAGAGTTGTCTGCATGCACTGTGGGGGTAGAAGCCAGATGTCAGTAGGCTGATGTTAGAATGGAGTGAGGAAGTGGAAACAGGGAGTACCAACTACGATTTCTAACAAAGTTCGACAGTAAGGGAAAGCAAGCTGGGAAGTTACCGTGAATGGAAAGCGAGCTAAAAACAGGATTATTTTAGGATAGGGGAGACTTGAACATGCAGGTTTGCAGAGGAAAAGAAGACAGACCACAAGGAAAGATCTGAAATATGAGAGAGAGAGAGAGGAGCTAATTAATGGAGTAAGGCCTAAAGAAGTAAGGCCTAAAGAGGTGGGTTTAATTGTCCAGATGGGGCCAGCCTTGGTGCAGAGGAGAAATGCCTCCGTGCCTGGGGCAGAAGGAAGAGCTAAGGATGGACAAGGATATCCCTATTCAGAGGTGGGCACAGGAGGCTAG
This sequence comes from Loxodonta africana, assembly GCF_030014295.1. Lineage (NCBI taxonomy): Eukaryota > Metazoa > Chordata > Mammalia > Proboscidea > Elephantidae > Loxodonta > Loxodonta africana. Next base: position 89,818,754 of record NC_087345.1, read on the forward strand.
TCCAGAGGTGGTTCTACAGACTCCGAGAGAATGACTATTCCTGCTTCCAGAGGTGATAGAAACAACACTTTATGGCCATGCTTATAATTTTGTTTATAATCATCTTCCCAGTGGGTAGAGCGAAGGCAGGATAGAGCTGAGATTCAGACCCCTGATGTCACATCACTTCCAGAAATTATGACTTTCCCAAAAGTAGATACATTTTAGTGTGTTTCCAGCACACAAGACATATTTATTAGGTGAAAAACATGTATGAATTTGTCAAATGAAAATCACACACCATAAAGAACTACCCTCTTAATGGAGGTTGAGAGTGGAATGGGAAGGAATCAAGAAACCAGCAACATTCCACTGACTGAGCTTCCGGGACTAAAGCTGAGGGCCCTGGACTGTAAGTTCCATGAGAACAGGGACCAGCATATCCTGGGGCCTAGCACCTGGCACATGGGCTCTACCACATGTTGCTGAATAAATGAATGAGGTAGGAATCCTGAGTTCTAGTCCTGGCTGGGTCTGACCCACTCAGTGACTTCTGGATGAGTGGAAGAAAGCCACCAAGCCCCGCTTTGGGTCATGAGCATAGCTATCAGTGTCCAAAAGAAGACTAGAAAGCTGACCCAAAAATTTCCCTCCTTATTTCTACCTGTTCAAATCAGCCAAAATGGAAAGGTTCACCCCATCTCAAACATCTGCCGGATCCATTTGCCTTAACTGAACTGCTCATTCCTTCTGGCCAAGAAGTAGCTCTGAAGTCTGCAGTCACCTCGGTTGTCTGGTACTGTGTAGACCGAATGTTCAGCTCTTCAGTGTACTTCACATAAACACAACATAAGTTTATGGAGGGAACACTGGGCGTGTTGGCTGCAGAGCCTGGCTGGATATGCGTTCCGTATCTTCGTTCATTCATTCAACAAGCATTTTTAAAAATATTTACCATTGGTTTCCCCACATGTCTGTCAGTTTGTTGTACTGTGGGGGCTTGCATGTTGCTGTGATGCTGGAAGCTATGCCACTGGTATTCAGATACCAGCAGGGTCACCCATAGAGAATAGGTTTCAGCTGAGCTTCCAGAATAAGACAGAGTAGGAAGAAGTACCCGGCAGTCCACTTCTGAAAAGAATTAGCCAGTGAAAACCTTATGAAGAACAGCAGAACATTGTCTGATATAGTGCCAGAAGATGAGCCCCCCAGGTTGGAAGGCACTCAAAAAACGACTAAGAGCTGCCTCCTCCAGCTAGAGTCAACCTTAATGATGTGGATGGAGTAAAGCTTTCAGGACCTTCATCTGCTGATGTGGCACTACTCAAAATGAGAAGAAACAGCTGCAAACATCCATTAATAATCGGAACCTGGAATGTACAAAGTATGAATCTAGGAAAATTGGAAATTGTCAAAAATGAGATAGATATCCTAGGCATTAGTGAGCTGATATGGACTGGTATTGGCCATTTTGAATCAGACCATCATATAGTCTACTATGCTGGGAATGACAACTTGAGGAGGAATGGCATTGCATTCATCGTCAAAAAGAACATTTCAAGATCTATCCTGAAGTACAAAGCTGTCAGTGATAGGATAATATCCACATGCCTACAAGTAAGACCAGTTAATACGACTATTATTCAAATTTACGCACCAATCACTAAGGCCAAAGATGAAGAAATTGAAGGTTTTTATCAGCTTCTGCAGTCTGAAATTGATTGAACATGCAATCAGTATGCATTGATAATTACTGGCAATTGGAATGCGAAAGTTGGAAACAAAGAAGGATCGGTAGTTGGAAAATATGGCCTTGGTGATAGAAATAGTGCCGGAGATCAAATGATAGAATTTTGTAAGACCAACAATGTCTTCATTGCAAATACCTTTTTTCACCAACATAAACGGCAAATATACACACGGACCTCATCAGATGGAATACACAGGCATCAAATTGACTACATCTGTGGAAAGAGACAATGGAAAATCTCAATATCATCAGTCAAGACAAGGCCAGGAGCTGACTATAGAACAGACCATCAATTGCTCATATGCAAGTTCAAGTTGAAACCGAAGAAAATCAGAGCAAGTCCAAGAGAGCCAAGATACGATCTTGAGTATATCCCAGCTGAATTTAGAGACCATCTCAAGAATAGATTTGACGCGTCAAACACTACTGACCGAAGATCAGACGAGTTGTGGAATGACATCAAGGACATCATCCATGAAGAAAGCAAGAGGTCATTGAAAAGATAAGAAAGAAAGAAAAGACCAAGATGGATGTCAGAGGAGACTGTGAAACTTGCTCTGAAATGTCGAGCACCTAAAGCAAAAGGAAGAAATGATGAAGTAAAACAACCGAACAGAAGATTTCAAAGGGCGGCTTGAGAAGACAAAGTAAAGTATTATAATGACATGGGCAAAGAGCTGGAGATAGAAAACCAAAAGGGAAGAACACACTTGGCGTTTTTCAAGCTGAAAGAACTGAAGAACGAATTCAACCCTCGAGTTGCAATAGTGAAGGACTCTATGGGGAAAATATTAAATGATGCAGGAAGCATTGAAAGAAGATTGAAGGAACACACACTCATTATACCAAAACGAATTAGTCAACACTTAACCATTTCAGGAGGTAGCGTACTAAAGGAAGAAGTCCAAGCTGCACTGATGGCTTTGGTGAAAAACAAGACTCCAGGAATTGATGGACTATCAATTGAGATGTTTCAACAAACAGATGCAGCGCTGGAAGTGCTCACTTGTCTATGCCAAGAAATTTGGAAGGCAGCTACCTGGCCAACCAAATGGAAGAGATCCATATTTATGCCTATTCACAAGGAAGGTTGTCCAGCCGAATGCAGAAATTATCAAACAATATCATATGCAAGCAAAGTTTTGCTGAAGAACATTCAAAAGCAACTGCAGCAGTATATCAACAGGGAACTGCCAGAAATTCAGGCCAGATTCAGAAAAGGATGTGGAACCAGGGATATCATTGCGGATGTCAGATGGATCTTGGCTGAAAGCACACAATACCAGGAGTATGTTTATCTGTGTTTTATTGACTATGCAAAGGCATTCCACTGTGTGGATCATAACAAATTATGGATAACATTGCGAAGAATGGGAATTCCAGAACACTTAATTGTGTTCATGAGGAACCTGACATAGATCAAGAGGCAATTGTTCAGACAGAGCAAGGGGATACCGAGCGGTTTAAAGTCAGGAAAGGTGTGCTTCAGGATTGTATCCTTTCACCATACCTATTCAATCTGTATGCTAAGCAAATAATCCAAGAAGCTGGACTATATGAAGAAAAACAGGGCATCAGGATTGGAGGAAGACTCATTAACCTGAGATATGCAGATGACACAACTTTGCTTGCTGAAAGTGAAGAGGACTTGAAGCACTTATTAATGAAGATCAAAGGCCACAGCTTTCAGTATGGATTACAGCTCAATGTGAAGAAAATAAAAATCCTCACAACTGGACCAATAAGCAACATTGTGATGAACAGAGAAAAGATTGAAGTTGTCAAGGATTTCATTTTCCTTGGATCCACGATCAACATCCCTGGAAGCAGCAGTCAAGAAATCAAAAGACATGTTGCATTGGGCAAATCTGCTGCAAAGGACCTCTTTAAAGTGTTGAAAAGCAAAGATGTCACCTTGAAGACTAAGGTACACCTGACCCAAGACATGGTATTTTCAGTCACCTCATATGCACGTGAAAGCTGGGCAATGAATAAGGAAGACTGAAGAAGAATTGATGCCTTTGAACTGTGGTGTTGGCAAAGAATATTGAATATACCATGAACTGCCAAAAGAATGAGCAAATCTGTCTTGGAAGAAGTAAAACCAGAATGCTCATTAGAAGCAAGGATGGCGAGACTGCATCTTACATACCTTGCATGTTGTCAAGAGGAATCAGTTCCTGGAGAAGGACATCATGCTTAGTAAAGTACAGGGTCAGCAGAAAAGAAGAAGACCCTCAATGAAATGGATTGACACAGTGGCTGCAACAGTGGGCTCAAACATAATGATTGTAAGGATGGAGCAGGACCAGGCAGTGTTTCGTTCTGTATGAGCTGGAACCCACTCGATGGCACCTAACAACAACAACTGTCGTGGATTGGACATTGGGCTTGAGCACCAGGATGGAGACAAGACAAAAGAAGTATTAGATGTGTCCCCTGTCCTCTGGGAGTTTCCAAGCTAGTGAAAAGAGGACTCTTCCGTTACTAAGGGCCTTATGCCACCCATATAGGCTTGACATTCTGACAGAACTGTAAAAAAAAAAGTTGTTACATCTGTTCTCTCTCCCTGAGTCTCTGTGCTCTGACCAGGGAACTGTGTGAAACTGAATAACCCTCAATGACACTTAAACTGAGCCCTTTGTTCTCGCAACCAGTTCCTCTCCTCCATCTCCCAGTTACATGCCTTAAGATACCTTTGCCCCATATTTAAGTAGTTCTGTTATTAGAGAGGAAACCCTGGTGGCACAGTGGTTAAGAGCTACGGCAGTTCGAACCCACCAGGCGCTCCTTGGAAACCCTATGGGGCAGTTCTACTCTGTCCTATAGGGTGGCTATGAGTCGGAATCGACTCGACGGCACTGGGTTTGGTTTTTGGTTTTTTATTATTAGAGAGGAAACCCTGGTGGTGTAGTGGTTAAGTGCTACGGCTGCTAACCAAAGGGTCGGCAGTTCAAATTCGCCAGGCGCTCCTTAGAAACTCTATGGGGCAGTTCTGCTCTGTCCTATAGGGTCGCTATGAGTGAGAATCGACTCAATGGCACTGGGTTTAGTATTAGAGACCCTGTTTTCCCTATTTGAATATGAAGTCCATATAGCTTAGGGTACTCACAGTTTGGATGTTGGATAAATAGTATTTACAATGTTGTAGAACCGGGTTTCCTGTTAAAGCTGGCCCTAGACCACTCCTCCAAACCCCCCGCTTAAAAAGCTACAGTAAAGAGATTTTTTAAGCCATAAGCCCGCAAAGACAAAGACAACAGGAAAGAGAACAACAGCAGTATTTTGGAAGCTGGAAATAGGTAGATAAATTGAAAGTAGATAGATAAATAGAAAGTAGATGAGTAAACAGTAAATGACTTGGCATTCCTAAGAGAGCTGAATGGTGAGACAGCAATGAAGGAAGCTGAGCTATAACTTATTTTACATCACAGCCTCTCTGTACAAAGGCTTCAGATTTGGCAAGACCAACTACCTCTGGAAGTAAAAGTGAGGTTGAAGCTGAAAACAGAAAAATGGGTTGAGAGTCTGTGGGGGAGAATCAATTAGACATCCCATCCTTTTACCTACATCGTAACCAAATCCTGTTGTGTAAGTGATCATAGTATAAAATTAGTACATGTATATTACACAGTATTTATTTAAAAAAAAAAAAAAAAAAAAACCTTGCCATCAAGTTGATTCAGACAAATAGTGACCCTGTAGGACAGAGTAGAACTGCCCCATATGGTTTCCAAGGAGCAGCTGGTGGATTTGAACTGCCGACCTTTGGTTAGCAGCTAAGCTCTTAACCACTGCACCACCAGGGCTCCACTACATAGTATACTGAGTGTAAATAGTATTTCTGGTCATCATATTATAAACACTGAAGATTGAGTCAATCAAACTTGTGGTATAACTATATTAGAAAGAACAAAGGGTGGGAAATGGGAAGTATATGTATATGGTAGGAACAGGCATAGTGAAAAAAGTCAGCTAAACCTTCATCTTCAATAGTGGGAGGTTAATATAACCCAGTAACCCAGTGTATAAGGCCTTAAATTGGAGGGAATTAAAAAAAAAAAAAAAAGAGTACTAGTAAAATCATGTAAAGAGTCTGAAAATGAAAAAAAAAAATCTGTTGAAAGAGGTGAGAGTCATCATTTCTAGGGAGCAGGAAATGGGCGGAGGGATGAAACTTATTTTTTAAAAACTATGTAGACATTTTTGCTGCTTTAGATTATGTACCTGTAAAATGTTGATGAAAATAAAATATGCGTATTAAAGAACATCAAGAAGTCAGAAATACATGGACACTAAGACTTAATTTGTGACGGTCCAGATGTTAAAAATCAAGGCGAGGCCCCCTAAGAAATGAGGTTTGAAATCCTCTCCTCCCGCCTCCTCTGTTTGGTGCATCACGAGGTGTGAGCTGTTACAGTTATGAGGACTGAGAGGAAACTGGAACATCTTACCATACTGGAGCTAATAAAAATCTCTGCACAAGTGTGCCTCTTGGGGTCAAGCTTAAGAAGGGACCCAGTTCACCCTCATGACCTTCCCTGGGGCTGAGATCTTCAAGGAAAAGGGCGGCTTGAGCTGAGTCCTGTAGAATGAGCAGAATAAGTAAAAATAATAATTATAATAGAATGACAGGACAGGGAGGGACATTGGCAAGGAGAAGGAGGAGGGTTAGAAATTTGGCCCAAATCTCAGAGGCAATGTTTCTCCCCAGTCCCAGGTACTGTCTTGGAACAGGAGCTCTGAGAAGAAAAGGAATAGTCGCCTTATGTCAAGGCCTTCCCCTGCCTTCCATCTTGCCTCCCACGGACCACACTAGCCATGACAAAGCATCATGGAGAAAAGAGGAGGGCTCGGGATGGCCAAGTGGACTGAAACTCGGGACACTGCCTCCTTGATTTGCCCCGCATTTGATGACTCTGTGCTACCAGGGGAAGAGTCTATGGGATCTTACATTTCCCTCTGTGGTGCCACCATTCCCACTGTCATTCTGTGTTGTTTTTTCTGCACACTGGTAGTCTTCATCCGCCTTCTTCTCTGAGCCATCCACATCCTGGCATTTCCCATGTACCTACGGAACTTTCTGGGCATATGGACCGGGATATGCAAACAGTGCTTCCCCTACTTCTTGGCGAGGTTCACTGAAGATGTACAATGAGCAGATGGTGAGCAAGAAGAGGGACCTATTCAGCAACCTGCAGGACCTTGTAGGCCCCTCCAGGAAATTCTCCCTGGTGGAGGCAAACTGTGGCACCAAGGCCAACTTCAAATTCAGCACCATCTGGGCATTGGATGACTTGATTTGACTCCAGCTTTTTGAGAAGATCTTCATCAAGAGCATTGCTAAGAACCAACACCTGCTGTTAAAGCGGTTTGTGATATCTGCCAGGGAGACCATGCCCTGGTAGCCAATGGCTCCCTGGATGTGGTGGTCTGCACCCTGGTCCTGCACTTCATGCAAGAATCCTCTTCCACAAGGTGCCCAGTGTGAGTCAGGGAGTAGAGGGAAGTAGAGGAGACCCACCTTCACTATGTGCGTAGGTGGACGGAGCACCGGGCTACACCAGGACACCTGGGCTTCAAGAACAGCTCATACTGAGGGTGATCCTAGGCAAGTCACTTCACTATTCATTCATTCACTTATTCAACAAACATTTAGATAATGTTGACTATGTGCAGCAACATAGTATTACTGGGGTGAGAAAATTAGCCTTAGAGAGGTCAAATAACTTTCTCAAAGGCACATAGCTCACAAACGACAGAAACATAGCTAAAACTCAGGCACCTTAGCTTCTAGGTGATCTATTCACCTTAGCTTCCGAGATTTTTTCACTATGCCTCTCCTCTGGTGACTTCCAACCCAGTGTTTTCCAAGTCTCATCACAGAGCCTGATTTTCTAAAGATGAAAACAGTATATCCCCTACAGGGCATACCAGAACATCTCCCCTGCACAACAAATAAGAACTTGTAAGTACACAGATAGCCATCCTTACTTATGTCATGTTCTTCACTTTTTACTTTGGGGCCTCACAGAGGAGGTAGCATATGATCCTTATACCTAGTGGCAGTCAGTATTTATTATATACTGTACGTAGTTGTTTTAATTATAAAGAAATTAATGCATCTCATTGCTAAAAAGAATTCAAAAAGTAGAGAAAAAATAGAGTAAAAAACCAAAAGTCCCTCTTCACTTTCCTAAATTTTCCCTTACCTATCCCTACAGGAAGCTATGTTAATGAGTATCTGTCCACTTTTTTTTTTTTTAATTCATGTTTCCCCTCCCTGGTATTGGGAAGGCTATCTGTATAGCTCACATTTACTAATGGTTACTTTTGTATTGCAAGTTATATTTGAATCCATATTTCACTATCAATATACCAAAATTATGTAGTAATAATGTCTCCCTCATCTGACACAGGTTTCAGTGGAGCTTAAAAACTAAGACTAGAAAGAAGGACCTGGTGGTCTTCTAAAAATATCAGCCAGTGAAAACTTTTTGAATAGCAGCAGAACATTGTCTGATACATAGTCCCGGAAGATGAGCCCCCCAGGTTGGAAGGCACTCATAATATAACTGGGGAAGAGCTGCCTCCTCAAAGCAGAGCCAACCTTAATCACATGGACAGAGTAAAGTTTTCAGAACCTTCATTTGCTAATGTAGCACGACGCAAAATGAGAAGAAACAGCTTCAAACACCCATTAATATCAGAATGTGAAATATACAAAGTATGACTCTAGGAAAATTAGAAGTCATCAAAAATGAAATGGAAGGCATAGAGATCCATATCCTAGGCATTAGTGAGCTGAAATAGACTTGTATTTGCCAAACTGAATTGGACAATAATAGAGTCTACTTTGCTAAGAATGACAAATTGAAGAGGAATGGCATTGCATTCATTGTCAAAAAGAACATTTCAAGATCTATCCTGAAGTACAACTCTGGTAGGATACTATCTATACACCTACAAGGAAGACCAGTTAATATTACTATTATTCAAATTTACAAACCAACCACTAATGCCAAAGATGAAGAAATTGAAGATTTTTACCAACTTTTTTTTTTTCAGTCTGAAATTGATCAAATATGCAATCAAGATGCAGTGATAATTACTGGTGACTGGAATGCAAAAGTTGGAAACAAAGAGGAAGGATCAGTAGTTGGAAAATATGGCCTTGGTGATAGAAATGACGCTGGAGATCACATGATAGAATTTTACAAGACCCATGATGTATTCACTGCAAATACCTTTTTTTCAGCAACATAAATGGCAACTATAAATGTGGACCTCATCAAATGGAATACATGGGAATCAAATCAACTACTTTGGTGGAAAGAGACAATGGAGAAGCTCAATATCATCAGTCAGAATAAGGCCAGGGATCGACTTCAGAACAGACCATAAATATAAATTGCTCATATGCAAGTTTAAGGCGAAGCTGAAGAAAATTAAAACAAGTCCACAAGATCCAAAGTACAACCTTGAGTATATCCTATCTGAATTTAGAGACCATCTCAAGAATAGATTTGACACATTGAAACCTAATGACCAGAGAAGCTGTGGGATGACATCAAGGACATCACACATGAAGAAAGCAAAAGGTCATTAAAAAGACAGGAAAAAAAGAAAAGACCAAAATGGATGTTGGAAGAGACTCTGAAACTTGCTCTTGAGTGTCAAGTAGCTAAAGCAAAAGGAAGAAATGATGAAGTAAAAGAGCTGAACAGAAGATTTCAAAGGGCAGCTTGAGAAGACAAAGTATTATAACGATATGTACAAAGAACTGGAGATAGAAAACCAAAAGGGAAGAACACACTGGGCCTTTCTCAAGCTGAAAGAAATGAGGAAAAAATTCAAGCCTCAAATTGCAATACTGAAGGATTCTATGGGCAAAATATTGAGCAACACAGGAAGCATCAAAAGAAGATGGAATACACAGAGTCAGTGTACCAAAAAGAATTGATTGATGTTCAACCATCTCAGGAGGTAGCATATGATCTAGCACCAGTGGCATTAAAGGAATAAGTCCAAGCTGCACAGAAGGTACTGGTGAAAAACAAGGCTCCAGGAATTGACGGAATATCAACTGAGATGTTTCAACAAACAGATGCAATGCTGGAAGCACTCACTTGTCCATGCCAAGAAATTTGGAAGACGGCTGCCTGGCCAACTGACCAGAAGAGATCCATATTTATGCCCATTCCAAAGAAAGATGATCCAACAGAATGCAGAAATTATCAAACAATATCATTAATATCACACACAAGTAAAATTTTGCTGAAGATCATCCAAAAACTATTGCATCAGTACATTGACAGGGAACTGCCAGAAATTCAAGCCAGATTCAGAAAAGGACATGGAATGAGGGATATCATTGCTGGTGTCAGATGGATCTTGGCTGAAAGCGAAGAATATCAGAAAGATGTTAACCTGTGTTTTATTGGCTATACAAAAGCATTCAACTGTGTGGATCATAGCAAATTATGAATAACATTTCAAAAAATGGAAATTCCAGAACACCTGATTGTGCTCATGCGGAACCTGTACATAGACCAAGAGGCAGTCATTTGAACAGAGCAAGGGGATACTGTGTGGTTTAAAATCAGGAAACACGTGGGTCAGGTTTGTATCCTTCCACCATACTTATTAAACCTGTATGCTGAGTGTGACGGTTAAAGTTGCGTGTCAACTTGGCTGGGCCATGATTCTCAGTGGTTTGACAGTTGTGATGTAGTTTGGCAGCTATGTAATGATGTAATCACTTCCATGATGAGATCTGCTATAAGCAGCCGATCAGTTTAAGGGGAATTTCTTTGGGGGTGTGGTGTGCATCCAAAGTATGTGGACTTTATGGCAAAGCTCGCTGGCTTTTGCTTGCTCTGGATCCTGCAGCTAGCTCCTATTCACCTGACCTCCTGTTCCTGGGACTTGAGCTAGCAGTTTACCTGCCGATCTTGGAATCCATCAGCCTCCACAGCCTGTGAGCCAGGGGCCTGCTGTCTGACCTGCCGATCTTGGGTTCACCAGGCCCTGCAGCTACATGAGTAAAGAGAAGCCTTCAGCCTGACCCACAGACTTGGGATTTCCAGCCTCTATTTTTTTATAACTGCATGAGACATTTCCCTGATATAAATCACTCTCTCTCTCTCTTTCTATATATATATACTTCACTGGTTTTGCTTCTCTAGAGAATCCAGCCTAAGACACTGAGCCAATAATCCAAGAAGCTGGACTAAATGAAGAAGAACACAGCATCAGGATTAGAGGAAGACTCATTAACAGCCTGTGATATGCAGGTGACACAACCTTGCTTGAGGAAATCAAAGAGGACTTGAAGCACTTAATGATGAAGATCAAAGACTACAGACTTCAGTATGGCTTACACCTCAACAAAAAAAGAAAACAAAAGTCCTCACAACTGGATCAATAAGTTGTGAAGGATTTCATTTTATTTGGATCCACAATCAGCACCCATGGAAGCAGCAGTCAAGAAATCAAACGATGTATTGCATTGGGCAAATCTGCTGCAAGAGGCCTCTGTAAAGTGTTAAAAAGGAAAAATGTCACTTTGAGAACTAAGACGTGCCTGACCCAAGCCATGGTATTTTCAATCGCCTCATATGCATGTGAAAGCTGGACAATGAATAAGAAAGACCAAAGAATAATTGATGCCTTTGAACTGTAGTGTTGGAGAAGAATATTGACTGCCAGAAGAAGGAACAAATCTGACTTGGAAGAAGTACAGCTGGAATGCTCCTTAGAAGTGAGGATGGCAAGGCTTCATCTCGTGTACTTTGGACACGTTTAAGCAGGCACCAGTCCCTGGAGGAGGACATCATGCTCGGTAAAGTGGAGGGTCAGCAAAAAAGAGAAAGACCCTCAAGAAGATGGATTGACACAGTGGCTGCAAGGATGGACTCAAGCATAGCAACAATTGTGAGGATAGCACGGGGTCAGGCAGTGTTTCATTCTGTTGTGCATAGGGTTGCTATGAGTTGGAACCACCTCAACAGCACCTCACAACCACAACAGTTTCTTGTGCTTTTGTCTTCCCCTGTCTTGAGATTATTTTTTAAATTCAATTTTCATTTACCTAGACTACTTTCTTGAATAGTTTCCTTAGAAATGGCTCAGAAGGACATCCTTGCAGAACTGAAAATGTCTGCCTTTTACCCTCACATTTAAGTAATATTTTGGCCAAAATTCTTTGATCCAAGTCCCTGCCCCCAGAAGTTTTGAGCATTGTTCCATGGTCCTTGGGCTTTCCAAGCTGCAGGTAATACCTTCAGCACCACTCTGCTTCTCTTTCCTGGGCAATGTTTTTGTTGTTTGTTTTCATGTCTGAAAGTTTTTGATTGGCCCTTTTTTTAAGTTCAGAAATGTCACCAGGATATGGCTAGGCATACGTCTTGCTTTCATTAATCTTGCTAGGCAAAGAATCCTTTGATCTGAATATTCAAGTCTTTCTTTAGCTCAGGGAAGTTTTCTTGTATTGTTTCTTTATTGATTCTCCTCCATTTGTTCTTTGTCTTCTTCTAGAACAACTACTATTCAGATATAAGATCTCCTAGCTTTGGCATTTGCTAGAAAAAGATATTATATTTGGTAAAGTAGGGGGTCAGCAAAAACAAGGGAAACCCTCAATAAGATGAATTGACACAACAGCCTCAACAATGGGCTCAAACCTATAAAAAGTCACAGAGATGGCACAGAACCAGGCAATGTTTCTTTCTGTTATACATAAGGTCTCCATGAGTTGGAGTCGACTCAGTGGCAACTAACAATAACGAGCTTTGGCATCCTCTCATCTTTTCACTAGTAATTTCCACTTCTTTATGCTTCTAGATGACTCATTCCACAGGCCAGCAGGATATTTTCTGCTTTTCACTTCCTCTATTGAATTTTAAAACCAGGATTTTTTTAATTGCCAAAGCCAGAGAAGTATTTCTGTTTTTGTAAGTTGTTTTTAAGGTCTTTCTTATCTGTTCCATTAAATTTTCCTCAGTAGGTGGAGGCAACTGTTCTGATATTTCAAGTTGGTGTCCCCCCTCCCAGCTCATAGGCAGGACCCTCTTGGCTGAAGAGTAGGGAGAGTTTCTGGGCTCTTTGGCTGCTCCAGGTGTGAGCAGATAAGGGTACTTTTCTCCCAGCTTAGGCAAACAGAGGGGTTCCCGTCTAGGGCAGCCAGTGTCAGTAGGTTTAGTGGGCATCTCTCCAGATCTCTTGCAGAGACTGGTCAGGTGTAGGTCCCTTCCTTGTCCTAAGGGAGTAGATCCACCCAGCTGAAGAGGCCAGACCCCTCAGGAGGTCTTGGCTCTGCTACACAGACAAGCTTCCCTTTGGCCTTTGGACCTGTATTCTAAAAATTTGAAGTTTCTGGTATGTCTGCTCTGGGCTCCAGCAAGAAACCACACTTCCCCCACCCACCCTCACTAGCTGATTAGTTGTTTGTCCTATTGGTTAAGTCATCCCAGCAGGATAATGAAAAAAGAGTGTTGCCCTTCTTACTTCAGCCATCATTTTCTTAATATGTCCCAGGCCTATATACCTATGTGTGTGTGTGTGTGTGCGCGCGCGCGCACGCGGCTGGACAGCAGTGGGTTATATATATATATGCGTGTGTATATGTATACGCATTTTTTATCAGTTATGCATGCACATGATTTAAAGAGGGAAATCTCAAGGCTTATGACAAAAAAATGGAAGCTCCCACCCACACACAATCTCTGCTTCCCAAAGGCAATCACATTCAAGTTTTAGCCTTTTATTTTAAAAATTTATGTCATATCTCTAAATAGCATGTTTATACCACTACTTGATTTTTCAGGTTCAAGCATTAGCTATCAACTGCCCACTCTGGAAAGCCGCCATAACTAGGGCTTAAGGAACAAAAGCAAGAGGTACGATATATTAAAACTTAGAGGAGGGGTCCCATCGAGCTGAAATCCAAATCTCTGAGAAGAAGGTGCCGCTGGGTTGGTGCTGGTGTCTGCAGGCTCCAAGGAGGGCTCTGTGGGCCAGGGACTCAGGCCTCTGAAGGGGAGGTTTTGTTTGACTTCTGCTGGAATATCTGTGCACAGAGGAGAAGCCTGAGACCCAGAGCTCTGAAGACGGGCACTGGCTGACTGGCGCTGACATCTCTGAGTGGGAGGACATAAGGAAGCTGATTCTACAAGTGCTGGAAAACTGCGAACTAGATTGAGCTGCTGCTACAGGAAGGAATTGCTAGTGCCAGGGTGAAGATGCATTGCTGGGTGGAACTCACAAGAACTGCAAGCTGTAAGTCCACAGACAGAGGCCTTGCAATCTCTCTTTGGCGCCCCCTATTGGCAGATCCTAAGATGGCACCTGATGGCACCTGCTTGCAAAGCAGGAAGGAAATAGAGAGTTCCAATTCCAGCACATTATGCAAAGCAAAGTTTAGAAGTGTGGGTTAGGAGCTAAGAGACAATAACTTAATAAAGGTCACATCAACTTAAGAGAGGTCCATCAACTGGGAATCCCATCTTTTTCTCATTTTCCTGAGCTGACTAAACCAACCCATTGTTTTGGCATTTGCACCCACATCACCCTTCAGCCTTTTAGTGAGGGCTACATCAGCACAGCCCCTAAAACAATCAGCTTAGGATGGATTGAGTTAATCGAGACTCTCCGATGGTGGCTTTCTAAGGTGTTCAGTAAAAATGTCTTTGCATCTTCCTTTTCTGGTATCATCCCTAACATAGAGCAGGTACCCCTGTTTCTTGAATGAATCTGAATTTGTATTCAAATGCATGCTAATTAAATCAAGATAATTTTTGACTATTAAAATATCAGCAATTCTGAAAAAAATGATAATATGCCATTCTGGTTTGAGTTCTGGTGTTCAAATTGGGGCAACCCTTTAGGAAAACAATTTTGTGTACAGCCATATCCATGAAGATGTTCATTGTGGTATTGTTTATATAGTTAAGAGTTAGTGAGAAATAGAGAGAGAAAGCATCCGGCATGTCCTACAATAGGAGAATAGCTGCGTAAATTATGAAATAATCCCTCATTAAAAAAAAAAAAAAAAAAAATTTTTTTTTTTTTTTGTATAATTTACCCACATTTAAAATCAGGGTTGTGGAAATAGCATTGTACTATGGAAAAAATACTTAAGTTACAGAAAAGCGTAGTGGAGAGACCACAGACTTCAGAGTCAGAGATACCTGGGTTCCAGTCCTAACTCTGCCACTTATTAGAAGCATAAACTTTAGACAGTATCCCTGAGCCTCAGTTTCTTTATCTATAAAATAAGGGAAATACCTACTTTTCAGGATTACATTGAGGATTAAATGAGAAAGAGAAAACAAACTATGCATACCAGATATTTCATAAGCAGTTAATTATTGTGTTACTGTCATAAGTAAATGCGCATGATGGAAAGGTGTAGTGACAATATACTTATAGCTATGTTTTTATGTTTAGAAGAAAAACAGATGCACTGGGGAAATAAAGACTGAAAGGCAATACACTAAAATATTTAGCAATGTTTGTACTAGAGCAGTGAAATTATAGGTGACTTTTCCCTTTTCTCTGTTTTCCAACTATTAATCATGTCATTTGGTACTTTAATAATGGCAAAGCACATATCATTTTTAGGGGCAAGTTTTGAGAAAAACAACCAGCAAATCAGGAAAAGTGATGATTCACTGTTGAAAAAGTCCAAAATGTTGCCTGCTACTGCCTGCCTTGCCTTGCTGAATAATTCTGTCCCAAAACTATTAGAGGAGACCAAGGAAGGCAGGCATCCATGCCAGGGTGGCGGGGGAGGGAGGTGAGGTTTCTTCGCTCATCACAAAAGAGGGCATCCGCGCTGGGGGGAGTGGCAGCAGTGGGAGATCGATTACACTTTGGAGGATGATGGAAGACAGTTTCTCGCTGTAGGAGAAAGGATTTACAAGTATGGGAAGGAAGAAATCTAGAATGAACCATGTGGTGTTGGGCTTGGTCTTGGAAGTATCAAAGTAGACTCATGGCCTTCAATATAGACTGATATTGAACTATATATAAATTTAGATCTGTGCGTAAACACGTATATGTGCATATACATACCCTGGAGGTGCAATGGGAAATGCTCAGCTGTTAACTGAAAGGTCAGCGGTTCAAACCCACCTAGCAGCTCTGTTGGAGAAAAGACCTAGTAATCTGCTCTCATAAAGACTAAACTTGTTGCGGCCAAGCTAATTCCAACTCATAGCGACCCTGCCCCAGTGGGGCAGTTCTCCTCTGGCCTATAGGGTCACTATGAGTTGGAATAGACCCAACAGCACACAACAACATACGTATATGTATATATACGTATATTTCCTGACTCCCTCTACCGATGGTGTCTTAGATTCTATATTGAATATTATGTTTATTCAATAAATATATCATAATTTTCCATTGGCATTCTCATAATTTCCACGTTACCCACAACCTGATCATGTTTTGGAATCACAGATTTAGAATGTTAAAACTTGAAGGCAATATTCAAGCTCAAGAGTCCAAGAATCACTAACAACATCTCAAATGCAGTGAGTATACTGAGCACCCAAATCTCGGTTTCTAAATATCATTCTCCACTGAGAGAAACTAAGGTGCCTTGGCGAAATGGCTAATTCCAGGGCTGGGACAAGGGAAGCACAAGATGAGCTAGGGACAACTTATGACAGAAAGTTAGGAAGTGCTTAAAGAATGCCAAAAAGACCCAGAAGCCAGCCTCTGGCCAAAGCGGGGACGATTTGAGCGTCAAAATAAAAAATGAATAAGATAGGAATCCCTGAGTCTACATTAATATAAACAAATAAATGAATAGATTTTAAAATGTGGAGAAGAGTTTTTGTTTTGTTTTGTTTTTACATACAAAAGTTTCCAACTAGTAAATGTAGAAGTAATAATGGATTTGGCAACTTTCATAATAATAATTAAGCCAAGAAACATCAATAGATATTTCCTCCGTAGTGGGAGGAAGTTTGATGAGGATAAGCTTATTTACGTAGTCTCAAATCATATCTCCACAAAGTGGTTTTTAATTACAAAGAGGAAAAAAGTAATTTCCAGTGGAGAAACCTGGCAGCCACCACCTTAATCAAGTGATCAAAGTTAACATCACCAGTAATGGGACAAATTGAAATCATGCACCACCTGAAAGATTGCAGTAGGAAGAAGACCGCATTGCTTCTGTGATAAACAGAAAAACCCATTGCCTTTGAGTCCATTCCAACTCATGGCGATCCCATGCGTTACTGAGTAGAACTGCTCCATAGGATTTTCTTGGCTGTAATCTTTATGGAAACAGATTGCCAGGACTTTCTTCTACGAAGCTACTCGGTGAGTTCCAACTGCCAACCTTCAGGTTAGCAGCCAACCACAAACCACTTGTGGCACCCAACGACCTTACTTCTGTGATTTAAAAAAAAAAAAAAACGTTGTCATAGAGTCAATTCCAACTCATGATAGATCTTTCCAAAATGCATAACCAGGATCTGATCATGAGGAGACAGCAGACAAACCCAAACCGAGAGACATTCTACAAAATAACTGGCTTATAATCCTCCAAAGTGTCAAGGTCAAGAAAATTAAGACTGAAGAGCTGCTTCTGGTGGTGCAGTTGTTACAGCGCTCGGCGCTAAACAAAAGATCAGCGATTCAAACCCACCAGCTGCTCCACAGGAGAAAGATGTGGCAGCCTGCTTCCATAAAGATTCACAGCCTTGGGAACCCTATGGGGCAGTTCCACTCTGTCCTATAGCGTCATTATGAGTCGGAATGCACTCGACAGTAGTGGGTTTGTTTTTTGTTTTGTTTTGGTTAATAAGACACAGGAGTCCCTGGGGAGTGCAAATGGTTAATATGCTCGACTGCAAAAGGTTCGAAGTTTGAGTTTACCCAGAGGAACCTCAGAAGAAAGGCCTGGTGATCTTCTTCTGGAAAATCAGCTATTGAAAACCCTATAGAGCGCAGATATACTCTGACACACGGAAGGTCACCGTGAGTCAGGGCTGATTCGACGGCACCTGGGGTGACGAGACAGGACAACCAAACGCACCACGTGATTCTGAACTGGGCCTGTTGCCATAAAAGACATTACTGGGACAGATGGTAAACTTAAGTGGGGTCTGAGGATGCGATGGCAGTAATATATCGATACTAATGTCCTGATTTTGATGGCCATATTGTGGTTATGTAACAGAATGTCCTTGTTTGTAGGAAACACACATTAAAGTTTTCAAGGGGGATGATGGTCAGCAACTCACTGACCAATGGTTCAGAGGAAAAAAAAATTCTTTGTACTCTTCTTGCAAAGTTTCCATAAGTTGGAAATACTAAAAAAAAAAAAAGTCCACGAAGCTTATTTTAGCTTTGACCAAAAGCTCTGACTCTTCCTTTATCTCACTAAAAACAAAAGCTGCAGCCAGTTCAGGCCGCCAAACCTGTTCGGCCTGACTGCCGGGGACAGACTGCCAGGCGTGGGCTGGGCAAACACCTCTCAATCAGGGGACCAGACTGGAGGCTGGGCAGGCGAGGGCTGCGCTGACAGCTACAAGCCAAGGCTTAGCGTGGAACCTTGACACTAAGCACTTAAGGAGTAGTCCTACGGCCTCTGGTATTTGGGGCGGGAGGGGAAACACACCAGGATGGTTTCCACACCCCCACTAGGACCAAGGCCTTCCCATCGGGTCCTGAAGGCTCAGAGAAGGAGGAGCCCAGAGAGAGAGAAGAGAGGAGAGCCTTTGATCTCTGGTATTGTCACATTGTTTATGCAATAAAAAAAATATATAAGCATGTATTTAATCCATAAAAATCACCAGACCCTACTGTCCTTGGACTTTGTGCCATTTTCCGGGCTTTGTTACCCCAGCAGGGGTGGCCGGGGCACCGCTGGTGCAGTAAGTAGCCAGTGGAACCTGGAGACCTGGCTGTCCTGGAAACGAGTGTTCCAGTAGCCATCACTGAGGGTGTGTGAGGCTTTTGGATTCTTCCCCGCAGCAAAGCTGCTGCTTCGCTTTTTTTTTTTTTTTTTTTGGCATATTTTAACAAGTTTGGTGTTTTTCCTGAGATACTGAAAAAAAAAAACAAACCTGTTGCTGTCAAGTCGATTCCGACTCATGGCAACCCCATATGTTACCAAGCTCCATAGGGCTTTCTTAACTGTAATCTTAACAAAAGCAGATCACCAGGCCTTTCTTCGGTGGCACTGCTGGATGACTTCAAACCACCAATTTTTCAGTTAGCAGCTGAGCACAAACCATTTGTGCCTCCCAGGGACCTTATTTCCCTGAGACAGTTCTGCACATTTTAAGAATGGAAAAGAAATAAATGTTTTTTGACTTGTTGACACCTATCTCCTGGTAAAGTTGAATATTACTTGAGCCTTTTGTTAAAAAAATTCCTCCACTCTTTTATGTTCTGGAAAATGGCCAGGCTTACTGCAAGGAACTGACTGAGGCTTTATGATTTACTCTGTTTGAATAACTTTAGTTTCCCCTTCCTTGTCTTCCTCTCGGTTCCCCTAGGCCTCCCAGGATCCCAATGACCTTATCATGAAAACAAAAACATTCTGAGCAAGCTGGCCCTAATTGTAACCTTGATAAACACTCACCCAGCCCCCAGTAGCTTTTACGAAGCTCACAGTCCTGGGTCTCAGTGGAGCTGGAGTAAAGACACAGTTCGGGTGTCTCTCTCTCCCCGCTGCAGTG
This sequence comes from Loxodonta africana, assembly GCF_030014295.1. Lineage (NCBI taxonomy): Eukaryota > Metazoa > Chordata > Mammalia > Proboscidea > Elephantidae > Loxodonta > Loxodonta africana. The sequence continues at coordinate 89,838,188 of NC_087345.1, forward strand.
TCTTCTCCCCCCATTGTGGTACTCCTTCTCTCCCTTCCCTTGGTCCTTTTCTCTTCCACTCCTTTTGAATAAATGTTATCCTTGCCTGATTTACCATTGTCCTGTGCAATTTTTTTTCTTTGGTACTTCTCTGTCCGACTGTGAGCTGCTATAAGGCAAAGAAAAAAAAAGTTGCCATTGAGTCATTTCCAACTCATGGCAAATTCATGTGCTACAGAGTAGAACTGTGCTCTATAGGGCTTTCAAGGCTGTGACCTTTCAGAAGTAGATTGCCAGGCCTTTCTTCCAAGGCACCTCTGGGTAGGTTCAAACCACCAACCTTTCAGTTGGTAGTCAAGAACTTAACCATCTGCACCACCATCGATTTCTGCTATAAGGCAAGGACTGTTCAAATTCACCCTCATGCTGTACTTTTCTATCCACTCCCTCCTAATTCCTAATAAGGGCTGGTCCATAGCAGACGCTCAGTGAATGATGTGTGTGCACGCACACGTGTGTGTGTGGGCAGGGGGTGTCGTAACTGACTTTTTCTGCATGTCTGGGAGGCAAAAAGACATGCCCCATCAGCACACCACTTCCTTCCCTTTTTTAGTCTGTAAAGGCTCCTGACAACTAACAACATCAACAATGACAATAAAAGGCTCTCTCTGAGGCACCTCATCCTAAATGACATTGTTTATGTATGTGAATATCTAGAATGGAATGTGTAGTTACTGACCAATAAATTCCTAGCCGCAGAGAAACACTGGCTTCTAGAGATAAGAAGCCTTGCATTGGGGATAGGCTGAGTGTGTTCAAAATATTGACTATTGCAGGACACAGAGACACACACACCACCCCACCCACCAGCACTGTCCATTGTACTGAAAGGTTGTCATTTGCAGGGAGCTGGGGGACAGATCCCCTGCTCATTCAGAGTCAGGGGTGTAGGACAGAGGGTTCTGAGTAAGGTTCCTCTTCTCGACTGTTCCCAAAGCCTGGGGAAAACTTGTCTGGATCCTGTCTGGAGACGTCAGGATCTAGCTAGAGAATAGAGGCTGTCCAAGGATCAAAAGATGGGGGCAGTGACAGTTCAGCGGTAGAATTCTCACCTTCCATGTGGGAGATCCAGGTTCAATTCTTGGCCAATGCACCTCATGACCAGCCACTACCCAGCTGTCAGTGGAGGCTTGTGTGTTGCTATGATGCTGAACAGATTTCAGTGGAGTTTTACTTTTTCCAGAGACAGACTAAGAAGAAAGGCCTAGTGATCTACTTCTGAAAATCAGCCAGTGAAAACCCTAGGGATCATAATGGTTCGATCCACAACTGATCATGGAGATGGCGCAGGACAGGCAGCATTTCATTCTGTTTGCATGGGATGGCCATGAATCGGGGCCTCAACCGCAGCTAACAACAACAACAACCAAAGACAGGGCTCTGGCAAACTGGATTCGGGAGCTCTGATGGTGAGGGAGACCCTGGGCTGGGCCCAGCCCGAGGCTGGAGGTCCTGCCCCCAGCAGCAGCAGCTGTAAAAGCAATGCCTTCTAGGGCGTGGCCCAGGTCCTTTCCAGGCTGTTCTTTCTGAAAAACATCTACACATTGCAGAACCCTGTCGACAGCACCTTTGGCCCACAGAGCAGCAGGGGATGCTGAACTGAGCCCCAGGGCCCTGCCTTCCCAGATCCTGAAAGCCAGTACTGGCAATGGCCATCGTGATAAGGCAACTGCCAGACGCGTGTCTGCTCCTGCCTGAGTCTGGCATCTGACCCCAGTGTGACACCCCCCCAACCTGACTCACGCTTCCAGAATGGGTGCCTGAGGATTCCTGCTGCCCAGCCAGAACGTGCTCCAGGCGCTGCTGTGGAAGGGCTCCAGGAAGCCGTCAGCTCTGAGAGGAGGAGACGCCCACCATTCTTTCCTGAGCACCCACCACGTGCCAGGCTCCAGGCACACTGCCTCGTTTCATGGTGTAATTACCCTGTGGAGTTTTCCCACCCTTTTCTAGAAAGGAGGAAATTGAGGCCCAGAGAGGATCAAGCAGAGGTAGAATTCAAACTCCAATCCCCCAGCAGTAAGCACAGCCATCCACTTACCCTCAGTGCACCCCTGAGACCAGCCAAGACCACCTCTGGAAACCGTCATCCATTCATCCATTCACCCAATATTTATCGAGGGCTTTGTCCCTTCAGCTTCACGGCAGCTCAGTCTCCACAGGGCAGGCTGGAGAAGGCCCACCCCGCCTCCCTGGAGGAGCCGCTCAGCTGGGGAGGGAAGGCTCTGGACCCCAGGTCTCCCTCTACCTAGTCTCAGCCCAGGGGTGGGCCTGGCATGGCTGCCTGGGTGGTTGGGGAGGGGTCTTGGGTTTGGACTGGGCCAGCAGCCTGGCAGGATGCCCCCACACCAAGCAGGTACTTCAAGGGAGGAAACATCTCCTGGATCGCAGCCCTGTGGGTGGATGGGCGGCAGGTGGGCGGCGGCAGCACAGCCTCCTCCTGTCTGGTGGTTTCCGGGCCCTGGCTGATGTCAGGCCTAAGCAACGCATGGAACTCACTGCGTCTGGGGCCTGACTGGAAGGCCGAGCCATTTCTTTAAAAGCTTATAAATTACTAAGTGCTTCTCTTTTTATCCCAGCCCCACCCCTGGCCTAGGAGGACACATCTCCACCCATAGACACAGACAGCTTCCAGCGGGCCCTCCTCTCTGCTTACGCATTTATTTGTGGCGTCACAGACCCAAACCATCGCCTTCTGTGTCATGTCCCTCACACGTGCACTGAAAACACACGTGTACACACCAACCTAACTCACAAAGACAGCCAGTCACCCTCAGATGCACGGATGCACACCTGTGAGCACCCTCGTGCAAGCTCTCATAAACCCCTCTCCCTTCACACGTTAGCACACATGTTCTCAAGTGTACCCAGTCACAGGCACGGTAAGGGCCTGCACACAGACAAAAATCTGCAGGAGTCCACTTCCCATTCACACACAAAAACACTCTATATTCACACAGACACGGACACCATGCAGGATGCACACACTCAAACCACACCCTCACACCAGACACACATGAGCATGCATGAATGACACACCATACCCATGTGCCCACACACCACCCATGCGCCAGGACCTTCGGGACACTGGGTTGAGAGCATGAGCAGGGATAAGGGGTTCCGGAGGGCAGGAAGCTACAATTCCCAGCCTCACCTCTGGGCGCCTCTGCTCATTCCGCAGCCCCAGTCCTAGGCTCAGAAGGTAGAAGCCAACCTGAGGCACAGACCTCCCCCTGGCCTGGGGCAGCAGGTGGCACCGTGGGGCCACAGGCTGGGACCCAAGCAGCCTGAGGAGGGAGGGGAGGGACAACAGCCAATTGCTCTAGACTCCCTGTAGAGTGCGGGATGGCCTCCCAAGAGGGGAGAATGGCAGCTCAAACACTGGGAAGAGAATGGGAGGGTAGAAGATAGGAAAGGGGAGATGAAACAGTTGGGGGGAGGGACCGGGGGCACAACGGAGGGGGAGAAGGAGAAGAGAGAAATGAAGGGTGATGGGAAGGGCAATTCCAGAGAAGGAAGAGGAAACTAAAGAAGGGAGGAAGAAAGAGAAGGAGTGAGAAAGATGAGAAGGGGGAAGTGGACAGAGAAGAGAAGGGCCAGGCAGGGACAAAGCAGTGAGGGACAGCATAAGGGGAGAGGCAGCATGAAGGGCAGTGCCCCTTGGACATTGGCACACACCGCACCCCCAGCCATCTCCAGCCTCACTCATCCTGCAAGCCCCCACCCATTCCCCATTCAGAAAGAGTGCAGACAGACAGGGACAGGGCTCTGCTTCCCTGTGTCCCCTCCCATCTCCAGATCCAACATCTAGGTAAGGGTTCCTGGATATTGAGACCCAGGGCCCAATATCCACCTACCGTCAGGGAAGGTAGCTATGTACAGAGATGGTGCAGGTGAGGCTGCTGCAGCCCCTTGTCCAGGAGCAGGGACTTACTCAAGAGGGTGGGGGCTCGCCTTCCCCTCTGTGGGAGCAGCAATCCCCGAAAATGTACTCTGCCTCAACATTTTGACCAGTCTGACCTGCCACTGCCTGACTCCTACACAGGAACAACTTCCAACAAGACCCAGGTGGCAGACGGGTCCCCCAGGAGTGTGGATGGTGGGGGAGGTGGTGCTCAGGGAGGGAGAGCAGCTGAGAGGCACTGGGATATGAGCACCCCTTGACCCCAGGGATGTGGAGAAAGCTGGAGATCCTGTGACAGCTGGAAGTGCTTCTTGTTACTTAAATCCCTCCACCTGCTGCTTGAGGAATCTATTTCCTCCCATTCAGGCTTCATGGAGTCAGAAGACAAGCAGTAAAAGGCAAAGATTTGGAGATCTTCCAAGCTGGACCAGTGCCAGGTTCTTATCCGTTTATGCCTAAGCCGTGGCCCCATCTTCTGTCCTCCCAGCCCCGGCTGGTTCCACTCTCACAGGACTGGGTGGCTCAAATGCCTGATGAATGGAAGGGCCTGAGAGAGCACCTCATGTTGCAGATGAGGAAAGAAGGCCTCGGACCCAGATCTTGCTCACTGGACACACTCCCAGAATTCCCCCATCCCTCCAGCCCCTGCCCACGGCACTCCTGATATGTGTGACTCAGTACCTCAGAGCCCACCTCGGGCCGCCCAGTGGTTGGTGGGGGTCTGTTGGGCATGGGCTCTGCCTCTCCTGGTTTCTGTGTCCCAGGACTCGATGCCCATATAGCGAGAGGCACAGTGACTGCTCATCAGCTGGATGCTCTGAGTGGCCAGGAGAAAGCTGTTGCTCTCTCCATTTTTCAGATGAGAACACTGAGGTCCAGAGAGGTGGTGTGTCTTATCTGCAGGCCTTGGAGCAGACCAACCTTTGAGGCCTGAAAGGCCACGTCCATGGTCAGGCCCCTGTCCTGCTTCTCCACCAGCCATAGCTCTTTGCCCCAACCTTCCCTTCCAACAGAGCCCTCTGGAGCCCTGGCACAGCCCCTGTATCACACCCACACACACCCCTGGGCTCCAAAGTCCCTCCTAGCAGAGTCCCCATGCCCTGTTACCCCTCTAACCCATTCAATCCCACTCCAGACCCACATACCCACCCCACACTCATTCCATCTTCTCCATTCATCAGCTGGTGGACATTTGGGTTGTTTTCATGTTTGAGCTGTTATGAATAACACCACTATGAATAATCACGTGCAAGTGTTTATATGAACATGTGTTTTCAGTTCTCTTGGGTATATACTTAGAAGTGGGATTTTTTTTGAGGAACGGTCAAACTGTTTTCCAAAGTGGCTGCACCATTTTACATTCCCACTAGCAATTTTTCTGCATCCTCACCAATAATTTTTTTTTCCATTTTATTACTATTATTGTTGACATCCTAGTGGGGATCAGTGGAGTCCCTGGGAGGTACAAACAATTAAGCACTTGACTATTAACAGAAAGGCTGGCAGTTCAAACCCACCCAGAGATGCCTCAGAAGAAAGGTCTGGTGTTTTGCCTCCACGAGGTCACAGCCTTGAAAACACCGTGCAGTTCTACTCTGTACCCATGAGGTCACCACGAGTTTGAACTGACTTGACGGCAGCTGGTTTGGCTTGGAGCGGGGGTGAAATGGTATCTCGTCTTGGCTTTGATTTGCATTTCTCTCCTGACTATTGACATTGTGCATCCTTTCATGGCCATTTGCATATCTTCTTTGGAGAAGTGTCCATCCAAATTCTTTACACATTTTTTACATTGGTTTATTTGTCTTTTTATTGTTGAGTTATGAGAGTTCTTTATACATTCTGGATACCGCCTCCTTATCAGATTAACGGTTTGCAAGTATTTTCTCCCATTCTGTAGGTGGTATTTTCACTTCCTTGATAGTGTCCTTTGAAGCACAAAGGTTTTTCATTTTAATGAAGTCCAATTTATCTATTTTTTTTCTTTGGTTGCTTGTACTTAGGAGCCATATACAAGAAACCATTGCCTAATTCAAGGTCACAAAGGTTTACCCCTATGT